>NC_134840.1:28600018-29222836 GCF_965363235.1 Mytilus galloprovincialis | reverse complement strand
GTCAAGATTTTACAAATCAATTAAAGATTTCTTCTTCAAACTTTTTAAATCTAAAATTAAATAGTTGACACAGCATAGGTTTCGGACACAGAATGAATGTGGTCTAATGAACTTTTTTTTTTTTTGCCTTTGAGCAATTCACTATGCTGTTGAATATTAATCCTCTCAAAAAAATGTTTGAAGAAATTTTCTTTTTATTTATGAAATCTGAAATGAGAAAAATTTAAACCCCCCCCCCCTTTTTTTTCACATCCCCGTTTCCCTTTTTCCAAAACTGATATCAATTCAAATTTCTAATGGAGTTTGCAACAATAACTACTCTTTTAAATACATCATAAAATATTAAAATGTAAAATAAAGTGCTTGTTATCACTGAATGGTAAAGATTGGTTGGTAGTAAAAGTGAATATACATTGTTTATTGTATAAAACAATAAAAAAAACTTCATCCGCAACATTTTATATTGGCAAATTTCCAATGAAGTTATTTACATAAAGTTATTGGCAAATAAAAATAGAAAATGACATCATAGTCATGTCTGGCAAATGTCCAACATACATTATCTAAAAACATTTTAGATAAGATAAGGAAAAAAAGCTTCATCAGCAACATTTTATATTGGCAAATTTCCAATGTAGTTATTAACATAAAGTTATTGGCAAATAAAAATAGAAAATGACATCATAGTCATGTCTGACAAATTTCCAACATATATTATCAACTACTATTCTATACAAAGAAAGATAACTCCAATTGAAAATTAATTGCTATTGCACAATATTGTGCAATTAGATATTTCTTGCTATTGTGCAATACTGTGCAATTGAAAATTTCTTGCTATTGCACAATACTTGATATGGAATCCTGATTTGGACCAACTTGAAAACTGGGCCCATAATCAAAAATCAAAGTACATATTTAGATAAAGCATATCAAATAAGCCCAAGAATTTAATTTTTGTTAAAATCAAACTTAGTTTAATTTTGGACCCTTTGGACCTTAATGTAGACCAATTTGAAAACTGGACCAAAAATTAAGAATCTACATACACAGTTAGATTTGGCATATCAAAGAACCCATTTATTCAATTTTTGATGAAATCAAACAAAGTTTAATTTTGGACCCCCATTTGGACCAACTTGAAAACTAGGCCAATAATTAAAAATCTAAGTACATTTTTAAATTCAGCATATCAAAGAACCCCAAGGATTCAATTTTTGTTAAAATCAAACTAAGTTTAATTTTGGACCCTGTGGACCTTAATGTAGACCAATTTGAAAACGGGACCAAAAATTAAGAATCTACATACATAGTTAGATTCGGCATATCAAAGAACCCCAATTATTCAATTTTGATGAAATCAAACAAAGTTTAATTTTGGACCCTTTGGGCCCCTTATTCTGTTGGGACCAAAACTCCCAAAATCAATACCAACCTTCCTTTTATGGTCATAAACCTTGTGTTTAAATTTCATAGATTTCTATTTACTTATACTAATGTTATGGTGCGAAAACCAAGAAAAATGCTTATTTGGGCCCCTTTTTGGCCCCTAATTCCTAAACTGTTGGAACCTAAACTCCCAAAATCAATACCAACCTTCCTTTTGTAGTCATTAACATTGTGTTTAAATTTCATTGATTTCTATTTACTTAAACTAAAGTTATTGTGCGAAAACCAAGAATAATGCTTATTTGGGCCCTTTTTTGGCCCCTAATTCCTAAACTGTTGAAACCAAAACTCCCAAAATCAATCCCAACCGTTCTTTTGTGGTCATAAACCTTGTGTCAAAATTTCATAGATTTCTATTAACTTAAACTAAAGTTATAGTGCGAAAACCAAGAAAATGCTTATTTGGGCCCTTTTTGGCCCCTAATTCCTAAAATGTTGGGACCAAAACTCCCAAAATCAATACCAACCTTCCTTTTGTGGTCATAAACCTTGTGTTAAAATTTCATAGATTTCCATTCACTTTTACTAAAGTTAGAGTGCGAAAACTAAAAGTATTCGGACGACGACGACGACGCCAACGTGATAGCAATATACGACGAAAAATTTTTCAAATTTTGCGGTCGTATAAAAAATATTATTCATAAAATAAAGACATCACAACATGCAGTTTTGTGATATGAAACATGTATTTTTATGTATTTTTAAGACATTTTTTTACTCAAATAATCAATGGATTTCTTTTAGAAAAAAATTCTGCACCAGAGAATAAACTACACAGAGAACAATAGCTATTGTATTTATTCAATTGGACATAAGTTTAAATAAATTGACCAATAGATGACTCTGGGGGAAATTTTCATTTGGTCGCAATAGGAATGATCTATAATTATTTTTTTCTTAGTAAAACAAACATACCTTTTCTTCCATGGCTATAGCTCCTTCCAGTTCCTCCATAGGACCAGCTATGCACTGGACCCTACCAAATAGTCCCAGTCTACCAAAATGTTCAAGAAAGACATCTTGAGATTCCTGGCCTTTCTTCATCATATCTTGTATGATGTTCAGTACTATCTGGTGGTTCTCGTCCTCATCCTGACAAAATAAATCTTATAATTCTAATCTCAATCAAATATTTGATCTTATATGAAAGTTAATGTAGACCTATTGAATTAATCATAGAATGGACGCGACAAAATAATCACTTGTGCAAGCAAAAAATGTATCCTAAAATCATCATGGTATAAAAGAAAATATCAAAATTTAAAAGAAATTTAAAAACGTAGCTTATCCATCGAAAATCTATATCTGTTAACATTAATTTCTGTTATAAATAAATTTTCTTTTACAGATAGCTTGATAATAAAAATATCTATCTAAACCTACTTCCTTCAAACTATATCATTACCTCATGATCCAGAACATTAGTCATTACTTCAGTGAGGGCAGCAGCAAAGTTAACAACATTCACCTCTGGATTAGACAGTTCACATATCAATGTGTTGGTGACGTAATGTATCATCTTTTTCAACAATGATAAACAGGATTTTCTGTAAGAAGAGTTTCAATAATATTTAGGAGTTATTATGAGAAAATAAAAGTAACTGTTTGTAGCATACAATAACACAAGATCTGTATTTTGTAGTAATAAGCATTGTGTATAAGTTTCATATCATTTGGTTAAGGCAATCTTAAGTTAAAAAACGGAAACTAAAAGTTTTTCAATTTTTCCATTTATAAAGGGGAATAACTCTAGAACTGTTTAAGTGACACCACCAAAATTCAAACTTGATCTGAGTTATGTGGTAATAAGCATTTTGTATAAGTTTCATAACATTTGGTTGAGGCTAAATCAGGTTAGAGAACGGAAACCAATTTTGGGACGTACATGCATACAGACAAGGGTAAAACAGCAGGTGCAAAAAAATATCTGTATAACATATAAAATTAAAATCAACATATCTGATCTTTTGATGGAAATCTACAACATGACAATTTACATGAATCAACATGTCAGTGAAGTTTTGATTAATAAATAATTAAAGCAGAAATCTTAAACAGAAAATGGAAATCCAAAAAGTTGTGCCAGAAAGAGATCAAATATCAAGTGCAACTTCTGCATTAAGGTTACCTGCCTCATCATTAATCATCTGAAAAGACTTCCTAATGGTGATCATAACAGAACATCAATGTTTGCATACATGAAAACCGATAACTTTTAACCATGCAAGAACTGAACCAGGTGCTCCACAGGGCACAGCTTTATACAACCACAGAGGTCGAACACTGAACAGTTTGGGCAAGTATGGACACAACATTTAAGCTTGCTACAGCTCTGAATTTGGATTGTGATTAAATAGTTGACCCAACATAGGTTTCTGACACAGAATGAATGTGGTCTAAGAACTTAATCTTCAAAAAATTTAAATTGGACATTTACCTATTAGGGTCCAATATCCAAAATCTAAATACATGGTTAGATTCAGCATATCATAGAACCCTAAGAATTCAATTTTTGTTGAAATCAAATAATGTTCAATTTTAGACCCTTTAGACCTCAATGTGAACCAATTTGATAACTGGGCCCAAATATTAATCGAAGAGCTGAATAGCTCTGAGGGGAAAGACGGCCCTTGTTTCTATTTCATTTTTTTTTTTTTGGGGGGGGGGGGGGTTATCTTTTGATAGTCTTCATATAAAGAATGAAAAAAAAGAACAGCTAGAACATGTGGAAGGTTGACACTATTGGAATCAATTGTTGTTTAATGTAATTTCGTTTCTTTGGTTTAGGGTTCAATTTAGACCAATGGAAGAGATCTGCATCTTCTAAATCTAAACATTCAATTAAAGTTGATAGTTAATTATCTAAAATTCAACTAGTTGAATTCTGTCATTTAACAACAACTACAATTATTTTTGAAATCTTAATAGTGTACGACTGAACTGCAGGCTAGGGCCATTTTCCATTTTTTGTGACAGTACTCTTAAGATTTTAAGTTTTTTTCTTAAGAAAGTTAGGACTGAAAAATCTATTCAGTTTTAAATTTCCATTGATAAAGTTCCCAGTTACATCTCTCATCACAGGGATACAGGTACTAATAAAAATTAAAGAACCTTAGTGAGCACGCTCACATACCCCACGTCCCCCACATTGTCATTGGAGAAATTAAATAAGTATAAGAAAAAAAAATTGTATAAGAAAAAATACTGAATAATAATTTCCTGTCAATATACACATCTACATAGTTTGTCCTTATTATCTACAAAATTTCATGAAATTCTGTTGTGTGTTTTCAGAGGAGTTGAGATGACAAACTGTTGCAGAAGTACATTGAAGCAAATAAGTTCAAAGGGGCATAACTCCTAGAAAAAAAATTGAATCGTAATTTCCTGTTGATATGCAAATCTACGTAGTATGTCCTTATTATCTGAAAAGGTTTCGTGAAATTCTGTTGTGTGGTTTGAGAGGAGTTGCGATGACAAACTGTTGCAGTAGTACATTAAAGTAAATAAGTTCAAAGGGGCGTAACTCCTAGAAAAAAAATTGAATCGCAATTTCCCGTCGATATGCACAACAACATAGTATGTCCTTATTATCTGAAAAGGTTTCGTGAAATTCTGTTTTGTGGTTTGAGAGGAGTTGAGATGACAAACTGTTGCAGTAGTACATTAAAGTAAATAAGTTCAAAGGGGCATAACTCCTAGAAAAAAATTGAATTGTAATTTCCTGTTGATATGCACATCTACGTAGTATGTCCTTATTATCTGAAAAGGTTTCGTGAAATTCTGTTGTGTGGTTTGAGAGGAGTTGCGATGACAAACTGTTGCAGTAGTACATTAAAGTAAATAAGTTCAAAGGGGCGTAACTCCTAGAAAAAAAATTGAATCGCAATTTCCCGTCGATATGCACAACTACATAGTATGTCCTTATTATCTGAAAAGGTTTCGTGAAATTCTGTTGTGTGGTTTGAGAGGAGTTGCGATGACAAACTGTTGCAGTAGTACATTAAAGTAAATAAGTTCAAAGGGGCGTAACTCCTAGAAAAAAAATTGAATCTCAATTTCCCGTCGATATGCACAACTACATAGTATGTCCTTATTATCTGAAAAGGTTTCGTGAAACTCTGTTGTGTGGTTTGAGAGGAGTTGAGATGACAAACTGTTGCAGTAGTACATTAAAGTAAATAAGTTCAAAGGGGCATAACTCCTAGAAAAAAAATTGAATTGTAATTTCCTGTTGATATGCACAACTACATAGTATGTCCTTATTATCTGAAAAGGTTTCGTGAAATTCTGTTGTGTGGTTTGAGAGGAGTTGCGATGACAAAAAACAGGACTGACGGACGGACGGACTGATGGACGGGTCAAAAACATTATACCCTCCGCAACTTCGTTGCGTGGGGTATAATAACAATATGATTGATGTAAACTGTGTGAAGCTTGTTTCCAAATCCTACATTTTGAAATATTTGTAAAAATTTCATGAATAAATAGGTTTAAAAGAGGGACGAAAGATACCAAAGGGACAGTCAAACTCATAAATCTAAAACAAACTGACAACGCCATGGCTAAAATGAAAAAGACAAACAAACAACAGCACACACGACACAACATAGAAAACTAAAGAATAAACAACACGAACCCCACCAAAAAACTAGGGGTGATCTCAGGTGCTCCGGAAGGGTAAGCAGATCCTGCTCCACATGCGGCAACCGTCGTGTTGCTTATGTGATAACAAATCCGGTAAATAGTCTAATTCGGTAGGTCACATTCAGGAAAGGGAAGGGGTTTAAACTACAAAATGCAACATTTGTAATTTTTTTTGTAACTATTACAATGATTATGTTGGTACACAAAATTTAGTTTTAATGGAAGACTACTTATCATATACTAAATGTCACATTTTAGATGTTTATTTTAGTTGATAATTAGCTTATAAATTGAGGTGCTCCTGAATTGGAGGAAGATTCTCAAAACAGAGTTTTAAAGAAAAAAATGGAAAAGATCGTTTCTCTCCCCGATCTCATGTAGCCCTCGGACTTCCTGTTTACTTTGAAAGTTGTTGACCTACAAATTAAAGTATTGCATGTTGATGTTTGAATCATCTACAGCAAACATCGTTATGTTTAAATTTAACAAATACTATTTTTTAATAAGTGCACAATCTTTGAGAATGATTTAAATAACCAGTGAAGGATATCCCTGCTTATGCGTAGTGTGGCATTCCAACAATGAAGTCACTATAAAATATAATGTAGGTTGGATATATTTAGCATATCTCGTCATACTGATTTTTCCGGATTGTAAAAGAAACGTAAATAGTGTAAATGAGAGCTCATTATACGATAATTTCGAGAGAAACAGAAGGGAAATGTGTAAAAAAGTGTTTATAGTCAATTTATTCATTTGTGTCTTCCCATCTCATCATTCTCAGTAAGATTTGTTGGGGGATTTTCCACACTATAAAAACAAAATGAAAGATGTGAGGGAATGTCACTCTGGTCAACCCCATTGGGGATTGACGGCTTGAAGCCGTCTTCCCCAAAAATCTAAATACATGGTTAGATTCAGCATATTGAAGAACCCTAAATATTCAATTTTTGTTGAAATCAAACAAATTTTAATTTTGGACCCCGATTTGGACCAACTTGAAAACTGGGCCCATAATCAAAAATCTAAGTACATGTTTAGATTCAGCATATCAAAAATCCCAAGAATTCAATTTTTGTTAAAATCAAACTAAGTTTAATTTTGGACCCTTTGGACCTTTATGTAGACCAATTTGAAAACAGGACCAAAAATTAAGAATCTAAATACACGGTTAGATTTGGCATATCAAAGAACCCCAATAATTCATTTTTTGATGAAATCAAACAAAGCTTTAATTTTGGACCCTTTTAACCCCCAATTCCTAATCTGTTGGGACCAAAACTCCCAAAATCAATCCCAACCTTTCTTTTGGTGTCATAAACCTGATGTTAAAATTTCACAGATTTCTATTTACTTATACTTAAAGTTATTGTGCAAAAACCAAGAAAAATACTTATTTGGGCTTTTTGGCCCCTAATTCCTAAACTGTTGGGACCAAAACTCCCAAAATCAATCCCTACCTTCATTTTATGGTCATAAACCTTGTGTTTAAATTTCATAGATTTCTATTTACTTATACTAAAGTTATAGTGCAAAAACCGAATTACTTCAGACAACGATGACGCCAACGTCATACCTATATACCGCAAAAATTGAAAATTTTTTGGTCGTATAAAAACTATTAATTTTGTTTAAAGGTGAGCTATAGCTAGCAGACAACAACAACAAAAAAAAAACAACATTCATAGCATTTTTGGAATTTAATTAAGATAACTAAAACTGTATACATATAATTATAGAATCTTACCTTACTGAAGGCAACATAGTACTTTGAAAGACATTGGTAAATACAGGCAGTAATTGTTTGAGATAGATAGGGGCGACTTCAGGGTCTCCTTTAGGTTCATTAGATTCTTCCTTCTCCTCTATTGTAGAATCTTCCTTTTTCTCCCTCACTACCTCTGGCACTGGAGGGATCTCTGGAGGGGTTGTTGTAGGGGATGGGGGAACCACTGTAGCAGTAGTAGTCACTGTTGTAGTTGGTGGCTCTCTGCTTGTGGCTGAAGACATCCAATCTCCTGATTGAAAAAAAAAGGTTGCTCAACTGTACAATTTTATTTTTCATCAATTATTCAATGAAAATTTTCAAAACATGAACAAACAGGTAATGCTAAACAGGCTTTTAACACAAGCATTCAACTGGACAAGTTGTACAGCAGAATCGTTAGCAGTCTAGAGATTCTGAAAAATATTTGTGACCTTGAAATTCAAAATAACCTATGAAATCTTTCCTTTCTATGGTATATGTTTTCTTTACTATTTTTGCCTATGATGAAGAAGATGTATGACCTCTCTGTGATTTTCAGCTTTACAGGAGACTAAAGAAAGGATATGTAAAACCTTTCTGTAATCTTTATCTTAATAGGACACTGAAGTATCTATATGACCTTTATGTGATTTGAACTTACCAGGGGACTGAAGTATCTGTATGACCTCTCTATGACCTTCATCTCCTCTTTCTCTAGCTTTATCTAAAGGAGTTTTGCCATCTTCATCCCTAAGTTCTGGATTAGCACCATATCTAAGCAATGTCTAAATGAGAAATACAGATAACTAAAATGTCTGCTATTCATTTTAACATTTCACTTTAAAACTAATATTGAAAATGATCATGAACTTGCCCATACTTCCTTTATAAATGTATGACAATAGTTGCAATAATTTGTAATTTGTCAAATTATATTACACTTATAGCTGTCAATTACTAGTTATTTCAAGTATTGACAAATTGAGTATTTGTTTGATAAAAAAATTGTCAGTTATAAATTTAACTGTTACAGATTTTTTTTGTATTACAGTGACTTGACTGTATGAAAGCTTAGTTTGGATATTTTTATAGCAATTCAAAATAACAACAGTTCACCTATAGAATGGTAATGACCACAATAAACCTTTACAAACTGATAGACTTATTTTGTCACAACAACATTAAAGTGGACAAAAATCATTTGGGATTGTAAGCATGTTTTATTTTATCACCTTGCACTTTCACAATTTGACTGAACAAATTGCAATTTGGTCAAAATTTTGAATGACTTGCAATTGGTGGAGAGCAACACTAACAGTCAAGTCACTGTAATAGAAGTTTACATATGCAAAATTCATACTGTTAAACATTGTTCACCTACCTTAACAATTTGTGGTCTTCCAAAACAAGCTGCATAATGGAGAGATGATGATCTCAATCCTCTATTGACGTCTGCTCCCCTCTCACACAGAAACTCAACCTGTTAAAACCACACAAATACAGTACAGTCAAATTAAATAAAGAAGATATTTCAAATTTGCAATGTAAATAAGATTTTTAAGCAGCGTTTTCAAAAGATTTTCCATATGGGGGATACTGCTTCAAGGAAATTTGGCAACATTTTGGATCCATTTTCCCCAACTTAACTATAGTGCCAAGTCATCTTGCCTATTATATTAGTTTCCTCAGAGAAAAATGGCCAATCAGAAATAAAAACTGCACCGTTGGATTTTTTCAAAATCTTTGTGGCACCAAATGAAAAACATTAATAAGGAGTCTTTTCATTAATTTTTCTTGCAATGTTTGGTCATAATCACCCATGCAATTCCAAAGATAAAAATATGTTTTTTCCTTGGGGTTTCAATGGGAAATATGAACCCTCAATGCTGCCATGTTTGCCACTCAATAACACAAAATAAGGGTCTAACATTTTCCTTGTTTATTCTTGAGGAGATTTCAAAAAAATTGACAAATCAAAGCCATTGTTATTTAATTAGCAGTAATTTTTTATCATATAGGATATTTCTAGACAAATTACTTAGTACAGGCAATTCTTGATAAATATTTTGTGATAATCTACTCACCATTTCCTGAGTTCCAAATGCAGAAGCCCAATTAAGTAATGTCTGCCCAACATCATCCATAAAATTTACTTCAAATCCTGTTTAAGAAACAATATAAAATTAAATTGTTAAACATGACACAAAGGTGAACTTGTTTAGCAAATACATATTAGAAGGATTCTGGCTATTATTTTAATGTCCCTTTCTTTCATACAGCTAATCAAGTAATTATACATCCCTTGTTTTCAAATATGTGTAAAACTATATTAAGCATTGTTGTTTTTAATTTTGACATATAAATAATTAAGTTTATATCGCCTTGAATATGTCAGATATAAGAATGATCAACATAAATACACTGACTGGACTATAGGAATGATATAATAAATGGATGGAAGTGAACAATATTTCACTTATTTTTCTTTACAATCCAAGTTAAAATAGAAAGCAAAATATTTAGCTATGAGGTTACAAACAATTCATACTTTTAATCTGGTTATTTTCTAAGCAAAATAACCTGAAAAAAATATTTCTGATTTTCCCTCATATTACAACTTTTATATGTCACACGCAAATTGTCATAATAAAACTAATAAAGGTTCTCAGATTTCTGTACAATTTACAATGATGCTTAAATATTTAGTGAAGAATACCATTACTATTCATATGCTACCTTGATTCTGAGGAAAAAAACTTTATTGACAAATGAATATTAACATATTATTTTTTCATAGCAATAGTTTACCATTATCTACAGCATCAATGAGAGCATCAGTATCTTTACTACGAATACAATCAATCAGCTGACGATGAGATCTTTCTCCAGAGCTGTCCATCCTACGTAAACTAGAGATCCTACTACTTATACTCGACACACCAGTTTTAGGGAGGGCTTTCCTTCCTTCAAATAACAGTACCAGTAAAAGGTCAACTAAACGCATTGTGTCTAGACAACATCTGAAGAGAAAAAAATATGTACTGAAAACATAAACATTTGGAATGTCTTCCTTCCTTCAAATAATGACATCAATAAAAAAAAGTCAACTAACGGCATCATTGTACTGTACCGACAACTAAATCAAGCTTTCACATTCTGATATGTCATGCCAGGTTTAAAATTATCTTGCTAATTTAGAAAATTCATATAAATATATTACTTTAGATAATCAGTACATAGAGTGGTCAACTTTAATGAATGTCCCACATTTGTACATGTGTATGAAGATGTGATATATACATGTAAATATTAAAAAATAAAATTTGAATTTATTACCTTTCATCTCCCTTCAGTCCACTTTCAATAGCATCAGGAAGATCTGACCTCAAAAGGTCATGGGTTATACCAGGTGAACCCCGACATAAGGTGGATAGTAAACTTATGACAGTTGATATACTAGGACTAGACTTTGATTCTGGAGTTTTTGCTCCTGGAGTGCTAGCTAAGGAAACATTGTGACTGGTTTCCCCTGCTCTCTGTAATCTCTGTAAAAGTTCATCTATAAGTCCATGCTGAGCTAGTGGAACAGGATCTACTCCTTTACGGGTAAATCTATCAGCTAAAGATGCAAAACATCTTAAGGCTCCATCTGCTACCTGTTTAAACATACAAGTATTACATGTATTAACCCAAAAAGTTAAATTTGTACAGTATGTCTTTCCTACTTCATCTCTTCACTTTATATATGTAAGCATTCTCACATGCTTTTTTATATGAAATGCTTGAAGTTTCTATATAATGATCATGATAATTAGCACTGTCATTTTAACACAGTAAAATGTCCTTATTCATGGTACAATGTATTGCTGTGTGTGCGTTTATTCTACATTGGCTAAAGGTAAAGGGGGAGGGTCGAAATCTCACAAAACATGTTCAACCATACTACATTTTTGAGCTTGAAGGCCCATTGGTGGACTTTTCTGATCTTTGTTGGGGTTGTTGTCTCTTTGGCACATTTTCATAAAAATTAAAATGTCTGAGAAGTTAGGTACCTCAACTCTTTTAATGATATTTGAACATTATAAAATTTAAAGGGATTTGTATAAAGTTATAACCCTGGAGGCCACGCCCAATGCATTATTCAATTTATTATGCAAGTAGATTGGCTATTATTTCCAGTTGGTCGTAAAATATATAAACATACAAATTGATCATCATGTTCTAGAAGAGTAGACAGTGACTCTACACAAGTCTCCAAGGATTGGTCTTGGGGTTCCATCCTACCACAGAGACGAGAAACTACAGACATTGAAGAGTGTAAGGTATCCTTATGAACCTGTGATCCATGTTCTCTGATAAAGGTGAGAACACACTGTAGTCCTCCAGCATCAAAGACAGCTCCTGATTCTCTGGTACACATTCTCTCCATAACCTATAGAATATAGTTAGAATGGTGATTCATGTAAAGTTCTAGCTTAAAACTGAGGACAAAGGGACAAACGATGAAACATCTAACATAGTGCCTAGTGGTCTACTAAAAAGTTCATAAATTTTCCAAGACATTTATTCATCCATTAATCTCAAGCAGTTAAACCCATAATTATAACTTTTCAACTGTCAGTAAAACAAATTTCATATATCTTTTTAAAAAATACTTTTAAAATAAGAGACAATAACTCCACATCTTTTTTTAAAAATCGAAAGTATTTCCTGGATTTTTTTTTTGTTTTCTAGAGTATCAGGGTTCTCACTAGGAAATTTTCATGGTGAAGGACTCACTCATCACTTTTAAAAATGGTGAGTCCAAAAAGATTTTAATGAGTCCAGGATGCATGTAATTTTTTGTGTCTTAATAATAATATAATGAAAAATGACGAAAAATAAAACTTAAACGATGCATGATGGATTTGTAGTTTTTATTAAATCAATAAAAATTATGATCTCTTAATAGTAATTGTTCATTACAAATTATATAATAGACTTCTTTCTGGGTCTATCAATTCTTGGTGTAGGGACATATTTAAAAAAAAAATTGTTTGCCAAAGCCAGAGTGCCATAAAAAAGATTGTGCCTAAAGGTAGTTTTTTTTTTGTTTGGTTATTTCTTCTTTTTTTTTTTAAATGTATATGGACTTTTTAATAGTAAACTCAGTAAAAGAACTGTATATTTACAAGTTTTATGAAATTCCTATTCTACTACAAGTAATTGCTAAAAAGGATTAATAAAACAAAATCTTTTGTAAAATAAATAATATACCAATCTTTTGGCCAAATGGAAAAGGTTATCTGTCTTATATAAGGTTAATGAACTGACAAGAATTTGTTCTGCCATTTTATTATGTACAACAATGTAATCATTGTATTTAAGTTTAGTTATCACATTTAATCAAGGCTTATTGTCTAAAATAAACAAGAGGACTTACTCAAATCTGTGAAGAAAGGGATTTAAAACAGATGCTTCATAATCAGGGTCTATCACAGCATAACATGAAAAAATACTCAACAGTAAATTACAAATGTAACAAAAATACAATGTCACTCATCACAGTTACACATATGCATATTTTTACTCAAATCATTGGATTTGGCAAGAATGAAATACTTCAAATGCTTAACTTACAACTTTTCGTTTTAACATAATGATATCAAGACATTTTAAACACTTATTGCACTGATTTACCTACATGTACAGTACATGTAACATTATCTAAAGAAGACCTAAATTCTAATTCTAGGATGGATTTATCAAGTCTGACTGTAACATTGTAATTCCAAGGGTACCTGTTAAACTTCATACAATGTGGTTATAAGGAATTTCAAATACAAGTGAAATAAAATTAAAAGGGATCAGGCTTGGCAAAAACTATAAATAAATAAAATAATGTAAATTTAAACATGGTGAAAAACATGGGTGATTTTCATAAGCATTTACCTTTATACATTGTTCAGACAAATCTCTACTGGTCCTTGATGACATTTCAACAATCACCAGTCTATTGCATAAAGCTTTAATAGCGCCATCTACAGCAACAATACGTCTGGTGCACTCTGCCGATACATCTAAGTAGTAAGTAATAGCCCTTGCTGTCACCTCAAGCACGTTGTCTGGAGCACATTCATCCAAGAAGATACGACATAAAGCTGGGAGAAATGTCCTTGGTGGACAGCTGAAAAAAAAACAGTTTCTTAAAAACATGTACATGTTAACACAGAATTATAGACTTAACAGCTTAAACATGTTAAATAGACCTGTCCTTCAAAAGATGTCTGACATAATTAAAATTGTGAGATTTGCTAGTCCTAAGGCCACACCAATTTGATTTGTAGTTCTTTCGACAAATGCTCCAAAAAATATGGGACAAGCAAGCAAAATTTGTTTGATTGTAATTTTTTTTGTTTGACCCATGAGTTTCTTTGAGGCGAGTGCTCTACAAGCATGACAAGTGAAGAGATCAGTAATACTGCAATATACTTTTTTTTAAATTGTGCGAGTAAGAATAAATGTCTATGTTAAAACTGGGTTACTTCATAGAAAAACAAGGAGAAACGTGCTAAATTGCATATAATTATATTTACTAGTGCCTGTATCACAACTGACTTTCCTGTCTTGCTGTGGTTTAGTTAATTTTGATTGTAAAATGTACATGTAACCATTTTCACTTTGAATTATTTTTCCTTAATTCAAATTTATTTTCCACTGTCATGACTGTATATCCGATTTCAGGGATTGATCAGAATATATTTCAGCCATGATGAGAACATTGCCAATTTTTAAGGTATCTACATGTATTTGAAAGTTTAAGTACCTGTACATGTACATTGTATGAAATTTCTTAAGCCTTATCAGAATGCCACTACTTCATGAACTTTTGAACTGCAGCATTACACATAGGCTTCCAAACTTTGTTTTATTTCTGTCACAGTGACTCAATTCATTTAATTCAATTCAAAGCTTTAGATATAGTTGGCATGTTACATAACAAATAAACAGAGAGCTTTTATAACCGAAATATCCATACATTTACATAACAATCATACACAATACTAATAATAAAACATAAAAGACATAGAACATACATTTCATGCACATTGACATGTAGTTCTACATGTGACAATATATTCAGTTTGGTTATAATATATGTTATCCCCAGATATTTCATTTAGCATCCTGGGTAACAGGGGAAATTGAAACACCATCATGTATCTAAAAATTATAGCATCACACCCATAACACAACCTATAAGATAACCATTACAGATATCATCACATAACCATGATATGAAAAGGTCCTGGGGAGAACACTGCATGTATAAATTAAAAATTTTACCTTTCAAATACTCTGTCAACATTGTCAGACATCAACAACAGCATACAAAGTTGTTCTAGGGCAATCTGTTGCATATCTCTTTCGTCTCCCTGTCCCATTTGCAGCCATTCTAACAACGTCTCTGGGTCAAAGTCTGCCATTGTGTCTGGGGGTCTGGTCTGGCTTACCTTTGTCTAAACTAAGTTTAGACCTCTGAGGTTAAAACCCCAGCAGGGTAACCCCCTTTTCTGGTTAGGTCAGATATATAACTTTACTCCAACCTATCACGTTTATGAGTACAGTATGTCACACGGAAATTCTTTGTGACTAATGAATGAGCACTCGAAAGTGCCTGCATTCGACGTAGTGCAAGGAAATTATCCGATCATACAGATTGAAACCTTCGGACTTTCTTCCGTGTCAAATGACTGAACACATGTACTGGAACAAACTCTTGTGTCCTTTGACAGAAGATTCAAAACATTTCCACTAAGCTATCTACTACTTTAGTTATTAAAAGAAACAAAGGAAGGCACTTTTGTTTTGCTCTTCACCTTCATAAACTATTTATAGCCTCGTTGTGATCGCAACATCCGGTTCATAATCTAAACACCGGAAATGGCTAAAAAGTTAATTTCCCGCGGATTATAATTTAATCTTTGTAAACAAACAAAAGCTTCCTAAAATAATTGTACTTCATAATTTTGTTATTTCAACATTTCTCTTTACCTTTTTACAACATATCCACTTTGAAAAAAAACATGAGAAAATTGTATTTAAATTCAAAAAACACGTTAATTTGTTCTCATGGACTGAGATTACTATAACACATAGTAGTCTCAGTCATGGACAACATTTTAATATGTACTTTCGACAATATCATTGACAAGTTGTAGGCTTTCCTATAGGCACAAATTGCACCCCTTTCATGGTATCGGGTCAGTTCGCCCTAATAACATGTTCGCCCTGGGTCCGTTTGCTCTGAGTTCGTTCGCCCATAGAGTCCGTTCGGCCTACAAAAAATCAGGGTATTGCAGTTGATATTCAGATATTTATATGGTTTATATTCTTGAAATTTATGAAAACATATGGAAATATTTAAAAGTTGTTGGCTTGTTCAGGATAATTAATTAACTAATTGTTCAATGACTTGATAAATCTCACAGATTGTTGTAATACTTGTCTTTTGATGGATTAATAATTACAACAAATGTTTAGTTTTGTTTTGATAAATAAAAACAATGATGTACGAACTGTAAATCATGAAAAAGGATTAAATAGTTCATTTATAATACTCGGAGACAAGTCTCAGTTATACTACATTAAAATAAAATTGACTATATACAATTTGTTTGTTAACAAATATCGGAGACTACGTCGAGACGCGACGGCCATACTTCCATGACGGCCGTATGATGTGTGACATGTGTCGGCCATACCGCCACATCGTCCATGGGACATATCGACCACACATTTTGAGACGTATCGTCCACAATTTTTTTTTTATTGAGGTTATAACATAAAATATAATAATAAAATAAATATTTATTCATATAAATAACAGAAATATAATTTATTTAGTATTTTTTTTCATTAGTGGCAAGGTTTCGGTGCAAAATATAGTTGACATGCATTTTGTGTCCGGACACATGGACACAACGATAAATTACAAATATTGAATATAGTAATTCAGTTTAAATGCTTGATTTAATATAAATGACCAAATGACAAATGACACAATTGAAAATAGGACATATCTAATTTTTTTTCTGCACAAGAGATCTACTGTGCACCTTTATTTATTTTTGTAAGAGTTATCTTTGCTTGATCATCATCACTTGTTGGGGACATATTATTATAAGTTATCTACGTTCATATCCGTAGATATGGATATTTTAACACCCTGAAGTACCCAAGTACACCATGAGGCGTAGCCGAAGGGTGTACAGGGTACTGAAGGGTGTTAAAATATCCATATCTACGGATATGAACGTAGATAACGGGGTACTTCAGGGTGTTAAAATATCCATATCTACGGATATGAACGTAGATAACGAATTTATCCCCGGTCTTAGTCCGAATCGGGCGAGTTTTATAAAAATTCGGGTACAAAGTGTAACGTGAAAACAACGTTTTTTTCATTATCTAAAAAAGTTTTATTGAAATTTGGAAATTTTACATATTTTTTACGGGGTGTAGGGTACTACCTTTGGTAGAACCCTACAGGTAGTCAAATATAAGACGTTTTTATCACAAAGACAGAGAAACTGGATCGAGTCAAATTTGGCGCTCAATGTTGTGAGAGTTACGCCATAGATGGTGTGACGTCCACGTGGGTCATTTGCATAGCTAGGTCAGTAGTCCCATTCCTTGAAAATGTGGCATTCAAGTGATGCATTTAATGGAATGAGTGTAAATGATCGGTATAATAGGACAAAATCGTTAATGAATTAAATATTTAATTACAAACATCATGGATAATCTATAAAATTCAATATTTCACAAGGAGCAATCATGGAACTAAGGAAAACTTGCGTGAAGTTCCCCGGAATAATGGTTAGCAACGTCCGGGGATATGGGTTAGCAACACCCAGGGGCTATGGGTTTTGTAACGACGTGCGTTAACCAATCAAAATCCTAGATATATACTAAGCCGGGGATAATATTAGTTATCTTGGTGTAATCAGGGGTGTACAGAATTTTACACCGTTGTTGAAAATTCATACACCCTGAGGCGCAGCCGAACGGGTGTATGAATTTTCAACAACGGTGTAAAATTCCGTACACCCCTGATTACACCAAGATAACGAATTTATTTCTTATGAACAATTCCTTTACTCATTTTGAAACCAGGACGTAAAATTGTAAAAATGGTAATGAAAAACTTCCAGCGTAATATTATTTCAATGTCCATGTTGCTGCACATTGTCAAATACTTTTTACTTTATTTTTGGAAAAATTCTGAAAATTTTTGTGTTCTTTTGAGTTTACAAAAAAAAAAAAAAAAAATATTTAAAAATTTTTTTTTTTTTTTTAGCATTTTCTTCTTATTATTTTTCTTCTAAATTTTTGTTTTTTTTTCTATATTTTTTGAAAATTTAATTTTTTATTTTTTTTTGGCAAAATTTAATTTTTTTAAAAATTTTGGCAAAATTTTATTTATCCCCGGGTGAACAAGGGTGGGGTGCTATTTACACCGGGGTAGTCAACCAATCAGATTGCAGTATTTTTGCTGCATAAGAAATAAGTATTTATATTGTTTGTTTCTTCATTATCAGTTATATAAAAAAAATTCTGAAGAATATATTTTATCGTAAAGTGATATAAAGGCATCTTATTATATATGAAGTTAAAACTTTAGGAATGTTGACTGTCGCTGTCAATGACGATATATAAATACAAGCACATGTCGGTTGAAAACAAAACTTTACGACAAAAGAGATGATTTCAGCTTTCCAATTGTGAACTTTCCATTTCTAAGTAGCAACATTCCAGCAGCACCTGCATACAGGGTATATATCTCCCAATTGATACGATATTCCCGTGCTTGCATTTCCTATCATGATTTTCTTGATAGAGGGTTGCTGCTCACAAAGAAGCTATTAAACCAAGAGTTCCAAATGGTGAAGTTGAAATCATCCCTTCGTAAATTTTACGAACGCCATCACGAGTTGGTTGACCGTTATGGAATAACCGTTTCACAAATGATATCGGATATATTCCTTACGTCGTAACTACAATCCCCTTCCCTTTCATGAATGTGACCTACCGAATTAGACTATTTACCGGATTTGTTATCACATAAGCAACACGACGGGTGCCACATGTGGAGCAGGATCTGCTTACCATGGAAGCTGTAATCCAGTGGCTGTCGATTGGTTTCTTTGTAAGAACATTTTCCTATCTGAAACCACCAACACCAAACTTGACCACAATCATCATAAGAATATCTAATTTAAAATGGATCGGATTAATTTTTTCGTTTTGGAATATTAGTCTGAAAACTATGATAGATAGAAAAAAATATGAAGAGAAAAATATCAGGAAGATCCAGAAGGGTACGGGTCTTGGGTCAACACGTCAGTTTAAAGTAAATAAAACATTAGAGAGAAAAAAGCATGATAAACATTGTTAAATTACAAGTTCTTTTAAATGATAAGTCAGTGCGCTCAATGTCTCCAACAAAACCGATGTGCTGTTTCTTTTGTTCTCCAGTCTATAACCAGTAGGATTGGGACTCCTTATATAAACCATTTTTGACGGACTAAATATTTAAAATCATTTAATGTGAATCATTCAGAATGTTCAAGCTCAAGGTCAACTGCACAACAGAAATGATAATAAAACGCTAACTGTTTACAAAACTTTTGAATTTTTAAAATACTAAGGCTTTAAATTTCTACCCCAGGAAAAGATTACCTTAGCTGTATTTGGCAAAACTTTTAGGAATTTTGGTCCTCAATGCTCTTCAACTTCGTACTTTATTTGGTCTTTTTTTTTTAAAAACTTTTTTTAGATTCAAGCGCCACTAATGAGTCTTTTGTAGACGAAACGCGCGTCTGGCGTAAATACAAAAGCTAATCCTGGTATCTTTGATGAGTTTAATTGTACTTTCTAATGGAATTACATGGAATCATAAAATTTGCCATGACAATTTTCCAGGTTATTCAATGGACATTATCAAACGCCGATTCTGAGTCCTTAAATGTTGATAAATAGGGGACTGTTACCATTTTATTTAATGCTCTGATATTTTTCTCAGGATGATTATTCTGTCGAGGACTAAAGTCACTTCTCAGGATACATATGATAAAGTTATTCCTATCGAGCTGTCAAAGTGTTTATTTATAAAACGCGCGTCTGGCGTAAATACAAAATTTAAATAATCCTGGTATCTATGATGAGTTTATTTATACCTTTTTTATTTACAAGTACGCAACCTCTTACATCACGTTTTGAGAAATCAATGTTCACATCATGCAATATCTGTTTTGTCCAGGTATCTAGCTCACTGATGAGTCTTTTTTTCGACGAAACGCGAGACTGGCGCAAAATACCAAATTTAAATCCTATAGTATTTATGATGAGTTTATTTACAACCACTGGGTCGATGCCAACTGCTGGTGGAGTTTTTATTCCTTGAGGGTATCTCCAGCCCAGTAGTCAGCACTTCTGTGTTGACATGAATTATCATTGATATGGTCATACTTATAAATTAAATGTTTACAAAACTTCGAATTTTTGAAATACTAAGGCTTTTCTACCGAAGGATGAAATTACAGTAGCTATATTTTGCAAAACGTTTAGGAATTTTTGGTCCTCAATGCTCTTCAACTTCGTACTTTATTTGTTTTTTTCAACTTTTAGATGAAACGCGTCTGGCACAAAATACATCCTGGTATCTTTAGCCAATCTTCCGCACTTTTTATTACTAATGTTGTTTATAATTGTTATTTCATGGGCTCTTGTACTGAACATGACCGTTTTGCCACAACCTTTCTCTTATTTTTCTTTTCCGCCTTTGAGATCTTGTGGCATTGGTTTTTCGATATCAGTCTTTCGGAGATATCTATTCAATTGTAGTATATGTCTATATCCATTCATTTTCAGTTCGTCCAGGAACATATATATTAACGGTAGATATACTGTTCTCAGGTTCCTCCTAATATTTGAAATCTTTTCCGTAAATGCAGATTTAATTCCGGTGCCACAACATATCTTAATTTACTTTTTTGTTTCTGATTTATCCTCTGTCAATAGTTTTGATTGAACTATGGAAATAAATAGCTCCTTATCGTTGCCAACATCAACACCTCTAAAGGCTATTTATATTATGAGGGGGAGGACAGGGGGGTACTTTTTCTTGAAATATTAGATAATTTTTTAAAAGGAGAGATATTTTATTTTTTCTCCTTTCTCCCAGCCTTCCTCTCCTTTCTCCTACCCCCTTTCTCCCTGTCTCCCTTACCCCTGTCCTCCCCCTCTATTATGTTACATCCCTAATTAGAGATTGTCTAAACCTTTCAGTAATAAATTTTGATGTAATCGATCTGGTTCTAGATGTTAATTACATATGTGTATTTATGAGTCGTTGTTTTGGAATATACTGGAGTAAAGTTGTTATAGTCTCACTCTGACAAAAATCTGTAAATAAGTTCATTTCTCATTGATGTGGAAATTTTTATTTCGATAAAAATGATTAATTACTGAGAAAGAAATTTATATTTTTGCTAGAGTTATTATTTTTCTGTTCCTAAGGAATTTATTTATTTAAATGCTATATTCTTTTCGTCATACTGAATTTGTCATAACTTTTTTTTATTGGTTTGTTAGTTGAATTCTACTCACTTTCGTTTACCTGTTAAATTACATACCTTTTTACATCACTCAAAGATTTGCTTTCACACGGTAAACACTTAGTTCTTATTATATATTATTTTTGAAATTTGAGTTGAAGCGTCGATCAACACATTTTGGTAGTTTTGAGAACATTTTTTAACCCGCCCACCCGTGCCCATTTTTACTTTTGGGTATTTCAATATTTTCTCTACTGGTTTAGGGTTAATTCTTATGTATTAACAATTTTTGAATTTCTATATTGGTCATTCTTAAATTTGTTTATTGAATAGTATTGAACTATTGTGTTGTGTGAATTCATTTCATTGAAGGTTTGGTAGAAATCTTCTCTCAACTTTTTCAGCAGCACCAGTCGTAAATTGGTGTAAACAATGTATCATGGTTACTTATGTGTGTCTTGAAGACTGAAACTAAGCTGCTGTTTCTCATTCTTTTATCTATAGATTGCCATTCATTAGTGTTTTTCCGTTTGCTTTGGACATACTTAATGTTACTCTATATTCATATCTTTTGTGTGTGTGTGTCGATAATAAATATCTCACCATCTTTTAGGCTAGACTTCAGAGTTAAAGTCCAATGATATTTATCAAAGGTACCAGGCGTATAATTTTATACGCCAGACGCGCGTTTCGTCTATATAAGACTCATCAGTAACGCTCAGATCAAAATAGTAATAAAGGCAATTTAAGCCAAGCTAGTATCAGGTTGAAGAGCATTCAGGAACCAAAATTCCACAACAGTTGTGCCAAATACGGCTAAGGTAATCTATGCCTAGGATAAGAAAATCCTTAGTATTTCGAATAATTCATACCTTTGCAAACAGTTACCGGATTTGTTATATCAGAAGCAACACGACGGGTGCCACATGTGAAGCAGGATCTGCTTACCCTTCCAGAGCACCTGAGATCACCCCTAGTTTTTGGTGGGGTTCGTATTGTTTATTCCTTAGTTTTCTATGTTGTGTCATGTGTACTATTGTTTGTCCGTTTGTCCTTTTCATTTTTAGCCATGGCGTTGTCAGTTTATTTTCGATTTATGAGTTTGACTGTCCCTGTGGTATCTTTCGTCCCTCTTTTAATTTATAAAAATGGGCTGGTGATACCCTCGGGGACTAAACGTCCACCAGCAGTGGCATCGAACCAGTGGTGTAAATAGTTTTCAAAGGTATCAGGCATAATTTGATACGCCAGATGCGCGTTTTGTCTACATAAGACTCATCAGTGACGATCAGATCAAACTAGTTAGACAGTCAAACAAGTGTAAAGTTGAAGAGCATTTAGGACCCGAAATTCCAAAAAGTTGTGCCGTATACGACTGGCGTCGATCCAGTGGTGTGAATAGTTATCAAAGGTACCAAGCTATCAATTTGATATGCCACACGCGCGTTTCGTCTATATAAGACTCATCAATGACGCTCAAATCAAAATAGCAATAAATCCATACAAGTTAATATTGAAGAGCGTTGAGGACCCAAGAATCCAAAAAGTTGTGCTAAAATCGGTTAAGGTAATCAATGCAATTCATTAACATCAAAAACATCTATCCCAGTTTTTCATTTAAGTTATTCTATTTACTGTTTTCCTAGTTGCATGCATTGTTCTCAAAATCGATCTTGTCAGTTATAAGGCGAACCAATGTATACTCTCCTGGTGTTTGCATCAAACAGATTCTTGTTTTGTCTGACATCATTGCAGTCTGTTTCCGTTTCTGGTTCGCGTTTCTTTAATATTTTGTTTTACGATGACGGGTTGTTTGCTTGTCGCTCAACCACAAACCAGAAGTGACAAAAATGTTTGCTCAGTTGAATGTTGGAGTGCGATTATTATATAGTGAATGGCTAATTGGCAATCAAACCACATCTCCTTACATTTTATATCAATATAGTATGTCAAAGTACAAGCATGGGATACGAACCGTGGATGATGAGTCGGTATGGTATGGAAACGTTTTAGCCATATTTTGAATGTACAAACATATTATATTAGAGTATTCTTTTTATCGACGAATACTGGCTGTTAGCGTCGACAGGCCAAGGTTGAAAGGTACTAGTGGCACATATACACATCGGTTGACCACCAAACGTCACCCTTATGATTTGCCTAGGATAATAGATCCTAGTTATATACTGTCAGGAGTAGGCACTGTAGAAGTCTTGATAGTGTAAAGGCTATGGACTGACAAAGACATACACACTCCTCTTCTCTTTCACTCACAGAGCTAGTCTTCGATTTTAAACAGCAGACAGAAGTATAAACAAACATGTGACAAAACGACTAGCACGCTTATTTTATTTTATTTTTAAGGGAAGATCAACATGTGGGTAAGAGTAAACTACTTTTTATACTACCTTTCAATTGCTGGTCATATAAAGCGAATTCTGAACTTGGATACAGACAATTTAAGTTATGTTGCTGAAGTGTAAAATGAAGGTGAGCGTGATCCACATTTTTAGATTCTACTGTATTCTCCAATATGCATCCTTACACGAAATTGTATTACTGTAACTTTGTATTTGTCATTTGAACACATTTAATATAAGTGAGTCGAACATAAATGCATGACAGAGTGTACTTCTTTCTATATGATGCATTATGCAACTGTACTCGTAGATCTCATAGATACATTATTCATAAACGAAGTTATATTTGTCATATGCTATTTACTTCATGAGATCAAACTTAAAAGCAGTCACTTGAATTTCTATCCATTAATGATTATAAATTCAAGTGACTGTGATATACGTGATGAAGATCAGAAATAATTGAGGTTTCAAAACTGTAAAATATTGGCTATGAAATCTTCCTCTTATGGTACATGGTCAGCCCCTTCAAGATATTAACATCAAATGTTTAATATTTTGTTTGTTTTTGCTGACTGTGGAGAAAAAATACACATGAAGGATCATGAAGGAAGACATCAGATTCCTTTAAAAAAAAGTCATCCCTCAAACCTTATTCAGGATGAACAAAAAATATTAATTTTGTTATAAACAGGTAAACATGCTGACGAATTTTAGCCAAAATATTGCCAGGGAATGGATGTTCATGTTTAAAGCTGTTGCAGTCAATAATATAATTACTGTCCATTCTGTTCCACAAACTAGAAAAATCAAATACACAAGCATCGGTCAAACAAAAATAACACAGTTTGATTGCATTTTGAAATTTTTTTGTGACTTTTGAACAGCAGTATACTACTGTTGCCTTAATAGTTTATTTATCATAATGGCATTTGCTATGCTTATACAAAAATGTTTTGTTTATAATGCTTAACAGAATTTATGCTAAAGTAGAATGAAAGCGGTTCAAGCACACAATATTACCTTCCTTGTCTCACATTCTGTTACATAGTCACAAGCCAGATAAAAACCTTCTTGTGTAATTATTATTTTAAATCACTCTGACTAGACTTCTGTCACAGGACCATATTAAATTATGATCATATTAAATTTGTGTTATATTTCTTTGTAATATTTATATTTTTTTTTATATGCCTGTTCATTCTGAATAGGAATGCTAACTAAGAGAATGCTGTTATGTCCTAAGAGTTTCCTTTAAAGGCCAATAAAGACATTCTTGTTTATGCACGGAGTATGAAATAACTGCTTTGCACATCCATCAATATGATAAGCTTTATTTAGTCGATATCCTTCTACTTTAGTATAAGTTCTTTCAACTATTACAAACCTTTAACATGTAAATTATTCAAAAGTTTCAAATTCAATAGACCATTACTGTGGGAGTGGGTCTAACAATCTCTATGAATAAGAGATGTGAAAATGCAAACAATAATAGCTGTTTCACTTTTACTTAATCATAAACATTATGGCTGCCACCAGAAACAGCATGTCTGGCATTAGCAATTACTACCTTGATGCTTTAAAAAAAACAGGTTTAATCCACCATTTTCTACATTTGAAAATGCCTGTACCAAGTCAGGAATATGACAGTTCTTGTCCATTTGTTTTTGATGTGTTTTGTTATTTGATTTTGCCATGTGATTATGGACTTTCCGATTTGATTTTTCTCTAAGTTCAGTATTTTTGTGATTTTACTTTTTAGAAAACATTACAACTAGCTTCTTAATTTAAGGCCAAGTATGATTTTCTTGGCCTTAAATTAAATGTTTACATAACTTTTGAATTTTCTAAATTCTAAGGCTTTTTTACCTCAGGAATAGATAATATCAGCTGTATCCGGCAAAACTGTTAGGAATTTTGGTCCTCAACTCTCTTCAACTTCATATTTTATTTGCCCCTTTTTTTCCTTTTTTTATTCGAGCATCAATGATGAGTCTTGTGTAGACGAAACGCGCGTCTGGCTTAAATACAAATTATTATCCTGGTATCTATGATGAGTTTATTTACAACCACTGGGTCGCTGCCACTGCTGGTTGAGTTTAAATTCCCCAAGGGTATCACCAGCCCAGTAGTCAGTTGACATGAATTATCATTGATATGGTCATATTTATAAATTAACTGTTTACAAAACTTTTGATTTTTTAAGTTCTAAGGCTTTTCTACCTCAGAAATAGATAACCTTAGCTGTATTTGGCAAAACTTTCAGGAATGTTGGTCCTCAATGCGCATCAACTTTGTATTTTATTTGCCTCTTTTTTTTCTTTTTTTTTATTCCAGGATCACTGATGAGTCTTTTGTAGACCGAACGTGCATCTGGCGTAAATACAAAATTTAATCCTGGTATCATTTTCCCCATGGCAAATTTTTGTGCTTCAATTTGCCTTTTGAAACATTTTTTTTTCAAACAATGTTATACATGACTAGAAATATTAATATTGAACTAAACATACAGTCAGTTTTTGTTCTATTAGTCTTCAAAAACAAATGATTAAAAATCAGGTGTATTTTTATCTGAATTTAGTTCTTAAACTAAAAATGAAAAGTTTAAACAAATTCCTTAAAAGTTGTAAGAGCACACATAAGAACAGAAACCTTTCCAGGATGCATATATAATGTTAAATTTGTAGCATTTCAGGAATAACTGCATGGGCAGATCCAGCCATTTTAAAAAAAGGGGGGGGGTCCAACTACATGTCCCCATTCAAATACATTGATCGTCAAAAAAAAAGGGGGGTTCCAACCCTTGGAACCCTCCCCCTGGATCCGCCAATGAACTGAAAAATCTGCTGGTTGACAATTCTAACTGTAGCACATCATTTTAAGTATTAAAACTTCTATGATACAACATATCTTCCATATCTCGTTCGTAGAGAGAAGATCCAACTTCTGAACAAATTTTAAATATTTTATTGTTTACTGTCAATAGCTGACCATAACATGATAACAATCAATATAAATAGCCAAACTGTCCTGAAATTACAACCTCTTGTATTCTAGTTATATGAATAATGGTTACTGTTCAAAAACATTTTTGAATAAGCAATATGTTGCAAAATTATATCTTTTAAATAGAGGATTTAAAAGTATAGTTTGGGACAAAACATGCTGCAAAATAAATTCTTTTTTTAATTTTTAAGAGTAGGCCATGTGTAGGTCTCTTCCTACAAAATTAAGTGTTCAAGCTATTTACTGTAAAAAAAAAAAGCCATTGTTATTGCAATTAAAAACATGTCTGTATTAATTAATAAATTGAGCCTTTTAAAACACAATGTTTGACGATTTTCAATTTGTAAAAACTACACATCTTAAAATATAAATACAAATATTTCCCAACTGCTAAGATAACAGCAAAATAATTTGAAATCCAATGTACAATATTATTAATCCGAACAACACTGAACATAATCCTCTATGTTTCACCAATGTTTTCTTCATCTCATGTCACTGATCATAAATAACACTAATATATTTCTCATCAAAGTGAAAATTAGAATTAATCAAAATGAAGCTTTATATATATATATTTCAAAAGTTTGCATGATATCTCTGCAAGTCTACTGTCAAGTCTCCTTTTGAACTTTGAGGATCCCAGGTCACTTCCTTTTAACTTTGTGTATATTTGGTGCTGACACTTTAACTTTTCCAGGAAGGTTTCTACTTACATCAGCATCCTGAAAAAACCCCAGTAAAATTACACAATTTGTTGAAAAACTGGAAATCTAGTCAATACATATAGAATGCTACATATCACTTTTAAACCAAAATTTATACCAAGAACACTACAGAATAGCAACATAATATAGGACTGTAAGTGTTCATAACTGTATAGGACTGTACATGTTCATAACTGTATAGGACAACATGTTAATAGATATAAAAAGATGTTAGAGGCAGATTTAGGGGGAGCCCCCTTTTTGGGAGAAAATTTGGTTGCTCATATAGGGAATCACTGAAGCATGACTGGAGCCGGCCCCCACTTATGAAAATTTCTGGATCCACCAGTGCATGTGGTAGGAGTGCCAATAAGACAACTCTCCATTCAAGTCACAATTTGCAAAAGTCAACCATTATAGGTCAAAGTATGGGTATAAACAGAGAGCCTTGGCTTAATTTATCAATATCAAAATCACTCTTAGGAGGTCCATAACTCAATATTCAAAGGTCTTATTGCAGTGTTAAATTGACAACCTTTTAGAATTAGTTTATCTAAAGGATAGAAACGTTTAAATGGAGCTATTTAAATGTACAGGCTTTATGAACAACATTACTGTAATCATAGTGCTAGTTAGTAGTGAAAAATAAAGACTAAATTCATTTTGAAGTGGGAACAAATACATTAATCGTTGCATTGCATTAAGCATTTTGATATCTTTAAACTAGAGGCTCTAAAGAGCCTGTGTCGCTCACCTTGGTCTATGTGAATATTAAAGGAAGCAGATGGATTCATGACAAAATTGTGTTTTGGTGATGGTGATGTGTTTGTACATCTTACTTTACTGAACATTCTTGCTGCTTAAAATTATCTCTATCTATAATGAACTTGGCCCATTAGTTTCAGTGGAAAATGTTAGTAAAAATTTACAAATTTTATGAAAATTGTTAAAAATTGACTATAAAGAACAATAACTCCTAAGGGGGTCAATTGACCATTTCGGTCATGTTGACTTATTTGTAAATCTTACTTTGCTGAACATTATTGTTGTTTACAGTTTATCTCTATCAATAATAATATTCAAGATAATGACCAAAAACAGCAAAATTTCCTTAAAACTAACAATTCAGGGTCAGCAACCCAACAACGGGTTGTCCTATTCATCTAAAAATTTCAGAGCAGATAAATGTTGACCTGATAAACAATTTTACCCCATGTCAGATTTGCTCTAAATGCTTTGGGTTTTGAGTTATAAGCCAAAAACTGCATTTTACCCCATGTTCTATTTTTAGCCATGGCGGCCATCTTGGTTAGATGGCCGGGTCACCGGACACATTTTTCAAACTACTAACCCAAAGGATGATTGTGGCCAAGTTTGGATTAATTTGGCCAAGTAGTTTCAGAGGAGAAGATTTTTGTAAATGATTACTAAGATTTACGAAAAATGGTTAAAAATTGACTATAAAGGGCAATAACTCCTAAAGGGGTCAACTGACCATTTCAGTCATGTTGACTTATTTGTAAATCTTACTTTGCTGAACATTATTGCTGTTTATAGTTTAGCTCTATCTATAATAATATTCAAGATAACCAAAAAGAGCAAAATTTCCTTAGAATTACTAATTCAGGGCCAGCAACCCAACAACGGGTTGTCCGATTCATCTGAAAATTTCAGGGCAGATAGATCTTGAACTGATAAACAATTTTACACCATGTCAGATTTGCTCTAAATGCTTTGGGTTTTGAGTTATAAGCCAAAAACTGCATTTTACCCCATGTTCTATTTTTAACCATGGCGGCCATCTTGGTTTGACGGCCGGGTCACCGGACACATTTTTCAAACTACTAACCCAAAGGATGATTGTGGCCAAGTTTGGATTAATTTGGCCCTGTAGTTTCAGAGGAGAAGATTTTTGTAAAATATAACTAAGATTTACGAAAAATGGTTAAAAATTGACTATAAAGGGCAATAACTCCTAAATGGGTCAACTGACCATTTCAGTCATGTTGACTTATTTGTAAATCTTACTATGCTGAACATTATTGCTGTTTACTGTTTATCTCTATCTATAATAATATTCAAGATAATAACCAAAAACAGCAAAATTTCCTTAAAATTACTAATTCAGGGGCAGCAACCCAACAACGGGTTATCCGATTCATCTGAAAATTTCAGGGCAGATAGATCTTCACCTGTTTGACAATTCTACCTCATGTCAGATTTGCTCTAAATGCTTTGGTTTTTGAGTTATAAGCCAAAAACTGCATTTTACCCCTATGTTCTATTTTTAGCCATGGCGGCCATCTTGGATGGTTGGCCGGGTCACCAGACACATTTTTTAAACTAAATACCCCAATGATGATTGTGGCCAAGTTTGGTTTAATTTGGCCCAGTAGTTTCAGAGGAGAAGATTTTTGTAAAAGTTAACGATGACGACGGACGATGGACGACGACGGATGCCGGACGCCGGACGCCGGACGCCAAGTGATGAGAAAAGCTCACTTGGCCTTTTAGGCCAGGTGAGCTAAAAAATACTAGATTAATTTTGAATCAACTTGAGTATCTGAGAATGCATTTAATTCACAAATTTCTTAAAAAAATCATGGATAGGAGGTATGAAAGTTGTGCACAATGCACTTCGTCATTTTTTCTCAAAGGTAATGATAAAGTTTAGAAAATCGGAAACTATCATGTTATACTATTCTTTTATTGTCTTAATGAATATAACTTCAACTGTTTAGTATGTTTTAGGTGATTTCCATTAGACTCCATACTTATTTATCCCTCATTGTGGTATTGTTCTAATAATTTTTGCATTTTTGTGTTTAATTTTGCTAATATGCCTGTTTGTGTTTCTTTAATACATATGATGTGGCTCTGTATGTATACATCCCATCATTATGTTATTGTGCTATTGTAAATTGTTGTATTCTTGTCTTTCATATGTGATAACATGCTTTGTCTATATGCCTTTTTGTTCTTTTTTGTTACATATTTGTTTTTATAGTTATTAAGATTATAACAATGTTGACTGCTATATTTTTAGCTATTATGTCTGTTTGTTTTGTTCACACATCGTTCAATGATACGAGTGAGATGTTTAACTAGCTATAAAACCAGGTTTAATCCACTATTTTCTACATAAAGAAAATGCCTGTTCAAAGTCAAGTACTTGATAACTGTTATCCATTCCATTGATGTGTTTGAGCTTTTGATTTTACCATTTGATTTGGGACCTACCGTTACGAGTTTCCTCAGAGTTCAGTATTTTTGTGATTAAACTTTTTATGCCAGCTTCATAAAGGTTTTGATTTCATATACTGGTATCTATATGTTCTGACAGACACAACCATTTTAAGTGGACATCAGCATCAGTTTTAGTAATTTAATGTTAGTTGCACTAAGTTCAAGATTATTGTGAGGTCATCATCCATCTAAAGATCATCAAAGGCAACTTTCCTAAGATAATTTGTCAGCTGTAGCATACTTATTCTGAGAGAAAGAATTAAAGTATAATTACCTTTAATATTTTCGTCAAGTCTTTTTCCCTCTGTTGAATGTGTCTGTCATGTAAGAACATGTTCAGTGCCAGTTTGCATGCTAAAATAATATAATGCACAAATAGACAGGTGAATCTATGACAAATCAGAGATCCTTACTTACAGCTAATGGATTGATTTATCAATTTATGTAAGATTCTGCATAGAAATTCCACAGGTTTAACTTTTATTTGCCTACATATTATTAAAGAAATATTCCTAATATAGAGAAAATGTTTTTACAGAATCCATTCAAAATGGAAAAAAAATAAAAAATACCATTACCCAATAAACCCCCCAAAAAGTTTTAAAAAAGAAATTGTTTTCATAGTCAATGGTCCAGGACTGAGGGGGGGGGGGCAGAAATGAAATGTTTTAATGAGCTGCATCTCAAATATCATTAACATACCATATTAAAATCGTTCCCCTTAAACTGACCTTATCAGAAACTTTAACAATTGTTGACACTGCTGACCCCAGAAACAACACACATAAGTCTCAGTGAGTCAACATTGATGTAAAATAATCCAGCAACCAAACATTTACAAATAACCAATAGACATCTAGAGGTCAACTTACAGTCAAGAAGGTATCTGACCAATTAGTAATCACTGTCAAGCAACTGATCAAAAAGTAATTCTGTTCAATAGTACTTGAGAAAAGAGTTGCAGAAATATCAATAGAAAAAATGTGAGAAAAACAGAAAGAGTTGCAGTATTACATACTGAAGCTCACTCCATGGTCTTTTATGATAAGCAATGAACTTATTTATACAAATAATTGTACCTTTCCCCCTTTTAGTAGAACCTGGTTGTAACTTTACTTTGTACCTAAAATATAGAATAAATAATGTGAAGGTATTACAAACTTTCAGGTTAATAACGATCATAATTCTCACTTTAAAAGAGTGAATCTCAAATTTAACTATAACTTATTTTCAAAACTTTTTATGACAGATAAATTTTGCTGTGCATTTTAATCTAATCTAATTAAGACAAATACTTTAATTTAATACACAAACCTCTGTCTAAAAACTGTGGATTACATAAATGATACTAATATTTACTGTCTTCTTACTTGTAATTGAGAAGTGCATTGTATGGACCACAAACAGGTACAGCATACAACAGTTCATCCTCGGGTACAGGTAACCCAGTAAGTGAGTCAAGGATTTGAATATCCTGAAATTACAAAGTATATATATTTAATATTAAATTACAGCCTTTAACAATGAGGTAACCCCATACTGTTTAGTAAGCTATAAAGTATATATATACTCTCTCAACCTGATTGACTTATTAATTATAATTTGGAAATAGCTGGAAACAGAAAAGAAACCTTGGCAACCCTACATTTCTACAGATTTCTAAGCCCTGTACAAAATGTAATCATCAACATTAAATTCATTATTCAAACACTATCTATTCCTTTTAAGGCTTTTCAATACTTAAGATAAAGACTTCGGCACAGGTAATATATGTATTATACACAGTTTATAAAACAGATCATTGTGGAATTTGATACATAATGGCAAATCTAGTCATCATTGTAAGTAAGAGTACAAGAGAAAAGCATACCTCAGATTTCTGTTTTGAGTCATCCTCATTTTCCTCTTCTGATTCCCCATCCTGTAAAACAGTACAAAGTATTAAATGATAGGAAAGTTTCTGAGTCTGTCTATCATACAGTTATAAAATCTGTAAACAACGAAATGTTATTAAGGTTGAAAAAATTACTTAAAAAAAACCCCCAAAACTGGAAGTACAATTGGATCGTTTTGATAATAGGTATAACTTATTATCAACACAATTTCATTTTCCTTCCCTACTCAATCATCATTAATCTACCGTACTTCAAAGATCATCTATTCATCTTCTTTCATTCAAAGATGACTGGTGCTGCTAGTGGAGTAAGAACTTTTTACCATTTTGAATAAGAGTTCATCAAATACTCTCCTATTTGGTCCGAAACCACAGTTATTTTGTAGTGCATTTCTTTTAGAAAATAAATGAAAATTAAAATATCCCACCTGCGCTTTCTCAATAATATTTAACAGTGTGTTGTACAACTTTTGGGACAAACTATATCAAAATTATAGAAAACTTCATCAGCTGTAACTCAAAATATGAACAATTTTATGTTAAGGGGGTTTTGAAATCTTTTGACAGCTTCTGAAGTGCTAATTCTTAACCTTTTTCAGCTGGACAAAATCACTACTTCACTTTAAAATTCATGACCCAAATTATTTCAGTGTCATTTCGTCCCCCTACTTGCTATGTGAGGCATAAAACATAAAGAAATAAATAAGGAAGGTGTATAAAAAAAATTGGCAAGTAACATGCTGTCCACACTAGGGACTATATTCGTGGACAACGAAAAATCAAAGGACGATAACTGTGGTCCATTTGTTGGTTTTATTTTGCTGAATCTAAAGTTTACTGTACACCACTTTGTGAAAAATATTATTCTTTAATTTTTCATTTCAATTTGCTATTACTTTAATTAGTTTCTGATTGCACCCGGATATCATCCAATTTTTCTTCATAAATGAATTAAATTCAATATTGCTGTCACACATCAAACAAAATTCTTTCTACAATTTGAGAAATTTAATCTCAATATGTTGACATGCATGCAAATAAAGTGGCTGAAGAAAATTTCCCATTTTACGTGTGGCTGTTAGTTTACCTCGTTTGAATCGTTTTACATGTCATTTCGGGGCCTTTTATAGATGACTATGCGGTATGGGCTTTTCTCATTGTTGAAAACAGTATGGTGACCTAAAGTTGTTAGTTTCTGTGTCATTTGTTTTTTTTTGTGTAGAGTTGTCTCATTGGCAATCATACCACATCTTCTTTTTTATATTCACTGTAAATTAGTTTTTTTTACAAACCTCAAGAGGGTCTTTTGTCTTTGGTATCTTTTCTTTATTGTATATTCCTGAAATATAAATATAAAATTCAAATCATTGCTTAATTATCTATTACTGCTGTGATGGGAGTGAATATCCCTTTTATCAGTGTTTACAAAACCTGAATGACAATAAAAATATTTAGAGTGAAACAAATCTTTGCTAGGATCTTCAGTAAATTCAGAAGTGACTTAAAAATTACAAGCCTCTCAATATTCTTGCAAATCTGTAATCAGATTTTAGTTTTAATTAAAAATATCAATGGTTTCTTGGAAACACTTTCACATGCACAGTGACAAAACAGCATAGATATACATCAATGCATATCATAAATTCTTATTTATCAACACACCTCAGAAAACAAGTAAATTTAAAAGTAATTGGACCTATCAAAAACAGTAAAGGTCTTTTATACTGCATAGAAATTGAGTATCAGGAGTCAATTTCACAAAAAAACTTATGACTAAGATTGTTCTTAAGTCATGAAAAAATCAGTATACTTACGATAAATCTTAGTCGTAAGTTTTTTTGTGAAATCGACTCCAGTATACCAAATATCAATGATTTATCAATGACCTTATGCTACAATGAACCTAAATTGAAGATTATATGGTGGCAAAGATGTAAGCTTCAAGAAAAGTAAGACTTTTTCCCTACTTCATGACATTTATTGCAGTTGAGGCAATTCAAAAATAATAAAAATAGAATATTCACCTTTGAAATCTTCATCTTCAATATGTATGGTAGTGGTCATGCTTACTACAGGCATCTTACGGCCACCTTTCTGTTGATTTTGTTGAGGAACACTGTGTAACTTCTGACTTTTCCTGGCCTTTTTACTTTTCTTTGTTGACTGTTCTTCTTCTCTAGGTCCAGAAGACTATGGATATTAAAAAAAAAAAAAATATGAAAATGTTTCCATATCAAGTTTATAATGAATGCATAGCCAATTAGAATTAATTTTTCATAAAATTGTATAGGTGTCTGTCTTCAGACCTAAACACATCCACGGTGGAACTAACAGAAACTGATAGTGATGTGGTAGATATCTAGATAATCACCTAAACACATCCACAGTGGAACTAACAGAAACTGATAGTGATGTGGTAGATATCTAGATAATCTAAACACATCCCCGGTGGAACTAACAGAAACTGATAGTGATGTGGTAGATATCTAGATAATCTAAACACATCCCCGGTGGAACTAACAGAAACTGATAGTGATGTGGTAGATATCTAGATAATCTAAACACATCCACAGTGGAACTAACAGAAACTGATAGTGATGTGGTAGATATCTAGATAATCTAAACACATCCACAGTGGAACTAACAGAAACTGATAGTGATGTGGTAGATATCTAGATAATCTAAACACATCCCCGGTGGAACTAACAGAAACTGATAGTGATGTGGTAGATATCTAGATAATCTAAACACATCCCCGGTGGAACTAACAGAAACTGATAGTGATGTGGTAGATATCTAGATAATCTAAACACATCCACAGTGGAACTAACAGAAACTGATAGTGATGTGGTAGTTATCTAGATAATCTAAACACATCCCCGGTGGAACTAACAGAAACTGATAGTGATGTGGTAGATATCTAGATAATCTAAACACATCCCCGGTGGAACTAACAGAAACTGATAGTGATGTGGTAGATATCTAGATAATCTAAACACATCCCCGGTGGAACTAACAGAAACTGATAGTGATGTGGTAGATATCTAGATAATCTAAACACATCCCAGGTGGAACTAACAGAAACTGATAGTGATGTGGTAGATATCTAGATAATCTAAACACATCCCCGGTGGAACTAACAGAAACTGATAGTGATGTGGTAGATATCTAGATAATCTAAACACATCCCCGGTGGAACTAACAGAAACTGATAGTGATGTGGTAGATATCTAGATAATCTAAACACATCCCCGGTGGAACTAACAGAAACTGATAGTGATGTGGTAGATATCTAGATAATCTAAACACATCCACAGTGGAACTAACAGAAACTGATAGTGATGTGGTAGATATCTAGATAATCTAAACACATCCCCGGTGGAACTAACAGAAACTGATAGTGATGTGGTAGATATCTAGATAATCTAAACACATCCCAGGTGGAACTAACAGAAACTGATAGTGATGTGGTAGATATCTAGATAATCTAAACACATCCCCGGTGGAACTAACAGAAACTGATAGTGATGTGGTAGATATCTAGATAATCTAAACACATCCACAGTGGAACTAACAGAAACTGATAGTGATGTGGTAGATATCTAGATAATCTAAACACATCCACAGTGGAACTAACAGAAACTGATAGTGATGTGGTAGATATCTAGATAATCTAAACACATCCACAGTGGAACTAACAGAAACTGATAGTGATGTGGTAGATATCTAGATAATCTAAACACATCCCCGGTGGAACAAACAGATACTGATAGTGATGTGGTAGATATCTAGATAATCTAAACACATCCACAGTGGAACTAACAGAAACTGATAGTGATGTGGTAGTTATCTAGATAATCTAAACACATCCACGGTGGAACTAACAGAAACTGATAGTGATGTGGTAGATATCTAGATAATCTAAACACATCCCCGGTGGAACTAACAGAAACTGATAGTGATGTGGCAGATATCTAGATAATCTAAACACATCCACAGTGGAACTAACAGAAACTGATAGTGATGTGGTAGATATCTAGATAATCTAAACACATCCACAGTGGAACTAACAGAAACTGATAGTGATGTGGTAGATATCTAGATAATCTAAACACATCCACAGTGGAACTAACAGAAACTGATAGTGATGTGGTAGATATCTAGATAATCTAAACACATCCCCGGTGGAACTAACAGAAACTGATAGTGATGTGGTAGATATCTAGATAATCTAAACACATCCCCGGTGGAACTAACAGAAACTGATAGTGATGTGGTAGATATCTAGATAATCTAAACACATCCACAGTGGAACTAACAGAAACTGATAGTGATGTGGTAGATATCTAGATAATCTAAACACATCCACAGTGGAACTAACAGAAACTGATAGTGATGTGGTAGATATCTAGATAATCTAAACACATCCACAGTGGAACTAACAGAAACTGATAGTGATGTGGTAGATATCTAGATAATCTAAACACATCCACAGTGGAACTAACAGAAACTGATAGTGATGTGGTAGATATCTAGATAATCTAAACACATCCACAGTGGAACTAACAGAAACTGATAGTGATGTGGTAGATATCTAGATAATCTAAACACATCCCCGGTGGAACTAACAGAAACTGATAGTGATGTGGTTGATATCTAGATAATCTAGATTTTACAGCAGTATTGTGTTCTCTAATTTCTTTGATTAGTTTATTAGAAATTTTAACACAATCTATTCATATACTGTAAATTCAGAAATTATTGCGATGTTTTTATTATTGCGAAAAATGCGACCGGGTTATAATCGCAATAATTTGAACTCGCATTTATTCATTTTTTAGCTCACCTGGCCCAAAGGGCCAAGTGAGCTTTTCTCAGCACTTGGCGTCCGGCGTCCGTCGTCTGTCGTCCGTCGTCTGTCGTCCGTCGTCGTCTGGCGTCTTTAACTTTTACAAAAATCTTCTCCTCTGAAACTACTGGGCCAAATTTAACCAAACTTGGCCACAATCATCATTGGGGTATCTAGTTTAAAAAATGTGTCTGGTGACCCGGTCAACCAACCAAGATGGCCGCCATGGCTAAAAATAGAACATAGGGGTAAAATGCAGTTTTTGGCTTATAACTCAAAAACCAAAGCATTTAGAGCAAATCTGACATGGGGTAAAATTGTTCATCAGGTCAAGATCTATCTGCCCTGAAATTTTCAGATGAATCGGACAACCCGTTGTTGGGTTGCTGCCCCTGAATTGGTAATTTTAAGGAAATTTTACTGTTTTTGGTTATTATCTTGAATATTATTATAGATAGAGATAAACTGTAAACAGCAATAATGTTCAGCAAAGTAAGATTTACAAATAAGTCAACCTGACCCAAATGGTCAGTTGACCCCTTTAGGAGTTATTGCCCTTTATAGTCAATTTTTAACCATTTTTCGTAAATCTTAGTTATCTTTTAGAAAAATCTTCTCCTCTGAAACTACTGGGCCAAATTAAACCAAACTTGGCCACAATCATCATTGGGGTATCTAGTTTAAAAAATGTGTCCGGTGACCCGGCCAACTAACCAAGATGGCCACCACGGCTAAAAATAGAACATAGGGGTAAAATGCAGTTTTTGGCTTATAACTCAAAAACTAAAGCATTTAGAGCAAATCTGACATGGGGGTAAAATTGTTTATAGGGTCAAGATCTATCTGCCCTGAAATTTTCAGATGAATCGGACAACCCGATGTTGGGTTGCTGCCCCTGAATTGGTAATTTTAAGGAAATTTTGCTGTTCTTGGTTATTATCTTGAACATTATTATAGATAGAGATAAACTGTAAACAGCAATAATGTTAAGCAAAGTAAGATTAACAAATAAGTCTACATGACGGAAATGGTCAGTTGACCCCTTTAGGAGTTATTGCCCTTTATAGTCAATTTTTAACCATTTTTCGTAAATCTTAGTAATCTTTTAGAAAAATCTTCTCCTCTGAAACTACTGGGCCAAATTTAACCACACTTAGCCATAATCATCATTGGGGTATCTAGTTAAAAAAATGTGTCGGGTAACTCGGCCAACAAACCAAGATGGCGGCCATGGCTAAAAATAGAACATGGGGGTAAAATGCAGTTTTTGGCTTATAACTCAAAAACCAAAGCATTAAGAGCAAATCTGACAGGAAGTAAAATTGTTGATCAGGTCACGATCTATCTGCCCTGAAATTTTCAGATGAATCGGATAATCGGTTGTTAGGTTGCTGCCCCTGAATTGGTAATTTTGAGGAAATTTTGCTGTTTTTTTTGTTATCTTGAATATTATTATAGATAGAGATAAACTGTAAACAGCAATAATGAACAGCGAAGTAAGAACTAAAAATAAGTCACTATGACCAAAATAGTCGATTGACCCCCTAAGGAGTTATGGCCCTTCATAGTAAATTTTTAACAATTTTCTTAAAATTTGAAGATTTTCAATAACATTTTCCACAGAAAGTACTCTTATAGATAGAGATAATTGTAAGCAGCAAGAATGTTTAGTAAAGTAAGATCTACAAACACATCACCATCACCAAAACACAATTTTGTCATGAATCCATCTGTGTCCATTGTTTAATATTCACAAAGACCAAGGTGAGCGACACAGGCTCTTTAGAGCCTCTAGTTATATGAATGAAACAGGATTTTTAACAATATCGCAAAAATTAAAATCACATTTCAATCTAAAATGACAAAATCGCAATAATAAATGCACACAATAATTTCTGAATTTACAGTATTGTCCTTTATTGAAATCAACCAAATGTTGGGTGAGTATATTATCAACTTTCAAGTTAATCAGCTTAATTCAGGCAACTTTACCTAAGATATACCGTAGTAACCCCATGGCAATTTCAATACCTAACTTTTAAGGGGCACTTGATAAAACAGAATTGACCATTTCCAAGAAAATGGATTTTAAGAATCATAAATGGTTTCTTTTCTAAACAAGAATGTGTCCCAAGTACATGGATGCCCCATCCGCATTATCATTTTCTATGTTCAGTAGACCGTGAAAATGGAATAAAATCTCTAATTTGGCATTAAAATTAGAAAGATCATTTCATAGGGAACATTTTTACTAAGTTTCAAGTTGATCGGACTTCAACTTCATCAAAAACGACCTCGACCAAAAACTTTAACCAAAACTTTAACCTGAAACGGGACGAACGGACGGACAGATGAACGAATGGACGAACAAACAGACGGATGGAAGGACGCATAGACCAGAAAACATAATGCCCATAAATGGTGCATAAAAAGGATGCAAATGGTATATTATAGCTAGCATTTACAAATTAAGAACTGGTAAAAATACCACCACTGATTAAAAATGGTAAAATAAAATACCCAAAAAAGAAGCTCAATGACAAAGAATGGAAGGCTCAGATACCATCTGAACTTAAAGTTGCTTCAGTATTTATTAGAAAAAAAAACAATAAATAAGAAGCAGTATGTTAAAATTTCTCTATATTTAGATGACTAGGAATGTCTTTACTAATACTAAAATCTGAATTGTCGATGTGATCATGGCTTCCATTCTCAAGTTATGTTTTCAGGACAAAAACAGTTTGTGTGTATAAGTGTCGATATATGATATAAAAACTTACAGCTAGAATGTCCATTCTTAGTTGTCTTTCCTCTTCATCTTGGTCAGCATACTTCTCCTTGATTTTTTTCATTTTACTCTGGGTGAAAAATTAACAAATATTGATATTATTAGATTTAAGTCCATGAAGGAGTTTCAAATTTCATATTATATATATTTTTCATCTTATTCATTGAAAAAATTGATGAACATGTGCATACCTGCCAACTTTTCAAAGTGCGCATGGGGGTTTTGCACGCAAGATGGCTTTTCATAGCCCTCAAAAACCTTCAAGGGGGCCTTCAAATGAAGTTTCAGGTTGTTTTTTGGCTTCTTCATACTTATAAAAGACTAAAGCAATGTAAAATTAACTGTTTTGTTAAAAAAATTGTGGACAGAATTGCTCTAACAAAATTTCCATTTGGGAGCTTTCATGGGGGAAATCCCCCACAAATAGTGACAGTTGGCAGGTATGCATGTGCTAAAGAAAAACCTTAGTTTTAAAACAGCAGTTCTTTCATTTAATTATATGCGTAACTTTCTATAAAACTAAGTCTGAGTTAAAATAAATTTGTTTGTAATTATCATGAAAATAATTTAACTATTTTCAAATGTATTTACTTGATGAAAATTCACTTTCTTAAAGAAATGCATATTATTTAGTATATTATGACATGGAATGAAATAAAATTTATGGCATATTTCACAAACGACAACAAATATACTATTTATTAATATTTTCACATTTACAGCTAACTGCAATTAGTAAAATGTGTCTAAAATGCATGGTCATGTAACATCAAACTGTACTGATGTAATTTTAGCAGCTTCTCTTACAAATATTTACCTTTTGTCCTCGTTTAGGTTGTGGCTGTTGTGATTGATCACTGTTAGTATCCTTTCAAAAAGATAATGACAACAATATAAATTAGAGTAAAACAAAGAATATCTGATCTAACATAAACCAATATAAAATATGTATAACATTCCAGCAACTTATTCTTACGGAACGATAAGGAAGAAATGAGAGAAAAATTTGAATTCATGAGATTTGCTTACGTTCTGCCATGTTTGTTATTAAAATTGAAGAGGGTGCACTAACGAAACCTGCCAGACTGACAATCATTCCACATATAGTTGACCTACTGCTTATAGTATTTGAGTAACAGATCTGATAACGAAACTTTAACCTTGATCAATGATCGTGAAACCTGTCTGATTGACATGTAGATGTTGTAAGGAACCACATACTCATAATAAGCAAGAAATTCACATAACAAAAAAAACCCTCACATTGTTATTTTTGTTATTCTTCTGCTGAATAGATTTTACATCTGACTCTTGTGGCCTCTTTTCTGACTTTAAACTTTCATTTTCTGTTTCTGAAATTGCACTTTGTTGCTTTCTGGCCTTTTTCAATTCTCTGGAAAAAAATATTACAAAAAATAATCAAAAATCAATATCATTTTCGAACAAGAATGTGTCCATAGTACAGCCTACAGGGATGCCTAATCACAAAATCATTTTCTATGTTCAGTGGACTGTGAAATTAGGGTCAAAACTCTAATTTGGCATTAAAATTAGAAAGATCATATCATAAGGAACATGTGTACTAAGTTTCAAGTTGAGATAACTTCAACTTCATCACAAACTACCTTGACCACAAACTTTAATCTGAAGTGGGACAGACGGATGGACGAACAGACGAACTGACCAGAAAACATAATGCCCATAAAATGGGCATAAAAAGCATGAACTTTTTAAAATTGATAAACTCATTAGATTTTTTAGATTATCAGAATTATTTGTTTGGTTAACAATTAACTTTAGGAACATTTTTGTTTAATAAGGTGTAATTAGCAAAATCTTATGTTTTTTCCCTTTGCTTTGCAATCATTCTACTTATTTCATTTTATTTCTTGTGGGTAAACAACTAAGGCAACATAGAATCATTATAACATTAACTTCTTTCAATGTGACAAAGTTTGAAGAAATCTATCAATTCCTCAATGTTAAGCTGTTATACAGCTGTTTCATTAATGACAGATGAGTCTGGCGATCCTTATATTTTTAGCAAACATCTTGTTCTGCTTATTTCTACTATTCGTGTAAATTGTTTAAAATTGATTGATTGGTTTTTAATGCAATTTTCAGAACTTTCTTGCTATTTCATGGCCATCAGTTTTTATTGATTGAGAAAGTTAGAGTGCCAAGCGAGAAACACAGACCTTAGGTATGAAAACTGACGGTCCTATTCAATTAAGATTGAAGTTGAGTGCACCTGCCACATGCAGGATCCAAACTTACAACCTAATGATACAGTGGTTAGACTATGTAGATCAACTCCACAACCAAGTCCCCTTAAATTGTCTATGATACATATGCATAAAATAATAAATACTAGGTGTTAAGCAAGCTATAATCAATCATTCTATGCTTCTGTAGAACCATGATATCAATGGTATATTCTTACCGTCTCTGTTTGGCTGACAACCTGTTCTGTTTGATATCTACATGATCTTGGACACGGTCCTGAGGTGGTTCAATACTTTCACTAGGTGTTCGATCTCTATGTAACTCATATCTGTAAAAATGTACTTATCCATTAACAAACTGACATCAGCTAATAGGTAAATATAAATAAAGCTATATTGCTTAAATTGCTAGTTCTGTTACTTCATTTGGAAGCCACTGACAACAAAGGGGATTACATAATTAAAAGATCTTTTCAAACTCTTCAAGTAACAACCTGAGTTGCAGAAATCACGTTCAGAAACCAACTTGGAATGTCAGTTTTTATAAACAATGGATTAAGCTAATAAATTTGTTTTTCATTTGTTGAAAAGGTATGAATTTCAGTGCAAATTGAAAGAATCTGTGACAGGCAGGTTAAAGGAAATGGCTAATAAAGCTTTAAGGTTTTAAAGGTGTACATATATATACTTAAAGATATTTATATAGATCAAATGAAAAATGTGTTCACTGGAAATTTCTTTGAAATTGAAACCTGTCATAGTTAAAAAGAAATAATGCTATCAGAAATCTTAATTTTTGCAATTGAGTTTTTGTAGAAATTCTTAAGACATGAACATCAATGTATACAAAGTGAAGTCAAACTCCATTTCTCCATCAAATCTTTTTTTTAAATAAAGTTGACAACTTAAAATGAATCATTATCAATTAGTGAAATGGCTTGCATAGGTGAAGAAGGATTTTGTTTTTGAAGACTTACTTATCTTTACTTGTTGGCTCACTGAAAATTGTAGGCTTAAAAGTTTTAAAAATATTCTAATACATACAAATAAAAGGCATAAACTGATGATTAGTATTATAATAAATCCTTTCTTTTAACAATAACTTCTAAGAAATGGTACTTTTGTTTACAGCACATCCATTTTATGTTGTTTAATTGTATCCATAAAATGAAATTTTGTCTTTTCTGGAAAAACAAGTAACTATAGTTTTTACTGAAATAAAATTCAATTAATATACTTACTTATCTCCCTTGACATGTTGTAATGTAATTTTTGTGTCTGGAAAAGTTTGTTCCCCATCACTGCTATCAGAATTGTTTGCCTCGTTCAACTGTCCTTTAATATCACTCTGAGGTGCCACTTGATCAATAGATTTGTCTTTATCACTTTTACCACATGTTTCATCATCTGATTTCATAGTTATTTCAACTTTCTCCATTTTTCCCTCTAATGAATCCTCTTCATTTTCTTTATGATCATCTAAATCCTCATCACTATCGCTATCATTGTTTATACTACCTGTATCCAAACCAAGGTCACTCTCTGTTGCTACAGAGTCTGCTATAGATTCAAGGTCATCCTCATGTGTTCTGACTTTTCTTTCACCTTTATGGCGAGATACACTGCCTTCTTCTAGCTAAAACATTGTAATATTAAATGGGTTCATTGAACTGCTTAGTCAGGGTCAAAACCATAATAAGGCATATAATCTAAATAGTTTACATAATAATAAACAAACATTATTAGTTTTAAGTTAATGTTACCACAATGGAATAGTACACTACTTTAACCAAATAACCAAAAACTTTAATATGAGAATGATTTTTAAGTTATCACATTTCTGATTTCAGTGAACCATGAAATTGGTTTGATACATCATTCATAAAGTTCACATCATAATAAACGTGTGTACTATTTTGGAAGTACACCACTAATTCATGGTCCCATTGCTTTCTATGTTAAATTCCTCTGGTTCAAGCAGGCACACCTCTTTTGTTTTAAGTTCACATAAAGTGACAATCATTGCATGTCAAAGCAGAACTTTATGGTGTCTTGTACTGAAAAAATCAACATACTTTTAATGGCATATAAGAAAGAACTTGTTCCCAGAACTTCGGATGTACCAAAACAGGTACTTCAGATTTGACAAACAGACAAAATGTACCCTCTTTTTAAAATTTAATTCACTTTTTTTTTATATTCAAAATTAAAAGTCCAAAAGTTTTCTACAATGATCACCAGTCCTTCAGCTTTCATTTAATACCAAAAATACCTCTTCATTACTTTGAAAGTTACACTCATGAGTAAGAACTATTTTGTGTTAAATATGTACTACTTTCTGGTATGTGCTTTCTGGCTGGGCCTGAATTAGTGGTGTTACACCTTTTAAGTTGATTTGACAACAACTTCATTTTAAACTACTTTAAAACACAAACATTAACCTAAGTTGTACTTATTATCGTACTTACTTTAAACAGCAAAGCAAATCCATAAACAAGATAGGATGGAGGCAGATAGTTCTTTTTACCTGTAATCATAGAACAAACATCAAGATAATATTGCAATTAATTAATAAAATGCTCCACAGGGTGCAGCTTGATACGACCGCAGAGGTCGAACTCTGAAAATTGGGGCCAGTATGGACACAACATTCAAGCTTAATACATCTCTGAATTTGGATTGTGATAAAATATTTGACATAGCATAGGTTTTCTGACACAGAATGAATATGGTCTAATGAACTTTAAAACTTAACATTTACCTATTTAATATGGTCCAATATCCAAACTCTAAAAACATGGATTGATTCAGCATATCAAAGAATCCCAAGAATTCAATTTTTTATGAAATCAAACAAACTTTAGTTTTGGGACCCCAATGTGGACCAATTTGATAACAGGGCCCAAAAATCAAAATACATGGTTAGATTAAGCATATCAAAGAACCCCATATATTCAATTTTTGTTGATATCAAACAAAATTTAATTTTGAAATAAATAATTTGGTCCAACTTGAAAACTGGCTGTAATCAATAATCTAAATACATGTTAGATTCTGCATATCAATGAACCCCAAGAATGATATTATTGTCAAAATCAAACTAAGTTTAATTTTGGACCCTTAAGACCTTATTGTAGACCAATTTGAAAACGGGAACCATAATTAAAAATCGAAATACAAGGTTAGATTTGGCATATCAAAGAACCTCATTAATTCAATTTTTTATGAAATCAAACGTTTAATTTTGAACCCTTTGGATCGGATATGGACCAATTTAAAAAAACTTAATACACGGTTAGATTCAGCATATTAAAGAACCCCAAGAATTCAAGAATAAAACCCCATTGAAATTGGTCAAGAGTAAGCAATTTATACAAAGTATTAGAAAAGTATTGTTTTTGGCCCCTGATTTCTAAACAGTTTGGGCCATAACCCCCAAAATCAATATCAACCTTCCTTTTTTGGTATGGAACCTTGTGGTACAATTTCAGAAAGATCCATACACTTACACACAAGTTATTGTCTTGAAACTAGAAAAACACTTAATTTGACCCCTTTTTGGGCCCCTTGTTCCTAAACTGGTGCGACCATAACCTCCAAAATAAATCCCAACTTTCCTTAAGTGGTTTCAAACCTTGTGTTCAAATTTCACAGACATCCATTCACTTAAACTAAAGTTATTGTCCAGAAACTAAGTGTCTTCGGACGATGCTGAACACGACGACGTGATACCAATATACGAACGTAAAATTTGTTTGCAGTCGTATAAAAACAATTCAAAGATTTTAGTTTTGTGAATAGTGAAAAGGAAATGTCAAACAGTGGTAAGAGTACTATCAGAGAATATTTAGAAGTCAAACACATTCTGTATGGAATAAAAATCTGATGTTACATCATTGCTCAACTTACCTCTGATCATAAAGCTTCCTGTTGTTAGGTACTCTCCTGATGGTGCTGTCTTAGATACCTGATCATGGTATACCCACCATGCACTAGTCACAACCTTAGCATCCCATGCTGCACTATTACATATGGCCATAGCACCCGCTTCATTCAATGACTTAGGAGGTATTGGTTCACCTAATAAATTATAACAGATATGATACTAAATGACACTTTCAAATTATTTTTTATATGAAACTTCATGTTAAATCATGCCATGTATCTAAAAGACATGAATACACTAAAAAGAAATATTTTATTTACATTTATTCATATATTCTCCAAATTTCTTATCATTTATACTTATTGCTTTATTTATCTCCATCTTTATATATATTTTGGTTTCCATACTTTATGCTGGTGTCTACTTTTTTCCAGTATTTTTTTTTTATTAAAATATTACATTTCATCTGTAATTCACATAAATTTTAAAGGACATAATTGTATTCCAACATTTACTATAGCACTATGGTGGTGTATATCCATTGATATATTTATCAAATGGTTGACAGGGCGGGTCACATGCATTATTTTGGGAAAAATAACAACACATTTATCTGATTGTCACTTACTATATATAAATAAATGGGAAGTTTGTCCATAGAACACATATGTTGTCCATTAGTAAAGGGGAATAACAATAGAAGAGTACAAGTGACTCAACTGAAATTCAAACTTGATCTTTGTTTTGTGGTATTCAGCATTGAGTTTAAGATTCGTAACTAAAGTTGGAGAACAGAAACCATTGTCGGGAACAAACATACAGAAGGACAAGGGTAAAACTTAATGCCACTTCCGCTATGGTGGGGCATAAAAAACCAGGTGCTCCGCAGGGCGCAGCTTTATACGACCGCAGAGGTCGAACCCTGAACAGTTGGGGCAAGTATGGACAAAACATTCAAGCATGATACAGCTCTGAATTTGGATTGTGATCAAATTTTTGACATTACATGGTTTTTTTTACACAAAACAAATGCCAAGATTTTACAAATCAATTAAAGATTTCTTCTTCAAACTTTTTAAATCTAAAATTAAATAGTTGACACAGCATAGGTTTCTGACACAGAATGAATGTGGTCTAATGAACTTAAAAGGTTTTTTTTGCCTTTGAGCAAATCACTATGCTGTTGAATATTAATCCTCTCAAAAAAATGTTTGAAGAAATTTTCTTTTTATTTATGAAATCTGAAATGAGAAAAATTTAACCCCCCCCCTTTTTTCACATCCCCGTTTCCCTTTTTCAAAACTGATATCAATTCAAATTTCTAATGGAGTTTGCAACAATAACTACTCATTTAAATACATCATAAAATATTAAGATGTAAAAAAACTGCTTGTTATCACTGAATGGTAAAGATTATTTAAATTTATCAGTTGGTAGTAAAAAGTGTATATACATTGTATATTGTATATAACAAAGATTTAAGTTGATTCTGGACAAAGAAAGATAACTCCAATTCAAAACCAGATGCTCCGCAGGGCGTAGCTTTATACGACCGCAGAGGTTGAACCCTGAACGGTTAGGGCAAGTATGGACACAACATTCAAGCTGGATTCAGCTCTAAATTTGGATTGTGATTAAATAGTTGACACAGCATAGGTTTCTGACACAGAATGAATGTGTTCTAATGAACTTAAAATTTTTGTTTCTCTTAGAGCAATTCACTATGCTGTTGAATATTAATCCTCTCAAAAAAATGTTTGAAGAAATTTTCTTTTTTATTTATGAAATTTCAAATGAGAAAAATTGAACCCAATTTTTTTAATCACATCCCCCTTTCCCTTATTCCAAAACTAATCTCAATTAAAATTTCTAATGGAGTTTGCAACAATAACTACTCATTTAAATACATCATAAAATATTAAGATGTAAAAAAACTGCTTGTTATCACTGAATGGTAAAGATTATTTTAATTTATCAGTTGGTAGTAAAAAGTGAATATACATTGTATATTGTATATAACAAAGATTTAAGTTGATTCTGGACAAAGAAAGATAACTCTAATTAAAAAAAAAATTGATATTTCACAATATTGTGCAATTAGATATTTCTTGCCATTGCGCAATACTGTGCAATTGAAAAGACTTGCTATTGCACAATACTTAATATAATAATTTTAGATCCTGATTTGGACCAACTTGAAAACTGGGCCCATAATAAAAACTCTAAGTACATTTTTGGATTCAGCATATCAAAGAACTTCAAGATTTCAATTTTTGTTAAAATCAGACTAAGTTTAATTTTGGACCCTTTGGACTTTAGTGTAGACCAATTTGAAAACAGGACCAAAAATGAAGAATCTACATACACAGTTAGATTTGGTATATCAAAGAACCCCATTTATTCAATTTTTGATGAAATCAAACAAAGTTTAATTTTGGACCCCGATTTGGACCAACTTGAAAACTGGGCCAATAATCAAGAATCTAAGTACATTTTTAGATTCAGCATATCAAAGAACCTAACTGATTCATTTTTTGTCAAAATCAAACTAAGTTTAATTTTGGACCCTTTGGACCTTAATGTAGACCAATTTGAAAACGGGACCAAAAGTTAAGAATCTACATACACAGTCATGACAGTTAGATTCAGCATATCAAAGAACCCCAATTATTCAATTTTGATGAAATCAAACAAAAGTTTAATTTTGGACCCTTTGGGCCCCTTATTATGTTGGGACCAAAACTCCCAAAATCAAACCCAACCTTTCTTTTATGGTCATAAACCTTGTGTTTAAATTTCATAGATTTCTATTTACTTATACTAACGTTATGGTGCGAAAACCAAGAAAAATGCTTATTTGGGTCCCTTTTTGGCCCCTAATTCCTACACTGTTGGGACCTAAACTCCCAAAATCAATACCAACCTTCCTTTTGTAGTCATTAACATTGTGTTTAAATTTCATTGATTTCTATTTACTTAAACTAATGTTATTGTGCGAAAACCAAGAATAATGCTTATTTGGGCCCTTTTTTGGCCCCTAATTCCTAAACTGTTGAGACCAAAACTCCCAAAATCAATCCCAACCGTTCTTTTGTGGTCATAAACCTTGTGTCAAAATTTCATAGATTTCTATTAACTTAAACTAAAGTTATAGTGCGAAAACCAAGAAAATGCTTATTTGGGCCCTTTTTGGCCCCTAATTCCTAAAATGTTGGGACCAAAACTCCCAAAATCAATACCAACCTTCCTTTTGTGGTCATAAACCTTGTGCTAAAATTTCATAGATTTCCATTCACTTTTACTAAAGTTAGAGTGCGAAAACTAAAAGTATTCGGACGCCGGACGACGACGACGACGACGACGATGCCGACGCCGACGCCAACGTGATAGCAATATACGACGAAAATTTTTTCAAAATTTGCGGTCGTATAAAAATCCTTGCTATTGCACGATATTGTGCAATAGGATATTTCTTGCTTACTATTCTGGACAAAGAAAGATAACTCTAATTAAAAAAAAATTTGCTATTTCACAATATTGTGCAATTAGATATTTCTTGCCATTGCACAATACTGTGCAATTGAAAAGACTTGCTATTGCACAATACTTAATATAATAATTTTAGATCCTGATTTGGACCAACTTGAAAACTGGGCCCATAATCAAAAATCTAAGTACATGTTTAGATTCAGCATATCAAAGAGGCCCAAGAATTCAATTTTTGTTAAAATCAAACTTAGTTTAATTTTGGACCCTTTGGACTTTAATGTAGAATTTGAAATTTGAAAACAGGACCAAAAATGAAGAATCTACATACACAGTTAGATTTGGCATATCAAAGAACCCCAAGGATTCAATTTTTGATGAAATCAAACAAAGTTTAATTTTGGACCCTTTGGACCTTAATGTAGACCAATTTGAAAACTGGACCAAAAAACTTCAATAATCAAGAATCTAAGTACATTTTTAGATTCAACATATCAAAGAACCCAACCGATTCATTTTTTTGTCAAAATCAAACTAAGTTTAATTTTGGACCCTTTGGACCTTAATGTAGACCAATTTGAAAACGGGACCAAAAGTTGAGAATCTACATATACAGTTAGATTCGGCATATCAAAGAACCCCAATTATTCAATTTTGATGAAATCAAACAAAGTTTAATTTTGGACCCTTTGGGCCCCTTTTTCCTAAACTGTTGGGACCAAAACTCCCAAAATCAATACCAACCTTCCTTTTATGGTCATAAGCCTTGTGTTTAAATTTCATAGATTTGTATTTACTTATACTAACATTATAGTGCGAAAACCAAGAAAAATGCTTATTTGGGTCTCTTTTTGGCCCCTAATTCCTAAACTGTTGGGTCTTAAACTCCCAAAATCAATACCAACCTTCCTTTTGTGGTCATAAACATTGTGTTTAAATTTCATAGATTTCTATTCACTTAACCTAAGGTTATTGTGCAAAAACCAAGAAAAATGCTTATTTGGGCCCTTTATTGGCCCCTTATTCCTAAACTATTGAAACCAAAACTCCCAAAATCAATCCCAATCTTTCTTTTGTGGTCATAAACCTTGTGTCAAAATTTCATAGATTTCTATTAACTTAAACTAAAGTTATGGTGCGAAAACCAAGAAAATGCTTATTTGGGCCCTTTTTGGCCCCTTATTCCTAAAATGTTGGGACCAAAACTCCCAAAATCAATACCAACCTTCCTTTTATGGTCATAAACCTTGTGTTAAAATTTCATAGATTTCTATTCACTTTTACTAAAGTTAGAGTGCGAAAACTAAAAGTATTCGGACGCCGGACGACGACGACGACGACGCCGACGCCAACGTGATAGCAATATACGACGAAAATTTTTTCAAAATTTGCGGTCGTATAAAAACCCAACATACACACTTAATTTTTGTTAGGTTAGTGTTGTTCAGTTTTAGTTTTCTATGTAATATTATCTGGTCTTGTTTGCCTTTCCATATATTGACACAGTTTTGCCAAAATTTGTATTTCCCTTTGGTATTTTCCAATTCCTTCAACAGAATAGTATATACAGTGTCAATGTCAACAAAATTATTTAATACTAAAATCAAATACCAGCCCACATGTCAAATTTTTCAGAACTTTAATCCTGAGAACCAGTAAATTTATTTTCCATGGCCTAAGCGACTTACTGGTATGGTTCTTTATAACAATACTGGAAGCTCCATGAAGATCAGCATGCACATATAAATCACCTGTAGATAGAAATTTGACATTATAATATACATACTCTAATTTAATTTTGAGTGTAACACATTTTCTGATTGGCTGAAGTAGTTTTGTTTATGAGCTCATAGATATAATTTTGTCATGTGACTATGGCATCCAAGGCTTCCAAAATTTCCTGACGACAGCCGGACATTTTACAAAGAAATATTTTTGATGGTCAATGATCAGCTGAATACTTAAATGTAACTGAGAGGATGCATAAGATATATGTGTCTAAGTAATTAGAAGTGTTATATGCAATAAAATTATTTATAACTGTTTTTTTGTCTTCATTCTAAAAATAAATAAAATATTATCCTCAGTATTGTGTCATTTTTCTGTGTATCGGGAGCCATCATTGAATCAGTCAGCTTCAGTACCTGACTTTTCTTATGTTTTCGTTTTTGTTTGTGTTTAAATAATCTATCTTCTCTCTGTGAGTACTCTACACTTGTTAACTTGTTAATTAAGGCCATATTATTTTAAACTGTTGATGACAACTGGCTTTAATTGTAGTACAGCTTGATACACGTGATACTTTTCTTTTTGTGTATTGATTACCTGACCACGTGACCTTTACAACTGATGCGGTATTTATAGATAACATTGAGGAGGCCCAATGAAGGATATTGTTTTAAACCTTGTACTGAACAGTGATAACATTTTTCGTTGTACAATTTTCAAACCCGATTTAGAAAATAAGGAATAAATAAAAACATACTCAGTTGGTAGATAATTTAATGAATAACAACATGATATGTTATGTAAGCATATAACAACAATAATAGCACAATGTTGACAAACACAAGCAATAAATATTACAATGAGTTCATTGAAAAGAAGCACAGATCATAGCACAAGATTACAGTTCATTTAGTCTAATTTAAGATCTAACATTCATCAGCTTGCTGAATGCATTGTTCTGATACACATGGCGGTTACGAACGGATTGCCATTTGCGGATTGAAAGAACAGGGTCGAAGTCTTTAACATCTACACCTACTAAGCTTATTCTCATAAGTTGATCTAAAGCATCAATACCCAGACTACACCTTAGCGATTTAATAATGTTCTGCCTTGAAAAACCCCTTTCACATTCGACACTTGAAACCGGCAAAATACATGAAAATTCTATTAGAGAAATTGCATTAGGGAACTGTTCAATTTCAGACGAAGTCTTTATAAGAGTCAGAGATTGTCATGATTGGATATTATTCTTTATGATTTCAATTGTAAAAACATTTTTTTAATATGAAAACAAGAATAGAAAACGCCCCTCTTATTCATTGGACAAGTCAGCTTGGTATACACAAGCGAAGCTTTTCTTGGTGTTTTTACTATATATTTCAATTAATTTTCCCCTTTATAGTACCCCAGTATTTAACACGATGTACAGTGTCAAATAAATAATATATGTCTGATATCATACTTATTCATTTATAAATATACTTATTTGAAGAATAACTTTTAAATATCAGGGAACTTTGTTAAACTGAATGCTCATTTAAAATAATATCTATAAAGCGTAATTAAATAGGATCTTGTTCCGTACACGCTTACATATTTGACCTCGTTACCTGATCATCTTTATGTACATTGTTATGCATCATTAGTTCTATTGATAAAGACAAGCTAAGGACACCTCATCAAAGGTAACAAACCTGTAATCAGTGAATGATTTATGGCTTCAATATAACTTATTGAAGGGATAATTGTTTGACAGCTTGTTGTGTTGTTGTCATTTTAATAAAAGAAAACATGTTTTTTCTACTTTTTATTGATGTACACAAGCTAAAGACCAAGCCGTACATTTATGTATCCAGAGAATTAGACTAACTGAGACACTTCAAAGAATCTTAAATTTGCTGCATCTGTTGTAATAAACCCAATTATGACCAAAATATCTTTGTGAAATAGTATGCCCAAGCGGACATGTCCAAAGCCCCAAATGGACATTTTTAATGATCGATAGTTGGTCAAAATTGAAATGACCGTTTTATGAAAAATGCCTTGAATAACAAAAAGTGGCAAACCAATTCTATTTGACCGTTTGAGGCTGAGAGCAGCCGGACTTTTTATGAAAGTTTCGGTCATGACCGGAATATATGACCGTTTTGGAAGCCTTGATGGCATCATCAACGTTTTTTCATGGTTTACCCTGGTTTAAAATGGAATTAAGAATTAAATTATAAGAAATGACTGTTATATTTTTTCTGTCTATTCGAAATAACATAAAAAATGTGGTGCACACTTTAAAATAACCTGCTACACGGGTAATTCAGTGTGCACCACATTTTTTATTTTATTTCTTCATAGACAGAAACCAGATGCTCCGCAGGGCGTAGCTTTATACGACCGCAGAGGTTGAACCCTGAACGGTTAGGGCAAGTATGGACACAACATTCAAGCTGGATTCAGCTCTAAATTTGGATTGTGATTAAATAGTTGACACAGCATAGGTTTCTGACACAGAATGAATGTGTTCTAATGAACTTAAAATTTTTGTTTCTCTTAGAGCAATTCACTATGCTGTTGAATATTAATCCTCTCAAAAAAATGTTTGAAGAAATTTTCTTTTTTATTTATGAAATTTCAAATGAGAAAAATTGAACCCAATTTTTTTAATCACATCCCCCTTTCCCTTATTCCAAAACTAATCTCAATTAAAATTTCTAATGGAGTTTGCAACAATAACTACTCATTTAAATACATCATAAAATATTAAGATGTAAAAAAACTGCTTGTTATCACTGAATGGTAAAGATTATTTTAATTTATCAGTTGGTAGTAAAAAGTGAATATACATTGTATATTGTATATAACAAAGATTTAAGTTGATTCTGGACAAAGAAAGATAACTCCAATTAAAAAAAAATCTTGCTATTGCACAATATTTTGCAATTAGATATTTCTTGCTTACTATTCTGGACAAAGAAAGATAACTCTAATTAAAAAAAAATTGATATTTCACAATATTGTGCAATTAGATATTTCTTGCCATTGCGCAATACTGTGCAATTGAAAAGACTTGCTATTGCACAATACTTAATATAATAATTTTAGATCCTGATTTGGACCAACTTGAAAACTGGGCCCATAATAAAAAATCTAAGTACATTTTTGGATTCAGCATATCAAAGAACTTCAAGATTTCAATTTTTGTTAAAATCAGACTAAGTTTAATTTTGGACCCTTTGGACTTTAGTGTAGACCAATTTGAAAACAGGACCAAAAATGAAGAATCTACATACATACATACATGTTAGATTTGGTATATCAAAGAACCCCATTTATTCAATTTTTGATGAAATCAAACAAAGTTTAATTTTGGACCCCGATTTGGACCAACTTGAAAACTGGGCCAATAATCAAGAATCTAAGTACATTTTTAGATTCAGCATATCAAAGAACCTAACTGATTCATTTTTTGTCAAAATCAAACTAAGTTTAATTTTGGACCCTTTGGACCTTAATGTAGACCAATTTGAAAACGGGACCAAAAGTTAAGAATCTACATACACAGTCATGACAGTTAGATTCAGCATATCAAAGAACCCCAATTATTCAATTTTGATGAAATCAAACAAAAGTTTAATTTTGGACCCTTTGGGCCCCTTATTATGTTGGGACCAAAACTCCCAAAATCAAACCCAACCTTTCTTTTATGGTCATAAACCTTGTGTTTAAATTTCATAGATTTCTATTTACTTATACTAACGTTATGGTGCGAAAACCAAGAAAAATGCTTATTTGGGTCCCTTTTTGGCCCCTAATTCCTAAACTGTTGGGACCTAAACTCCCAAAATCAATACCAACCTTCCTTTTGTAGTCTTTAACATTGTGTTTAAATTTCATTGATTTCTATTTACTTAAACTAATGTTATTGTGCGAAAACCAAGAATAATGCTTATTTGGGCCCTTTTTTGGCCCCTAATTCCTAAACTGTTGAGACCAAAACTCCCAAAATCAATCCCAACCGTTCTTTTGTGGTCATAAACCTTGTGTCAAAATTTCATAGATTTCTATTAACTTAAACTAAAGTTATAGTGCGAAAACCAAGAAAATGCTTATTTGGGCCCTTTTTGGCCCCTAATTCCTAAAATGTTGGGACCAAAACTCCCAAAATCAATACCAACCTTCCTTTTGTGGTCATAAACCTTGTGTTAAAATTTCATAGATTTCCATTCACTTTTACTAAAGTTAGAGTGCGAAAACTAAAAGTATTCGGACGCCGGACGACGACGACGACGACGACGCCAACGTGATAGCAATATACGACGAAAATTTTTTCAAAATTTGCGGTCGTATAAAAAAATTAGTCAATCCTTAAATAAAAATTAACTTGATACCACAACAATCAAACATTATCCAATATTACATAGATTGTCTTTATTCTTCAAAAACCAAACATTATGCATTATTATATAGATTGTCTTGATATCATATCATCTGTCTACCACACACAAAACTGCAGCTTTACATTAAATATCTAAATATCATAAAATATAGTAAAACAAGAGATTATGCACACACCTGGCCTAAGATATTTCTTCACAATTATGCACACACCTGGCCTGAGATATTTCTTCACAATAGTAAAACAAGAGATTATTCACATACCTGGCCTAAGATATTTCTTCACAATAGTAAAACAAGAGATTATGCACACACCTGGTCTAAGATATTTCTTCACAATAGCAAAACAAAAGATTATGCACACACCTGGCCTGATATATTTTTTCACAATAGTAAAACAAGAGATTATTCACATACCTGGCCTAAGATATTTCTTCACTATCATTTCATTCTGTTGTTGGTCACGACCTCCAACACACAAGAAGTTTTCAGAGGTTATAAACCATAAAAACTTCTCAAACCTAAAAATTATAAAGTAACCATCTGCAATTAGTTGTGTCAATATGCATATTATTTTGCTACAAACATCTTCGGGAAAGTTTGGTTGAGGATAAATAAAGTTAGGGAAACAAAAAAAATCAGCAATTTCTTTATTTGTAAAGGGGCATAACTCTAGAATGGTGATAGTGACACCACTGAAATTCAAACTTGATTTGTGTTTTGTGGTAATAAGCATTGTGTATAAGTTCCATAACATTTGGTTGAGGTAAATTAAGTTAGAGAATGGAAACCAATTTTAGGATGTACAGACATAGACAAATGAATGGACTAGGATAAAACTTAATGCACCCTACGTTATGGCAGGGGCATAAAAAACATACTGTAAATTTTCATTTTTTTAACCATTTTTACAAATGAAAAGTTTTTAAAGGCATAAGATAAACCACAATTACCAATATGTCTTCCTTGTTTTGTTGATAGTTGCTGCCATGGCAACTTCTTTCAAGGTCTCCTTTGTTTTCCTCTCTGCTGACTTTAATGCCTGTGAAAATAAAGTTAAACATCTGAAAAATTCTGCTTTTTCAGTTGTTAGTACAAACAGTATAGTCTGCTCAGAATTCACCTTTTTTGATGAATCACATCTTCTTAATATAAGAAAGATATTACAACATAGTTGATATTATTTTGATAAATTTGAGAATTAGAACTGATACATCTTATATGTATTTGCAAAACTAAACAGATTTTCTACTTTAGCATTGGTTTAATGAAATCAGAGGTAAAACTTGATAACATTGATACAGCTCTGAATTTGGATTGTGATTAAATAGTTGACACAACATAGGTTTCTGACACAAAATGAATGTGGTCTAAGAACTTAAACTTAAAAATTTTAAATTGGACATTTACCTATTATGGTCCAATATCCAAAATCTAAATACATGGTTAGATTCAGCATATCACAGTACTCCAAGAATTCAACTTTTGATGAAATCAAATGATGTTCAATTTTAGACCCTTTGGACCCAAATGTGGACCAATTTGATAACCGGGCCCAAATATTAAAAATCTAAATACATGGTTAGAGTCAGCATATTGAAGAACCCCATATATTCAATTTTTGTTGAAATCAAACAAAGTTTAATTTTGGACCCCAATTTGGACCAACTTGAAAACTGGGCCCATAATCAAAAATCTAAGTACATGTTTAGATTCAGCATATCAAAGAACCCAAGAATTCAATTTTTGTTAAAATCAAACTAAGTTTAATTTTGAACCCTTTGGACCTTAATGTAGACCAATTTGAAAACAGGACCAAAAATTAAGAATCTAAATACACGGTTAGATTTGGCATATCACAGAACCCCAACAATTCATTTTTTGATGAAATCAAACAAAGTTTAATTTTGAACCCTTTTGGCCCCTAATTCCTAAACTGTTGGGACCAAAACTCCCAATATCAATCCCAACCTTTCTTTTGTGGTCATAAACTTTGTGTTAAAATTTCATAGATTTCTATTTACTTATACTAAAGTTATTGTACAAAAACCAAGAAAAATGCTTATTTGGGACCTTTTTTTGGCCCCTAATTCCTAAACTGTTCGGACCAAAACTCCCAAAATCAATTGCAACCTAACTTTTGTGGTCATAAACCTTATGTTCAAATTTGATAGATTTCTGTTTACTTATACTAAAGTAATTGTGCGAAAACCAAGAAAAATGCTTATTTGGGCCCCTTTTGGCCCCTAATTCCTAAACAGTTGGGACCAAAACTCCCAAAATCCATCCCAACCTTCCTTTTATGGTGCTTAACCTTGTGTTTAAATTTCATAGATTTCTGTTTACTTATACTAAAGTTATAGTGCTAAAACCAAATATCTTAGGACGACGACGACGCCAACGTCATACCAATATACGACCAAAAATTTTTCAATTTTTGCGGTCGTATAAAAAATAAGAAGACAGTCAAACTTAGTATACCACAATAAAAACTCATGAAAAGATATATAAAGATACTGTGGGGTATACTTCAATGAGACAGCAACCAAATGACACAAATAACAAAATAATCTGTACCAAGGGTCCGGAAACGGTCATATATGCCAGACATGACCGATTTGGAAACTCAAAAGTCCTAAATCATTTATTGGGATTTAGGTCAAATTTTATTTTTTTCAACAGAAATAATTTCGGTCATTTCGTTGAGATTGAGTTTCCAATTGCCATTTTAAACATATTTTTGTTTTGTTATCGATTTTATGTAATTAAACTGCCACTCCAGTAAAGTGTTTTATTACATTGGTTGCAATGAATTACATTGATTTCTCAGTTAGATAAAAACCGATAATTTCACATGTGAAATAAACATGGTTATTTCACTCTCTGACGTCATACAACAATAGGCGTTGTCAAGACGTCGATAACGTCGGATCAAAACAAATTGCCAATGCGTAGGAAAAAGATATAGTTCCTTACATTTTCTACATTAATTTCATAAAAAAAGCCATTTGCCAATGTAATAAAAAGAATAACTAATCGCCGTATTTGAATATCAAAAATAAGACAACTTGTGACCGAACGCCGCTATACTAAAGACGCATGGATTAAACGAGTGCGCAGCACGAGTTTAATCCATGCGTCGTTCGGTCACATGTTGTCTTATTTTTGATATTCAAATACGGCGATTAGTTATACTATAAATAATCCTAAGGGCCCTCCTAATAGCTATATTAATGCCTCGGGGAGCTATTGGCTAATGATCGCTAATCTCTTTACCTGTGTTTTTAATTCACACCTGGCTATTAATCACAAGCTCCGAACTAATATTATAAAGAAATTAAAATTCAATACCAACTGTCTTCATTATTTAATTACTTTTCAGCTAAGACAATTGTCAATTATGATTCAAAATTAAATTAAAACTTGATTTAATTTACGTAGAAAAAAAAATTTTTTCACTACTAACACACGTGTTTTGTTTACTGTGATACGCATGCCTAAAATTCTCTTCCGCAGATTTGACACTAAATCGTAAATTTAAAATGATTTCTTGCTAAATAAAGCAAGTGCAACTATTTTCATTAATATTCTTACACTATTAAAGGTAAAATATTAAAAAAACGATGTTTTCCTGTGAATTTGATAAACAAAACTAATCCCGGGAATAAGTCCGGAATTGTTCGTTTTAGTATTGTCGCATTACATCCGGTTTGAATTTCGACTTCAGAATCGAAAGAAACGTAAGCGATGACTGAGAAAATTACCATTTTGAGTAATTAAAATCATTTTATTCTTAAACTGTTGCCTTCCCTTAATTGCTCTTGATCGATTTTAGGAAAATGGTACCATAAATCATGAAGGAAACGTGATGCAACAGTTAAACAAGTTCGTTAATGCTACGAGTAGGAGCATACTCATGCAGTAATGAGATTTTGACAATCTGTTTTTGAAAAGGGGCACCAACTTTTAAGTTATATGAAAATGACCGAAATTAGGTGAAAAAATTTCCGGATCCTTGAATTCTGTACACCTTAAAATATTTATTAATACCAACCTTTATCAAAAGAATAAGTTCTAAAGAACTTCTCAAATTGTATTCAACATGGATATAAATACAGTTTAAATTGTTTTTTCTTCATAAACCTACCATGCCAGAGGCCTCAATTGTCTTCTGTTCTTTTTTAGCTGCTAACTTCTTCATATCAAAAAACCTGCATAAAAGTAATTTTAAGAGTAAACAACACAGTGACATGCCAATACAAATTATTAATCAATATTCTTTATGCATTATACTGTGTTAGCTGTACTATGGAAAAGATATACTTTCAAGAATTGATATAGTTACCTACAGACAAAGTCCCATTAGCTGGTCTCAAATAACCATTGAAATAGTCTAATCTTTTCTGTTTGGCAAAATAAATATGGTGACCAATGGTAACTAAGGGAACAAACTTACTTTCTGGAGTTAGCATAAGCACTTAGTGACAGGTCTATGTCTATGTTCATTGGACGTAAAATGTCTTCATTCAGGTCTTCATCATCACTTTCAAAGTAGGGGTCTCTATAATAAAGATTCAATGATAACATATATAAGTAAAATTATTCCACACAAATTTAATGAGAGGTACAGTCTTTACATGTGTTTTCCAATCAAGAGAAAGTGTTTATAGCATGAAATAAGGAAAATCATTCAAAGTAATCTTTTTAAGATATAAATATAAGACCTTTCAGGTAAGTTAAAATATTTTTTTTTTAGAATACTGTGTACTGTTGATTTATTATTATTCTTTTAATGACATTTTTAGTGGATTTCGTTGGTTCAGATAAATTATGAAATTAAATTTTCAAGGAATAGTCAATTAAGAGATAACTGTATTGTATTTGAAGCTTTAAGGACGTCCATCTGTAGTTTTACTGTTGCAAATTTATTTTACCTGGCGACGCGTAGCGGAGACAGGTTAACGGGTATTTGCGACAGTAAAACTACCGAAGGACGTCCGCAAAGTTTCAAATACAATACAGTTATCTCTATTCTAATGCAAAACAAGTTCATAATTAAATTTCAATCATTATTTCAGTGTAAAATCTTCATTAAAGAAAATTTCGCGAAAAGATGTTATCTTTTGTCCCTACACCAGGTGACGTCATAGGTATGATTCCGGCATCAAACATAAACATCGGGCGTTTTCTGCCTTCTGTGCCGCTTCAGAATGTAATAAAATTTGATAAAAAGAAGATTTTTAGGAGCAACATGTGAGTTTTTGGCTTATTATTGTAAAAATTACATGTCAATACATTCAGCAATTCAAAATGTCGGCTCTTTAGTTACAGACAAGGAGATAGAAAATTGTACGCTAACTGTCATCCAATCAGAACCATTGATACAAAATAATTGCATTAGAATATTTTAATGGCTTGTATGCCAACTTCTGCAAAACCACGAAATAAAATATCCATGAACACGTAAGTTTTCCATAATTCACGTAAATTGGTACCTACGAAAAATAAATGAATCCACAGTACTCAGATACACATGAGAGGTTTTCAGTCATGTGAACAATGTGATCCTTTTATTTATTTAAAACACTCATTTATATTCTACGATAGATATCCAAGTCCAAACTTAAGTGTATTCAAATTTTCACAAAACAAACTTCTTATTCAATGTTTTAGTTAAAATTACAATACAATATATATTGATTATTTATAAGAGAGACTCAAGAATAAAAAATCAACAATACATACTTGAGTACCACTGATATATGGTTGGTATCAAGCTTTAGTGATTTTATACATTGTGCTACTGGGTCACCTTGTTGTTGGGCTTCTTTTACAAGTCTCTGAATTTCTGCCCAGTCAATCTGGTTTGCTAAAGCACTTCTTACAATAAGTATAGCTTGGTCAACCTTTAAATTGATATAAGAACATGATTAGTAATAATCATAACATAGCAAGAGAGTTACCATATATGGTTAGTGTCAATACTTTATTTGGCCCAATGAAACTTTTCATGGAAAAACAATTTCCTTACGCTAATCAACAAGAGAGAACCAACAAAAAATACATTTTATTTCATGAATATCATCTTATCTTGAGCCTCTGTGTTTTTTTATATCATGAGAAAGTTGAGTAATTTCACAACTTCTAATGATCGGTAATTGTCAAGAAAGTATGTAAATCAACATCATTGCAATGACTTGTGTAGCATGATGTATTTTTTCTGAATTTAATCCATTTTACATGTTTTAATATCATCAACAACTCTTTGTATTTGTTTCTACTCACCAAACCTAGATTCATCTCAATCAGTCTTCCTTTGTTTATATCAGTATCCTGGACCTTTTGTAACTGTTCTATTCGTTTCTCATGATCCTTTTTAATATTATCTAACTTTTTCAAGGCTGATTTTTCCTGAAAAAATATTGTTTTTATTTAAATTATGATGAGTCCTTTCCGTTTGTTCTTTTCACACTTGCTTGTTTGACTGATTAATGGAGCAAAAGATTAACTTTAACTATAACATTGAACAACTGCTTTAAAACAATTAAAATTATACTGGTAACCTGTTGAACAGTCTTCATATCCATCTTTTGACCTTCAAGTTTACTGAAAAACTCATCTACTGCCTGAAAGAAAGATGAAATAAAAAAACCACAAGTACAATAAATTCTTGTCGACATATTTGTTATTCCTCTAATTGGCTTTGAAAAGGAGAGGGTTTGGTAATTACAAAATTAGTTTAACCCAGAATTATCACAAATCTGCCACCTCATTATGGTTTTCTCAATATATAACATCTAGACTAAATATTCATCTACTAGCATTGTTGACCTTTTAGTGAGAGGAATAAACATTATTTACTATTTTTACAAGAAACAACTCTATAGAATTAAGGAAAAGTGGTAGGACTTGCCATCTATCACCAGAGTCCAAATGGGGTAGTATACAGTTCAGTTATTTAGATTGGATGTTATTGTAACATTTTTTTGTTGTTGTTATTGTAACATTTTTTTTAAAGAATTCATTAAGTATAGCTACAAGCTTTTTGATTGATTCGTGTTTCCCTAATGTCAGGCACTATTTATTTTCTGCATTTATGTAATCAATTAATAAGATTAAACACCTTGAATGGACATACCTTCAGTTAAAGATAAACAAACTAGCGTTAAGAATTTATACAGTTCTTTTTAGACTGATAACATAAATTTATGTGTTGCATGAGACTTTATTTACATTTTTCAATTTAAGCATAACCCTATATGGGTTTGGTTCTCTAAAGTAAATGATGGCCCTTATTTGTGTGAACTTATCATAAACTTTACACATTGTTGAAGTAGCTGTTGGCTACAGCATATGTAAGTCTCACTACTGTGACTTCTTATTTACATAGAAATTACTAACGTCATACTGATAGATACAATAATCAATTTTTAATACTAATACAGAAGACAAATGTTTTTACATTGATACAGAGAGAACAGTGTTGACTAAAGCAAAGATGTATTATATGAGATACCTGATTAAAAGAATCATACTCCTGGAAAGGCTTCTCAGCATGCTGTTTGAATAACCTCGGGTGAAATTCATCATACCTACCAAAAGTATAACGGATAAGTATAAAAATATTTTGATTTAGACCTAATGTGTCAGTTTTTTTCTTTGGAAAAACAAAGTCTAAACACTTATATTTACCTTAAGCATAGAACTATTTCAAACCAATACAATAAATTAGAATCATATCTTATTTACAGTCAATTAAATTTATAACATAATGGCTTATTTCTTACGTCAGTAGATCTTCTTTATTCTCTGATCCAGCTGGTCTTTTCTCTTTTTTCTGAATGATGTAGCCCTGTTAAATTTGAAATAAGTTAAATACTCGTATAAAAATATATTTGCAAAAAATACTGTTCGTAATATTACTGACGAGACTACTGGAAAGCTATATAAGTGTTGTGAAAATAGGGAAATTCACATTCAACCAAAAAGTTCATCCTAGAAGTAATATTTCTATAAGATTAATGAAAATGAGGAAATTATAATAAATGATATTGTAACCTCTTATAACTTTTTACCCAAACATTTTAGTAAGTCCCTTTAATTTACCTAAAACGAACTTTTAATCTGATAAATTGATTATGAAAAAGACAAATATATTATCCACACGTGATTCGTTTAAGGACACAAATTGTAAAGGTTTCTGAATTTTAAATGTAAGGTTTTACCTTGCTTTCATTTTCTTGTAGTAGTTTAAAATTTTCTTCTGCTTCCTCTATGGCAATAAGTAACTTTGTAAAATCTACAATAATCACATGATTATTATCATGAACATAGTCTTTTAAACTCAATACATATAAATGTACAAAATTAACACTAAAGTGGACACCTTGAATTATCTTGCCTGCTTTATCAATTCTGACTGCATATATCTAATGTATGTGAGATCAGTTTCATACAAGAAATTGAGGATCATAAATACACCATGAAATGAGGTTAAGGTCAGCTGGTTACAATAATTTTAAAGAATAAATAAGTTTTTCCTACAACTTTTAGTAACTGAGAAACATACACATACATGAAGACTTTATATAAATTAGGTCAAGGTCAGGTGAACTCTTTCAGACAGACATGTACAAGTAAAGTGATTGTATGAACCAAGTATAGGTCACCTTTTCCTTATGGTATCTGTGAAAGCAATCTCAACATGAAAACTTAATGTTGACCGATGAACCAAGTTTTTTATTCAGTAATTAAACAACAGGAACAAAAAATATTAACAAGATGAAAATTTAGATCATAAGACAGTCATTCTCCATTTTAAAGTATGGATCAGCACATTTACATCTTGCCTTTAAAAAAATATTTAGAACTATTGGTTCAATTCTGAAGTCATGGATACTTTAGTAAAGTTTTTACATTGATGGATTCGTTAATAAAACATGAAAAAAAAATAAGTTTACCTTTGTTTACCTCTATTTGCACCTGTACAGGTAAAAAATGACCAGAGACTCACACAAAAGTAAGATAAATAAAAAATACAGAATCTAACAATACTTTTTTTATATAACTTTAATTGATGAATATTCAATATTTACAAAGATATAGCAATTGTAAGTGAACATGTTTATTTCATCAGTGATTAAAATTTACTTCAGCAGTACACAAAAGTACAATAGAAATGAATGCAGCAGTCTAAGGGCTAATTCTTACCCAGTCAGAGTGCAAATTGTTTTTCAATTTTCTGTAGAACCCATTGGCACATAAATCAATAGATTAGACTATTATGAACATGTAAACAAACCTTTATCAATTTCAAAGCCTTTATCTATTTTACAATTATCAGGAAATCCTGCTGTCGACAAACTGTGATCTATTAAAGCAGGACCATAATCTGTCAAAAAAGTAAAATTATAGTATATCAGTTCTTAATATTTATTGTAACTACAGAATTGATAACACAAGAAAGTACTCACTAAATGTTTATACATTTGAGTCAAACTCATGATTTCATCAATGGACTTATAATTGATTTTAAAATGAATTAGATGTGACCATACTCACCTAAATGAGAAATAAGGATTTTTCTCAACTGATCTCCTGGCTTTGCAGCAAGTAAAATTCCTCTTAAGCTAAAAATTAAAAAAAATAAAAATGATTATTACATGAATATTATTATAGCATTTCTAAATTTGAACAAAACAAAAATGTCTGGACTGTTACAGGCTTTGATATTGTTTACTTTCAAAAAATAGTTGTTTATAATCAATCAGGTATTAAACTTAATTGTCTCAGAATGACCCTTCATCTGTCTCAAAATAACCTTTCAATGTCATGCAACAACTATGTTTTAATCACTATGTCAAACAACTGCATAAAGCAATATATTTTGCGGAAACTTTCATGGTTTTAAGAAATGGCAGACAAATTTGCATACAAGTGTAAATATGTTTATTCTTCACTAGAAAAAAACCATTGATACTTGTAAACTAAATTAGCTGAAATAATGAAAAAGAAACGGTAGCTGACTTTGACAGCTTATAACTTCTGAAACTTACGATTCTTCAGTAGGTACTTCATGTTGCTTTGCTGCATCTATTGGATAGGTTTCCTTGACAGCAAATCTAACATCCTGGCATTTATCAGTTCTAGGTCTGAGAATGTTCAATATAGTGTATTCAAAGTCTGTTAACACTATATTTCCCTAAGAAAAGAAATAAAATGAACCACAGACTATTTTAAAATGAATGTACATCATTATTATAAGTTCAAAAACAAGTGACAAAATCTTCTCTTTTCTACTAATATGACACCAAAGTATAATCATCTTTCAATGGCTTGACTTTTTTTAAAACTTTTTCTCTGCTAAACCTCACTTTACTACAAGACTAAATGTGCCACAGAATCAATATTGTTTAATATCATACTTGAAGTAACCTTGACCTTTAAATATCTAAATATCAAAAGGGTGCCTACTCATAGCATGGCCAAACATTATATCCATTTAGATTTCAACATGGATGTAGATCTGACATCTTTCCCAAGAATTTCACTATAAGCTATGTATTATTTGCATAACCTGACAATTCATACTACATACTCTGTCATAAATAAGCTATGTATTACTGGCATAACCTGACAATTCATACTACATACTCTGTCATACAATTCTAAAATGATGTGATATGCAGCTTCTCCTGATCCAAACTGTAGATCTATAATTCTATCAACACCTAGCTGTTCAATGGACTCCAGTCTTCTCCCTTTAATGTGCTTTCTCATCTAGAAAATGAAATACTGCCATTACATTTCAACATTCAGTCTTATAAAAATACATAATCTTAAGTTTAGCAAATAATCCATGTAATAAAGGTAAAAAATTATGTAAAATGTTTGCTTTAATATAAAAAAAACAATTGATTGTCATCTTACAGTTAAGAATAGTTTACTGAAAATTCAGAAATTATTGTGCATCTAATTTGCGATTTTTAAAGACTTAACAAAATTGTGAGATCTATTTTTGTGTTTTCAGGAAAATCTGCACACAGATATAAGTCAGATAAAAGAATGTGAGTTTTTGTTATTGCGATACTCATCCAGTTGCATTAATTAAAACACAACAATAATTTCTGAATTCAAAGTACATGTACTGCGAATGTATTTTCATCATATTATGCAGACAAGCACAACCTCAAAGTATTTTTACCTTCATAGAAAATCCTGAAGGTGCCATATTTTTTGGCCAATCAAAACCAGTAGTGTGGATTTTATTTCCAGATTCCATCAAAATCATGGCTTTCTCATCTGGTCTGAAAATTAAGAAAATTTCATTAATTTAGGAACGTATATCGTACCTTTCTGCTTTTGATATTTTTCATTAAACTGGTAATAATTTTTTTCTTTTTCGTTATATGTGCACTTTGTCATGTCATTGTCCCTTGATGCCTCTTGCAGTTGTGTCACTTTAAATAGTACTGACTCCTCTGCACCAGGCACAAGGATGACATACCAGTTATGTGCAACTTCTAACATATATACCATATCTTACCATATCATTAAAGTCCCATTACACATTTTAATATGCACCCACCATGCCATATAGCACCATCCCTTGGTGCCTCCTGCAGTTCAGCTAGATATATTTAGCCTACTCACAGAAATCTTTTTTGTTACTTTCTAGAGGTGTGCCTGAGACGAAGGTTTTATATATACTCCTATATATATACGAATATATGAAAACTGTTGTTTCTTATTTGTGTTTGTAACTATGTATACTTGTTGTTTATTATATTTGTAAAAATAACATTATAATGATAATATATTATGCTCCTTGTGAGCCCATTTGATGGAAATAAAGCATCTCCTTCTTCTTCTATAGTGCCGAAATACTTTGTCATATTTTTATAAGAATAAAAGTAACTGTTATAAATGATCATTGGAATAATAGTTCACAATTACTTTTATAATTGATAACTGCATTATTAGTTCACAATTACTTTTAGAATTGATCATTGGAAAATTTGTTGATTAATTGATTGATTGATTGCTGTTAAACACCACTTTCAGTACCATAATGCTATTTTTTTTGGCAACCAATCTTCATTAGGAAAACTGACAATCCTAGTTAATAACATAAAAGATTTGAGAACAACTGAAATGCATATGCAGGTATTCCAATTCACAACCTTAGTGTTAACAGCCCAAGGGCTCATTTTTTTTTTATAATGAAAGGTCCAGAACCATTTGAAATTTCAAGTGAAAGGTCCTCCATAATAAATCAATGGTAGTGTATAAAGCATCTAAAAAAGAATGGTAGGTACCTTGACTTTTGTTAATTTAAAAATAAAAAGGCCTCTTCTAGAAAAGACAGGACCTACATGTAGACCTTGGACCCATACTAGTTTGAACCCTTGCAGCCTAGTGATACAGTAGTTCAACTTTTTAGACCACTAGGCCCCTTACTATGAAGTATGATCATTGGAAAGTTAGTCCACAGATACATTTGTATATGAAACTGTTTTTACATAGGCATTCACGATCAATGACATTAAACTTATAAAATTCTGAAATGTATACTACTGTTGTACCTAAACCGGTTTCAGAATGATAATGGTACCATTTATTCAAAATACTTGCATATGAAGAAATGGCATTTTTTGTCGTTTCTTTTAAAGATCAATTTATTAAAACTTATATTATTTAATTTGACCACAGAACACTATGTTTTACATTTGATGTAGTGTTAGTCTTGTATGTTTTTTTTTTACTTTTGGTTCATTTACATGTTCCAGATTTAGTGACAACCATTTTTGATGAACTACTACACGTTTGTAAATAAGCAAGCTGAAGCACACCTATGGGTGCTGGATTTTCTGGCTTTGGCCTTGGGCTTTTCTTTGGTCAGGATGTTGCCTTTTTGACACATTCCTGTTTAATTGGTTTACAATTGTTTCCATTTAAAAGTTGTTCACTTAAACGAAATTTTATCAATCATAACATTTTCTCATTAGTGTTGTTTTTATTATACTAACCTCTGCAACTTAAGTAGGTATGTCTTGCTATCTATATCATACACATTGTTAACACGCATCCCACAATATCTACAATAAAAACAGTTACTCTGTCAACTATATCATACACATTGTTAACTCGCATCCAACAATATCTACAATAAAAACAGTTACCCTGTCATCTATATCATACACTTTGTTAACTCGCATCCCAAAAATTATACTATATACATTTTGTACATGTCTCTAACAGATAAATGACATCTGCTATTTTAGTGTTTTTAATTTTGATGTATACCTTTTTGTGCTTCTTCGTTACATTTGTTGTTTTTATAGTGATTAAGATGATAACACAATGTTGACTGCTGTACCCCTATTTTTGACATTTTTACCTATTGTGTCTGTTTGTTTTGTTCAGGCATTGGTGAAAATGTAAGGGAATTTGGTGTGACTGTCATACAAGTGAGAGGTTTAGCTAGCTATAAAACCAGGTTCAATCCACCATTTTCTACATAAGAAAATGCTTGTACCAAGTCAGGAATATGACAGTTGTTATCCATTCGTTTGATATGTTTGAACTTTTGATTTTGCCATTTGATTGGGGACTATCCTTTATGAATTTTCCTTGGGAGTTCAGTATTTTTGTGATTTTACTTTCTGCTTTATATTATTGTCTTCAGTAAAAATGAAGACATTTGAATACATTTTAGTATATTCAATATACATGAATACAATACTATTTATAAATTTTGGGAATTTTGATTCATACATACTTTCAATACGCAATAAATTCTGATAATGAAAAGTGATTATCAATATATAAAGTAAAATTTATTTACCAAATAATGACAAAATCTGATATCTTACTTTCTTATTTCCTTAATGACAACGGCAATATCTATTGTACTAAATCGAGTCTTCATTTTTTCTAACTGTTGAATGCTCAAATATCAAACAAAAGTTAATTCAATCAGTAAATCTGGGAAAGTTTCTTTCAATACATTACACATCCGTTTCGTAATGACGTGATCTATCCAAATGAAAGAAAAACCCCGAGAACTGAAATCTTCTGGATAGGAGATACGTTTTTCACGTAATTCGCGCCAAATTTTCTAAGTGGAAACTGGGATTACTGGGATTACTCTAACTTGACATTTAAATGCCCAATACTGCCAATTATTACTGTACCATTTATATAACGAATTTAGAGAACAAATACACAATGCAAAATTCCTTTGTACTAGTAAAAACAAGTTACACTTTGTATGTTTATTTTATATGTCAATGCAGAGGAATTCATTTTTTGGAGAGATATTTAGGAATATACAGCTCAAATCATCAGAAAAAGATAGGTAGATATTTGATTTTAATTAGTTAACTGAAAACAATATTTAGAAAAGATTATATCTTAACCAAAACGAAAAAAAGATAGGTAGATATTTGATTTTAATTAGTTAACTGAAAACAATATTTAGAAAAGATTATATCTTAACCAAAACGAATTTTTATGCCCCACCCAGTGGCGGATCCAGGGGGGGGGGTTCCGGGGGTTGGAACCCCCCCTTTTTTTTGACCGATCAATGCATTTGAATGGGAGCATATAGTTGGAAACCCCCCACCCCCTTTACTCTGTGTTGGGAACCCCTCCTTTTTAAAATGGCTGGATCTGCCACTGCCACCTGCGATAGTAGAGGGGCATTATGTTTTCTGGTCTACCTCCATTTGTCCGTGTGTCCATTTGTCCTGCTTCAGTTAAAGTTTTTGATCAAGGTAGTTTTTGATGAAGTTGAAGTCTAATCAACTTGAAACTTCGTACACATATTCCACATGATGTGATCTTTCTAATTTTAATGCCAAATTAAAGTTTTGACCCCAATTTCACGGTCCACTGAACAAAGAAAAAAGTAGTGCGAAGCTCAGGTTAAAGTTTTGGTTAAAGTTTTTGGTCAAGGTAGTTTTTGATGAAGTTTTTACCCCAATTTTACAGTAGTCTAAACATAGAAAATAAAAGTGCGAGTGGGCATCCATGTACTATGGACACATTCTTGTTATATATGTTTTCCTCCTATTAAACTAAATATCTGAGCTTGAAACAAGACAACTTGTGTGCAATGTGGATCACTTTGGATCTTTTTCAAATTTTGTTTCAATGGAGTGAGGACATGGAAATGTTAGTGTGTTGTAATATTTCAATATGGTCTGATTTTTGTTGAGTGCAACTTCTGTTGAAGAGAGCGATAGTAATTAGGCAGTGGTGGTTATTTACTAACTACTTAAAAGCTTTATATTTTAGGGGGAAGACCTGAATGCTCCATACATTTTACAAAGATGCCTTATGTTATGAAGTTTAATTAAGTCTGTCACATTTTCTTGACCTCAAATTCATTGTTCAGTGACTACTTAAAAAAAGGTAACAATATTTTTATAATGTTTAGTTTCTGTCTGATGAGTAATAGGATAACTTTTCATCTGACCTTGAACTTATTTTATGGACTGTCAGTTTTCATCTGACCTTGACCTCATTAAATGGATCAGTAAACAAGGTTAAGTTTTTAGTGATTAAGTCCATATCTCAGATATTATAAGCTAATAAGTCTCCTATATTTGATGTATGGAATGATTGTAAGGTGTACATGTCCAACAGGCAGGTGTAATCTGACCTTGACCTCATTTTCATGGTTCAGTGATATAAGTTTTTGCGTTTTAGTCTGTTTTTCTATAGCTAATACTATATGCATTAGATCAACTACATGTACATTTGGTGTATTGAAAATTTTTATGATGCACATGTCAGTCTGGCATGTTTTATTTGACCTTGACCTCAATTTTGTAGCTCATCTCAATGTTAAGTTTTTGTACTTAGATCTGTTTTTATAATTCTACATTTGTACCATGAGCAATAGCAATCTAATGAAAAACCGATCTCTCATTGCTCCTGTTTTCTGATATGTCGCATGGGAGCCGACATATCATAAAACAGGAGCGATGAGAGATCGGTTTTTAATTAGATTGGAGCAATAGGTCAACTATATTTGGTCAAATTGGTCACGTGTATGGAATGAATGTAAGGTGTATATGTCTTTTTTTTCTGGAAATTATCATCTGACCATGACCTCATTTTTATGGCTCACTGGTCAATCTCAAGTTTTCCTAGTTTAGTTTGGGTCTACATGTATGTAAGACACTTTATGCAATACAGTGCAGGTAATTTTACAGTCTTGAATAATTTTTTGTGGAATGCATCAGTAAAAAAGTCCAAATCTACACACAATTGCAGTTCTCAGGAATAGACCATGATACTTTAGTCTTGGATAATATAAATAAAGACATTTTCAATGTGAATATTAAGATTAAAATAAAAATACAAATTAAAAAAAAAAACCAACAATAGTATAAAATGAGAAAACAAAATAAACTGGTGGTCATTGTTTCAATGTGAAAATACAGTTTTTCATTTTATAAATATATTGCCAATTTAGTAATTTTAACAATAGACATTGTTACAATTGTATATGTCTTTATTAGGTACGCATAGATGGCATAGATGGATAAAATAGAGGATTTGTGTGCCTAGTAGGAGGAGACAATGAAAAAAAGCAGAGCTATTTACATGTTACTATGCTTTACCATTATCAATGCTATAGTATGTATGGTTTTGTACCATATGTTAGATGTTAGACCAAGAAAACAGATAACACAGGCTGTCAAATGGATGTATAAGGTATTGCATGTTTCTTTTAACAAATTATTATCATGAAATAAGCATTGACTATTTAATCAGACATATTGTAGTAGCTTGGATATTTGTATGCTTAAAGGAACAAACTTTTACACATGAACATGTTTAAACATAACTTAACAAAGAGGATCAAAGAATATGTGCAGCAGCTTAACTTGCATGAATTAAAGTTCTTAATCTTCTAATATAAAAAGTATGACAATTGACTATTATTGTCTACTGTATTTTCTTAATAGATTTCAAACAGAAATATCTGATAAACATTGTAGATAAAAAAAAATCTTGTGCAAAGCTATATGCTACAATGGTCTGACATTGGTAATTTAACAGTCGAGGATACATTGTACAATGTATGTTACAATAGATATAAGAAGATGTGGTATAAATGCCAATGAGGCAACTCTCTATCCAAGTTACAATTTGTAAAGGTAAACCATTATACAGGGTAGGTCAAAGTACAGTCTTCAACACAGAGCCGTGGCTCACACTAAACAGCAAGCTATAAAGGGCCCTAAAATGACTAGTGTAGATTCAAGCAAATGGAAAACCAACAGTTTAATCTATATAAAAAACAAAAAACACTTATGAACCACATAAACAAACAATGGTGGTCACTAGTAAATTTTGAATTCATTAGATTAGTCAGGCCATCACATCATGTTGATGCAATATAATGGTTCCTGCCTGGCTTACATTTCTCCTGTTTATATTCAATGTTTTTTGTTATGATTTAAGGAATATATCAGTAATGACCATCAATGTTTTACTGAACCTAACAGTGGTATTATTGAAGTTCCAGTCAAAAATATGAAGGAAAAGTACTACAGGAACCATTTGATGTGTTCAGTTAATGAACAATCTGAGTGGGAAGCAGACATCATTGTAAGTAAGCTTTTACTAGATTTCGTAGTATCTTATACACTGTATAAGATATTTTCAATTCATAAAACCTAGTTTCATTATATATGGCTTGTGGAATTGTATAAGTATGTGTAAATTAAAAATGTTGAATACTTAATACTAAATGCATATATTATTCTTTGTCTTAACCATTCATTCACGAAATATGGTTATTCATGACTGGCTATGCCATGGCAAAGAAAGGAAACGTCAAAAGATAAATAATAATTTACAAAACACAACAAAGAAAACTTGAGACAGCGCAACAAATCCCACCAAAAACTGGAGAGTAATCAAAGGTGCTTCAGAAGGGTAACACAGATACTGCTCCACATGTGGCACCTGTCTATTAGCTCATATAAGTACTTACCTGGTGATATGTCTAATTTGGTAGATCACATTTTCAGAAAAGAGGTGGTTACGACAATTTGAACATCTGTAGTCATCTGTGAAACAGATATTGTTTGAGGGTCTATTAACTTGTGATGGTATTCATAAAAATTTTGAAGGGATAATACTGAATACAAAAAAAATGGTCAGAAATACAAGTTTCTTTTTTTGCCAGTTGAGAATTTCATGAATTTCAAGCTTTGTTTCCATGGTCTTAGAGTAGAAGTTCAACTTTATTTGGTCTATAGAATTGCAGTAAAATGTACATGTCCTGTTATCAAGAATCTTCTGACCTTTATCTCATTTTCATGGTTTATTTATCAGTATTCAGTTTTCTTGATACATATAATGCAACCTTAATTTTTGGTAGGTCCACATAGTTTTGGTAAAATATAACTTAACAGGCAATACATATTTTAAGTGTAATAGGAAGTTGACATGCTGGTCCTTTTCAATCACATAAAACAATAAATAAAAAGTTAACGTTTCTACCAGGATCTATCAACTTTCAAAGGGATTAAAACTTTGGAAAAAAATTGAAGCAATATTTCATGGCTAATAAATTGTACTGCAAGAAGCCTGTTTGTATATTGATTTTTATTACAGATTGAAAAGGAAATTGATAAGTTGAGAATATCCTACCCAAAATATGTTTACCCGGTCAGTGGATATCTCCAACTTATAACTGTGGATAAATGGAACATCAAAAAGTTAAAGGTCATCATTATGCCTCATTCTCATATGGATCCAGGTAATGCCGAATCTTATTTTACTGCATACAATCTATTTTAATGCAACAACGTTTGTAACATGCATTTTGATTGAATAACTTCACTAATTTTCATGGCATCAATTGACAATTGATGCTATGGAACGTACGCACAAGTGCAAAATATGACAGATTTTAAATACATATTTTAAAGTTCTTTTCTGTCAGTTTCATTAGAATGGAGATAATGATATTGTATCTTAAGCTCTAACGGCATTAATTGATGGTCTCAAAATTGTTTACTGTCTCCGCTAACATGTCACCAGTAAACTTAATTTGTGACCATCAAATCACCAATTGATGCCTTTTGATCTTAAAATACAATACAGTTATCTCCTAAATACTGGGGAAACTGTAAAGTTCAATTGAACTAAACTTTAGAAGCCTATTGTTAAAAGCATAGAAGAAAAGTAAAGTATTTAACCATTGATTCCATATGGCTTTGCATCAAGTCTTCAGAATCAAATATGCTGTTTAAATTTTATTAAAAAGAAGAGCTGATTTGATAATAAATCTCCTTTTATGAAATGTTCCTTTGTTTTTCTATTATCTCCATTTTTTTTAAGGAGTTAAGGACTCAGTACCCTGATCTATTATTGTTCACATCTGTGTCTCTTGGTCAATGGATAGTTGTCCTGTTCCTAATCATATCATATCTATTTCAAATGTATATTCTAGTGTATTTCTTAAATACTAATTATACCAAAAATTTTGTACTATATGACACTAAAGTCGAATTTACAGCCTCAACCATTTTAACTGTTTATAATTATAGCATGAAACTTTGATTTTATATTAAGTCATTAATGGAAGCTAGGTGAATGGTTATAGAATAAAGACTAGTTACATTTAAATTTAGATGTTTTTCAGGTTGGAAATCAACTCTACAAAGTTACTTCACAACTTATGGGAAAAACATCCTAAACAATATCATATCAATGTTATCTAAGAACAAGAGTACCAAGTTTATATGGTCAGAAATGGTCTTCTTATCAGAATGGTGGAATCAGGCAAGTCTGAACAAGAAAGATGATCTTAAACGGTAAATTGAAGTTTCCATATGCCCTTATGTAAGAAAAGTATTGTAAGGTATAGACATGTTCTATTTACATGTATTTTGATGACTAGAAAAGTGGTTTTAAAAGGGAAAAGAATGGGTAGTTATGAAATAAAAAATGATATCTGTTTTAAGTTCCAATAGAAACTATCTATAATAGAATTTTGAACTGATCTTTTCTATTTAGATTGCTTCATAATAAACAGTTAGAGATAACAACAGGGGGATGGGTGATGACAGATGAAGGAACAGCTCATTACACTGCCATGCTCGATCAACTGATAGAAGGTCATCAATGGCTTCAACAAAATTTAGGTAAAAGTTAGTTCAAGTTTTAGATTTTTTAGTTTAATTTGAATGATTACAACTGGTAATTACAGGTTCTCAGTGTAAGTAACTCTAGTTGAATTTTATGGATATCTATGAAATTTTATCAAAATGTTCAATACCACAAAAAAAAGGTTGGGATTGTTTTTGGGGGTTATGGTCTCAACCTTTTAGGAATTAGGGCCCAAAAGGCATTTTTCAAGTTTCTGTTTAAAGCTTCATTGGATTTTCTTCTTATATTTATATCCAAATTATAATGGATGCATTGTGTAATTACTAAGAAACTTTGACATAAAATAAAAGTAACAAATATGTTTATTGTAGGTATACAACCAACTGCTGGATGGTCAGTAGATCCATTTGGTCATTCTCCAACCATGGCATATCTTTTGAAACATTCTGGCATTAACGGCATGGTTATTCAGAGAATTCATTACAGTATCAAAAAACATCTAGCAGAGCAGAGAAGTTTGGAATTCTTCTGGAGACAGGGATGGGGTAATTTTAATGTTTCATGGATAAAGATCCTCTTGGAAAGACAATAGTCAACACAGAAAGCAAAACATGTATACTGATAACTACAGGTCCTACAAGGGTCATATATTTAAGAAAGAACTTAAAAACTATAATTTTTTTCTTTATACATGTATAAGAAATGAAAAATACTTGGAGTATGGAGCAAAATTGATATTTTGCAAAAAGTAAATCAATGAAACAAAAAATGTATTAATATTAATAGTTGAATAATGTAATGTGTAAACCTAAATGTGACCAGTTTTAACAGCCTCCTATTGTTTGATAAACAAGGTTCTTTTTGCCCAATAGTTTAAATTGAATTTAAGCATGAAACCAAAATAAACCCATGATCGTAATGTACAGATGGATAATTTGCATATATTTTTTTTTTTTTAGCTTCAACTGACTCAACAGACATTTTTTGCCACATGATTCCATTTCTGTCTTATGCCATTCAGCATTCCTGTGGACCAGATCCTTATGTGTGTTGTCAGTATGACTTCTTTAAGAAACAATGCTATCATGGAAGCCAGAAAGTTGATGTTCAATCTGTTGATGATAACAACATAGACTCCTTGTAGGATTATTTATTCACCTTATAACATATTTACTGTAACAGTTGTCAATTACCATGAAAAGCAAGACATTAATAGGCAAAGAAATTCCATAGGTGGAATAAATTCAATATTTTTTTTGATGTGCTGGTTAATATAAATAAGAAGATGTGATATGAGTGCCAATGAGATAACTCTCTATCCAAGTCACAATGTATAAAAAGTTAACAACTATAGTTCAAAGTATGGCCGTCATCACAGAGCCTTGGCTCACACCAAAATGCATACTATAAAGGGCCCCAAGATAACAAATGTAAAACATTCCAACAGGAAAACCAAAAGTCTAATCTATATAAAAAGTGAGAAACAAGAAAAACCTATGAACCACACCAACAAATAACAAGCACTAAACAACAGGCTCCAGACAGGACAGGTGCACACATTTATATTAGAAATAATAGTTCCTGCCATGTGTCCTTGTCTTATTCTTATATTTATTTTTTTCTTGCAAAGTATTCAAAGTTGAGAACAATATTTGCATATTTGGAAGCTCCAGTATTTGAACTGTAAAATTCATGAAACAACATGTGCAGAAGGAGATGTGGGATTAATATCAATAAGACAACAATCCATAAAAACATTAACATCAGAACAAAATCCATAATATTAATAAATGCTAATAACTTTCCTTGTAGAATAAGAGGGTTTTTTAATATTTTCTTTTGAGTGGAGTCATTTAAATTGCGAAAAAGTCAAAATATATCAGAAAGTTAAAAAAAAAAACCAACACATTTAGAAATTTTATTGCAATTTCATCAATTTCTTATATGTTTTATTTTAGGGGTAGACAATTATGGGAACAATTTCAGAAGAAAGCGGAGCTTTACAGAACTGATGTCATTCTGGTACCCCATGGTGATGATGTACGGTATGCTACATCACTGGAATGGCATAATCAGTTAAACAACCTAGAAAAGTTGATGACTTATATAAACTCAAGGCCAGATTTTCAAACTGAGGTGAGACATTCTGAAAGTCTTATACACCAAGAAAAACGAAACAATTTCATAAACTGGAGACTGTCAATGAAAAGAGGTGTGACACTTTACTGAAACTTCAAGTCTTATCCTCAATAACAGCTGAGACATATGAAGTTCAATGATGCCAACAAACAGATATAAGATAGTCCTCAAAATTCAGGCCTAATCTGCAAATAGAGATTATGCACTTGCATAATTAATTTAAGGCTGTTGGAAAACAAGAAGTGATACATTCTAAAAAAAAAAAGGTGACATTTTAATAGACGTTATCCTCTAGGTTTTTGACAGATTCCTGCCTTTGATTTTTTATGCTTCTTGAAATTATTTAGGTTAATTATATTCCTGTTGCTGAGCAAGTGGTTTTTTTCAGTTAAATATATTTGCCTTTAACACTTTTAACCATAGCATTCAGGTGTTGTATTACTACTGTCAAAGCTGTTATTGTTCACTAGTTAATACTCTTGAAGAAAGGAAAGCAAAAAAATCAAAGGTCTGTTAAATATAACATATGTGCCAAGAACAAAATCCATAGCTTTTGGCTATTTAATATGAAGGATACCCAAATTGATATTTGATTGATTGATTTTCAGAGTTATTTACCTTGAAAGATTGAAAAAATCAAGGTCTTCAGATGTTACCTATTGGTTATAATCTTTAAAAACTGACGTGGTTTTGAGACATATTTACAATTTTTATTGTCTTCCTGTATTTAGCAAGACGCCTTGCATTTTGGAAAAAGTGAAACAAAAGGGACCCTTCATATTTTTATGAATTTACTTTTAGTGTTAATTACAATCATACAATTTTAAAGGTTAAAACACCTTATCCATGATGATTTGGGACTGAATTTTACCTATTGAACAAAACTGTCATGCTATGAACTACCTATGTCTTAGTAAATTTATGATGAATTCATTGGGAGTATAAAGCAAGACAGCATTTGTTTTAGAAATGAGAAAAGTTGATTCTGAAAGATTGATGTCTTAAGAATGTGCATTGTGCACAACACTATCTGATCTGCTTATGCCAACTAAAGATTTCTTTAGACATGTATGTTTTTTCAGATGAAGTTTGTAACATTATCAAATTTTTAAAATAAAGGACATATTTGTTTTACAGGTGAAATTTGGAACGTTATCAGATTATTTTAATGAAGTAGCAATGTCTAAGACCAGATTTCCCACCTTATCTGGGGATTTCTTTACATATGCAGATCGTGGGGAGGATTACTGGAGTGGATACTATACAACACGTCCACATTATAAACACATTATTAGACGGGTACAAGATTTACTGAGGTACTTATTCTTAAGACAGTTTCTGTCTTTATGTCATCACTTAGACACAATACTGGTCACTGACCTGGTCAAGAGTTCTTAATATCAAACTGGTAGAACTAGATACATCTTCTTTTTGTTTGATTAATATGAAGGAAAAATTTGAGTACCGGAATAAACCCACTGGTCTTGTCTCTTGTGCCGCTAAAGTAGCGAAAGGTGAGACATTAGAGTTGCTTTTCAGGCTGTGGAAACAGCATTTGCAATAGTTAAGTTTTCAGCATAAGTCAGTTTGAAAGGAACTACTTGTGATAGGTTAAGGATATGTTCTATAAAGTTGCATTACAATCGGTAAATATCAGTTTGACAATTATTTCTGAGCCCTGTCCCCTAGGTCCTTGTCAAGCAACTTTCAATTAAAAAGCAATTTCAATGTGAAGTTTTCTGCTTCAGTTAGTTTGCAACTTTATTAAACACTGATACTTTGTATCTTTTATAGCCATATAATATGGTCAATGTTTTTTACAAATAGGGTATACTTTATTCAATAACATGTGACGTCTTTGTTTATTTAAATTTTTAGGTCATTAGAAATTCTGTTTACTTACTGTCTTGCTGATGCTATAAGGAAAACAAATCAAACTGTAATAGACTCGTTTACGGATAAAATTGATGACCTTAGTTATATTAGACAACAGGTGGCATTGTTTCAACATCATGATGCCATCACAGGAACTTCTACTTCTAAAGTTATGAAGGATTATGGGAAAAGGTATATTAAAATAAAAATTATAGGAGGTGGGTGGAAAAAATCTATCACATTGAAACTTATAATAAAAAAATACATGTAAAATGAGAAGTTTAAGACAATCATGTATGCAATGTACAAATTTCTAAAACAATTTGGCCAGATAGTTCTACCTAGTAACAAATTGTTAAAACACAGATAACTTAAAAATTTAATGCCAAGGTCCTGAAATGAATCAAAACAAAAGTTTGCAAAACTTGTTTTGTGAGTATTCAGCCTTGGTTTTGTCTATCAGTGAAAATAGAACTGAAATTCTGTAAAATATACTTTTTAGCTCACCTACCCCAAAAGCTTGCAGCATCCATCAACTTTTACAAAAATCTTCTCTGAAACCACTGGGCTAATTGTTACAAAACTTTGCCACACTCATTAACGATATTCAGTTTTTGTGTTTGATGACCCTGCCTGCCAACCAAAATAAGTGACATGGTTCAAAAAAAGAACAAGGGGATGCAAGTTTTGTCTATTATCTTGAAAACTACTATATTTTATTTGAAATGAAAGAATATTAAAATCTACTTACTTTTTATTTACATCAAAGCTGTCACTCAACTCTTTATGAGAATTATTGACATTCATGATGATTTTTTCCCCCAAAATAATCGGCGTTATAAGTTATAGGCTTTATTTGGTGTTTCGTATGATTGCAAGGTGTAACCTGTCTGTCAGACCTGGTTTCTCTAACGTTAACCTCATTAACATTACTCATGTTACAGAGTCAACAAAAATCAAATCACAATAAGTAAACCAGGCAAGACATTTCATTGTGTGCACTCTAGTATCATTAATGAAACTGACTAAGACTTGGGCTTACATTTTTTGACAGATTACATTCAGGATACCAGAAAGGAATCTTGCTGCTTGAGAAGATATTGTCATACTTAGCAAAGGATGAAAATGAACCAGATGTTGATGAAAAAATTAGTATGGTATGGTTGTTTCTTCTCTTTCTCCCTGAATATTTTTGTCTCATCGTGACAAAGTCCCAAAGGCAACAGTATGGTGTGCTGTTTCCAGCTTTGTGGTGTCAACAATGTATTAGTTTCTGATTGTGTATCTTTTATGTTAAACACTATGTGTTTTTAAATGATATATAATATGCAGTTTTATAAGCATTGGTACATCTCATTTTCATGGAGATCAATTTGAAACTTTTACTTAGTTAGTGATTATGTCAGTTGATTGATAATCACTAGTGGTAAGACATGATATTTGGTATGCAGTTACATTAGCATTGGCACATCTCATTTCACGTTAGATTGTTCAGCCCACCCTCTCAGTCTATTGACTTTGAAACTTACAAAATTACAAACTGGCAACACATATCTCTGTTTCAACAGTTTAATCAAGATTTTCTGTATTATAACTCCGTTTGAACTAAATTGTAATTTCAGCTTTCTTCAGTCATCCCCTATTGATTCCCATTCATAAATTCTGATTTGTTTTTAATTTTTCATCTGATCTTGATGCCACTCTGATTTCCAACAGTCAACACTGTGGATTGTAATAATTACATGGACTTTTTTGATGAAATGTTAACTGCTTTAAGAAACTATAATGTGGGTGAGGATATTATGATTTCTTAATGAATTTTAATAGTGATGTTGATTCAAAATTCATTATGGTCACAAGGTTAGGCATAGATCAACATTTAAAATGTTTTGGAAATTCTTGTAATTTTTTTCTTCAAATTTATCAAAATGTGAAAATGAGGATTTATCAACATTTCATCATTAAAGTTTTATTTAGTATTTGGCACTTACCTTTTTAGCTCACCTGACCTGAAAGGTCAAGTGAGCTTTTCTCATCACTTGTCCTCCGTCGTCGTCGTCATTCATCGTAGTGGTCTGTTAACTTTTACAAAAATCTTCTTCTCTGAAACTGATGGCCCAAATCAAATTTTACCAAACTTGGCCACAATCATCACTAGGGTATCTTGTTTAAAAAATGTGTCTGATGACCCTGCCTGCCAACCAACATGGCCTACATGGCTAAAAATAGAACATAGGGGTAAAATACAGTTTTTGGCTTTTATCTCTGAAACTAAAGCATTTAGAGCAAATCTGATGTGGGGTAAATATGTTTATCAGGTTAATATCTATCCGTTAGTAATTTTCAGACAAATCCGACAACCCATTGTTGTTTGCTGCCCCTGAATTGGTAGTTTTAAGGAAATTTTGCAGTTTTTGGTTATTATCTTGAATATTATTATAAATAGAGATAAACTGTCAACAGCAATATATATATCTAATACTATTAATTATGATTCTAACCTAATTTTACATGATTTTCAAAGCATTAGTACATACAAGTGAGGGACACAGGCTCTTGAAAGTTTGTATTTTAAACAGGTCAGTGAAAAATTGTTTTCATTGTTATAGTTTTATTGTAGACTTTTAACTGGACACAGCCACATAAATTTATTGACCAGAAAGTAATTAATCTAAGTAGACCAAAGTGAGTATTCTTAATTCTTTTTGTAAGAAATATACTTTATTGCATGATTAATTTTGATATTGAAGTTATCAAGTATACAAACCTAGTGTCATCCATCAATTTTCCTAGTTTCTTTTGATGCTGATTCACATCCAATTAAATCTGTATACCTGGTAAAGAAATAGAAGAAAACTTAATTTATTTTCATAATTTTAACAGAATATCTAGAATACAGCAATTGCTTTTCACTTTGGAATTTCTAAAAAAATCTGTAACTTTTATTGTAACTTTAAAGTTACTAAATTCGCCGTTTTAGAATCTAAACCAATCTGGCTAATACTTTCAAAAGCATACAGTTTAAAAATGTTGGGATTGGTTTAAACCTCATAAATAATGGAAATTCAACAAATGAACCAATGACCTTTTTTCATATTCATTTTGGTATACAAACAATGATAGCCCATAGTCCTTAAGATTCTTAAAAGATAAATTGCCTGTAAAAATGATATTCTTCCAACTGTTATCAAGGATGGTTTAGATGAAACTTGTTTTTATAAGAATACAAAGTTAAAAAGTAATGCAGGTGGCACATTCACTTATAGAATACACCATACACTTACTTGAGACAAGACAGTTCTTTAGCTTAAAATGGTAGAAGGCAGTTAGAATAATTTTTTATCTAAAATTGAAACAAAATCCCGACTTATTTAAACAATATTTATGTACACACTTATTTCTAAATCTAACTAATCTTTGTTAATGCCAGACATGACATGGTTTGACCAAGTGAGTAACTGTATGCTCATATTTACCCATATTATTAATTTGTTTGAGTTTCAATCTTAAATTTTGCTTTGCATGTTTGTGTTTGAATTCTGGGATTTGACAATGATCAAACCATTCCCGAATTTTTGACTGTATTGATATCTAGAAATTGAAGAATAACATGTCTTGTTCTTATATGTAAGAGTTGGTGGAGGGTTTGAAGAAAGCATGCAAAGAATGTTCAACTTTATGGTGATGGGTTTGTTAATTATTTACATTATCAAATATCTACCTCCTGCAATAGTCTCTTTTTCTTTTTTAGCTCACCTGGCCCAAAGGGCCAAGTGAGCTTTTCTCATCACTTGTCATCCGTCGTCGTCCGTCGTCGTTAACTTTTACAAAAATCTTCTCCTCTAAAACTACTTGGCCAAATTTAACCAAACTTGGCCACAATCATCATTGGGGTATCTAGTTTAAAAAATGTGTGCCGTGACCCGGCCAACCAACCAAGATGGCCACCATGGCTAAAAATAGAACATAGGCATAAAATGCAGTTTTTGGCTTATAACTCAAAAACCAAACCATTTAGAGCAAATCTGACATGGGGGTAAAATTGTTTATCAGGTCAAGATCTATCTGCCTTGAAATTTTCAGATGAATTGGACAACCCGTTGTTAGGTTGCTGCCCCTGAATTGGTAATGTTAATGAAATTTTGCTGTTTTTGGTTATTATCTTGAATATTATTATAGATAGAGATGACCTGTAAACAGCAATAATGTTCAGCAAAGTAAGATTTACAAATAAGTCAACATGACCAAAATGGTCAGTTGACCCCTTTAGGAGTTATTGCCCTTTATAGTCAATTTTTAACCATTTTTCGTAAATCTTAGTAATCTTTTAGAAAAATCTTCTCCTCTGAAACTACTGGCCTGAATTAAACCAAACTTGGCCATAATCATCATTGGGGTATGTAGTTTAAAAAATATGTCCGGTAACTCAGCCAACCAACCAAGATGGCCGCCATGGCTAAAAATAGAACATAGGGGTAAAATGCAGTTTTTGGCTTATAACTCAAAAACCAAAGCATTTAGAGCAAATCTGACAGGAAGTAAAATTGTTTATCAGGTAAAGATCTATCTGCCCTGGAATTTTCAGATGATCTATCTGCCCTGGAATTTTCAGATGAATTGGATAACCAATTGTTAGGTTGCTGCCCCTGAATTGGTAATTTTAAGGAAATTTTGCTGTTTTTGGTTATTACCTTGATCACTATAATAGATAGAGATAAACTGTAAACAGCAATAATGAACAGCAAAGTAAGACCTAAAAATAAGTCAACACGACCAAAATGGTCAATTCACCCCCTAAGGAGTTATTGCCCTTCATCGTCAATTTTTAACAATTTTCATAAAATTTGTAGATTTTCACTAACATTTTCCACTGAAACTACTGGGCCAAGTTCATTATAGATAGAGATAATTGTAAGCAGCAAGAATGTTAAGTAAGATCTAAAAACACATCACCATCACCAAACACAATTTTGTCATGAATCCATCTGTGTCCTTTGTTGACCAAGGTGAGCGACACAGGCTCTTTAGAGCCTCTAGTTTTTATTTTCTTATCTTTTTTTCGAATTTTCACATTATATTTAATTATTTGTTCAGCATAAAACTTTTTATTTCGTTAAAAATAGATTTAAATGCTTATATATCCCTGTGTGTATATATATCACTTTGCCTGGGCAGCATCCCATTTTTCCGGGTTGAGAACCAGTCTACAATTGTCAAAGGGGAACAACTTGTTATAAAAATGTGTATTAACAAAATCAAATCTGAAATTGACTATACTATAATGCATGAGGGTATACTTTGCAAGACATCACATTTTATTATATAAAAAAAAATATTTGTGAACAAATTAAAAATGATCATTCAGCAAAGATATGTTTTCCAAATGTTATGTCTTATTTTATCGTGCCTTCTGTTGATTATTAATGTCTCTAGAGTGGCTCTGTAATTCTGCTAATTCTACCTACCTGTATCTTAAATGCTGGAAACAAGAATGTTAGCTTTCCATGTCCATATTTTTTTGACTTTGTGGAATATAATTGTATTGTTGCATATCATACAGTGACTTCATATTATTTCCATGTGTGATATAATGTTTAATATTCAACTATACCTATACATGTTATATTATATGTATGTAATTATAAATAATACACTAAATTTTCCTTCATATTTTAAACATGGATTATATGTTGTGATTTAATCAGATGATGTTGAATGGAGAAAATGCATTGATTTGTTTGACAAATGGTTACTTAAGGGGAAATTTTTTTCATTGAATAATACATAAATTGTGATAACTGTTATATGAAAATCTTTCAAATCTAGAAGTATAAAATTTGAAGGTCAACATATTAATATATAAAAGATTTCGTCATATTGCTACACAGATAAAATTATAACCCTGATTACATGTACTGTAATTAGTCATATTTACTGCACAATATAAAAAATGTAATGCAATATATTTGTAGGTATCTATTTTTATATAATTCTTTGAACTTTGAAAGACAGAGTGCTGTAAAACTACATATCAACACCTTAAATGTCAAGGTCAAATCCTTGACAACAGCAGATGACATACCATATCAAATATCACCTGTTGTAGAAAATAATATAGTTAAAACGGGAATATTTGAGGTAATATATAACAAGTATAGTTCTTGACCAATGTCTCTGTTATTACACTTATGGCTATGGCAATAGGCAAGACATAAAACTTACTTTTAAAGTTTAATTGACTTAATTTACGGAAAAGTTCAATGAACCTAGAGGAATCAACTAGTCCCTCTGTATGGATGTCTGTCTGCCTACAAGTATGTCTGGTTCATTACTTTTTGTCTCGCCTTGACAGAGTCAAAAGGCGAGACATAGGTATGCTGTTTCCGGCCTCAGCGGCGGCAACGGCATCAACAATGTATTAGTTTGTGATTAGGTCTAGTTTATGGTGAACCACAAGTGGTAGGTCAATCATATTTGGTATGCAGTTGTATAAGCATTGGCACATCTCATTTCCATGGAGATTATTTGGCCCTGCCCCCTCAGTCAAGGTCTTTTGACTTAGAAACTTTTGCTTATTTTACATGTATTAGTTTGTGATTAGGTCAGTTTATGGGGAACCACAAGTGATAGGTCAATGATATTTGGTATGCAGCTGTATAAGCATTGGCATATCTTATTTCCATGGAGATAATTTGGCTCTGCCCCCTTAGTCATGGTCTATTGACTTTGAAAATTTTTGTAAGTTATCATGTATTAGTTTAATGTGATCAGGTCAGTTCAAGGTGAACCATTAGTGGTAGGCCAATGTTAATTGGTATTCAGTTGTATAAGCTTTTGGCACGTCATCTCATTTCCATGGAGAATATTTGGCATTGCCCCTCAGTCACAGTCTAATGACTTTGAAACTTATCTTAGATTACATGTATTAGTTTGTGATTAGATCAGTTTAAGATGAATTGCTAATGTTAAATCAATGATATTTGGTATATTTACATTTGCAAGTATTGTTTCCATGGAGATTATATAGCCCCACCCCCTCTTCATGCTTCATTGATTTTGAAACTTTTACATAGTTTACAAGTTAATTCTTGTATTTAGGTTTGGGAACGACTTATAATAAGTCAATGGTATTTGGTATGCAGTTGTATTAGCATGGCACATCTCATTTACATGGAAATTGTTTAGCCATGTAACTCAGTCATGGTTCATTGACTTCGAATATTTGCATAACTTGTATAAGATGTTAAAAGTATTGCTATTTTGATTTCAACATTTGCATAATCAAAATTACAAAAAGAGGAGACATATCTCTGTGATAACAGTTTATTAATGCCTTTAATGATATTAATGATACTTGTTAAAAAATGTTGTAAATTCAGAGTGTAAGTGTGTTGTGAATAAGGTTGGGGTGTCTTGTCTGCAAGGTCAGTATCAATAGTAACATATTAAGATGAAGAAAAGGGGCAAGGCCTGTGTGTCATCAATTTGTTAACTTTGCTCACGGTACTTCTAGTTGATATTGTATGTAGTTGCATCAGCATTAATGTATTTGAATTTCATGCAGTGTATAAAGGTGTCTGCATGATCAGTCATTCTTCAGTAACATAAATAGTACAAATAGGTTTGTCCAAATGTCGGAGGTAACTTATGCTTGAAACGGTGGAATTATCTGGTAGCAAAAAGACAGGACTGGACACCCTAAATTCAAAATAAGATTGGAAATTTTTGTTAATGTTAATGTATTATTTTCAGATATCATTTATAGTGGAATTACCAGGATTGAGCATATCTAAGTACCTGATATCTGCCTTAGGTGGTCAGACCACTGGTCAACCCAAAGAACAATACCTGTCACATATTGACATAGTAACTGATCAAAGCAACAATCTCAGGTTAGGTTTAATCGATATTGACCTTTGCTATATCATGTCAGCCAGTTAGAATTGCTGCATACTTAGAGAGAAAACTACAACCTTCAGTTGGAATACAGTCAATCCTATTCAAATAAGATCACAGTCGATCAACCCTAGCCATGAGCAGGATTCAAACTCACAACCTTAGAATTGGTAGGCTACTGATGACTGCAAATGAGATATTAGATGATGGTTCTGATAAAAACACAATGAACATTTAAATAAAAAGAAACATAAATTGTGATATTGTGTAGGATAAGTTTCAATTGAGTTCCTGTGTTCTTTCCTATAGCTTAAGTTTGCCTCATCCAAATATTATGAAACTTATACACAATGCTTCTTACCATAAAACTCAAATCAAGTAAAAATTGGGGTAGCATCACTGTTACCAATCTTGATTTATGTTTCTTTATAATGTTGTATCCAAGCAGGGGCATCATCTGTGTCCCATGGACACATTCCCCATTTATTTCTGTAGATGTGCAGTATTGGTTGAAGTTTAAAATATTTTTATATGAAGAACATAATTGATACAATTACTAACTAATTTGTGATCCCCGAAAAAATCTTATTATCTTGGCCTGCAAGTGCATCACATGATCATTTTTCTGAGTGACATGTTTTAGTTTTATGCACACTTTAATGATAGTGTGTAATGTGAAGATATTTTACTTGAAAATTTGTTTCGATTTCAATATTTTATCCATCTTTGTTGTCTTAAGATAATATCTGCTGATTGTGGTGAATGTGCTTCTTATACACACAATAAATTGTGACTGAAATATTGTTCCCTGGAGGTGATAGTGAAACTAGAGATGTAAAAGTATAACATTAATTGTTCGGTCACAATGTCATTAAAAACACCATAGTCAGAACAAAAACTTTGTTTTAGATTTGGAAAGTTTCCTACAGATAACTACACCTTGCCCATGTTCACAATTGGTAATGAACATCTGACAGCAACCTTCTACTCATGTAATGGCAAATTACAGGTAAATATCTGAAAGCAACCTTCTAATTTTATAATGGCAAATTATAGGTAAAACTCTTGACAGAAACTTTCTACTCATATAAAGATAAATTTCAGGTTAATATCTGACCTCAACCTTCTAATCATGCAATAGCAAATTTCAGGTAAACTTCTGAAACAATTTCTTAGTTGTCCTATTTAAGATATTTTCTTCAATTATAAATTCATTTCATCCTTTAAGTAATCCTTTAACAGTCAAACAGCAATCAAGCAATCAATCAATATATCTCTTGGTTTCAGTATATTAGTAGAAATAATTCTACAAGATACAAGTCAGAAGTGAAGTTGATGACCTATGGAACTGGATCCTGGTCTAATCCATTTAAAGACCAGAGTGGTGCATACTTATTTTTACCTGATGGTAATGCAAAGGTTAGTATGGTGATATCTTTTGACCCATATGTTTTAACTTTGCTAAATTGATAAATTGAAGAAAAAAACAGTCCTTTTGAATTTTAGGTCAACAGGTAAAATGCTAAGGTTTTATAGCCTATAAGTACACTGATATACTCTGACGTTTTTCTTTGGATGAAACAAGTGAATGACTGTTAAATGTCCAACAGTTATTATCACTGAACTAGTATATATTTGTTTAGGGGCCAACTGAAGGACGCCTCCTGGTGCGAGAATTTCTCGTTGCATTGAAGACCTGTTGTGACCTTCTGCTGTTGTCTGCTCTATGGTCGGGTTGTTGTCTCTTTGACACATTCCCCATTTTCATTCTCAATTTTATGGATCATTAATGTGATATGAATATGAACCCCTCACCTGGCTTTAACTTTTCTTTTTTCATATTTTATCGTTACTATTTAATATTTTATATAGCAAGTAGCTGCATTTATTAGCCTTTTAGCTATGCTTTTCATATTAAACAGTTGTCATTTGCAATTATAAAATACTGACAATGTCTTAAAAAATTAAAAATACACAATGATTTTGTAATGCAGAATTTTGCTGAGTCAATAAAGTACCTGTACATTATAAAAGGACAGATATATTCCAGCGTGGTTGTGGGTTACTCATCAATAACACAAATCTATACTGTATATAACATGGCAGGTAAGGAAACTATATTGTCTAATAATATCCTATTCATTAAAAAGTCTGCCAAAGACCAAGGGACTTGATTTTGTGACTTATACAAGGTTCAAGTTGCAGAATCTGACAATTTACATTATGTTTTCCTGTTTCAATATTGTACTTACTGTATCAGTTGAAATTAATTAACCGGATTTTTGTGACAAAAATGTCGGTTATTGATTTAGGGATGTACGGCGGGCGGGCGGGCGGGTGGGCGGCAATCAAATGTTGTCCGTGCATTAACTCATGAACCGTTCAACCAAAGCTTTTAAAATTTTAATATGTTGTTACTGACAACTAAATGAAGGTCAAGTTCAATAATGGCGATTTTGACTTTTACCGTTCAGGAGTTATGGTTCTTGAAAGATTGAAAAATGGAGTTTCCAGTCGTGTCCGTGCATTTACGCATGAACTGTTCTACTAAAGCTTCCCAAATTTTGATATGTTGTTACTGATGACAAAATGGAGGTCAAATTCAATAATGACGATTTTGACTTTTACGGTTCAGGAGTTATGGTTCTTGAAAGATTGAAAAATGGAGTTTCCAGTCGTGTCCGTGCATTTACGCATGAACTGTTCTACCAAAGCTTCCCAAATTTTAATATGTTGTTACTGATGACAAAATGGAGGTCAAGTTCAATAATGACGATTTTGACTTTTACGGTTCAGGAGTTATGGTTCTTGAAAGATTGAAAAATGGAGTTTCCAGTCGTGTCCGTGCATTTACGCATGAACTGTTCTACCAAAGCTTCCCAAATTTTAATATATTGTTACTGATGACAAAATGGAGGTCAATTTCAATAATGACGATTTTGACTTTTACCGTTCATGAGTTATGGTTCTTGAAAGATTGAAAAATGGAGTTTCCAGTCGTGTCCGTGCATTTTCTCATAAACCATTCAACCAAAGCTTTTGAAATTTTTATATGTTGTTGCTGATGACAAAATAGAGGTCAAGTTCAATAATGACGATTTTGACTTTTACTGTTCAGGAGTTATGGTTCTTGAAAGATCGTAAAATGGTGTTTCCATTCACGTTGTTGCATTTACTAATGAACCATTCAATCTAAGCTTTTCAAATTTTAATATGTTGATACTGACTACAAAATAGAGGTCAAATTTGATATTGACGATTTTTTTATATTAAAATGGATATTCATATTGCGTAATTAATACATTTGTGCAATAACAACATTTGATAAAAACACAATATAGAACACAGTACACATCTAAGTTTTACAAGAGTAAGTCAATATAAATTAAGGAAATCTTGTGGACAAAACAAATTATGTTAAATGTGTGCATATTAACATTTCTTCTTAGCTTCTATCTGATGAATTAAGAATAAGAAGATTTGTGGTATGATTGCCCATGAGACAGTTATCCACCCAGGTTAATATGTAGCTATTTAAAGCAACTATATATAGGCCACCATTCTCTCTTTAACTATGAGCCAAACCCATACCATTTAGTCAGCCATTAAATTCCCATCATGATATTTTAATCAGTTTAAATGATTTTGTTACATGTTTCTGTTGATTCCTTCCATATTCTCTGATCAATCACCAAGCTGTTGACAAACAATAAGTGTTCCATTCTGATATGTATTAGGGGATGACCATTTCATATTCTGGGGGGGGGGGGGGGGGCAGGAGGATTTGTTTTTGATCGGTTATTTATTTTTGTAAACTAAGAGGACAGATTATTCATTTTCTGCACTATTGAAGCAAGATTTTTCATTTTCATTAAAGCAAGGGACTGATTATTCATTTTCACAACCATATTTTTGATATTCGAAAACATACAATTTTTTAAATGATTTGTTTATTATAAATAATACATATAGTATAGTCAAGTCATTATGTACCATTTAATTAGATTAACCATCCCCCTCTGCAGAAATGAATCTTTTAAATTCCCAACTGCATATACATGTATTGCATACATACATAGTATTGAAGTTTAGTTATAAGTAGGAACTTTTAAATGTATTGGCAAACATACTACGCCGAGCGGAGTGAGGCAAAATTTTTTTTGAAGGGTTTTGGAGCCACTGAAGGCCCAAGAAGCTATAGAACAAATGATGCAAAATCATGCTTTCTGGGTGTTCCGAAGACCCTTTCATAATCTGAAAATGAAGTTTTGTTTTAATAATTTTTTGACAATATTTTGGTCTCAAAGCAAAATTTATAAATTCAGTGCAAGACTGAAGTTTCTAGGGACAACATCAAAAGATCAATGTGCATGATAAAGCAAAAATGGAATTCACATAGTTAGGCCTGTGGCTGCTGTTTTTTTTTTTAAACTCATGATCAAGTTCATAACAAAATTACTAGATTACAAAAGGAATGCAACACTAACAGAATACAGAAGGGCAATCAATGAACAAAAGACAAATAAATAAGAAACATTGATCCCGAAAAATCAGGGCTATAAGTCTGAGGGAAAACAGAACTTTCTTCTTGCAAGGCCGTGAACACAATTTGATATAGAGACAAGCGTTTGGTTTTGAAATTTCCTACATGTAGTTACGGCCCTGTTAAAATAAAGGTGAGGTAAGGTTTCCTGAGACAATATACCTCAAGTTAAATGAAACCAATTTTCAGACATTTCAAGTATATTTAAATAATATTTATACTTTTGTTATTAAAAAATTTGGGAAGTGTTTCCCGATTTTTTTTGGGAAAAAAGATGAATTTATGAAGAATCTGGTGCCATCTCATACTTTCGATTAGACCTGCTGAGTTATTTATTTTCTATACATTGCAAGTCAGGTAATTTATTTTCAAACTACCACAGAACAAACCATTTATTTTTGTGATTATCAAGGCTGAGTTATCTATTTTCAAAATCCTCCTATTTTCAAAATCCTCCCCCCCCCCCCCCCCAGAATATCAAATGGTCGTCCCCTTATCACACAAAATTTGTGTTAGCACATATGATAACAAAACCATTTTAGCATGAATTCTTTTAAGTTGATGGAACATATCCCAAATTTGAAATTATTAGTCACCTCACCTCTGAAGTGAATGAAATATTATTGGATAGAAATTGTATAGATCTAGATTTAGTCCAGTAATCAGTGTAGACTTAGTTACTTTTAGAATAAATAGAACACTTACATGTTTTACGTAGGATCAAATGGTATGGGAGTCCATATAGAGAACTTAGTCAATATAAGTAATGGTACAATGTGGAATAATAAAGAACTTATAATGAGGATAGAGACTGATGTTAAGGATTCAGATAATCAGTTATGTGTGGATCTCAATGGCTTTCAGGTTAGTACAATAATGTGGGATGGCAGGTTGGATTGGGCCTGCAGTTGTTTATAGTAAACACATCTTTAAACAATTTTTTTTGACAAAATTATAATAAGATGGTTATTTTCAATAAATGTTTGTCCTACATCCAATGTAAACATTATAACTAGTAGATGACACTGAATTAAATATGTAGAATGCTTAGAATGGGTAGTGTTATCTATATTTCAGATGCACAGAAAGAAAACTAGAAAGAAAATACCACTGCAGGGAAACTTCTTTCCTATGACTTCTATGATGTCTATTGAGAACAATGTTGATAGAGTTACAATAGTATCATCTGAAACTCATGGTGTAGCTAGTCTTTCTCCAGGTATATATCTTTCCTGTAATAACGGAAAGAGAAAGGTATTTGGGAGCAAATGAACATAAGACAAAAATACTTCATCATGCAAATTCCAAATGAAGAGAACAGAATCCTCGTTTAAAGTCTTCAATAATCAAATGTCAATACCTAGTACTAAGACAATTCTTCATCTCTTTTAATTTATTGGATATTTAAATATATTTTTTTTTTATTAACTTTAACAATGAACAGAAATATGCAACCTGCAGTAAAAATGAAATGATACTACAAAAAAGTTAAACACTGGAGACTTTTATTTCTCTGACACACTGAACAAATGAACAAAATTTGACCTTTAATTTAACCTATGTGCTCATTGTTTAATATCCATATAAAAAACAAGTACATTTATCTTGAATTCTCTAGGTGTTAGCTTGAAAGTTCTTACAACAAATTTTATTACCAATCTCAATTTCTGTCTTGTAGGTTGGTTTGAGGTTGTTCTAGACAGGCGACTGATTCAAGATGATTGGCGAGGACTGTCTCAGGGAGTTACAGATAATGTTTTAACCAAAAGTCACTTTGTTCTTTTGTTTGAAACAAGACATCTTTCTACTAGTCAGGTAGGTAAAATATTAATTAAGTAACCTCTCTTTAATCTCCGAATACTTTTGACTGAAATCCTGTTAAGCTTAAGCAAGATTATTCCAATGTTAAGCAGGTTGAGGGATAAGCTATTCTGTACGTTATTCTGTATTTATTTTATTTCAGAATTGCATGATTTTTTTTGTAAAATTAGTAACCTGTTAACTTGTATCTCATTGGGATATATGACTTGTAGGTGGATGCTAATTCCAGAAGGTGAATACATATTATCTGTTTTTGTCTACAGTCAAACACATCATTGGGGTTTTTGGGATACTATTGCTTTCAAGCAATCCGTAGACTTTTACCATTGACTCAGGGCCATGCCCTCATGTCAACCGTTTTATTCTAAACATTAAGGAACATCTCAGATTCTTAAGATTGTCTTGCTTTAAAAGGTAAAAACAAACAAAAGGATTGAATTTAAACAACTGTCCTATAATGTTCTTCTCATAATCCTCATGTTTCGATATTTCCCTCGACTTATATGCGTGTTTTTAACAACACAGAAAATCAGAATTAAGCAGTATTTATATTTAGTGTTTTTATAAATTTAGAAAGACGTCAGAGGGAATTCCCAAGTTTTGATGAAATGTGAGAGTTCTCTGAATTCCGATAAATCTATTGCTGTAATATAAGAACGGAAGTGGAGTTTTTCTTATATGTCACCGTTATGAAATTGACATTTGATATTGTACTTCCATAAAGAAATGGAGAACCATCTAGGTCGTTTAATTAAAATTGAATATACGTCCTTGCTACAAATCACAAGTCTAGGGTTTGTTTAGGTAATTATGCACATGCGTATAGTTTTCTTGACTTCAAGGGGTATCAGATTGAATGATTGCTCTGGATTCCTAACTTCATTGATTAATTTGAAACTCATGAGATCCTTACTATGTCTGTCTGCTATTAAGGGTTATTGTTGTTGCATAATTTTAAATCATTTGATCATTTGAATTAAAATAAATGTAGTCCACAACAAAAAGATGTAACTAGAACACCCCTTCAGCTGAAATTGGAGTCTTCTATATTATCACTTCTAGTTGTCTCCCTTATACTTCCGTCAATTCTGAATCAAAATATGACGATACGTCGAGAAAGATTAACTTGTTCTGTCGATAGACGTTGTATTATATTAAAAGCAATCGCAATTTAAACAGAAGAATGTGTACAGAAAGGAGTCATGCCCACTGACCCAAAGGAAATTAAATATTTAAAGAGTTAGAAATTGGATTCCTCCTAGAATTCACGTAGGAAAATCGTCAATAAGGTACGAAGTGAAATACCTTCTCTCACTCTCAGTGACTGCTGTGGAAAGTAAACTTGGAATTGATAGTACAAAAATAAAACACAATAATTACATTTAATTCATACACTTGTATCGATGATTGGCTATTTTTTAAGTTGAATAACTATTCAGATTACGTAAATTACATTTAACATGTGCAGTTGAATTATTTTTGAAAATGATACTAATACATATATCAATGAAAACAATGGCAATCGTATCCCTCAGAGCAATCATGCTCTTTGATTCACTAGTTTTCTCTCTTTTATAGCGGCCTTCCTGTCTTATTATAGATATTCAAACTTGCATTTTATAAAGGGGCATAAGCTACAATGTTTTGACAGTAGAATTTGAATAGTTGAATCTTCTTTTTTTGATGGCCCCTCAATGAAGTTGTCTATGCCATTTAGTTTTACCCTTGTCCGTTATTCCGTAATTCTGTCATTTTTCATTCCGTCATTCCTCAACAAACCATTATACAGAGTTTTTTTCTAAACGCCTTCAGATATTGGGCTGATTTTAGGTATGTGAGTTAACCATGATAAGTTACAGATCAAGTTTAAGTTTCGTTTCGCTCTGCTAATTTTTGCTGAAATTACGGGCTTTGGACTTTGATAAATTGTTGAAAATGATAATTATATGGACCTTTTTTCTAAATTCTTTCAGATACTGGGCTGATTTTGGTATGTGAGCTAACTATGATGAGTTACAGATCAAGTTTAAGTTTGGTTCCACTCCGCTAATTTTTGCCAAAATTAAGGGTTTACAACTTTGAAAATTGTTGAAAATCACAGTTATACAGACTTTTTTTCTATACGCCTCCAGATTTTGAGCTGATTTTTGACAGAGGTATAGCAATATCTAGCTGTTTAAGTAAGTTGTTTGTAAAGATCTTGTGTAACAGATTAGATTTTTTTGTATCTGAGAACAACATACTATGTCAAAATCAAATAGGCTTTAGAAAAGCTAATAGAACAATTGATCATGTTTATACATTAAAATCCATTGTGGATAAAATGTTTAGGGCAAAAAAATATCTATATTGCTGTTTTGTTGATTTTAGAAAAGCCTTTGACACCGTCCGGAGGAGTTTTCTGATTTCTAAACTTTTTGAGCAAGGTATTAGTGGCAATATTTTCCATTTAATTAAAAATATGTACACATGTGTTAAATATTCAGTTAAACTAGATTCCGGACTGACTGATTCCATACTCTCAAATGTTGGTGTTAAACAAGGGTGTATACTGAGTCCCCTTCTTTTCAATTTATTTATGAATGACTTTCCAGGATACCTTGATAAAAAGTGTGATCCAGTAGATATAGGAAATACAAGCCTAAATTGTTTAATGTATGCAGATGACATAATTTTAATGTCTCAAACCAAAGAAGGGCTACAAAATTGTTTATCCTCATTGGAACTTTATTGTCAAAAATGGCAATTATCATTGAATATAGAAAAAACTCAAATAATAGTATTTAACAAATCAGGTAAATTATTGAAAGACTGTAATTTTTATTTTGAGCAAAATCTGATCAAAAGTGTTCAAGAGTATAAATACCTAGGTATTGTAATGAGAGCATCTGGTTCTTTCAGTACTGCAGTTGAAGATCTTAGTAAGAAAGCACTTAAAGTAATTTTCATGATTAAACGTAAATTTCACTGTACACATAATAATACACCTTTGCTTTTAAAACTTTTTGACTCCTGTGTAAAACCAGTCCTTCTCTATGGAAGTGAATTGTGGGGTCCGTACATTCTTAACCTGGACAAAAGATTAACACAAGGTTCAAATGATGATTTAGAAAAAACTTTTTTAAATTTTGCTCCTGAAAAGGTTCACATTCGATATTGTAAATATGTACTTGGTGCCACTAAATATGCTCCTACTATTGCAAGTATGGCAGAACTTGGTCGTTATCCAATCTCTATATTTGTTATTTTGCAATCTCTTAAATACTGGCTATATTTGTATAAAGACCCTCTTTTGAATTTTTCAAAATTAGCATATAAGTCAATCAAAGAAGTTGATTGTACCTTTCCATGTACCTTCAATAAACACATTTTTAAGTTTCTAAAATTAATTAATTTTGACCATGTTTGGAATAATAAAGGAACTATGTCAGAAGGAAAACTCATATCTGCAGTGAAAAAGATTTTACAAGAAAGATATGGAAATTATTTTTTCTCATGTTTGTCAGGTGAAAAGCAAAACAAACTACGCACATATTACAAGTTAAAAGAGGAATATAAACCTGAGACTTATACAATGTTAAATATCCCAAAACAATATGTTAGACAATTATGTAAATTAAGAATTTCTAACCACAATTTACACATTGAAAAAGGCAGATATAATAGAACGCCTTTGGATCAAAGAATATGTACACATTGTATTGATAACAAAATTGAAGATGAGTTTCATTTCATATGTGAATGCAACCTCTATCACGAGGAGAGGGAAAAGTTATATGATGACATTGTTAATATTATACCATGTTTTTGCAATTTAGATAATTTTGATAAATTTAAATATTTAATGAACTGTTCGGAGACTGATGTTCTCACCAGATTTCTTATATATATAGACAAATGTATTTTGATTAGACATTCATCAGTGGGAATAATTGCATAATATTGAAATGTGAGTTTTGTCTCTTGCTTGTTATAAGTGTCAAAATTGTTGTCTGTTATGTTTTATTTTTGTTTTGTATATGTTTTTTATATGTGTTTATGTGTTTCAGCGATGATCCTTTTGTACTGGATTTTATACTGAATAAAATTAGTTAGTTAGTTAGTTAGTTAGTTAGTTTATGTTAGACTACCATCATGTTTGTGTCCACATGTGTTATTGAAATTGCAGATTTTTCAACTTTTTGAGACAGGGTCATTCGTGTCGCTTTGACACATCTAAAATTTGGTTTCCAACATTAATGAATGAAATATTAAATAATTATTATTATCAGCTAGTTTGGTTCCAGTCTGTCAAAATAAGACCTAAAAACTTTGCTGAAACATTATTGATTTGCATGTCAATAATTTGACTCCTTAAAATCCATACACATTCTACAATTGATGTGAACAAAGATAAAGATGCTGTCAAAAATAAATTTTGTGAGTTTGAAGCAATTTGGTAGCCAATGACCCTTGATATACAGATTTCAAGTTGATGGCCATAACTTTCAGTAGAAGGAAAGAAATGTAAATCAGTGTTCAAAAGATGCTTTTGAATGACAAATTCTTTTCAACTTTATTGTGTTGACTACAACTAAAGAAGTGAAGGCTAAACCAAGTGATTTCGGATTCTGCCAGTGCTAGCATCAGTCAACATAAGGGTTCAGTCTGAGATCAAAGTATTTACAATAACATGTTTGTGCTTATTGGTCAGTATAGAACTCTTTATAAATAAACTATTTTTAAATAATTGTATAATTTCAGAAACAAGGTATCATGTGTTATCCTTCACCAACTGCAGAAGTTGTATCCAAACTTCTTGAACACCATGTGATCTCCATGACACAGTTCCCAATTACTAACGCTGGATGGTCAGTTATGGAACTCTCATCTGTCCCACAAAGGGAGATACATTTGGTGAATTTAAGATTCTTGTCAATTGATAATGGGTGTATGAAGGTTTTGCTCATCATCCATTCTACTCAACTAGATTGCTCTTTCCCTATAGCTGAAAAAGATTGGAAGTCACAGGTATACAGGGTTATCATTGTTTCATGCCTTATCAAAGGGATACTTATTCAGCATCATTGTCGAAATATTGCCTTATATATATCAGAAGGTTGAATAGATTGATAGTCTATATAAAATAAGCCAATTGTTACTGTAATTGATCTTTAATCCTCTAGTTTATTTTTATTTGGTTTTTTAGCTCACCTGGCCCTTCTCATCACTTGGCTTCCTCAGTCTCCGTCGTCGTTAACTTTTACAAAAATCTTCTCTTCTGAAACTACTGGACCAAATTAAACCAAACTTGTCCACAATCATCATTAGGGTATATTGTTTTAAAATTGTGTCCATAGACCCTGCTCACAAACCAAGATGGCCTACATGGCTAAAAATAGTACATAGGGTAAAATGCAGTTTTTGGCTCATATCTCTGAAACATAAACATTTAGAGCAAATCTACTGTGAATAAAATTCTTCATTAGGTCAAGATCTATCTACTCTGAAATTTTCAGACCAATTGGGCGACTTGTTGTTGGGTTGCTGCCCCTGAATTGGAAATTTTAAGAAAATTTGGCAGCTTTTGGTTATTATCTTGAATATTATTATAGATAGAGATAAACTGTAAACAGCAATAATGTAAAGGAAAGTAAGAGCTACAAATAAGTCAACATGACCCCTTAAGGAGTTATTGCCCTTTATAGTCAATTTTCAGAAATTTTGTAAATTTTTGTAAATTTTTTCAAACACTTCTGGGCCAAGTTCATTACAGGTAGAGATAACTGTAAGCAGCACAATTGTTCAGTAAAGTAAGATCTACAAATGCATCACCAACACCAAAACACAATTTTGTCATGAATCCTTTTGTGTCCTTTGCTTAATATGCACATAGACCAAGGTGAGCGACACAGGCTCTTTAGAGCCTCTAGTTTAAGGTCACAGTTTCAATGAAATGTACCTCTTTTCTTTCTATTCATGTTTTTATGAAATTTAAAAAAAACATTACTTATACACTGAACTGGGGTTAAGCTTAGTGTTTGGTCATTTAGCAATTAAATTCTTACATATCCCATTCAAACACAATGTAACATCCCATTTCATTGGACAAACAAAACAACCATCATGTATGCAGTTATTTAATGGATAATGGATAATACAATTTTTTAAAAGAGGGCATAAGATTTTAGATGTAAACCGAGGAAAACAGTTAAGAAATTTGCTGTCATTTAATTTTCTTATTCATAACATGATGATAAATAGAATTTACACATGCAAATATATAAGCTAGAATTGCAGCAGGATAATCATTTACACAACCATTGCTATACTAAATAACATTTTCATAACTTTGATTTCCCAAACCGTGTCATTAGGGCATTAAGTTTTACCTGTGTCTGTACTATGTCAGTCCTCTGTACATCCCAAAATTAGTTTCTGTTCTACAATGTATTACATTAGTATTTTCCTCAACCAAATGTTATGAATCTTATACACAATGCTTATAACCACCAAACACAGATCAAGCTCTAATTTGGGTGGTGTCACTTTCACTGTTCTCCAATTATGCCCCTTTAGGAATAGAAAAATTGACAAATTTGAATTTTCTGTAATTTAACTTTATTTTGCTTTCATCAATTGTTATGAAACTTATACACATTGCTTATTACCACCAAACTCCGATCAAGTTTGAATTTTAGTGAAGTCCCTTTCACCGTTGATGAGTCATGTCCCTTTATAAATGGTAAAATAGCTAAATTTGTGGTTTCCACCCTTTCACTTTAATTTCCACAATCTAATGTTATGAATCTCATAAAAAATGCTTATTACCAACAAAAACAACTCAAGTTCAAATTTGGGGGTCACTTTAGCTGTTCTGAAGCTATGTCTATTTGTAAATTAAAAATTGCAGAATTTGTCATATATTTTCAAGTGGGACATCTGTTCCAATGGACATATTCTTCATTTATTTTTTATTGTCACTGCAAATATATATTATACAAAAATGTGCTGTTAATCTGGACAGGGCTTTAAAGATTATTTAGTGGTCAATGGTTTAAATAGGCCAATGACAACTAACTATCCTTTCATCATAAACTTGTGTTGACTGATTCCTTCACAGGCCTCTTCCCTAAGATCGATTGTAGTTAGGTGTATCATCTGAACTGTATTGCTTGTTTAAAGAAACAAGGAAAAAACATAGAACCTCTTATTTATTATTTTTATCTTTTTTTTTTTCATTTTCAGCATTCAAACCATAGCATGAAAATCTCAAAACTGTTTGAAAACAATGTGATAACATCAATAAAACAGACTATACTAACTGGTGTCAAGGTCGTTAGAATTGTTCTACCGGAGGAAGATATCGCAGTAAATGTTATGGAAATAAAGACCTACAAAGTGACAGTCTGCTAATGTTATGTCATGATTATCATACTTTACACCAAAGGATGATATTTCAGTAAATGTTATGTCATGGTCATCATGCTCTTAAGCAAAGAAAGATACTTCAGTAAATACTATGGATCTTTAAAGACAGTCAGCTAATGTTATGCTATTGACATCATACTCTTTACCCAAAGGAAGATATTTCAGTAAATGTTAAAGAAATAAAGACGTACAAAGACCTATTCATGTTATGTCAAGGACATCATAACTCTTCTGCCTGAGGAAAACATCTCTGTCAGACCAAAGACTATGAAACTTAGTACCCAGAAAGTTACAACCTATTGGTGTGTTTTAATTGTATAAATATCAATGACATCTTTATAAACTATTAAATCTTTTTTTTTAAATATAGATTTGTTTCAAATTTAAATCAAAGGTTTATATCAGCAATGTCTGAGACCCAACTTGAAAATTTAAGTCTAATCAATGATTTTTCAGGAGTTATGTTCCTTAAAGAAAATTGCATTGTCAGTTCCCTCTTGTGTACAATTTTTGCTAAATTTGAATGAAAGAGGTGGGTTCATAAAGAGCTATATTTGGCCAAATATTAAGTCCTTTGTTAAGTGATTTGGTCAAGCTTTTCTTATAAAGCGTTTAAATTTACACCCTAAATAGGCCAAAAGTAGAGAATCTTGGTGAAATTTTTCAAAATCCTGTAGAATTCAACCATATTTAGGTTTAGGAAACATTGAGGATATGATTTCACAAATTAAATGTTTAAATCATATATATGAAAATATTTTATCAAATAGTATTTTAAAAAGATCTGTTGTGGAAAAATTAATTTTGTGCTATTTGTGACATCATGGACAGAACTTAAATTTTAAACAACATAGAGACCTTTTGTTCTTTGATTCGTCAATAAATCCTTATTGGAAATTTTATCATGTTATAGGGGCCATATTAGGATCTTGTTGAACCTACTCCTAAATATCAAAGGTTTATATCGCAAAATCTAAATTAAAAACTAAACTTATATTGTCCATCAAAAAATAAATAAATTTAATTCTTTGTGTACTTGGATATGCTAAATCTGACTGTATATTGAACCATAATAGGTAAAAGTCTAATTTCAAATTTTCAGTTCTTTCACCACATTCACTCTGTGTCAGAGACCTTTGCTTTGTCAAATATTTAATCACATTCCAAATTCAGATCTGTATTAAGCTTGAATGTAGTGTCCTCACATGCCACAACTTTTCTGATTGGACCTCTGCATTTGTTTTTGTCAACCAACTTCTTGTAGGATTTATTGCCTGATTATGATTTTTATGCCCCGTTTATGGGCATTATGTTTTTATGCCCCACCTACGATAGTAGAGGGGCATTATTTTTTCTGGTCTGTGCATCCATCTGTTCGTCTGTCTGCGTCCTTCCATTCGTCTGTTCGTCCATCTGTCCCACTTCAGGTTAAAGTTTTTGGTCAAGGTAGTTTTTGATGAAGCTGAAGTCCAATCAACTTGAAACTTAGTACATTTGTTGCTTATGATATGACCTTTCTAATTTTAAAGCCAAATTAGAATTTTGATCCCAATTTCACGGTTCACTGAACATAGAAAATGAAAGTGGGAGTTTCAGGTTAAAGTTTTTGATGAAGCTAAAGTCCAATCAACTTGAAACTTAGTACACATGTTCCCTATGATATGATCTTTCTAATTTTAATGCCAAATTAAATTGTTTACCCAATTTCACAGTCCATTGAACATGGAAAATTATAGTGCGAGTGGGCATCCGTGTACTTTGGACACATTCTTGTTTCAGTCTGTGTCCCCATTCTTATGTTTGTCTGTCCAGGTTCAAGTTAAAGTTTTTGGTCAATGTAGTTTGATGAAGTTAAAGTCCAATCAACTTGAAACTTAGTACAAATGTTCTCTGTGATATGATCTTTCTAATTTTAATGCCAAATTAGAGTTTTGACCGCAATTTCACGGTACACTGAAAATAGAAAATGATAGTGTGATTGGGACATCTGTTTTCCAATTTTTATATTTTTTTTGCAGAAGCAGAGAAGTTGCTTCAGTGGCTAAGTAGTTTAAGTAGTTCAACTACTGTATCACTATTCTGCCAACATTGGGAGTTTTAAGCCTGCAAATGGCATCATGAATCAACAAGGGGTTGTCAGTTGCCTAAGGTCATAGTTTTCTCTGGGCACTGAGGCTTTCTCCTACAATTTAACCTGACTGCCTCGAAAATGCCTATAGTGCTAAAATTGGTGTTGAATAACAACCAATCAATCAGAAGCCAACATACAGAGCAGTAATGTATAGCAAACATGTGCAGAAAATGTGATCAGCAAATAACTCAACATGGTTGAAATCTTTGATTGAACCCTGAGATGATGTATTGCCCTTGAAATATGATTGTTTTTTACAATATTTGCAGGTTTTGCACAAACTTCTATAGATTAAGAGAAACAGTATAAATTGTTCAACACAATAATATCAACAAGTCCGTCAACATCTCTTTATTTTCCTTGATTGATAATTTTTATCAATTTAATCATTTTTGTTAAAAAAAACTTTAGGAGTTAGAGAGAAACCTTACACAGCAATTAAGATCAGGAAAATTGGATCAACCAGTAAGTCAAGATGATTTATAGCAATTAAACACGTACGGATAATTAATTGCAATAAAGAAAAAAATGACAAATTTTTGTTTTAGCAATTCATGCTCTTGTAAGTCTCAATATCAGTGTCTTGGTAATTTTCTATTGTCCCTGGTTTATAGAATCAATATAAGATGTTCATGTGTGTCTGACATTTTCTTAATTTTCATTGCTAATACACATAAGGTTATGTATAAAGGTGGGAAGCACTTGTCAACATGATTGGAAATAAGAAACTGATGGTTTACACGAATCATCAATAATGAATCCCACAAAGTATACTGTTATTCATGAGGCAAATTTGGAAAATGAAAGAAAAGTATTTGCAGAAGAAAAGTATCATAGAAAGATCATTTAGTCTATGGCCAGCATTAAATGTTAAAAATATTAAGATACTCGTCTTGGCGGTTTTGTGTGGATTTCCGTTAATTAAATAAAAAGGCCATATAAGATGTGTATCCGATAACGAATAATTTAAGACCATTTTGTCATGTTTGTTGCTTTGTGTGGCTCTCATCGTGGAATCTCTCATTGCTTATCAAATCCCAATGAAACCTAGTGATAAAGAAAAGATTACATTATAAACACCCAACAGTGGACTACCAGTATATTTCAATGATAGAACAGTGTAATGAATCATCAATGTTCCAGAGAATGATTATACCCCATGGAACAATGTTCCGTATTGTATACTGTGTTTGACCCGTCAGTGTGTCAGTCCTACTTCTCTTCTCATCTACTCTGAAACCACACAATAGAATTTCACGAAAATTATGAGATAAAATAACATACTAAGTAGATGTGCCCATGGACAGGAACTCTAGGAATTATGCCCGTTTGAGGCTAAAATATTGGCCTAAATATACTGCTGCCAGATCCTGAACAACATGTGATAAGTTATACAATATGATATGGTAAATGACACTAAATCAACCCTCGACATCACCAAAAAATAATAAACCACCTTTATGTAAATTTTCTTACTTTGAAATTAGACCGAATGCAATTTTCTGTTACTATTTGGAACCGGTAAAAGTGGCGTATGTTTAATAGTTTTATTTAAAATCATTTTAGTAACTGATAAATAGGGATGATTATGAGGTACATAGCATTTACAAGTATGTTAATTACGATTGTATTAGAAGTTACGTTTTATAAAGAATTCATTTCATAACAACTCATTTTACTTTAAAATGTACAGTTCTATATCAATTATTACGTTACCATAAACAAAATCTGAGTATAATACAGAATCTAACGCAAAGCTGAAGTCCCTGAAGTTGTAAACCAGAAGATGCAAGAAAAAACAAATCCTTGTGCAGAAACTAAAGGTACAAAAAAATACAAACTATGGGCTTGCGAAGATAAAGAAAGCAGATAGTGAAAAATGAAAGACTTCAATTCTCCAGAAACTTGTAGATAATTAGTCGCCTTGGGCTGTTTTCTACTTTTTGGTTTGATAGTTATATCTTTGACACATTCCTGATTTCCATTCTCAATTTTATGTGAACTTCCTTCAAAGAAGAATTATTAAACAATGCTCAAGAGGTAGAAATAGCTCTTACGTCATTAGCCTTGACGTGCATTCTATTCAGAGTTCATCATTAAAAGAGTTGCAAGCTAATTGAATAGTTCTACTGATTCAAGTTGAAATAGTTTTAGCCGAAAAATCTTGTCTATCTTTATTAATAGAACTAAATAACCTGGAATTTGAGGATATGCGAAGACAATAACAATCAAAACCAAGGAGTAAACAAAGACTCACAAAACCAAAGGACATTTACGTCAACAGTTATAAATAATAATTAAGAAACAACACGAACTCCACTAAAAACCGGGAGTGAAATCAGGTGCTCCGGAAGGGTAAGCATTTCCTGCACCGTATACGGCACCCGTCGTGCTATTTCTTTGTTTAGTTCGGTAATGTTGGAAGTTTATTATGACTGAGGAAGAATATCAGATATGACTTCTGACACACTTTTGTCATAATGGCCAATCAGCTCATGATGGCGACCGTAAAATTTCTAGAGTGATGACCTTAATTTGATTGATTCATAGCCCTGTCTTAGCAACTTTTGAGAAAACAGTATTCCTCGTTCAACAAAATCAACGTACTTTGAGCTAGCTCTAGAGTAACGTATCAATTGAGACACATAAACTCCATATGATGGTGCCGCTGGGATGTTGCTACACAGAAATGGAAAGTTGACTATAGGCAAATTAAAATCATTGCGTTTGTCATAAATTTTGGTATTCAACCTACCATCAGTAGTCATTTTGAGAAAAAGTTATAAATATGAAGCAGATTTATCTGTGTCGGTAGTGTCGAAGACTACGAGTTCTCTTTAGATATAAAATGATGCTTGGATATGACAGCACTTTTGAACTGTAATCACTATCGGTTTTGAACCTCGACCAGGAATTTGATTTTTGGCAAAAAAGACCTGATCGGTTAAGAGAGAAACAGAAGACTTGTCCCTTTCAAAACGAAGACAATCCATTTGCGTTTTTAAAGCAAACAAAACCACACTAAAACAAATTCAGAGATCAGATTAAAACCCTGTGTCTTGAGCGTTAATGAGTGGAATTCTTAACTAAAAGAGAAATGAACTCATCATTACCAAATCTGCACCTCCAGACAAGAAAAAAAGTCTTAGAAATAGCTAGTCGATAACCTTGAATGGTAGATTAAGTGACATCTCTTCAAAAAATGGATCAGAAAGTCTACTAGTTGCTGTAGAGAAATTTGGAATGGACCAACTTCCTCCTCACCACACTAACTTCCAAAGATTATCTTCTTGGCATAATGGATGATTTTAGTGAAATCTCTAACTCTTCGGGAGACTTCTTGGTATTCGAATCTTCAGAAAATCTCTCTCCTTGAAGCTATCATTAGAGAAGACATGCGAACAGATGTAACTTCTCTGGATCGGTATGAAGAACCTTGCCCTTTAACTTGGAAAAATATTCTGCATTTCTATTGGAACCAGTGGACGAGCACAATACAGGTGAAGATCCAGATACCAAGCTTGTTTGGGAAAGCCGGGGCATAAAGAAAGATCAGACGTTTGCTCTGCTGAAATCTTCAGAAGAACTTTCGACAGGAATCTGAATGGATGAAAGGGTTAGGCAAATATTCTCTCTTATAAAACACTCGCGGCGTCTACTGTAGGCTTTATGATTTAAAACAGGAGACACAAACACTCCAAGTTCGTAATTCAGTCATGTTGCAAACAGGTCTACATGAGGAAACCCCTCCCCCTTACTGAAGGGTTATTGCCTGAAAAAAAATTGAAAAATCTCATCCTGTTTCAACTGGATTAAATGTTAAGGACAGATCATCTGCTAACACGTTGCGTTTCCCTGAGACATGAAGAACTACAATCTGTAGATGAAGATGATTGCAAAGAATGGATGATGGTATGTTCCTTCAAAAGATCTAGAATCCACACTCCTGAGACTTAAAGACATTCAAGATAGGCTCCTCAACCGAAGTTAGAGGTAACTGTGAACAAATTCTTATTTAGAACTGGGGAGAACAGGAGTTGGTCCTTCAGAAAGTTCACCAAACCAGACGAGAAGAGTCCTGAAGAATGATTGAAACTGGAAATTCCAAATTCTACGTAGCTGGGCGCCAATGCTGATGTAGATAAAATTGAAGAGGTCCAATTAGCACAACGTCCCCTTGAGAATTCAAAAGACCTAGCAGTTGTCAAATTGGAGACCAGTAAATGTTTTATAAGATAGAAACAGGTGAACTTTTAAACAAAGAATATAAAAAAAAATCCTGAAAGTAGAACCAAGCCATGAAGAGAAACGTTTTTTCGCTTAGAAAAATAAAGTCTTGAGAAGAAATCAGGTCTGATTGTTGTCGAGAGGTAAGAAACCTCAGGGAGAGAAACCGTTTGATGACTACATCGTTGTTGAGATTGAGTTTCTCGAGGAGGGCTCCTTGATCAGTGAGTCGTCCAGGTATGAATTTATCTGAATAGCCTGTAAATGAAGATTAACTACGGCTACCTGCAGGCCAAAGAACGAGCCCTGAATTGGTAAACCATGTTGATCCGATCATATCGAAGGAATATGCGCAATGATTAGCGAAAAGTAAAATCACAAAAAAACTGAACTCCGAGGAAAATTTCAAACGGAAAGGAACTAAACAAATGGCCAAATCAAACGAATGAATAACAAAAGGGAACATCCAAATGGGCGTCCGACATATCCAGGGATGTGGTCCGCATAAATTGAGCATTGACAACAAGCTGATTACTGGTCTCATTTCTCCGATCTTCTTTGAAATCGGAACAAAGAAGAGAAGGGGGAAAGCCACCTGGATCTATTGGATCTATTGGAGATTGTCCGATTTGTCAAAAGGGTCTCTACTTCGGGACAGGAGATTGTATACACATGCAGAAAAGTGAAGATGTTTCAGTGCATCCTACTAGCATATCGAAATGTTTATACTTGGCACATGATGTTCGAAGACAAATGAAAAACAAACATGCGCAGCATCAGTAACAGCAATATCAATAGCAGCAGCAGCAGTTCCTATCTCGGAAGGAGGAGTGTGCGAATGTTCTTGGTGGGAGCAGCAGTCACCACAGCAGCAGCACTAAAAACAGCAGCAGCGGCAACAGAAGCAGCCTAAGCAGCCACAGCAGCAGGTAATTCCTCTGAAAGAGGAGCAAGAATTTTCTCAGCACCGAGATTTTGTTTTTAATTACCCATTTACGATGATTGTATCTGGACCGACCTCGTGCGGAAAGACAATGGAAAAAATGCTACAACCAGTAAGGAGGATATGCAAGCCCTGCCCAGAAAGAATCGTTTGTTGTACAAGATATGGCAGCCACTCTATGGAGAAATACAGAAATCCACCGTGAGTGAATTTTTTCTTGGAATCCCGGTCGATTTAGAAAGTGACGGCTTTTTCTTCCCCAAGAAGAGGAATATGTTGTGGGGACGATATCTTATAATATAACTCTGATAAAATACACAACAGCTTTGTAGTTTGACGTTTACTAGTTACTAAACAAAAGATAAGGTGACGTCGCCGTGTGACGTCGACCTTAGATACAATGTGACTTCCGATACGTTGCCGGTCCCGCGGTCTTCTCGACATTCTCGGGCCTCAAAAAAAAAAATTACTTTACGTAGAAAAGAAAATTGAAATACAATATATAAATAATATTAAATTAAGATTAAAGTCTTTCAAAATTAAAAAAATCACAGTTCTTTCACAGTTGAACTAAGTTAAACGTAGTTCATAAAACAAATTCGCATTACAGTCCATATTCATCGCGTAACACATTTTTAAATAAATATGCTTGTTCACTTTATTTCAAAAGTCCATAAAACAAGTTTAATGTTCTCTTTAATCGTTGTCGTGTTTCCATGGTAACTTTGCATAATCTTGGTTGTCGCGTAATTCAATTGAAGTTCTTATATAGTTCTCTTTTTCGTTGTGTACTTGTTGAAATTCTACTTCTCTAGCTTCAATCTTCCTAAACGCTTCTAAGTTGAGTTCCTCTGTTTGATGTGAAATAAGTACATTGGAAATACTTGACTCTGTTGATAGCTGTGATTTTTCTGAATTTAACGGTCCAGAAAGTAAGTACCCTAGTTTCGATTTGACTGCGGTGGGTCCGTTTCCGCGTACAACTTTATCTTCAACTATTTCCCAATAAAAATCGGCTCCAATTAATAACGAAATTTCAAAGGTATCCTGTTGCGTAACTGGATGTGCGAGCTTAAGATCTTGTAAATAGTTACTGTTCCTGTCAATGAAACGAATGTGGTTCTGTAACGGCGTAGCTATCATAGGGACGATTAATGCATGTATTGGGATTTTATGTCCAGTTTCAGTTTCAACATAAACTGTGGCTTTATCGAGTCGCCTAGCATTAGTGTTGGTTTCTCCAAATGATGAGAGTTGAATCTTTTCGGATCCTTCTCGCTGCAGGTTTAATTCTCGCGCAAGACTCTCCGTTACAAAAGACCTTTGAGCGCCTTCATCAAACAAAATATTCGTATCTGTGCAATTATGAACTGACCAAACGGGGGCCACGGCAGTTTTCAACAATACATTTGAGTGAAATTGTGCTGACGAGTGTAATATTGTTGAGTCTTCTTGTATCTCGGTATCCTTCACGAGATTTACTACAGTCGGTGTAGATGTCGTACTTTCGTTCGTACAACTGTGAGCGGAATCTTTCGTGTCAGTGAAACGGTTTTCACTTCTCTGGTCGGAGTTCGCGGTTTGTCCAACTTCATTACATAAACTAGTGTGGTGTCGTTTACCACAGTTACGACATGAGCTTTTCGATTTGCATTCTTTGATATGATGTGTACCGAGGCAGTTGAAGCATAAATTGTTACGTTTAACAATAGCGATGCGTTCATCTAAATCGCGTACTTTCTGGCAGTTGGCAGGCGAATGAATATCTTTGCAGAAAATGCACGGCTTTTCTGTTAAATGCTGATTAACATTTCTAGTACTTGCGTTGTGTTTTGTTTGTGAGTTAGCACCGGCGAAAAGGGTAGAATACGAAATATCACTTTCTGTCTGTGTAACTTGTCCGGCTTCCATGATTTGTATCTCTTTGTGTATACTTCTTCTAAGATCTCGTAATATCCAACTTGTCGTACCATGCTCCCGCGCGAGATGCTTTCTAATTTCTCTGGGCAGTTTGTTGATTATAATCGGGACTAATAAATTACCGTATGAGTCCTGTGTCTGTCCAAGCGATTCAAGTCCTCTAACTAAACTCTCCATTTTGTCATAAAACATTCTCAAGCTTATGAGGTCATTCCGGGGTGGCGTAATATCAAGCAGTGCTTGTAGGTGTGCTTGTGTTATTTTATGAGTCTGTCCAAATCTCTCTATCAGAACATTTACGGCTTCGGCATAGTTAGCGTTAGTTAGAGAAAATCCGGCAATTGTCTGAGCGGCTTCGTTTTCTAATTGGGCCTTCGAATAATTAAACTTTTGAACATCTGTCAATGTTGGGTTGTAATGAACTGCCGATTCATAAGAATCCCAAAAGCTCGGCCATTCTAATATATTGCCATTAAATGTAGGTAAAGTTAATTTTGGCAAACGGTGATTGCTGGATATAGCGGACGGGACAGTATAGCTTGACGTGGGAATTGATGTGGCAATTTGGCTTGTCTCTGTTAAAATTCGAGCGGCATCATTTGACTGTGGCAATGACGGGGCGGCATAACTTGTCTGTGCAATTTCGGGTGAACTAGTAGGGATGAACGGTGGACTGTCTACATTTAAAACTTGATTAGATGAATGTGATGGTTGATTGGAAATAGGTTGTGATGTTTTATCTATGAATATCTTAAAATGTCTCAGTTTAGTAACAAAATTTGTAGTATACTCATCTGTGTCTACGATTTCCGTCTCTATATCCTCTGTTTCCGATGCGTTCTCAATTTGTTCATTCAGTGTGTCGAGTAACTTCTTCTTCTGTTGTAGATTTTCGTATGTGGCTAACAGCTCCTCTCTGTCGAATTCAGAACTTTCTTTTGCGTCGGCAAATTTTCGTAAAAGTCTGGTAACGGCACTACGATTGCCCGTTCTTCTTGATTTAAGCTTTTGTAGTTCCATTAGTCACGGCACCATAAATGTGGGGACGATATCTTATAATATAACTCTGATAAAATACACAACAGCTTTGTAGTTTGACGTTTACTAGTTACTAAACAAAAGATAAGGTGACGTCGCCGTGTGACGTCGACCTTAGATACAATGTGACTTCCGATACGTTGCCGGTCCCGCGGTCTTCTCGACATATGTCAACATCGCCTCAAGATTCTAGAATCAACGATCTATTTACGGAAGGCAGCCATCACATGAATTTGTCGTTAGTGGTTTTAAATCAAAACTTGTACTTTGAAAAGGACCCAACCCTGAAACGAAACTTTCATTACCTCGTGGTCGACAATCCGTCGTGACCCTAGCACGACAAATGTATCCGTCTGTGTCGGACTTTTATCGTCGGAAATTTGAAGAGACGACGAACAGACACTACGGATTCCTCCTGGTTGATCTGAAAACCGGTACGACACAATCGTCAAGACTGCGAACTGATGTCTTGCAGACGGGCAATGGAATTGACACCTCTGACGAAATGAAGGGCAATGATAGTTCATGCCCGTCAAGACTATGAACTGATGTCGACACCTCTGAATAAATGTTGAGCCACGATAGTTCCGACACTGAAAGTACAACGTCAGATATAATTGATGATAATAAACTCATCATAGATAGCAGGATTAATTTTGTATTTACGCAAGACGCTCGTTTCTTCTACAAAAGACTCATTAGTGACGCTCGAATCCAAAAAAGTTAAAAAGAAGTTGAAGAGCATTGAGGACCAAAATTCCTAAAAGTTTTGCAAAATACAGCTAAGGTAATCTATTCCTGAGGTAGAAAAACCTTAGTACTAGTATTTCAAGAATTCAAAAGTGACAGAGAGGATCTAATATCTTGTATATATTGCGGACTGGTCTGTGCACACTTATCATGGTTTAAAGGATAATTAATGCTTGCTTACCAATGTCTGCTAAGGCACTAGAGGGAATTTTGAGCGGATCGTCGGTCAGCGTTTTCTATGCAGACGATATACTAGCCTATGTGATTGACAGACATAAAACCTACGTGGTCAACACGGACAATTGTAACCATAAAGAAACACCATGCAGAGACACACCAGCAACAATTTAGAAATGTTCTCATCGGTAACGGACCCAAGTATAGGACAATTGTAACCATAAAGAAACACCATGCAGAGACACACCAGCAACAATTTAGAAATGAGGCCCCTCATGGGGGGGTCCTAGTAATCACATAATCACCATTTTTTTGCCAATATAATCACATAATCATTAAATATTTGCTTATCTTTAGTAATCAAATAATCATAAACTAAAAATACAGTCCTAGGTAATCAAATAATCATGAAATATTTGGCTTAATAATCAAATAATCATTAAAAAAACGGCCAAGTAATCACATAATCAAAAACCCCATGAGGGCCCTCAGAAATGTTCTCATCGGTAACGGACCCAAGTACCGGACAATTGTAACCATAAAGAAACACCATGCAGAGACACACCAGCAACAACTTAGAAATGTTCTCATCGGTAACGGACCCAAGAACCGGTTTTCTCGATGTCAAATTCAACCTGACTTTTCGGAAACATATGTACTATACTGTGTCTATTACGTGAAAAAAGATGTCAGAGGATCTAGATGGAAGATGTAGTGAGTGACTTTTCATCGGTCGAACCTGGATGTCAACTTCGGAAAACTCATTGCGTTATTTTCAAACTGATATTTTGGAACACAATCAATCAGCTCTGATTTAGTATTGATAATTAAAAGTTGCCAATATCATCTTTTTTCCCATTTGTTTTGTGTGTATAGATCATGTGGAAATATGTCGGGAGTGTCAACTACTGAGCGTTATTTTACCCTGCAACCTTCAATAAGATAAGAGAATGAATTAACATCCATTTTATTAAAAAAAACATACAAAACACTTTTCCTGGCCTTTTTTCACTATCAGATTTAACCAAGCGAACAAAAAGGGTGTTTTATGTTTTCAAAATGACAAAATTAAGATATAAATGGGGTTTCAACTTATATTTAATAAATATATATATTTATCATATACTTAGCATTGATATGATAGCTTTTGCATATGTGTAATGAGCGGAAGTACACAAGCCATAATTTCCCACCCGGGCTGATAACCCATATCAGGTGCATCTCGTGCACAAAACCCATAAAAGTGCCTCTTGTGCAAGTCACTTCCGGTGTTTCCGGTATCGGTTGTTTGCTTTTCCATTGTGACGTCAGATGTTTTTTATGACGACGTCAACATTTACGGGAACTTTTGTGGGGATAGTTTAGTAATTGCTAACAAATGCCATTGACAAATATGAATCATTTTATAGTACAACAAACATTGAGTAGTATTGATCATAAAACTCTTCCAAATTTTCAATGTTTCAAAATGTCTCTATAGGAAATGTTACCATAAATATATAAGGAGGCAGTAATGCTGTTGTTTGACAATTATAGTATATTTGATTCAAAATTTATTTTCTTTATAAAGTTTTTGACTGTTTTAGATATTGCATTTGTTTATTTGCCTTACATAAAACTATTGTCGGAAGTATATGATAAAGCGATTAATACATGGCCTTTTCCATATATTAATCTATATATATACAGATAATGATATTGAAACATATGTTGAAAGCCTTGTTGAATAACACGTCTGTATGTCCGTTGTATAGATGTGAAGTTGAACCCTAAATGCGCCACCGTTGTTACTTTCAAAAAACGAAAGAGACTCCTCACTCTATACGTAGTGATGAAATTTGTCCAACGTTTAGTTACAAGTTTTTGTATTGATTTTTTTAATTGGAAGACATACTCTTTTTTAAGGAACGTATCCACAATGCTGACACGTATTACAATCTGGGACTATTATACTATTAGTTAGTATTATAGTCCCAGTTACAATGCATCATTTGACGTCAGGTAGACACTGTATAACCAAAAAGATGCAGGTTCCTACGCATTAGATGTGAGTCATCGGTCTCTCGATGACCAAACATATATAATATTATGGGGCGGGACATTCTCATATTTGGCAGTTAGACCGGGGCATGTCCATATTTGGGACAATCACAGTACCACGGGTTTTGGTGGGGTTATAAAACCTCATTTTCTACTACTATAAACGAAATGTACTTTTTTGTTGTTATTATTACTACTTATATTATGTATAGTACCTTTTGAACCTAATAAGCAGATATGCCATATATGGACCTTCCCAGATGATTTAGGATGGTAACCTAACACTAATCTGGGACTATTATACTAACGTAGGTATAATAGTCCCAACACTAATATACTAATAACATATGTATAAAAAATCCAGTTGTATTGCAAGCCAGGGAAGATGACACATGGTCAAATAATCAAATTCATACTTTTTTTTTGGGGGGGGGGGGGGTAATTATTGAAAAAGCGGTAACAATCTGTTAGGCAATAATTTTATATTTACAATATGTGCTTTATGAGTTAGATGAAATATATTCATTTGAAGAAATAATATATATATACAACTGTAGAGCTGAGACTACTATAACACATGTGTTATAGTAGTCTCAGTGTAGAGTGAATAACTTTGAATTACTGGAGCGGCTTTCACGTGCTATCTAGTCCAAATACAGATTGAAAAAATCAAAACGAATATTGACATTTCTCCTGAAATAACAATTTGCCTGAACTGGATGAGGATATTAATTAAACGAACAAAATTTAGAAGGGCTTAAAAATTTGTAATTGAAGTCCGTGGTGGTTGTATCAGTCAATGGGTAATATATGGTATTCAACACTTCCTGCTTACAGAGGGAGCCACAATAGCTCACAACTGTCAACAGAGAAATTATGTCGTATTGGTTTCATCGAAATCCTTTAAAAGCAACTTCAAACCTTACGTTTGAGTTAAGGGGTGTGTCGACTGATGAAAAAACAAGAAGAATATTTAAGTAAGGTGACTGTTCTTACAAATATCATCGAGTGTCATAACATTTATTATAAATAAGTTGGAACCACTGACAGTGACAGTGACTCATAATCATTTGTTTTCATGTAAACAATGTAAATCACTTTATGAATGTCGAGCGGTTGGACAGGGAATTTCTGATACAAATGCTCATACCTACTCCAATTTCTATCCCTTATACTCTGATAACAAAATCGACAAAAGAAATGTTTTTAAATTCCAGGATATCCTTGATTTATTGGCTTAATTTTTGATACTTCTCTTCTCGACTTCTGTCAAGTTCTGAGCAAACTTAGGCCCCAGAAAAATATACATCAGGTTCAGGTACCCATCCGATCCTACTTTTGAGCCGCGACCCTAAGTTATTTTATTTGCGTCATAAAAATGAATTGATACATTAAAGTAGAATGGGACAAAATACACACAGAAGTGAAAAACTTCCAAGTTGAAAACTTTTCTCTGAAACTTAACTGGCTACAAGGGCGCAATTATTCGGTATGCATTTTCCATAGAGTACCACTGGTGTTCCGTATTTTTTTTCTCGAAGATTACACAAACTAGGGAAAAACGGGTAGCAGATCCTGTTAACCCTTTCCTCCATTGAATTTTTTTTTTTTGCATACTTGATTCGCATAAGGATTTTTCAATAAAATGCTATAAATATGCTTAAAAGTATAAATGCATTGCGAAAAACAAATATTTTATCAAAAAAATTATAGTCGGATATTCCTACGATATTCCTTTTCATATTGGATACAAATTTTATTAAGTCTACTGCAGACACTTTGTAGTCAAAGCGTTTCAACTGAGGTACAACACAGGCGTCAAAAGGCGTCATTATGGAGTAAAGGGGGTGGCATCAAAAGGCGTCACTGTGGAGGAAAGGGTTACTAGAAATGCCAGTGTTGCATTACAACCTCAAAAATATATAGGGTCATGAGGCAAAAATTGACTTAAAATGCAGTTGAAAAAGATTGTCTATTTTTTCGCTTAATGAAAAAGGCATATTTTTAATGGCTCCGACGTGCAGAAGTGGAAGATATTTTCTATACCTCGTAAAATGTGAATATTGTTTTCTGCAATTTTAAACCTACATTTTTAATTGGATAAGCTTTTAATAAATTGTAATTCCAATCCTGTATCATCCAATCAGAAGCCGTAAAGGATTCTATTCTGAGTACCATCTTGGGGTAAAAAACTTGCCGGTAAAATGTAAACAAATAATTGCGCTCTTGTAACCTAAAAACAATACCACAGCAGAAAAGTGGCTATTGATTAAAATACAAGAAATAACAGACAAAATATTCCATCTAAAATATGGAAACGAAATATTTCATGGCTAACTCTAGAAATAAAGAGACTTATTGACTACTAAGAAAAACTAATAGAGACAGAATATGTAAGAAAATAAAGTCAACAAAAACAGAAAATAAATCAGATATTATTAAAAAGCACAGATCCTTAAAACACCCAAGTGCAACAAAAGCTAAGAACATCATATTGGAACTAAATGTATTATAAAGAAAACAGTTAGCTGAAAGATAGTAAACCCAGCAAATTTTGGTCTTCATAATAAATCAGAAAATTGAAAACATAGAAAAAGGTACATGGTATGAGAAAAACAAACCCTCAAGATCAGACTGAGACACTAAACAATCAGTTTCACTCAGCATTTACCAGACCTAAACCTCTAAAACTATCACACATTTGTGAACTAAAATCATTAAAATCAACAACTAAAAACCTAAACCTATCTAAAGCAATTGGTCAAGACAAATTATCACCTTATATTTTAAGTTAACCCATTCAAGGCGTATGATGCCTTAAGGCATCACCTAGGTACCACCGTATGATGTCTGAATGCATCACCTTGCTACGGCCGTGTGATGCCTAAATGCATCATGGACAACAAAAAATACTCTGACCTACTTTCAGTTTTAATATCAGATCAATTACGTAAAGCTGTAAAGCGTACGTTACCACAATGTGTTAAAAGGTTTCAATTTTTAATATTATGTATAAATTTTGACAATAAAAGTCATTGTTGTGTCATTTCTTCGTACTTTCGATTTGTGTTCATGATAAAATAATATGCCGCCATTTTTTCAATTTTGTTGACATGTGTAGTCAACGTGATCGCTTTAAAAAATGAAAGTTCATTACCTTCCACACAAAATATTTAAACCATTTATGTATCGCTGTTTTAAAAATTAATAATATTTACTTAGGATTGTTTAATAAATAAGATAAGCCGGTAATGTCTGTCTCTTTATGTATCATCTTTGCATGTTGTTGATTTACGCTCTGTTGACGATCGGAAGTTTACGGTTTTTGCCGACAAATAAATTTCACACGATGTGCAGGTGTTCTCCCAAATAAGGAAATCCATATTTTTGTGCAGCCAATCAAATTTTTCTAGGCTAAAAGGCGGTTCCATAGTAAAATAGTTGTGAAAAACGTAGTATTGTCGTCTGGGTGAAAATTAAAAAAATGTCTGAATCTTCGGATGAAGAGTTTGACGGATTTTCGCAAAATGAAGTTGATGCAGCTGCACAGCGGTACAATGATAGGCTTGCACAAATTGGGATAGGTGAATTAGATGTTGTTGATAATGAAAATGAAAGTGAAAATGATTTTTCTGATGAAAATGAACCCCTTGTTGATGAAGCTGGTGACCGTCCTGCTGAAGCTGATGGGTGGCATGAAAATTTTAATTATTATGAGAGGGGATTATATTACCACACATATTTTTACCACGTGGAAATACTGGTCCTACCACAGTTTTAGATCCAGATAAAGAGCCCGTTGATTTTTATTTCTCATTGTTGTTTACCAATGCCATTTTGCAATACATCATACAGGAGACAGACAGGTATGCCAATAAACAAATTCGTGATCATCCTGATGAAAATAAATCCCCATGGGTTACACCAACTGTTGAAGAAATGAAGGCTTTTCTAGGTTAAGGTTTCATATCACAAAAGGAAGGCTGACATTGAGTTTAGGGGTAATTTTCCCATTCATGCAAAATTAGGAACCAAAAAAGGGCCTAAAACAAGCATGTTTCTACATGTACTTTCCAGACAATAACTTGTGTTTAAGTGAATGGATTTCTCTAAAACTATACTACAAGGTTCCATACTACACAGGAAAGACTGGGAGTGAGGATGGGGTAATTGCTTCTAGGGGGGAAACCTATATTTTGTCAAAAATTTGATCACAATCCAAATTCAGACAGTATCAAGCTTGAATATTGTGTTCAAATTTGACCCAACTGTTCAGGGTTCAACCTCTGGTTGTATCAGGCTGTGCTTGGCGAAGCATTTTATTACAGATGACACCATTGTGTATTTAACAATATCATCACTTACTGCCTGTTGCACTCTTCAGGCTTTAATCAGACTTATATAAGTTGGGAGCAAGAATAGCTAATGTCATTTAAACCAGATAAATGTGAAATCATCCACATAACAAAAAAGCATTAGCCAATCATCTTAAATACACACTACATGATCATATATTAGAATTAACAGACAAAGCTAAATATGTTGGCGTTACCATCACTAACAATCTGACCTGTAATTCACATATAGATAACATCACAAATAAAGCAAATGAATCACTGAGAGATTTATTAAAAGAAATGTAAAAGCCAACAGCATAAAAACAAAAGAACTTTCTTACAAAACATCTGTCAGACCAAACATAGAATATTGTAGTACTAGTGTTGTCTGGGACCCCTGGCAGAAACAATAAATACATTAAATTGAAATGATCCAGAGAATGAGCTGCCAGGTATACACTTAATCAATACAGCTGTAACAGCCATGCTTGAACATTTAAGCTGGCCATCACAACAAAGAAGAAGAAATCTTGCATCATTCACCGTGCTAAACAAAATTGGATACCAATTAGTATCCATCTCAATCATACAATTCTTTTAAAAAAACTTCAAAAGAACATAAATTTGTACAGCCATTCTCTCCCACGAATTACTATTTATATTCATTTTTTCCCAGAACAATAAGGTTGTGGAATTTCTTACCATACCCCATTGTATCAAGTAGTCTGTAGTCCAGACTTAGAAGCATTTAAGTCTGGTGTAAAATCACAAAAAATGATTAGATAAAATGTTTTGAAAGTATTGCAAATCTGTTCAGATTTAGATTTTTTCTTTTTGTAATCTTCAACATATTGAATTTAAGATTAATATTATGTAGCTATGGATAGATGAAGTGACAGTGTTGCCAATCAAAATAAATCAATTGCCTGATACATCCCAATGTTCACTAACAGGAAGATGAAAGCTTTTTTTTTTAAGGAATTCTTGAGTTTTGTGATGAAATAAACACTTTGCCACCATTTTTCCCCAACCAATATCAAATACATGTAATAATAATAAATTCTTTATTTAAAGAGGGTAAGGTAAACACAGTTACAAACATACACCATATTAACACAATCGTATAGTCATGATACATGTAGTTCAATTTACATGTACCATAATTAGAACATACAAAACAGTTACAGATTACATGTAGTAAATAGATATAATATACAAATCAAAATCATATAGGGAAATAATTCGATCATTAATAATACAGACAAACCCAAACCATAACAAGACAGATAGACTGCAGACTCTAAATCATTTAAAAAAAAATAAAAAATACCAATCTACCTTCCCTATTTAAAAAAAAAATTATGGTTAATTGGACATAGATATTTTTTTGGCCTACTCCCTTTTGAGGCTTTTGGGATATTGTGTCCCGAGCAATTTTCTGATTGGGCAGCCTCATAATTTCTTAAGCCCTTTTAAGTTTATTTGTGAAAATCTGTAGCAACTCCCTCACTTCAAACTGGTGCCTTTTACACCTACCATTCCATACACCAAAACAAGTAAGAATTAGATAGAAGACATATCAGTCAGAATCTGTTATAAGAATCTTATGTCTATTATTTAAATTATGGTATGAACCTGGTCAGTTTTTTTTTTTTTCATTTTTCAAATTAACAATCATTTAAGTCCTTTTTATCTAGTCTTCTGAAAGTAACTTTCTAAATTAGAGAGTGATATGTTAAAGCTTACCAGTTCCCTTGAAGAAAAAGAGAGAATTTAATATGTATTAATAAGCTAGAATCCCTGAGATTTCTAAAAACTCAAATCTGCTGGTGTTTAGAACAGGATAAGGTAAGCATTATGAGTTAGTTCCATTATATATAAGGAAAAACTAAAAAGTAGAATGTACACTATGAATAATTTGTGTGGTGAGTATAACATGTGATTTTTTTTCCTACTAGAATATTATTTTTTCATATAGAAAATTAGTCGAATTAAAATGCAGTTACATGTATTAATATACAATAAATGTATTTTGACTTTTGTAGTGAATTAAGACAAACAAGGAACAAATTACTAGAGCTTCTTCCTGATCCAAACCATGATAAAAGTACTATTGAGAAAGCAACAACAGATTACTTTTCTCTACTGTTAGGACTTATACAACCCTTCGATGAGGGAGAAAATAAACTAAGAAAAGCTTTGAAGTTCAAATGGACTAACAGTCTTCTTGGAAATGTTACTCAGTAAGTGAAAAAAAATTTTTATATTTTTATACAGAATATTACATTAACATAAACTTATAGTACAATGTATCTACATTTTATGTCAATATTTATATTATTAGTAATATTTTGTATGCAATGTTACTGCAAGAAGAATCTGTGAAAATCGTAAATTGCAGAAGGAGTCACTGAAGACTCAATTAAGCCAACAAGTTTTTATGAATACATTAAGATCTAATTTGAAGTAAACATTTTGTATTATGCATGTGTGATATTTGGTATTAGGAAATCTTTAGAAATATTTGAATTTGGTCCTGTATATTGAATTTTAAAAAATTGTCTTATTTTACTAGTTTGTTAGAGGTCCAAGATGTCCATTATAAACTTTGTTAGTTTGGTATCAGAACATTGTCGGAAGTTCCAGATGTCAATTGCATTCTATCATTTGTTTATACACATAATAGTTTTAGAATGCCCCAGCAAGTTATAACCCTAGTTTTATAACATTTTTTCAGAGAACAGTGGGACACAGCATTTGAGGCTGCACATATGGCCATAAATGTTGCTTTATGGTACACAAAACATGCTGCAAAATTAGCTGCAAAAGAAACGTAAGTATTTTTACAATGTTAATATGGTTAATTGATTATGTAATCTTTAAAGTTCAAAATGCTTTTTCAGCAACATTGTAGTAACATACAAATTTAATAAAAGATTTATATGCATAACTATGTCAGAATACCTTTTGGCTTGGGATGTTTTTAAAATTGAAAACATTTTACAACCATTGCAATTACAACTTAAGAAACAGAACAGCTAAAAACAATGAATACGTACTGTATAGATTGCATATGGTACTATAACAGATTTCAGTAATAAGTTAGAGTGGATATAGTTTACCATGTTGGCCCCTGTCACAAGTATAATATGGTTTTTCACTCACCTTCTGTACAGTTTTCTGGGTTAAACCTTTCAGCTGAATTCTGTCTTGCTATGTAGCTTGTAAGAGCAACTTAACAACTGAACACACATATGAATATTGATGAAACTTTACAACTCTACTATACAAATTAATGTATTGACCAACTTGAACCTTGGCATGAAAAGTCCATCCTGTGTCTAAGTTCTGTGTAATGATTTTGTATAGTTTCCTGATTATCTATTTTCCTATTTTCTTTTTCAGACCAGACATGGAAGAAGCTAAAGAAGTGCACACCTGTCTACGTGTAGCTGCTGGTATATTTACATATGCCAAGGTACAATTTGGGATTGTTTTTATATCAAACAGTTTTAAATATTAGTATACTAAATATGTACAGGTCCCAAATTAAAAAACAATTTCTGATTACAAATTACAAATTGTATCGTTTGTGTTAACTTTTGTTTAAGGTTTACATCAATTAGAGTTGTCTTTGCTAATAAGCATGAACAGTAGGCTGTTTGATCTATAATAATCTAAGATAGATTTTTATGATTTAATTTAAAGCCATTTATTTTGAATGAAAATATATTTGATGGCATTTGTGCACCAAGTTATTTCAGTTCAAATTCAGGACATGGTACATTGTCAGTTAAATTATATAGAAAGGAACACTGATGTCTGTTTGTAAAACTATTATGTATGGTAAATCGTTTTCAGGATGAGTTAGTTGGTAAGCTTGCTGGGAACAGTACTGATAATGCTGTGGACACGGAAGGTCGTGTTATGGAAGCCTATATAAACCAGTGTACTGCTGAAGCACAAGAAGGTAAGGGCATATTGTTATTATGCAGAATTTTCCATTTACGATTCCAGGGGTTACTTATGTGAGCTTGTGATAAAGGAAGTAATGCGGGTAAAAAGATCATTATAGAAGTTCATATATTGTATTATAACCATTTATACAAATGGTGGATTTGTGATCTCTGCTCACAGATTTTTAGTTGTTATTTTCTTTCTTCATTTTGGTTTCACTGTACTTTTCTTAAGCTTGTTACATCTAATCAAGTAATCTGCAGACAATATGCCAAACATTGAAGTTTTGTTTTTCATATTTAACGATGCAACTCTCTATCAGTACTCAAAAGTATGACTGAAAATAGAAATATTTCAAGCAATCCAATATAATAGCATGTTTTGGACTACCATAGGATACTGGATTCATTCATTTTTGGTGGACACCAATTTTCATGGATTGAGAAAAAGTGGTATTTTCATCAATATTTGATTTTTTGGATCTTTGTATAAATAGAAAGAAAACCTTTAGAAAATGTTTGCTTTCTTGGATAACTGAAAACCATAAACATTGGTATCTCACAAATAATAATAAATCCACATGCAGAACAGAATAACTGAAAACTACAAAAGTATAAAAATTCTTGATTTAACATCACATATGTATAAAAGGGCATACATAAGGGTATAAAAAAACTGAAATCTAATGGTGAACTAAAGTGATGCAAATGCAACTTCAATGAAGTGTATATTTTTTAATTTTTTTTTCATTTCAGTAACAATAGCAAGGGCTATAGAACTAAAACACCAGGCAAGTTTAGTAGCTGCTCTTGCATTTGAGACATCACAGCTGTACCAAAGAGCAGGTAGAGTAGAAGTTTATTATGAGATTATGTACAAAACTTATTTTAAATTATAAGCATTTTTATACGACCGCAAAATTTGAAAAATTTTTCGTCGTATATTGCTATCACGTTGGCGTCGTCGTCGTCGTCGTCCGAATACTTTTAGTTTTCGCACTCTAACTTTAGTAAAAGTGAATAGAAATCTATGAAATTTTAACACAAGGTTTATGACCACAAAAGGAAGGTTGGGATTGATTTTGGGAGTTTTAGTCCCAACATTTTAGGAATTAGGGGCCAAAAAGGGCCCAAATAAGCATTTTCTTGGTTTTCGCACTATAACTTTAGTTTAAGTAAATAGAAATCTATGAAATTTTGACATAAGGTTTATGACCACAAAAGAAAGGTTGTGATTGATTTTGGGAGTTTTGGTTCCAACAGTTTAGGAATTAGGGGCCAAAAAAGGGCCCAAATAAGCATTATTCTTGGTTTTCGCACAATAACTTTAGTTTAAGTAAATAGAAATCAATGAAATTTAAACACAATGTTTATGACCACAAAAGGAAGGTTGGTATTGATTTTGGGAGTTTAGGTCCCAACAGTTTAGGAATTAGGGGCCAAAAAGGGACCCAAATAAGCATTTTTTTTTGGTTTTCGCACCATAACTTTAGTATAAGTAAATAGAAATCTATGAAATTTAAACACAAGGTTTATGACCATAAAAGGAAGGTTGGTACATGTATTGATTTTGGGAGTTTTGGTCCCAACAGTTTAGGAATAAAGGGCCCAAAGGGTCCAGATTTAAACTTTGTTTGATTTTATCAAAAATTGAATAATTGGGGTTCTTTGATATGCCGAATCTAACTGTGTATGTAGATTCTTAATTTTTGGTCCCGTTTTCAAATTGGTCTACATTAAGGTCCAAAGGGTCCAAAATTAAACTTAGTTTGATTTTAACAAAAATTGAATCCTTGGGGTTCTTTGATATGCTGAATTTAAAAATGTACTTAGATTTTTAATTATTGGCCTAGTTTTCAAGTTGGTCCAAATGGGGGTCCAAAATTAAACTTTGTTTGATTTCATCACAAATTGAATAAATGGGTTCTTTGATATGCCAAAATCTAACTGTGCATGTAGATTCTTAATTTTTGGTCCAGTTTTCAAATTGGTCTACATTAAGGTCCAAAGGGTCCAAAATTAAACTAAGTTTGATTTTAACAAAAATTAAATTCTTGGGCTTATTTGATATGCTTTATCTAAATATGTACTTTGATTTTTGATTATGGGCCCAGTTTTCAAGTTGGTCCAAATCAGGATTCCATATCAAGTATTGTGCAATAGCAAGAAATTTTCAATTGCACAGTATTGCACAATAGCAAGAAATATCTAATTGCACAATATTGTGCAATAGCAATTAATTTTCAATTGGAGTTATCTTTCTTTGTATAGAATAGTAGTTGATAATATATGTTGGAAATTTGCCAGACATGACTATGATGTCATTTTCTATTTTTATTTGCCAATAACTTTATGTAAATAACTTCATTGGAAATTTGCCAATATAAAATGTTGCTGATGAAGCTTTTTTTCCTTATCTTATCTAAAATGTTTTTAGATAATGTATGTTGGACATTTGCCAGACATGACTATGATGTCATTTTCTATTTTTATTTTCCAATAACTTTATGTAAATAACTTCATTGGAAATTTGCCAATATAAAATGTTGCTGATGAAGTTTTTTTTATTGTTTTATACAATAAACAATGTATATTCACTTTTACTACCAACCAATCTTTACCATTCAGTGATAACAAGCACTTTATTTTACATTTTAATATTTTATGATGTATTTGAAAGAGTAGTTATTGTTGCAAACTCCATTAGAAATTTGAATTGATATCAGTTTTGGAAAAAGGGAAACGGGATGTGAAAAAAAAGGGGGGGTTTAAATTTTTCTCATTTCAGATTTCATAAATAAAAAGAAAATTTCTTCAAACATTTTTTTGAGAGGATTAATATTCAACAGCATAGTGAATTGCTCAAAGGCAAAAAAAAACTTTTCATTAGACCACATTCATTCTGTGTCAGAAACCTATGCTGTGTCAACTATTTAATTTTAGATTTAAAAAGTTTGAAGAAGAAATCTTTAATTGATTTGTAAAATCTTGACATTTGTTTTGTGTAAAAAAAACCAATGTAATGTCAAAAATTTGATCACAATCCAAATTCAGAGCTGTATCACGCTTGAATGTTTTGTCCATACTTGCCCCAACTGTTCAGGGTTCGACCTCTGCGGTCGTATAAAGCTGCGCCCTGTGGAGCACCTGGTTCAGATCTGTTAAAAACCCTCTTCCTGCTTTCTGATGCTTTGTGGGATATTCTTAACATGAAAACATATACAAGTTCTTGTTTTTCTCTGTCAAATGTTGAGAAACTTGGTATAAATTATGTACACTATGGTTTCTTCCAATGATCCTCATTTTATACTGAATTTAAGAAAAATAAGATCAACCAAGTCATTGGTATAATAAGCATACTATGCATTTAGCCATTGACATACAAAGTGAATCGGGTTGAAATGTGCAATTATACCAGATGGGCTGAGTAAATACTGATGATGATATCATTCAAAAAAGATTTGGATGATGTTCAATTAGAAAGTTCATGCTTATAATTTTACTTGTGCTGAATTATATATTTCAGATGATGCTCTGAACAGTTTAGACGATAAAATTGTGGGAAAGTGGAGAAAATATTTTCAACTAAAATCAGCCTTTTATACATCTACAGTAAGTTTACAGTAAGAATTTAAAATCAAACAATAAAGACAACAACACCCATCAATTACCGCATGGTAAGAGTTTATTCTGGTCAACATGTTTTGCCAACAAGGGGGACATCTTCAGGACAATATTACACATGAAATCAAACAGTGAAGTACAAATTTTGCGGTTGTGTGGTTCGCTGAACAATAGAGGTTGTTATGACGACGTTATAGATATAAATAGAAAATTAAAGTAAAATAAGAATATAGTATAGTTAAAAGTGAAAGTTAGTCAGTAAAGTTATTAACGATGTAGTTAGCTGCTATTCTTGCACGTCTGTTTAGTTGTTCTCATGGAGGTTTCTAGTGGTAATATTGTAGAAATGATGAAAGTGGATCATAAAATGTCAATTCATTTCCAAATTGGACAACACCCCACTGGCCATCCCATACCAATTAAACTGGCTTCGCTCCGAGGGAGGTACTGCTTTCAATTGCATTGGTAAAAGGGTGAAGTGTATGATCGCTGCAATTTTTAGAATTGTGAATCTTGGTAGATTCCTTTATAAAAATTTACTTTGCTAATAAAGTGTCCGTGGAGCAAGCTTTTCTTTATAAATATGTTTTGTTGTTTATGTGGTTCATTTTGTTTCGGGTTCCTTTCTTTTTTCTCTAAGTAAAATGCCTGGTATTCCGAATTATTTTGAATTCATGTACTAATGTATGGTATGTTAATCTTCTGTGATGGACTGCTTCTTATTTGTATGTTTCTGTGGTTGCTTCTGTTTCCAAATCTCTCCTTCTTTTTTCCTCGTATCTGATAATTTTCTGGAACGGATCGAGAACTTTTTAAATGGTCCGGTTATTCGTCCATGCTGGGTGGTTGTTAGGTACAACGCTAGTGTGACAAAGGTGGATCCTGTCGGATAGTGAGAATTTAGTAAAGAATAAAACAGTTCATAATAACGTAAAATTGAATATTTAAAAATATTCTCATAAAATCAATAAAAGTAACATTGTGCATGGCTCTTAGAGTAACAAAAAGCCTGTTTATAAGATATTTTTTGTTAATAAGTGTCATCGAAAGTTAAATGTGTTATAACTGGTTAGAAACCTTGTGTTAGTTATGTGAAAAATTTATACTGATTATTTGCTAAAATAGAAACAGCTTTAAATGTTAAAATGACATGTCTTACTGCTTTATATATATATAAATGATTTTTCAAATATTTCAGGCTTACAGTTATAATGGTGAAGCACTATTAGCTGAAGATAAATGTGGGGAGGCAATAAGAGGTCTACAAGAGGGAGTGAAATGTAGGTATAGCTTGAAAAACTGACAGAACTCACAAATTCATACTTCTTTCTCACATTGCATATATGACAAAATCCATGTTATGGTATTTACTTAAAAAATAAGTCAGATAAACAAAATGAAAATGAAGCGTACATACTATTAGATACCCAAGATTATGTGAAAGTTTGATTGTCCCCTGCACAACGCTGTAAAAATACAGGTGTCCAGTCTTGTCAATTGTATAGGTACAATTTTTCAAAATATGAACAGTAGAAGTGGAGGTGAAGTGAAAAATACAAACCAGTTATCAAAAGAAGAAGAATGAGAAATATTTGAAAACATGTTATTGGGGATGAGACTGTACAGATCAACTTGATATGAAAAAAGTAGTTGAATTTCTAATTGCATTTTCTGTATATAGATAGATTCTACCACTGTATGAGTGTGATACAATATTTATCCACTCGAGACAGTTAGATTCTACCACTTTATGATTGTGATAGGAAGTAAAACCACTCGAGACAGTTGAATTTTCAAATTTTAACTGTGAGGCTTGCAAATATTTAAAATTTAATTGTGGATCATTATTTTTATTTCCATTACATTTCAGTATATGAGAAAGCAGAACAATTATGTAAGGAGTACGCATCAGCAAAAGGTCTAGGAACATTTGCAAGGCCCTTGAATCATATATTCTTTAGAAAGTTTGGACCAATCCTGAAGCGAACCTTAGAAAAATGTGATAGAGAAAACGGCATGATGTAAGTTTTAACTAAGCTTTTTGTTCATCAAGTATCCAATAAAATAACTTTGATATGGTTTTTAGTCACAATTAGTGTTTAAGTTGACTGTGTTGTGTGTTAGCCAACTACTTCTTCAGTACTTCATAACTTACAAGTGTATAAAATGAATTTTAAAAAGATGCGGTAAACATGACATTTATGCATTCAAAACATGTATGATGCTGACTTGATAGTTTTCAATTTTCATGATGTTACTAAACATAGTGCATCAAGCACAACATTTTATACATCATCCCTAAAAAAAATTCAACAAATTATGTGCTCAGATACTCAAGTTACAAAATGATTTGTATGTTTATAACCATACTAGTAAAATGAAAATACATAAATTCTGCAGGGTGTATGAATCTACTATCTGTTCTAAAAATATCAATGATGTCATTGTTAAAGTAATATTTAAAATTGGAGTTGTCTTCCTTTATACATAATTTTGTGGAAACAACTACAATTATAGTATTGCCACATTGGAATGTTTGATTCTGAGTGTCCGCTGCAAAAGGAATACAATCTTTACCTTTTAGTGCTTACAAGCACTTTGATTAATTTTACTATTAAGTTCCTGTTATATAGTAAATTTGGATATTCCTGTCTTTGTAGAATTTATTCATGAGACTGAAATAAGGATACATGTATATATATATTTCAGATACCATCACAAAGTACCATATGATCCACCACAGTTAGAATTGAAAGCCACCTACGGTTTAGTGTCCCCTGAGGCATTTAAAAGCATTGCCCTCAGTCCTCTATGGACGAAAGATGTATATGAAAAAATGGATGCTAAGATGGCTCCCAAGGAAGAAAATGAGGTTAGTACATGAATCACAGAACTTTTATAAGTATAATAGTTTCTGAGATGAAAAAATGATTTTAGTATGAACCTTTCTATACTGTGAACAAGTAATGTTAGGTTGCACCTTTCTATACTGTGAATAAGTCCTGTTAGGTTGCACCTATCGATATTGCAAAAAAGTGCTGAAAGGTTGCTTCTTTCTATATTTTGAACAAGTGGCATTAGAATGCACCTTTCTACACTTCGATCAAATGGTTATAAGATGCATTTTTCTCTTTTTTTTCAGAAAAAGGCAGATAAAGAAAAGGACAAAAAGGAATTACCACCAGTGAAGGAGAAAGAAACCCCAATGTCTGACAAAGATCCTGGAACATTTAGTGGATGTTCGATATCATAAAACATGTTATTGTTCAATCAGTTGTTATAGTCTTATGAAAATCTACACGCTAAATAAGCATAATTTCATATGTTGGTATGCCCTAGAATTTACAATCTAGTGTAGATTATTTAATATTAAACAAATATATCTATCTTTAAATTAATAACTCTCATAAGAGTTAATGTTATGGTATTAAAGGTGTGGCTATCATATTGCATTAACTGAAGTACCCTTCAATTGGCCTTAATACTGATCAAGTATTATCTATCTCAAAAATCAATTATAATGAAGGTTGATAAGATTTGGCTGGGAGATATTGTATGCAGAAGAAAGGGCCAAGACCTCTGCTTCACTAAAGAAGGAAATATATTAAAGTTATAATTATCTTTAGTAGAAGAAAGCAAAATTATTAATGTAAAATCTATGAACAAGTGTTAATAATAAGTGCAAAGGAGAAATTGGCAAGCAACTATTTTCACAAAAAAATCTTTTGATTCAAGTTCAGTATTATTTAAGGAATGACTAATATTTTTCTGTCTATGAAAAAATAACATAAAAAATTTGGTGCACACTGAATAACGCGCGTAGTGCACCACATTTTTTATGTTATTTCAAATAGACAGAAAAAAATTTACAGAAATTTCGTATAATTTAATTCTAAATTCCATTTTAAACCGTAGAAAACCATGAAAAAACGTTGATGACGTCTTGGTTACATGACTAAATTATGTCTATGGGCTGATAACAAAATAAGGTCAGCCAATCAGAAGACGCATTACATCCAAAATTAAATTATACTGAATTGTTCATAAATTAGCAGTGAGTGTTGTGCTTGTTTTGGGGCATTCAGTAATATTTTATATGTAAAAATATTCTGAAATTTAAATTATATAAAGAAAAGGGTAATCTTTAGCTGGCCTAAAACTTTTTCTGTATACTATATATTAGCATAATTATTATATGGTTAGTGAATTTGACTTTAAACCATGAATATATGGCTATTGTTTGACATAAAGGAATAAGATGATTATACCTTTCATTTGTCTATCTTAGTCATATGTCTAACTGTCAGTTGTTTATTTTATTATTCCCCTTTCACAATAGTTTGTATCTCTTGCTACTGAATGAAGTTTTGTAATCTAGAGTCGTAGAAACACATTATTTTTCTAATAAGTGTTTCAAGAGAAAATAAACCTTACTTTAGTATAATGTTCGTTATTTATATTAGCACCTTAAATAAAATATGAGAAATGGAGCTCATTACTGAAATCATTTTTGTGAGTATAACTTTTTAATATACATTGTTACTTCTGTTTGTTACTGTCTTATTGTTGGAGGACTTTTAGAACATATGTAAATATTTTTATGTATATAAGTATTACTGTGTAATTTGTATTCCTGAGATAAAAGTTCAAATATATTTGGTATGTGTTATTTATTATGTCTGCAACAAATATATGTATAGCAAATTCAAAATAGCTATGTGATGTCTTTTAAATGTTTAAAAGACAGTCAACTTTTCATTGGCACAAGTTGTTGTTAGTAGCTTTCATTTCATAATAAGTATTTGACAAAATATCATTCTATGCACCAGTTGACCTATTAGAAATCAAGTTTTGTCTACAAAACTTTCATTTTCTTTCAAATTAAATTACACTGTTATGCAATAAGTACTTTTTGGTTTCAATTTGTTGGTATATATTTCATATAAATTAAACTAAGTGGTATTACAACGTTGTTTATGGCTAGATTTTAATGACTTTAGTATCAATATCAGCTGAATTGTCACTGGTTAATTGTTGATTAAATTTGATTTAGAAGTGTTCTCTAATGATGATATTAACAGTTTTAATTTTGTCCTGAAAATTGGCTATATATTAAAACCCAAAATTGTAAAAAAAAAAGTATTATGTATGTTCATACCAGATGATAACAATAACCAAATAAACACTTCAGATAGAACTGTTTTGTGTTATTTATGTTTAGCTGCCAATATACATATTCAGGGTGTCCGTTCATGTATACTGCATTGTAAAAAACACATAGACAATGTACGCTGATAATTTAATGTAGCTTTCATTTTCCCTGGAACAAATAAAATATTTTTAGGAAATTTTATATTTGTAGTTGTTCATATCATTTCAGAAATTAGGAGTTGTAGTGCACAATGTGATTAAATATCTTACAAGAAACTTTTATCAGACTCTGGACAATTTAAAGGGGCATTAGCGGTAATAAATTGATAAAAAAAAAAATTAAAATTGAATTCCACCTGAATGCAGCTAAATAGAAAGTGCATAAATCTATCAGCTGTTACTTTCCATGGTTGAACTTCATATTTATAATGTTTGCTTGTCTGGTGGCAAATATTATATGAAAATTCAGGCTATGTCCTCCTAAACGAGAATCAGTCTCCAGATGAATTATTCAAATATTTTTTTCTACAACACATGTGGCGACATGAAATGTTTTCTATCAGCATTTACAGTTGTTTATTTGAGGAATAAGGTCTACTAAATGATGTCTGGCTAATTTTGTTTGATACCTAATAGGTATTACCTATGCATCTCAGCCTTTCTAGGCATTCCCGGTTGTCAGGCCATAGGCCATGGCTAACATTTGCTGTGGTGGGCAAACCAAAATCAACCCTGTGAGAGTCAGAGGTGTAAAATCATTTGTAGAAGACCTAGCTCTGTGTCCAAATTTTGAATAGAAACTATTTTTTTCTACTCCTGTCTGAAGGAACCCTTGTTCACATCTTGTGATTTATGATACTGTTTGAGATGAAATGTCCTTTTCTATAATCCTGGATATTATTTTGGCACTTATTATGGATGGAGTGATGGAAACATAAACCTACCACGTACCAAGTGCTGATCAGTGCCTCAGGTAAAACCAGAAACCTTCAGCTTGCAATTCTAATGAATGCCATAATACATATTCCTCTGAGTCACCAATAAACCACAAACCTTCACATTACAATCCTACCAAATACCATACCAGCTGTTCCTCTGAGCCTTGGGTAAACAACAAACCTTCACATTACATTTCTACCAAATACCATACCAGCTGTTCCTCTGAGCCTTGGGTAAACAACAAACCTTCAGATAACAATTATAACAGATACCATATAAGCATTAGTGCACCTAGGTATCTGAGGTGAAAAAAATCTTCAGACTTTATTGACATTTAATCACATTCTTTAAGAAGTTAATTATTTCAGTACAACTTAGTATTTGAGACCAGATGCTCCTCAGGGCGCAGCTTGCTACAACTGCAGAGGTAGAACCCTGAACAGTTGGGGCAAGTATGGACACAACATTCAAGCTTGATACAGCTCTGAATTTGGATTGTGATTAAATAGTTGACACAGAATAGGTTTCTGACACAGATTGAATGTGGTCTAAGAACTTAAAAAATTTAAATTGGACAATTACCTATTATGGTCCAATATCTAAAATCTAAATACATGGTTAGATTCACCATATCAAAGAACCCAAAGAATTCAATTTTTGATGAAATCAAATAAAGTTCAATGTAGACCTATTTGATAACGCAGCCCTAATATCAAAGATCTAAATACATTGTTACCTTCAGCATACAAAAGAACCCCATAAATTCAATTTGTGTTGAAATCAAACAAAATTTAATTTTGGACCAATTTGAAAACTGGGCCCATTATCAAAAATCTAAGTACATGTTTAGATTCAGCATATCAAAGAACAACAAGAATTCAATTTTTGATGAAATCAAATAAAAGTTCAATTTGGACCCTTTAGAACTCGATTTGGACCAATTTGATAAAGGGGCCCATTATCCATATATCAAAAATCTAAATACATGGTTAGATTCAGCATATCAAAGAACCCCATATTCAATTTTTGTTGAAATCAAACAAAAGTTTAATTTTGGACCCCGATTTTGACCAACTTGAATACTTACAAAATTTACTTCTGAATAATATCTTATGATCAGAAACAAGCTTTTGTCTAAGTTTGGTAGAAATCCAGGATAGTTTAAGAACATTATAAAAATTTTAAAAACTTAAACCACAGAGTGAATGTTTTGTTTCTGGCAAAAAAACTAAGTCCATTTATAAGTAAAATACAGAAAAGTGGAAATTTATTTTTACAAAATTTTCTTCTTGATACTATCTTATGATCATAAACAAGCTTCTGTCCAAGTTTGGTACAAATCAAGGATAGTTTATGAAAGTTATTAAAATTTAAAAACTTTAACCACAGAGTGAATGTAATGTTTCCACGCAGAAAAACTAAGTCCATTTATAAGTAAAATACGGAAAAGTGGAAATTTATTTTCACAAAATTTTCTTCTTGATACTATCTTATGATCATAAACAAGCTTCTGTCCAAGTTTGGTACAAATCAAGGATAGTTTATGAAAGTTATTAAAATTTTAAAAACTTTAACCACAGAGTGAATGTAATGTTTCCACACAGAAAAACTAAGTCCATTTATAAGTAAAATACGGAAAAAATGGAATTTTATTTTTACAAAATTTACTTCTGGATACTTTCTTATGATCATAAACAAGCTTCTGTCCAAGTTTGGTAGAAATTCAGTATAGTTTAAGAAAGTTATTAAAATTTCAAAAACTTTAACCACAGAGTGAATATTTGTGGACGCCGCCGCTGCCGACACCGACGACGACACCGACGACGACGGAATGTTGGATCGCTTAGTCTCGCTTTTTCGACTAAAGTCGAATGCTCGACAAAAATCTAAGTACATGTTTAGACTCAGCATATTAAAGAACCCCTAGAGTTCATATTTTGTTAAAATCAAACTAACTTTAATATTGGACCCTTTGTACCATAATGTAGACCAATTTGAAATCGGTACCAAAAATTAAGAATCTAAACACACAGTTAGATTTGGCATATCAAAGAACCCCAATAATTTAAACAAAGTTTAATTTTTTACCTTTTTGACCCGTAATTCCTGAACTGTTTTGACCAAAACTCCCAAAAATCAATCCAAACCTTCTTTTTGTGGTCATAAATCTTGTGTTCAAATTTCATAGATTTCTATTTACTTATACATGTACTAAAGTTATTTTGAGAAAACCAAGAAAAATGCTTATTTGTGCCCCTTTTTGGCCCCTAATTCCTAAACTATTGGGACCAAAACCCCAAAATCAATCCCAACCTTCCTTTAGTGGTTATAAACCTTGTGTTAAAATTTGATTGATTTCTATTAACTAATACTAAAGTTATTATCCGGAAATCATTCATCTTCGGATACAACCAACTATATCACATTCCATATTGAGTGAATCATTGCACCTGAGGTAACCACAAAATTCAGACCTTCATGTACAATGCTAACACATACCATACTAAGTGAAACATTTGTATCTGAATTGAGACATTACTATCAAGTTTCATATCAAATGCACCTTCTATCAGATTCACCACAAACCATCATATTAATAACAATACTATCCAATAGCCTATGAAGTTTTCCTAAGATTCACAAGTAGCTTTCAGACATACTCAAAATTCTATCAAATAGCATATGAAGTTAACCTTACTTTCAATCAATTTAATTAATGTCTGGAGCTGGCATGTCAGTGCTAGCAGTCCTTTATTTACCGGATTTGTTATAGCATAACACGATGGGTGCCATATGTGGAGCAGGATCTGCTTACACTTCTGGAGCACCTGACATCACCCGCAGTTTTTGGTGGGGTTCGTGTTGCTTATTCTTTAGTTTTCTATGTTGTGTCATTTGTACTATTGTTTGTCTTTTTCATTTTTAGCCATGGTGTTGTCAGTTTATTTTTGATTTATGAGTTTGACTGTCCCTCTGGTATCTTTCACCCCTCTTTTATTTATGTTTCATTGTCATTTTGCTTAGTTTCTTTTGTTACCTATTATGACATTGGACTCAGACTTCTTTTAAATGAGTTTTACTGTGCATATTGCTATGTGTTTCTTTATTCTACATTGGCTCGAGCTATATGTGGAGGGTTAAGATCTCACAAAACAAGTTTAACGCTGCCACATTTTTGCGCCTGTCCCAAGTCAGGAGCCGCTTGGCCTTAATTAGTCTTGTATGTTTTAATTTTTTAGTTCATTTATATGTTTTGGAGTTTAGTGGAATGTCCATTTTTTCATCAACTAGTACACAATTCTATTTAGGGGCCAGGTGAGGGATTTTATCGCTGCGTTGAAGATCAATTGGCGGCCATTGACTGTTTTTTGCTCTTTGGTCTGGTTGTATCTTTGACATATTCCCCATTTCCATCATCAATTTTACTAAGTATTTGAATTAGGACAATCATATTGCAAACCATATCATGTGCCCCTTAGTGATTGATTTCTTATTATAGGTTAAAAATATATGTACATCACTGTTTTGCTTGTACATGTATAAGTATGATTTTTTTGGCTGGATCAGACAAAATGATTATACCTGAATGCTAAGACAACAAAATGATTATACCTGAATGCTAAGACAACAAAATGATTATACCTAAATGCTAAGACAACACAAGAGTGCACACGCTGAAATGTCTCGCCTCTATACTAATCATTGATATTATGTTGATAGTCCTAAGTATAAAGCTAAGCTTTATTACAACTGTCACATAAACTTAACATTAACCAAGATAACTAAACAAAGACCAATGAACCTTGAAAATGAGGTCAAGGTCAGATGAACCATGCCAGACAGACATGTACAGCTAACAATGCTTCTATACAACATATATAGTTGACCAATTACTTATAGTTTAAGAAAAATAGACCAAAACACAAAAACTTAACACTGTGCAATGAACCGTGAAAATGAGGTCCCGGTCAAATAAAACCTGTGCAACTGACATAAGGATCATAAAATATTTCCATACACCAAATATAGTTGACCTATGGCATATAGTATTAGATAAAAAGACCAAAACTCAAAAACTTAACTTTGACCACTGAACCATGAAAATGAGGTCAAGGTCACATGGCATCTGCCCGCTAGACATGCACACCTTACAATCATTCCATACAACAAATATAGTAGACCTATTGCATATAGTATGAGAAAAACAGACCAAAACACAAAAATTTAACTATAACCACTGAACCATGAAAATGAGGTCAAGGTCAGATGACACCTGCCAGTTGGACATGTACACCTTACAGTCCTTCCATACAGCGAATATACTAGCCCTATTGCTTATAGTATCTGAGATATGGACTTGACCACCAAAACTTAACCTTGTTCACTGATCCATGAAATGAGGTCGAGGTCAAGTGAAAACTGTCTGACAGACATGAGGACCTTGCAAGGTACGCACATATCAAATATAGTTATCCTATTACTTATAATAAGAGAGAAATCAACATTACAAAACATTTGAACTTTTTTTTTCAAGTGGTCACTGAACCATGAAAATGAGGTCAAGGACATTGGACCTGTGACTGACGGAAACTTCGTAACATGAAGCATCTATATACAAAGTATGAAGCATCCAGGTCTTCCACCTTCTAAAATATAAAGCTTTTAAGAAGTGAGCTAACGCTGCCGCCGCCGGATCACTATCCCTATGTCGAGCTTTCTGCAACAAAAGTTGCAGGCTCGACAAAAATGATTATACCTGAATGCTAAGACAACAAAATGATTATACCTAAATGCTAATGTCTAATACGGAAAAAAGAAAGAAAACACAGCAAGTTCATGATTTGATAACATTTATTGTATCTAGATACAGGTAACAAGTTTAAGACTGTTGAGATTATTCTGACAAAAACCCGATCTACCTTTGGCAAAAAATTGTATACTATAGTCTACAACCAGACAACCAAAACAACAGGACGGATGCTACAAAAAATGGAGGAAAAAACATAAAAAAAATGATGCACATGTTATGTGTGAACATGGTTGTCTCTTCTAGAAAGCCTTTACCCATAGTTTATCAGAAAAAGAAGTTAACAGTTTGTCAAATAATCCTTAACAATTAAATGCATATTTTTTTAGAAGAATTAAAAATATTTCCTTGTGTCTTTGTTTTTTTTATTTAATTCTATTTCATTGTACATATCTTAACCTTGTTTTGTAATTAATATAAGACTCCACATTCATATAAAATATAATGAATGATCTTATTAACTAAATGAACTATTCTAGCTTCATGTGACATGAAAATGATACAAAGTTTCTAGGATATAAAGTCTAGCAAGATAATTGGAAATTAATTTCATAAATTATAATTGAAGATGAGTTTAGAATTTTGAATTATTTAGAAGAGAAAAGGAATTGAAACATGTTAATTATTTCTATCCATGACTTTTATTTGAAAATGTTGAAACTGCTACATAACATGATTTCAAATGATTATTTAGAGAATATCAAATTTAAATTTTCATCTGTGAAATTACAATACTCATTTTCACAATGTCATTGTTGTACTTTTTATAAAATAACACTGTCAGTTGAATCAATTACATCATTGTTGGACAACTGCATTTTTCAATGTTTTTTTTTCTATAAAAACATTTATTTTTCCAAAAACAGAGAGACACATTATGTAATTATATTATGAACAATTTATGTTAATAACAACAAATCAAAAATTAAATATCACTGTAATCAAATTGTATGATTTATAAACAAATACAAGACACAAACAAGTCAAACAGACTTGAAACATCTGATACAATATCTGGTGAAGAAGGAATAACATATACATGATTCACCAATCCAGCAATTATATCTTAATATTCTTCTATGTTAGACTTATTGCTCACTAAAACTAAAAACAAAATATTTTGACAATCATTAAAGCAATTGCATGAATTATAAAAAAAATCTTTTAAAAAGTTTTTCTTCAAAAGGCAATTTCAGCTTACAAATGTTATTGCTCCATATTTACGCAGTAGATATGTGCAATAATATTAAGTGGTTATTTTGAAATGCCCTAGCTATTATTTACAAACAATCATCATCTTTATTTTGTTCCAACTGATAAACACTGTTTTGGTGCCTAAATTGGAATTATGAGACAGGCAAAAAGTCAGCATTGTATAATGGCGACAAGTTTTGAGGGGTTGTTTGGAATATAGAACAAGGGACTGCATAAATACTTGGCTATGTACTTTTCAAAAATTATTAAAGCCAACTTTTCTATAAAAAAAAAAATATTCAAAATGCTTCTTGTATAATTCAATGTTCAATCTTTTATCTATTATAAATCTCAGAAAATTCATTAAAGCCTATGCAAAACTTCATAAAAGATTTTTCCTGATAACAATGATAAAATATACAATAACTACATACATTTCAACATACATCATATTTGTACAATATGAAGTTTACCATTATCAATTAAATAAAAAAACAACACATTCATTCACTACAATTAATATATTTTGTCACTAAACAAAGACCTTGCAAAATACACAAATGGTATAGTAAAACGATCTATAAATATATATGTTTCAATAAACAAACTATGAGACCCAATTCCAGTTTATGAGTTGTAAAATGTTTGATTCTGTAATAAAACATCAAAAACCAATATATGCAACTTGAAATGGTTGCTAGCGTAATGTTAATCCAAAATTACAACTTTTTCACTGACAGAAAATTCAAGAAATGTACATCTAGGGTAATGTCTTTGAAATTAATTTCCTGAGGTTTCTGAATATGCAATTACAGAATTATTTATTAACTCTTTTAAAACTGAAACTGTACAGAGAGCATTTGGTGCCAAATAAGTGATATGTATATGAATTTTATATAAGACAAAAAATTGGTGTCAGGATGACAATGACAAAATGAATTTATAAACAGATGAATATACCACTCTCAACGTACTCATAGTTGGAAGTATATACTAAAATATACTATTCAAACTAGAAGCAAACAGGCCATATTTCATGGGAGGCAAATACTGGAAGCAACAGAAAGCAAAACAATAAGGTGCCAACAGAAGTTAGTTGGTTTTAGAATAGTGCTCAGAAAATTAAGAAAAACACACTTGTGAAAAAAAAATGCAAGAAAATAAACAAACATGTAGTTAGACAAATTGCCTGTGAAAATTTCTAAACGTGTCCATTTTCACCGGTTTCAAATAAATCTGAATTTCATTTAATGTTTTTAGTTAAATTTACATCCTTATTTGGATTGGTTATTAAAGGCAAACAAAAATGAAGACAAAAAAAAATCATTTAAAACAAAAAATTCTGAATTGATATTTAAAGCCATGGAACGTTCTGCTACCCTTTCAGATACAATCGGTTTTTCTCTTAAGTCAATCTTAATAAAATGTCCAAAATACTGTAAATTTGATCTACAATAATGTGTGAATCAAGACACATAAAAGTAAAAAATATAAAGTTTTCCTAAATGTCAGCATATCAACAGCATAAGCAATAAATGTGTTGATTATTTCTGACTATAAAAATTAGCAAGAGCCAATCGAAAAAAACTTCTTATTGAAACCAATTTAATTGAGGTTTAACAGATTTTCCCCTGAACAGTTTTTGGTTTCAATATATAAAAATAATTCAAAAAAGATTTTTGCTTTTAAACGTGACTGCTGTAGTCTGTGTAAAGTGTAATGTTGATAACTAAACATCCTTCAGCAAAATAAAAAAGAGAAAAATCATTTTGCTCAAGGTGCCATTGTTGTTCGTGAAAAAGCTTCTAATGATAGGTCTATAATATTCCTTGAAGGGTTTGACATAGTAATCCATACATTAAAGCATTAAACCATGGACTGTTCCTGAATGAAGACGGCAAAAATAAAAAAAGTCCAGTTGTAAATTACAGAAAAATGAGGAAATTAACAAAAATTTAACTCTAGAATCGAGCAGGTAACTCTTTATTTTGAAGGAACTTCTGTAAAAGTTCCCTGAAATTTCAAGAAGGATTGAAGTTTTAAAATATTTAAAACCCTAGACTGTATGATCTCCAAAAACACTAAAAAAATATGTTACAATTAATTGATATAATTAACTTTAATTAGAAATTAAAGTTTAAATTATTTAAAACCTTCCAAAAATAGGAAATGAAGGAATACCAAGAAACAGGTCCCACTATTTTTTCCTTAAAATTTGATTTCTGCACATCACTTATAAACTAAATAATATTAATTTTACAATGACAAGATAAATATATTTATAACTATTACTGAAGATGGCACATTGTTAATTTAATCAAATGACTAATATATTAAAATTGGATATTTTATACCACAACTATCTTGACTGCAATTACAGCTATAAGATGATCAGAGACTGATAAAAGCTGACTATGTATAGGTAGTTACAAGTATATGTTGATTTTTGTATAAGTACTTACAAGTATAAAACTATATTTTCTTATTGAAGTTGTTCTGAAATGTACAAGTATAATTTTCTAGTAAAATTTGTTCTGAAATGTTCGAAAAGCCTCATTTATAACATATCATATTTGAACTTAAGATATGTTTTATCAATTATACAATTTGTACATCTACTTGTATCTATTAACAAAAGATCAACTTGGGAAATGAGTCCCTATATCTAAAAATATCTAAACTGATGGGTAAGTAATAGAAGTGATGGCAAAATACTACAAGTCAATATATTGTCATATCTCTTTAAATAACTTTTATATTATCCTCATTCATACCAAGTTGTAAAGTTTATTTCCTAAATCTAGCATATTTTGGAAAATATTAAAAATCTAAAATTTCTAAATTTTGGCTATGGTGCATAACTAGAACTAAATTATTAGGTAAAGATAACACACTATAGGCAACCACATGTTAACATATATGTCATAGGACTATAAGGGAAACACAAAGGTACCATGAAATACAAAAGATAACGGAAGATAACTCACAAAGGTATCATGAAACACAAAATTTTAGGGGAGATAATACACAAAGATACCTTGAAATACACAGGGATTAAAAAAATAACAAAAAACAGCATCATGAAATACAAAAGATCAAAGTTTAAAAAATAATTAAATATTCAGGAATGTTGTACATAATTTTACTAAGAAAAAAAATTTGGTCCACGGGAAAGCTTATGTTTACCACCATGTTATGCGTGAGTTTACCTTACAAGTGTAAACAGATTCTGTGTATTGTCTTAGTCAAAAACCCATGCATTTCGGTTTTGTTTCTCTGTCAATGCAGTATTATCAATCTTGTTAGGTTTTGAAAATGTAAATAGTTTCATCCAATTTACTAGCCCAAATGAAAAATCTTACCCAAATCTCTCGTCTTTCATGGTACATCAACAAAACAGAACAAACAAACAATTTCACAATCACAAACATACATAATTAGTACTGACAATAAAAAAAGGTAAGCCTAGCACTGATTTCATTACAAACTCCTTTATTACAAATTCCAAAACAAAACCTTAAAAAGAAATATATTGTATTTTCAAATTCCTGAATATATTTGTGTGCGCAAGTAACAATTATGTGAATTGGGGGTGGGGATGAATGTTTTTTTTATCACACGTTTATATTTTACAAAACACATTTCTGATATACAGTCGACTCTCGTTATCTCGAAGTCAGCCGGACCAGAGAAATATTTCAAGATACACGTAGTTCGACTCAAACGAAAACCGGAAGTTTGACAGAACAAGGGACACAACTCTTGCTTAGCTTGGTAAAGCTAAAATAAATCCGCGTGAAAATGGGAAGGGGATCGATATTCTGGTATCAGATCGATGTACTTGTATGTCAAGGTCTTTCATTATTATAGTAACATTATTTTTACTTATTCAATTGTTTCAGTTACAACCTTTTCCTATGGCTTTTATCCGAGAGAATAATTTCCAATCGATAGTTCCGTTATTCAGGTCGTTTATAGTTGACAAAATTGTTTATTCTCGGATACAAGAGACTTTAGAAAATTTAGATTCCTCTTCATTTTGTGTTATCTCACTCTTTCTTTCCAAAAGAAAATACAACAAGATTAAAGACGCCGATTGAGTAGTTTTTAGGTGATCATCAAAGGAAGTCATAATCCTTACTTTATACACACCCAAGTTCATTAGTGTAAATTACTATTAATTGTTTTGTAAACATTTTAAATACTTTTTCATGAACATTAACAATGCATCACTAATTATTTATAAAAAATCTTAGGTAAACACTCGTGGAAATAGCATGTCATAAATCAATACAGTGGTCAGTGACTGGAAATTTAATTACACGTGTATTGTCAGATTAACTCTTCAATCCAGTTAAATGCCGGAGGTCATGTTTTGACATATGTCTATTAGTTCGAGATAAATAATGAATTTTTAATGCTTTTGTTAACCTTGGGATCGTAAATTTAGTTCGACTCAACCGAAATTTCGACTCATCCAATTTCGAGTCATCAGGAGTCGAATTACATACATTTATATGGAACAAAGTTCGGGACCACGTGCAAACTTCGACTCATCCGAAATTTCGAGTCAACCGAGTTCGAGACAACGAGAGTTAACTGTAATTTCAATGAGGGAAAAAGAGAATGATTTAAGGGTTTTCTGGTCACTTAAGCACATCATATATATTTTCATTTGTTTCTTTGTAAATATTTTTACAACTTTACATGATTCATGAATCCAAATGAAAGTAACAACTATTCACACATCTTATATGGAAGTCGTATTTTTTTGGTGTGACATGTCTCCAGACAAACCCCTTAATGATCCTCTTAATAAGATAAATGACTTGACAAATAACCTAGTTCCAAATTTTACATGGGATATTCCATTTCTTCTTTTTTATTTGATAATAGTAGTAGTAAGAGTGTTAAGACCTTTCACAACATAAGATATCATATACACCTTCCCTTTTACACAATCTATTACAATTTCTGCTCTAAAATAACTACCATCTAAACCAATTATTACATACCTAATTACTACAATTAATTGTTGACATATATGGTGGTTGCCTAGCAATAAGGACTAGTCCTGAAATTTTACATTACCATATTTTTGGTGGAATCTCATGCTTTTATGCTTTTTTCTTCTTAATATAAATAATTCCATTTTAATAAAAAGTCAATATTAGCAGAGACTAAATAATATCTCTACATTTAATGAATAATTAAAATTGAAAATTGAAAAAATTGAAATTAAACTCTCATTCTTAAAATAAATAATAACTTTTTTACCTAACAAATTCCTTTGATTAAAAGACATTTTTGAAATTTTTCTTATTTCTAAAATTTAAATCAACACTTTTTTTCCTTATAATAAAGAAACCATGAGAAACCACCAAATCACAACAAAATCTCCCATTTAATTACAACATAATGTCAATAAATCTTTTGTCACAATGTAACGCTCCAGGACAGTCATAAAACCAAGCAGTAACAAACTGGTGTGCAGCACACCAGTCGTCTGATGCTCCCATGTAGAAAATGGCCTCCAGGGTCAGTCAAGTGATGATAGTGGTCAATTACCATCAAACCTCCTAACCCCTTGACCGAGGAGTCAGATGTTTGGAAGGTGATGGTCATTATAATGTGGCTTTGGTTTCTTTGACCCCTGAAAGTACGACTTATTGGGAGGGTTCAATGTAGGTGTGGGTGATGAGGTAGAGTTCATTGTGTTATGGTGCAGCTGAGGCAGTTGTTGATATAAATGATGATAGTTTGTCTGAAAAATAGAAGAAGAAAAATACATGTAAACATACAATATCTAACCTGGTTATAAAGGCATAATTGGACTTTCTAAATTTTTTGTAACAATTTTGTTTTATCTTGTTAACCAAACCATGATCAATGTTACATAATATCAGTTAGATCTTTTCTGTAAAGATACAAATATACTTTATTTTGAGCATTTGTAAGCTGCTAATATGAGTTAAAATTATGAGTTAAACACGTTGAATGTGTTTTTCCTCCCTCTTTAACATGTTTCTCTATCATGAACTTGCATGATTTCTGCATTTCTGATCCTTATTCTCTCCAAGTTGAAAAATATGAACACATATCTCAGTTAAATTTTTCTTACATTAACACTTATTGCAAATATATTTTCTACAGAAATCAATAGTTTAATTTCAGATTCAACGAAAATAATTAATTGAGCACAAAATATATATCAATATAGTATAAACACACAAGATGCACACTTAGTTGTGAAAAGTGAAGTGTTCCATATGTGACAAAACAAAGCAAAATCTTGGCAATGCAGTATTGGCTTTGCTCATTGTTGAAGGCCATACAGTGAACTATAGTTGTTACTTTCTGTGTCATTTGGTCTCTTGTGAAGAGTTGTCTCATAGTCAATCAAACCGCTTCTTCTTTTTTATATAAAGTGCGATGGGGACGCTAAAGTACGATGGTCACGCTAAAGTGTGATGGTCTACACTAAAGTATGATACCTACACACGCTAAAGTGTGATTGTCCGCGAAAGTATAGACGTAATAAACGTACTATGGATTATGACGTGAACAGTCTTTTATACAAACAAAAAATTGACATGTCGAAAGATAAATGTAGAATATTTGATTAACAACTTTAAAGCAAATGCCATGGCTTACTCAATTTAAATATGATAACTGTGTTTTGTCGGCTAAAGCAAATGTGGGTTTTTTTCGGTGCTAGAAAAAGGACTTTTGTCCTGCAGTCGACCATCTTACTATACAGATACAAAAGTATACGCATAAATATCCTTTATCCTGTTTCTATTTAAAACTAACGGATACATTGAAATCATTGTTTATGTTGCAGTTTACTTTGCCGTCCCCGTTCAAATATTGATTTTAATGAAAAGTAAAGTCAGTAAAATAAAGGTACGTCATGTTTCCATGCGTAAATCATAAATTGTTAAAAAATTAGAACAAATTTTGTATTTGTAATTTACAATGACGACTTTGAGAGGAGATGTTCACATTAGTGATAGACTGTGTGAACAACAAGCTACACCAATTATCCAAATATGTGATACCGGCCTGAATTAAAAAAAAACATATACATGATATATAGATTTTTGTCACACCTAAATTACCATTTTAGCAATTATTACGTGGTCGTTCTTCTTAATTTAAAACAATGATTACTTAAGACTACCGGTAATACCTTGTATTAGCTTTCGCAAGAAAACTATTTTTTAAATCCGTGTTCTTTAATACTTTAAGCCCTTTAACTTTACCCTTTTAGTCCATCGCACTTTAGCGTGATAAACCATCGTACTTTAGTGAACAAACAGCCATTGCACTTTAGCGTGATACACCATCGTACTTTAGCGTAGACCATCTCACTTTAGCGTGACCATCGCACTTTAGAGTACCATCGCACATTAGAGTCCTACATATTTATGGTCAGAATAAAGTAAGAAACCATTGTACTATTTCAATAATATTTCCATCTCTATTTTATTACAACAGAGATTTCATGAAAGTTATTTATTTTGCAAAGCTTAGACAAACTTATTATCTCACTGAATTATAATTACGCAATGGCTTATTGCTGAGGTCTATGCTTTTCTTAATGGTAGATCCTCTTCTTTTTCTTTTTTTATTTCTAGATTAATAATTAGCCTTCTATTTCATAGAAGTTAATAAATTGACTACAAAATTCCAGATTCATTGTCAGTTGAAGTCAAAAGATTGTTCATATATTTTCAAATTATTTGCCTACTTTCCAATGGACATATTTCGTTCTTGCCAAGATACAGTTTTAAAAGAAGAGCAGATTTTTCTCACAGAATACTGTGTACTGTGTTGTTCAGAAAAAAACAAAGCCAAACAAACACAGTGTCATACATCATCAAATATGGCAATCTTTTATCTAGACAACATTATATCTGTGCACATAGGGAAGAAAAGTAGATCTTATTCAGAGATCCTATTCTACTACATTAAAATATCCCAAAAAATGTATCAATAATCTTCATGAAAGAATTAAACTGATACATGTTGTCATATTTGCATGCAGTTGAAATCAATGGCAGAGAAATTTAAAGTACAAAATAATTTCATCATCATTTTTTCATTAGCTTATAAATGGTAAATAGGTTCCGTTGTCTATTAAAAAGTAAAGTGTGATATATAGAGAATATATAATGCAAAATTGTATGTGAAAAATATAAAATAATGGTAATGCCACTCAGTGCAATGCTGTTAAAACCAAGCATCAGCACACAATCTTACCGCATGGGCGTGGCATCTTACCGTTTCACTTACGTGTGTACTCGTGCGTGATGGGTTCTTCTTACGATTTGGTCTATTGGGTGGATCAAGGGCATCTCTGTTGGCATCCATATATGGATGTTCCAGTAACTGTTGACAATTCCAACGTTGAGTTGGATCCATTTGTAAACAGCACTAAGATAAAAATTAATGTATTTTATACATTGCAAACAAATATTTCAAGTCTTGTATCTATATGATAATATGATATATATGAGTTATGCAATAGTAACATAAAATAAAATTTTCATTTAAGATATAACAAAATTCAGTTGTCAAAATACCATTTCAACTGATCTACATTAAGAATAATATCTATACAGTGAGAAATCAAAGTGAATGTGATATTGTTTGATAAAACTAACAAATAAATTTACTTTAATAGAACTTTTGAAATATTTTTAGCACAAATTTACATGACCATTAATTTGAATTCAAATTGATGGGGAGATGAGCTCCTTAGTTTATCTATTAAGGGTTTTCAGAAACCCTGTGTTTTATGAGTAGTAGGTTACTCCATGAGAGTTGTCTGTCAATGCTAGGTTTTAAACATGGATTGAAAATTTGCACACAGAAAGGTGATCGATATATGTACAATTCAGGATATATAAATTACATGAAGTTGGAACATGATGCAAAATACTTAAAACTAGAGGCTCTAAAGAGCCTGTGTCGCTCACCTTGGTCTATGTGAATATTAAACAAAGGAAGCAGATGGATTCATGACAAAATTGTGTTTTGGTGATGGTGATGTGTTTGTACATCTTACTTTACTAAACAGTCTTGCTGCTTACAATATCTCTATCTATAATGAACTTGGCCCAGTAGTTTCAGGGGAAAATGTTAATAAAAATTTACAAATTTTATGAAAATTGTTAATAATTGACTAGAAAAGGACAATAACTCCTTAGGGGGTCAATTGACCATTTCGGTCATGTTGACTTATTTGTAAATCTTACTTTGCTGAACATTATTGCTGTTTGCAGTTTATCTCTATCTATAATAATATTCAAGATAATAACCAAAAACAGCAAAATTTCCTTAAAATACATATTCAGGGGCAGCAACCCAACAACGGGTTGTCTGATTCATCTGAAAATTTCAGGGCAGATAAATCTTGACCTGATAAACAATTTTATCCCATTTCAGATTTGCTCTAAATGCTTTGGTTTTTGAGTTATAAGCCAAAAACTGCATTTTACCCCTATGTTCTATTTTTAGCTGTGGCGGCCATCTTGATTTGATGGCCGGGTCACCGGACACATTTTTTAAATTATATACCCCAAAGATGATTGTGGCCAAGTTTGGATTAATTTGGCCCAGTAGTTTCAGAGGAGAAGATTTCTGTCAAAGATAACTAAGATTTACGAAAAATGGTTAAAAATTGACTATAAAGGGCAATAACTCCTAAAGGGGTCAACTGACCATTTCAGTCAAGTTGACTTATTTGTAAATCTTACTTTGCTAAACATTATTGCTGTTTACAGTTTATCTATATCTATAATAATATTCAAGATAATATAAAAAAACAGCAAAATTTCCTTAAAATTACTGATTCAGGGGCAGTAACCCAATAACGGGTTGTGTGATTCATCTGAAAATTTCAGGGCAGATAGATCTTGACCTGATAAACAATTTTACCCCATGTCAGATTTGCTCTAAATGCTTTGGTTTTTGAGTTATAAGCCAAAAACCCCATTTTACCCCTATGTTCTATTTTTAGCCATGGCGGCCATCTTGGTTGGTTGGCCGGGTCACGACACACATTTTTTAAACTAGATACCCCAATGATGATTGTGGCCAAGTTTGGATTAATTTGTCCCAGTAGTTTCAGAGGAGAAGATTTTTGTAAAAGATAACTAAGATTTACGAAAAATGGTTAAAAATGGACTAAAAAGGGCAATAACTCCAAAAGGGGTCAACTGACCATTTCGATCATGTTGACTTATTTGTAAATCTTACTTTGCTGAACATTGTTGCTGTTTACAGTTTATCTCTATCTATAATAATATTCAAGATAATAACCAAAAACAGCAAAATTTCCTTAAAATTATCAATTCAGGGGCAGCAACCCAACAACGGGTTGTCCGATTCATCTGAAAATTTCAGGGCAGATAGATCTTGACCTAATAAACAATTTTACCCCATGTCAGATTTGCTCTAAATGCTTTGGTTTTTGAGTTATAAGCCAAAAACCCCATTTTACCTCTATGTTCTATTTTTAGCCATGGTGGCCATCTTGGTTGGTTGGCCGGGTCATGCCACACATTTTTTAAACTAGATACCCCAATGATGATTGTGGCCAAGTTTGGTTTAATTTGGCCCAGCAGTTTCAGAGGAGAAGATTTTTGTAAAAGTTAACGACGACGGACAACGGACGCAAAGTGATGGGAAAAGCTCACTTGGCCCTTCGGGCCAGGTGAGCTAAAAATGAACAATTTGGTTTCATTTATCATATTTATGAACCTGTGGTATGTCACTAAAAGTCTGAAGTCAAATATCCAAATAATGAATTTATATATGAACTGATAAACATATGCATTAATCAATAAATTTACACAACTTAGTAAATAATCACTTACACAGATAGAGTGTATTTTTTCTCATCATCCAATCAAAAATATAAATGGTTAAAAATTCTATTTATTTCAATAATTTCAAGATTTTTCCAAAATGGACTTTATTAAAAGTTGTTTCACATGTACAGTATACAGTTCATTCAAACATTCCTGTGATAAAATCATTGTGAACATAAATTACCTTCATAAAATGCAAGGCATTTGATGATATGTTAGGAAATCGTTCTTCCAGAGGAACCTATAAAATATAAATATATATATATTAAAGTGGCAAGATTTGTACACATAAGAGTTTCCTCTAAAAAGATCTGGCTTATAAATTGATACATTGATTACATTAGAAAACTGATTCTTAGTGAAATAAAATCCAATAATCTGACTTGATATAAAAATCCTGTAATTTCATTTCTCTGATGTCATACAACAATAATTTTCCAAGACATTATCTACGACTTTATATCAAAACAAAGTAAACAGGATAAGAAATTATAGTTCATCACATTTACTACCACTGTATGTACTTTATTTTGAATTTAATATAGTATAAAGAATAAGTTATCAAGGAATTAAAATATTGTAAAATTTTCAACTCAGACAACAACAAAAATCCAATGTGTGCCCAAACTATACACTTATATAGGAATGAATGCACATAGCATGCCTGCCATGTAATCTAAAAATATTGATGTTAGAAATTTGGTAGAACAATAACATAGGCAAATGCATTATAACTAAGCCACCTATACATACCACCCTGTCTGGTTCAGGTATGGTTAGACCTCTGAAGAAACTATTACTTGAGAAAATCTCTTGGTGTCGAGGTAACAGGTCACCTAAAAAATAATCACTGTATTGAAAACGTGTCTCTCTCATAGCACTGGTGGTCACCGTCACTATATTAATGCAGATACTTATCAAACACCTTATCAGGTCCTTTTCATGGACAAATTGAATGCATAAAACATTATTTTATCTAGAATATTTAACTTAAAGAATTGTAATACACTTGCACATAATTATCTGTATTTCTGTTAAATTAAAAAAAAAATTGGTCTAGAAGCAAATCGATATCCAAGTGAATAGAAGAAGGATACTTATTCTATGACAAGAGAGGTAAGGGAAATAAATGACTTCTTGAAGCACCTTTAGTAGGGGAAAATATTTCTTTGATTTTGATCGTTTTAGTTTTAAATATTTGCAATACTAAATGACAAATCATTTTTTTTTTTTGGATGGCTCTTCAATTTCTTATAAAAAGATTATATTATAAATCACTTGATCAAACTGCATATGAATTATAAAGCATTACCTAAGGTTTTCCTGATCAGATACAACTGATCAACATCTGATTTACCAGGCCATAACGCCTGGCCTGTTAGACATTCGGCAAAAACACAGCCAATGGCCCAAATATCTACAGGAGGTCCATACTGTGTGTCTCCTACTAATAGTTCTGGTGCCCTGTACCATCTTGTAGCTACATAATCTGTGTATTCATCACCAGGACCAGCTGCAAAAAATATCAGACTGTTGTATACACAAATTCTATAGGATAATATAATACAGTGAAACCTGGCTAAACTGAATCCTGTATAAACCGAAAACCTGTATAAACCAAACATGTCCTTAAGCACCGTCATATCAATTTGTACGTGTTGTGAACCCGATAAAACCAAACATCAGTCAATACCGAACAACATTTTTAGTCCCTAAGAGGATCGGTTTAAACAGGTTTCACTGTATATTTTTTTAAATTGTCCAAATAAAAAAGTCAGATGATATACTCTGTCACAATATATAGAGCTCAGATTTTCACCCCAACAAACATAGAACAGTACAATTAACATATAACAGAGTGGGATATCTTTCTTTCATTCAGATTGAATGTTTTCCTGTGGGAATATATGGACATATATATTTTTGATTCTAATTTTGAATATTTTCACTGCTTGGCCAATTTAGAAATTTGTACTGTTTTCAGTGAGAAAAAAACTCAGTACAGTGGTAGAATTTATATCCTTTGGAAGTGCACTTTTTAAAGAACTTTATCTTTATAATTTTATTATATATGATGGTTCAAAAATCAATTTCAAACTTTATTTATTTTGGCATACTTCACTTTTTACTGTTACAAGTGTTTGAGTAATTTGTAATTTTGACATGTCTGTAAATCACAGATGAAAAGTTTCTCTTAAATTATATGATTAATAGAAGACTTTTAATCCAACTTGATGTTCAAATGACCCCTGTTCTTCTAAAACATAAATAAGATCTAAACCCCTCCTTTTTCTACAGCACTTTAAAAAAAAAATATTTATCTACTGAAGTTTACAACTATTTTAAACTTATTCAACTTATTGTTTTTTAAGACTCACAAAAAAAAATAATAAATTATAATAATTATTATCATGAAAAAAAATATGCAAAAATTGTTTTAATAGTCTACCAAAAATTCTTATTGCATATCTCACACACATAAACACTTGACACAGAGAGGAGAGACCAAATATGGTAATAAGATGTGTCAATGCTATAACAACTGTATACCAATTATCCTTGACCTGTCATAAGTGGTTCCCCTAAAACTGATCTTATCAAAACTTTTACATTGTTGACGCCTCTTCTAAATGTTAAAAGCTTGCGTGTGATTTCAAGACGAAGAGCAGATATAAAGCCACCTTTCATCAAATGCCTGTAGGATTTTTGTGTGTAACTAATATAGTCTTTCCTTCTTTCTCATTACACAATATATATATAAACCAACTTTTAAAGGTCACTTCAATGTACATTATGTTGTCCAAAAAAATTCTAAACAATTTCGTACAAAATTCTTTGAACAAAGATTGTTGTCATAAGATAAAATAAGATCTATAACAATCTGTCATTTTGTTTACCCAAGTTTAAATAAATATCATAGACATGACAGATAAAACAAGTTTTTTTAAATGGACGTTGTTATAAAATTCTGTTCTTTCACACAATAGAGAGAAAACAATAACATCAAAGAGGAGAAGTTTAAAAACGACAGTCTTTCTTTGTTGACTCAGTGCACCTCCAGTGATGTATGTTATTTTTTATCAAAGAAAAAATATCAAGGACACACTTTTGTTTATTTCTGTATTAGACCAAGCTCACCAAAGCATTTTATGCACAATTAACAACTATACATACAGGTTTTCTGATAAGCCACTCAATCAATATATAATTATGAAATAATGTCTCTACAATGAAAGTCGTCTACATTTTTTTTTTATCTAAACACATTTTATGGTCCTTTTACACAATTTATTTGTAATCAAGATCAAAAGGAAAAGTATCTCTTTGATCCTATCTCACCTTCTAAATTCCTGCATTTTTAAGTCATTTTATGAAGAGGAAGATAAGAGGGAGAACAAATTTGAAATGAAAAATATCTGAATAATGATCACCAGTAAATATTAAAATAAATATTTAATTAGAAAAAAAAATAATATTATCATAGAAAAAAATGTTTTATGTAAGGACTTTATATTCTTCATTATGCAAGTTTCAACATCTAAATCAGTCCCAATTGGAAATTATAAGTTCTAAACTTATCTCCTAAATCAGTTGGGTCAGGACCCCTGTAAAACAGACTAAGATTCTCATTGCATTGTAATATCATATCTATGTAACTTCAAAATGTAAAGTATACTTTGTAGACAGCAACCCTACTAAAAGACATTAAGATATTAACTTAGACAGATGTCAATGCAACTTGTTAAGCTAGTCTAAATAAGTTGTAAATGAAACTATAACAAGATGTGTCCATAGTACAGATGCCCACTCATACTATCGTTTCCTATGTCCAGTCAAAATTCTAATTTAGCAAATTTGATAGATGATATCATAAGAAACATGTGTACTAAGTTTCAAGTTAATTGGACTTCAACTTCATCAAAAACTACCTTGACCAAAAACTTAAAACAGAAGTGGAACAGACTCACGAACGAAGTGACTAACTAACCAACAGATGAACCTAAAAACATAATGCACCTAAGTGGGGCATAGCAATATCAGTCTTTGACACATTATATTCTAAGCAAACATTTTTTTTAAAGAAAAAACAAACCATAAACTAGATTTATAACCTGGAACATGAAAATATGACAAGGATACACTAGTCTTTTGAGATCAAGATTACTCAAATTTGTTTGATGAATATATCCAGAAAAGAGATTGTCAGTCCTATACTCTTCCTAGTCAATAAATATACATACTTAAGACTCTTGCAAATCCAAAATCACATAATTTCACTGTGCCTTGTCTAGATATCAGTATATTTTCTGGCTTCACATCTCTATGGATACACTGAAATAAAGAAATTATACCATAGTAACATATAATAAAGTTCATTATTGATTAGTAAACATTTAATGCTTTCCCTTTGGTTTCTTTGATGGAAAAAAAATGGTTGTTGTGTTCCGTTTTATTTTGTTTTGTTTCATTTTTTGCAACTTTTGTGATTGGTGTTCAGTTTGTACTGATGGATGTCAGAGAGAACCTTAAAACTGTGATCATAGTCAATTAATAATGGAGTGCACCTGTTTCATGCTGGATTCCAACTCACAAAACCTCAATGTTGACAGGCTAGTGATACAGAAGTTCTACTACTTAAACCACTATACAACAGATGCCAAAGAATTAATTTTATAACCTGTATTTGCAGTCATCATTAACAAGGTACCTCCAATAACCATTTTTGAAAGTTTTATTGAGTTTAATCAATTGAAAAGTCGCTTAGTATTGCAATTTGTGAGTTGATTATCTGCTTGATTATTGGTCTAATGCCATTTTCAGTATAATTTGGCACATATATATCATGGTCAAGAAAGATTGGAGGCGAGCTCACAACCTCAGTGTTGACAGGACACTAACCTACAATAGCGAGTTGATAATTGTTGAGACTCCAGTGCAATATTATAGTATATAACTTAGTAGTTCTACAAGAGCCATCATTACATAAAGAATATCATAACAACTTAAATAATGGTTTTATTTTTTCTAATTTTTCTAACGCTATGATATGTAAACTACAATATATTCCATTGTGTCAATATCAATAAATATTACATGATGTTTATCCTTTTGTAAGTATCATTTGAGTATGCTTGTTAGTTAGCTATGCACAAAATTTAAAGTTTGCTCTGGTAACTTTTACAGTCTGATGAACTACTGATTCAAATATTATAACTTAATTTGTATTTGTTTATGACTGTTAAAGAGGTTTCATATATTTTTAATGAATGTTATTATGTAACACACCTTTAAATTGGAATTTCTCACGAGAAAATTCATAAAAACAAAGTTTTTAAAAAAAACGTCAAAGCATTTTCTCTTTAATGATAAAATGCACATATATCGTATTTCAGCAACATCATATTTTCATATTGTTAAACTGCCTATCAACTTCTTGGTAATTTGAAGTTAAAATTGTATTGAAATTTGTTTACTATATTTGATAATATCAAAGAAATGTTGAACAACAAATAAATTACTATCAATTTCAAATTATATCCACTATCATCATCAAATTATACACCTAATATGGCTATGACATGATATTTCTAATTCAGTCCTATAACAAGTAAGGTCCTGTTTAACACACAACAACCTTATATTCTGTTTGCTATCAATCTATACATAACACAGTAAACAGATGAAATAATTAAATGGAGATTTAGAAAAAAATCATTTTTAACAATATTTGTGTGTAAAAACTCTATAATCATATTAAAATTTATTATTCAGATTGATGTTTATTTAATCATAAAACACCTCTTCAAAATTTGTGTAGCCATAATAAATAACTGATTTGAAATATATGTATGAATACAAATTGTGTATGTTTCATTTTGACTTGATTTTAGAAGATCATTTATGGTAATAGAATGACTGGTCTTTCTATCTGTATTACAACTGTCATGGACCAATTTCTGTGTAGATCAAGATGCATTTCTCATTAAGAATCAGAATACTGAAAATTTGGAAATAATTGCGATGTTGTTATAATATTGTGATGATGTTTTATTATTTCGATGTTTTTATTATTGCAAAAATTGTGACAGGGTTAAAATAGCAATAATTTTGAAAATATTTTATATGAATAAAACAATATTTTTTCTCAATATAGTAAAAATTAAAACCACATTTCAGTCTAAAATGATTAATTTTAAATAATGAATGCAGCAAAAATTTCTGAATTTTCAGTATACAAGACTTGTGTCAACCTGTCTAGATATTACATACTAACAGAATATCATGGATTCTTTAATTTTTCAACATATATATTATCAATGAAATGATTTCACTAGTTGTTGATAAATCATCCAATAAAATGAGAACTTTTAAAGAGAACATTTGTGGTGATAAGATTTGAGTAAACATTGTAGCTATAACACCATAAGTACAGCATTACAAGGTATAATCTGTGTTATTAAGAGTCACACATTTCCTGGAGACAACCAATTACACCTCTTCACAATCAATTTCTGTTATTTCATTACAATTTACATTTAGTGTTGAGAAACTTAACAACCACAAAAGAGCTTACAAAAGCTTTATTCCATAAATTATGGTTTGTAGTAATAAAAAGTCACATTTCTTTGTCAAGTATGAAAGACAGAACTAGTTATGAAGGGCAACTGTTCCTGAAGAATGCAAAGATATATTGCCCAAGGATTCCAATTGATATTTTTTTAGAATTTTAACAGTTTTATGACTATATAGTGATGATTTGAGTCTTAGCCTATAAATTAATTTAATTACATATGTATACAAACTACTTTTCTTTAACTAATTTTCCTTGGTTACAATCCTTTTTTTCTTAATATAAGTATCACCATAAAACATTCTATCTCAACATTCAAATGTCATACTTACATTATGTTGATGACAAAACTTTATAGCTTGTATTGTTTGGTATATTATCTTTTTGGTAAAATGTTCTGGAACTCTGAAAAATAAATCATCATATGAATTATGAATTATCTCAAGAGGGTGTAAAGAGTGTGTTACTCTAACAAGTTATCTATGCAGTAAGTACACTGACAACCATTTAGTGCAAAACAATTCAGTGGAATTGAGAATGGAAATGGGGAATGTGTCAAAAAGAAAACCACATGACCAAAGAGCAGAAACAGCCCAAGCACACCCATGGGTGTTCAACACAGTGAAAAAATCTTGCATCCATTGTTTTAAACATCTATGGAGAAACTGTGTTCCCCAATTGCCAGTCAAATTAAAGCATATAATAGGTACCAGACATGTTTTGACAATTCAAATTATAAATTTTATGATACATTTGTACCTTTTAATTTCTTACTGTGGTTTATCATTTATGTCATTTTATAATAAGTAATAACTTTTTTTTAAAATGATTAATGATTGGACACAATTTCCTTTTCTCTTTAATTTGCAATGCTTTTGTAAAATACTGTTGATTTATTTATTTTTCATGAGTATCTATTTTTATGGAATGAAATTATTTTCTTTCCAACTTACCCTCGTGGATTTCTATCAAGCTCTGTTAGCACCGTATGATCTACATATTCAAACACTAAATGAAGCTTTTTCTTCCGTCGGAATACTTCTATTAAATTTACCAAATTCTGATGCTTCAATTGCTGAAAAAAAGAAGAAACATTTCAGTTTTCCTTAAATCAAAGGAACTGTACATGTACATCCAAATAAATCAAACTGGCAAGCCTGGTTCATAAATTCACAGGAATTAAAAAGGTAAAATCAAATCAAATCTGTAAGCTTGATACACTATATTCCCCTGATCTTTTATGATACATTGGACTGGAGGATACAGAGGGTTAAAGGTCATGGTGAAAGAATCAGTCCACAACAATTGGCTAGAAACAGGGATTTTTTTAGATGACCATTTTTATACTAAAAAGATGACAAATAATTAGAGAACTATAACTTCATAAGACAAATTTCAAACAAAATAGAAATCTAAAATTCCACAAAAATTAAAACAGCTTAGTGTATATAAATATATCTATCATACATAAAACTCTCAAAAGTACAATTTGGTAATGTGTGCAGAAGAAATTTGACATCAGCACCAATAGGATGGTGTTTCACAACTTTGACAAGTACATGTAAAACAGCTTAGTGTATATAAATATATCTATCATACATAAAACTCTCAAAAGTACAATTTGGTAATGTGTGCAGAAGAAATTTGACATCAGCACCAATAGGATGGTGTTTCACAACTCTGACAAGTACATGTACATGTAGTTATCTTCATGGCTGGCTTTAGAAAGTTCGAAAAATATGAGCTTCGTAAAAAAGACGTAAAATAAATAACATTACATGTAGATGTTAGATGATTATATCATAGTAAGAAATTTTACCAGAGATTACAGAAGGAGGTTATATAATAAGATTCACCTGAAATAAAGAAAGTACGTTTTTTTTTTTCAAATTTGAAAAAATTATTAATAGAAGAAAGGTTAATAATAACAGCGTTCCATCAAAGACAGACGTACATAATAGAGATAATAAATATTCATTTTTTTTCCTTATAACTATGTTCTGTAACTTCTTTTGTATTCATTGTGCAAAAGCTTACAATAGACACATAACCAACATCTACATGTATCAAATGGTAGGTACAGTACTACTGTCTTGCTTATCACAAATTTCAGTTCAGTCAAATCATGCAAGGTCTATATGGAAATTTATCAGGCTGTGATTTACATGAACTTATTTTTTTCATTGATCAAATGTTTACCGAGTTTAAATCTTTTATCAATGTATTATTGGAAAGAAAAACAATATTTTATAATGTTCCTACTTTCTGAACTTTTTCTATTAAATTCATGACATCCAGAAAATAATTCTATTCAAATTATCTGTTTTCATATATTTCATAAGAATAACAAGTGTGACTGTTTTTAATAAATTACAATTCAAAGAATGTTTCACTTAATTTTTTTTAAAGAATAGACCAGTCTTTTAACTGTACAGTTATTCAAATTTACTGAAAACAAAATTGTTTTCTTTCATGAAATGTATTTTAAAATAAGATATAATTGTGACCTTTATTAAAATAAGTCTCTATATAGATTATAAAATTGCTTCACTTTGAGATGAAAGGGTTTGTGAATGAGATTAGGATAAACTTGATTAGTTTTCGCTAGAAAGTGCATGCAACATCTATTTTTCTCCCATTACTAGACAATATATGATATGATACAATTATTACAGAGGTATAAGCAAAGTTAAAATACAATTTCAGTATTCAATCTTATTTTCCAGTTATTTATAAAAATATGAAATAAACACAGCAATGCGATTGATTGTAATAGTTTTACTTGTGGCAGCTTGTCTTAATTGGTGGAGGGGGCTTAGGTACCATGAAAGATCACCAAGTTCTGCAGGAAAACAGCTATACATATACATATATACTGTAAAAGCAGAATCTTTCGTGGAGGATTCAATCTCATCTACACATGCAGTGGCTGATTCAGAATATATAGCACTTTGTAGTGATAGAACTTTAAAGCTTGAACTCAAATTAAAGAAGAAAAACAGAACAAACAAAACTGATATTCTGTACAGAATTCTAACAATAAGAAATTTGGTATTTTATCTGTCACTGTACAATGCATGTGTAGCAAGTGGTCAATTGTTAACATCTAGATCAATACAGTAACAAAGCCTACATGTATTCAAGACCATAGATCATTTAAATCAAGTGGGTTTATGACATAAGGGTGTGACCAGGAAAACAGTCTAGTCCTTGATGAGTTTTTATAATGTCCCTTTACCAGGCAAGCTGTATCAAAAGGTTTATTTAATTTTGTTTAGCTAAGCCATCCATGTAACAACAAAATAATTTGCTTAATTCGTTGACTTCTGACATGAGGAACAAAAAGGAAATTTCTATTTTTAGTTTTAAATGCAGACAGTTTATGATATATGATATTTATCATAGATTAAGAAAAGCAGTAAAAAACTGAAGAATTTGATAACAAAGGAGTTATTAAGTATGGTAAAAAAAAACCAGGAAGTTTGTAAATGGCAAAGTCAAAATCATCTGTTTTGTCGAATTTATATTTATTGAAAAATAGAGGCTCTAAAGAGCCTGTGTTGCTCTGACACCTTGGTCGTTGTGCATATTAAACATGCTCACGTTGGTCTATGTGCATATTAAACAAAGGACACAGATAGATTAATAACAAAATTGTGTTTTAGTGATAATGATGTGTTTGTAGATCTTACTTTACTGAACAAAAAATTTACAAACATTTACAAAATTTATTAAAATTTCATAATAAAGGGCAGTAACTCCTTAAAGGGTCAATTGATCATTTTGGTCATGTTGACTTATTTGTAGGTCTTACTTTGCTGTTCATTATTGCTGTTTACAGTTTATCTCTATCTATAATAATATTGAAGATAATAACCAAAAGCTGCATTTAAAAAAAAATACCAATTCAGGTGTGCAACCCATGGCCAACAACAGGATGCCTGATTCAGTGTTCTCCCTAGATATTTCACATAGCATCCTGGTAAACCCCTTTGAACTTGTCTTTAAAACTACAGAAAGTACACAAGAGTCTCTTGAGAATAAAGTCAATACTCATTTTTTTATAGTTACAATGTATTTTCTGAACTCTGCATGTACTGTACATGGGATATAAAAGCACTGGCCATGTCCACTCTGTGTTTCTGTTGGATGTTTGTATCCATCTGATGAGTTAAGCCTTTTTCAACTGATTTTTATAGCTCATTCTTATGTTGCACTGTTACACCACTGTCCCAGGTCAGGGGAGGGTTGGGAACCCCGCTAACATAATTAACCCTGCCACATTCTGCATGTACGTCCCTGTCCTAAGTCAGGAGACTGTAATTCAGTGGTTGTTGTTTGTTGATGTGTTACATATTTGTTCAATGTTCTTTTATTTGTAAATTAGCCATTAATTTTCTCATTTGAATTGTATTGCATTTTAATGTCATTTTGGGGGCTTTTATAGCTGAATGACTATGCACATGGGCATAGGCGGATTTAGGGGGGGGGCCCGAGGGGCCCGGGCCCCCCCTTTTTGGGAAAAAAATTGGTTGCTTATATAGGGAATCACTGAAGCGTGACTGGAGCGGGCCCCCTCTTAGGTCAGTCAGTGGGCCCCCACTTATGAAAATTTCTGGATCCGCCACTGATGGGCTTTTCTGACTGATGAAGGCGGTACGGTGACCTACATGTACAATGTATAGTTGTAAATTCTGTATCATGTGGTCAATTGTGGAGAATCATACCACATCTTCTTTTTCATATGTACAAATGTACATGTAATTTAAAATAATTTTATTATATGCAAGCAGGAATATTTTCTATTATTTGTCTAATATTCTAGAAACAATGTGATAATGGCTTGTAATACATTCACTGAATAATTGATCATGAAGATTTCTAGTATGATTTTTAAACGAGACAGCAACCTAGTAGTACATATTAGCAACAAACCAGATGCTCCGCAGGGGGCAGCTATATACGACCGCAAAGGTTGAACCCTGAACAGTTGGGGCAAGTATGGACACAACATTTAAGCTGGATTCAGCTCTAAATTTGGATTGTGATTAAATAGTTGACACAGCATAGGTTTCTGAATGAATGTGGTCTAATGAACTTAAAAATTTTTTTTTGCCTTTGAGCAATTCACTATGCTGTTGAATATTAATCCTCTCAAAAAAATGTTTGAAGAAATTTTCTTTTTATTTATGAAATCTGAAATGAGAAAAATTTACCCCCCCCCCCCATTTTTTTTTTCACATCCCCCTTTCCCTTTTTCCAAAACTGATCTCAATTCAAATTCCTAATGGAGTTTGCAACAATAACTACTCATTTAAATACATCATAAAATATTAAAATGTAAAATAAAGTGCTTGTTATCACTGAATGGTAAAGATTGTTTTAATTTATCAGTTGGTAGTAAAAGTGAATATACATTGTATATTGTATAAAACAATGATTTAAGGTGATTCAACTACTATTCTGGACAAAGAAAGATAACTCCAATTGAAAATTTCTTGCTATTGCACAATATTGTGCAATTAGATATTTCTTGCTATTGCACAATACTGTGCAATTGAAAATATTTGCTATAGCACAATACTGTGCAATTGAAGATTTCTTGCTATTGCGCAATACTGTGCAATTGAAAATTGCTTGCTATTGCACAATACTGTGCAATTGAAGATTTCTTGCTATTGCCGAATACTGTGCAATTGAAAATTTCTTGCTATTGCACAATACTTAATATAATAATTTTGGATCCTGATTTGAACCAACTTGAAAACTGGGCCCATAATCAAAAATCTAAGTATATAAGTATATGTTTAGATTCTGCATATCAAAAAAGCCCAAGAATTCAATTTTTGTTAAAATTAAACTTAGTTTAATTTTGGACCCTTTGGACCTTAATGTACATGTAGACCAATTTGAAAACGGGACCAAAAATTAAGAATCCACATACACAGTTAGATTCGGCATATCAAAGAACCCCAATTATTCAATTTTTGATGAAATCAAACAAAGTTCAATTTTGGACCCTTTGTGCCCTTTATTCCTAAACTGTTGGGACCAAAACTCCCAAAATCAAACCCAACCTTCCTTTTATGGTCATAAACCTTGTGTTTAAATTTCATAGATTTCTATTTACTTATACTAAAATTATGGTGCGAAAACCAAGAATAATGCTTATTTGGGCCCCTTTTTGGCCCCTTATTCCTAAACTGTAAGGACCAAAACTCCAAAAAACAATCCCAACCTTCCTTTTGTGTTCATAAACCTTGTGTTTAAATTTCATTGATTTCTATTTACTTATACTAAAGTTATTGTACGAAAAACAAGAATAATGCTTATCTGGGCCCTTTTTTTGGCCCCTAATTCCTAAACTGTTGGAACCAAAACTCCCAAAATCAATCCCAACCTTCCTTTTGTGGTCATAAATCTTGTGTCAAAATTTCATAGATTTCAATTTACTTAAACTAAAGTTATAGTGCGAAAACTAAGAAAATGCTTATTTGGGCCCTTTTTGGCCCCTAAGTCCTAAAATGTTGGGACCAAAACTCCCAAAATCAATCCCAACCTTCCTTTTGAGGTCATAAACCTTGTGTTAAAATTTCATAGATTTCTATTAACTTTTACTAAAGTTAGAGTGCGAAAACTAAAAGTATTTGGACGACGACAAAGACGACGACGCCAACGTGATAGCAATATACGACGAAAAATTAAAATGTTTGCGGTCGTATAAAAACAGTTATAAAATATGTTCAGACAAACCCTGGCCCTGTTATTCAATGTCAAAGCCTTTAATATGGCATTACACAAGGTCATGTTTTTCTTTGACTATTCATGACGCCTTTACACTAAATCCATTGCAGGGTTCTTGCTAAGGATTTTTGAAGGCGAGTCCAGGGACTCGTCATTTTTGGCCATGGTGAGTCCAAGTGGCAACAGCAAGAAGAATATATTTTATTGCAATATAATGTAATATTTTATCCTCCATGGTCTATATAACAGAGCAATGAAATGACATTAAATTCAGATTACTTTTTAAACTTTTGCTATAAAATGATGATATTTGTGTTTTACTGTGTTCAGTTTCTACAAAATATTTCAATATTGATGCATCTGTGGACTCACCAGTTTTGAAAATGGTGAGTCCAGACAGATTTTGATGAGTCTAGGACTCATGGACTTGCCTTAGCGAGAACCCTGCATTGTATGTTGGATGTGTAATGTACTTATTGATATTCTAGTCTTAGAAACAGATTTTTTTTTATATAAGTTGATATTGGCTTTGAACTAGCTCGCTGTCAAATCCTTCAAGTAGTCTCAGATTTGTGCTTTGTGTCTTTTTTGTACTCATAATGGCAGACAACAAAGAACTCCTTGGACTCATCAATAGGAAAAATCCTAAGTGTGAACCATGACCTGCTCCCATGAGATTGAAAAGTTTGAAGTGAGTAATAGAATAAATAGAATTACCAAAAAAAAGTTAATTAGACATGCAACTGGGAGTCTTGTTGAAAGATTTTATAGAAATGTCAACTTTGAAAAAGGGTTTTCATGCATGCTCCATTGAGGTAATACACGTCACCATGTATTCCAAGACTGGAAACTGGATTTGGAAGAGATGTTAATAAATATGTTGGTAACGACAAAACAACAGTTTTATAAAAAAATTCTGATGTCCTGCCCCTAGTATGATTGATTCTAATTAATTCTGATGTCCTGTCCCTAGTATGATTGATTCTAATTAATTCTGATGTCCTGCCCTAGTATGATTGATTCTAATTAATTCTGATGTCCTGCTCTAGTATGATTGATTCTAATTAATTCTGATGTCCTGCCCCTAGTATGATTAATTCTTATTATAAATTGGTGTCAAATGTAACTTTCAGCACTTTTGTTGTATTTTGTAGCAGCAAGTTTTTATTGGTGAAAGAAGCTGGAGTGCCCTGAGAGAACCACTGACCTTTGGTAGAAAAACTGACAAACCTAATTAATTGAGATTAGCAGGATTAAAGAGGTGTCACAGTGCACCTGTCACATTTACAGTTTGAACTCAAGATCTCTGTGTTTACAGGCTAAGAAGTTGGACTAAGACCACTTAGCCTCCAAGACCCAAAAAAAGAACACTATGATATTATCATAATAGAATTATCAATATTTGACACCACTTCAGCTACATGTAATGTTGTAAATCAATAATCTCTTTAATCAAAATATTTAGCGAAAGGCTTTTTTGTGATGGACAATATATAGGATTCTTTTACATTACCAGAAGAACTCTTTTACCATGTATATTCTGAATTTTTTCTTCATTTAAATGTTTCATGCGATAATTAGATTCCTGCATCTTCGAGTTGACAAATTTATAGCCATAATGACTGCTTGACTTTTTCCAAACAGCACAGCCTGTATAGTTTGAAATGTAAATTAGAAACTGTTTTAAATGTAAACAAATGAGAAGAATTGGTGTGTTGCAACACTGCACAATTCAAAGTTTTTGCAAGATCCTACACAAGCAATATGAATTTGGTTCTTTACTTGGAAGAAGAAGAAACATTCATATTTATTCTTATGTACAAAATCCAACCCTCCCTTTAGAAATTTATCAATTCTATTATTTGAAGTGTTTATAACTTACAATGTATATTAAAGCAGTCATCAGAGAGTCATGTCCATCAGTGGCGGATCCAGGGGGGGTCTGGGGTTGGAACCCCCTTTTGTTTGGACGATCAATGCATTTGAATGGGAGCATATAGTTGGAACCCTTTACTCTGGGTTGGAAACAACCCCTTTTTAAAATTGCTGGATTCGCCACTGTTCATTGATATGTTCATGAAGAGCCATGGTGAAATGGTTAGTGCATCGGAATTACTTACACAATGGTTTTCTAGTTCAGACCCCGTCCCCTGAGAAAAATTCAGGGATTAAATTTTTAGCTCTTCCTTGACACCATTTGCGAGTACGTATGGTCTTAAGAAACCAGGAGTCTGTCGGGAGGGGACGATAAATGGCTGACCTTGGTTAAGAGAGAGCAATATCTGTAGCATGTAAAAGACACCCTTGTAGATGTCCGAAAAAGAGCAAGCTAATGCTGGAAAGGGATTTATATTTGTTGTCATAACTTGTTTCCCAATCCACTATTCTTCTTCTTCTGTACGTATATACTTCCAATTATGGAACACCTCCGCAACTGAATTTTCCAGACAGGAGTTAATTAAAACTTATATTGTATGCACTAAAAGTTTTCAACAAATAAAATAAAAATAAAAAATTTAGAATTTAGATTCACTGTACACGGATAAAATCTTAACTATTTAAGGACTGATAAAATAATTTACGCAATTAAAAGGTAAAAGTATCTAGGCCTGAACAATATTTGGACATGCTTTGATACTATATATGCCCTTGAATTTTTACTAGATAACATTTTTGTTCGCTTTGGGGATTCCGTATATCGTCAGATTATTGGAATTCCAATGGGGACTAACTGTGCACCACTTATTGCGGACCTGTTTTTGTATTGTTATGAGTTACAATTTATGACAAAAATAAGCAAAGACCCATCGAAACAACATCTGATAAACAAATTTAATAATACTTTTAGATATTTGGATGATATTTTGGCTCTCAATAATGACGACTTCAGTATGTATATTAATGAAATGTATCCTGTTGAACTTACTTTAAATAAAGCTAATACTAACAATGACCGCTGCCCTTTTCTCGATCTTGATATCTATATCACTAATGGAAAGCTGAATACTAAAATTTATGATAAAAGGGATGATTTTTCATTTCCTATCGTTAATTATCCGTTTTTAGATGGTGACGTTCCCTTGTCACCATCTTACGGTGTTTATATATCTCAACTTGTACGATTCGCTCGTGTATGTAACAATGTTTTAGATTTTAACGAGAGAAATTTATGTATTACTGAAAAATTATTACAGCAGGGTTTTCGATATCACAAACTAGTCAAAACATTTACTAAATTTTATCATCGGTATAAAGACATTATTCGTAGATATAGCTCAACATGCAGACTTTTAATACGTTCAGGTATTTCACATCCAATTTTTTATGGTAATATTCTTTATAAAGCACAAAGGTGTCAGTATTCACCTCAGAAACTTACAAAACCTTTGAATAGACTTATTAAGAAGGGATATAATTACGATACTGTTGTCAAGTCATTAAAGATTGCATATTTTGGCGTTAATATTGAGTCATTGATAAGGTCTTTGCATCGGAACTAAACACATTTATTCTAAAAACAGTTGTTGGCATGACACTGGTTATGTTCTTCTCATATATGTTATGATGGTATGATACTAAACCCCTAACGGGAAGGATTGTGCCTGATGTTCATATGATGAAATCATAATCTTTCAGTCAGTTTAGTTGAAGTCTGGAGCTGGCATGTCAGTTAACTGCTAGTAGTCTGTTGTTATTTATGTATTATTGTCATTTTGTTTATTTTCTTTGGTTACATCTTCTGACATCAGACTCGGATTTCTCTTGAACTGAATTTTAATGTGCGTATTGTTATGCGTTTACTTTACTACATTGGTTAGAGGTATAGGGGGAGGGTTGAGATCTCACAAACATGTTTAACCCCGCCGCATTTTTGCGCCTGTCCCAAGTCAGGAGCCTCTGGCCTTTGTTAGTCTTGTATTATTTTAATTTTAGTTTCTTGTGTACAATTTGGAAATTAGTATGGCGTTCATTATCACTGGACTAGTATATATTTGTTTAGGGGCCAGCTGAAGAACGCCTCCGGGTGCGGGAATTTCTCGCTACATTGAAGACCTGTTGGTGACCCTCTGCTGTTGTTTTTTATTTGGGCGGGTTGTTGTCTCTTTGACACATTCCCAATTTCCATTTTCAATTTTATTATTTTTTTAAGATTTACTGTACACAACTAAAATCTAAAAAATATAGGGTGCTTTATACAATGGAAAGCGCAGAAATCCAAAGTTTACCGATTGGAATATAAAAGTAAATAAAAAACAAATAAAAAGTGGACAAGATCACTTAAGCTTTATACAGTAAAAAATAAAGGGGACACCCTGTCTATATATACATAAATATGTTTAAACTTATGTAATGGTGGTCACTTTGTTTATTTGTTTATGCTATCTATTTGGGGAAATTGGTTAACTTTAGTATTACTTGTAGTTCCGTAACTCTTTCTTTCGAGACCGGCCATGAAATTATCCTTGTCAAGACTTCCTGTTCTGGCACGTGCCCAGCCGGGCTCGTTGTCCATAGGAACTATAAGTATGACGTCACTCACCGGGTTCGGGGCAGTCTACACTAAGGATTTGAAACGAGCAGACGCTCATACTTTGGCTTGCAAATATGGAACCTTTATTTATACAAGTAGACTAGCCACCACCGTATATTTATTTATGTAAACTTATGTTCAACCATATATATGTCTTTAAAATAAACATCTTTATGTTTACGTGGTTTTACTGAGTAGTTTGTCCAATATCCCAGAACTTGGGTAGACAACGGGAAAACGAAGCCAGTGGAAACTTCCACTTCCGTTACACTTAATATATTCAGATATATTCATCCCTTTGTTCAATGTTCTGACGAAAATTAAGTTGGGAAAGGAAAGTTGTTCCAAACAAGTGCACAAATGAGGTCACCAAAAAAATAAACACTTTGACAGTAAGATAACAATTGAAATATAAGAAACTGAAGAAGAAGAATCAAGCGTATGTGTGTATATAATATTAGTAATAGTCGTTCAATTTTCCCTTTTGAATTGACACCAAGATAATTTTATTTCCATGATACAAACCTTTAGCATTCTTATTTCCCTCATTGCTATCTTTTTGATTAGCATATCGTCCTCTGATTCCATGAACTTTTTGATAGCAACAAGTGCTCCCGTTTCTCTGTTCCGACATTTGAACACAACACCGTAGGATCCTTCTCCAATTTTGCTAATTTTCTCGTATTTCTCCATATTGTCATAGAGAATAGTTAATGCAAGCTGTTATCACTGGCTTTTTTGGTGTGACTAGATAAGAGGGGACACTTTTTAGCATACGGCTGTTATGCTTGATAGTATAAAACAATAATGTGCGATGGAGGTAAATGCATGTGCGATCGGGTGAATGAAATAAACTAACAACACTGCAAAATCGCACTGGCACGTCAAGTTTTTTACGTCTTACTTCAATACAATTTGCTATGTTACCAAACAAATTAGTTCACTGAATTGTTCCTTGTCTGCCATTTTATTCTACATATGGTTATAACATTGTAATAATTTTCTCTTTGACTTTTTTCTTCGTTTTTCATTATCCATTATGAAGTGTAGAAAAAGACGTCGCCATGATGGTTTTCTTTTTTATGAAAAATTCTTCCGCCGAATGCACAAGTTTAGCGATTAATATTGCTAGAAATTTAAATATTATCTAAAACGGATAGAATGCAGTGTTAAAGAGTTAAAAAAAAACTTAATACTTTCAGTATTTTCTCCATTGATGACATTTTACAGCATGTTCATTAGAACTACATTTTGTGTATCCCTGATGTAAACAGTCATTGTTTTGGAGCAGAGGTTATGACCATAGTAACTAAACCACGTGATCAAACATGCTAAAAGCACCTGCTAGTACATTTACATTTCCCTTAGAAATATCCGCTAAATTAGTTAAAAATAGCTATTTGAATTATTGATTTGATATATTTTACCATATTATCACTAGTAATTATGTTTTTTTCTTTATTTTTCCCCAAACATAACACTGTTCAACTTTACAATTATTTATTTATATCCAAGTCAATTTGATTTATATATTTAATTTAGAAAAATTTAAATATTTCAGATTAGAAAAACATTGTTTGTCTGATATCTGAATTGTATACAAAGAGAGGCGAAAATAAGAGAAAAAACTAATGATTTAGATCATTTTAAAACAATTACTACTGAATAAATCTTTATCATAATTTTAGAAACATGTCTATGCCTGATAATTTTTATCTCAGTGTCAGAGATGTGGCATGATTGCTAATGTGACAACTATCCACAAGTCCGTAGTTAAAATGAAGCGGTTGTAAACACTTATGATTCAGTGTACGGCTTTCAAACATGAAAAAAAACCCATCATGACTGTAACAATCAGTCTGATATAAAACTCACGATAAGGCCCGACATGAAAATGTGGTACACTTCATGATAGAAAAAAGGGGGGGGGGATGATACATGATAAAAAAAAAATTAATCATGAAATTGTAAATAAACGTCCACATTCTAGAAAGATTAAAGGGTGGGTACGGGTATGCGGGTTTCTCTTGACACATTGACAACATTGAGCCTTGGCTCACACAGAACAGCAACCCTTGCGCATGTGTATTTACGTGTATTTTTTTTTATTTATTTTGTTTTTAATAAACGACATTGGTGTTTTAAACCAAGAACTTTCAAAGAAAAACAATAATGTAATCATCCTTTTATTTCTTCTTTTAAATAGTTGAATGTTAATTCTTATATTTTACATCAAATCTATGAAAAATGTGCACGGTAACGATCAGGGGCGTAACTGCCGTTAGGCACTTTAGGCACGTGCCTACACATAATTTTTTCACAAATATTTTGTTTTTATTAAGAAAAATAAGAAACAACGTTACATCTATAGATGAACGCCAGTGAAGTTGTCAAAACTCTTTAATTATCGAATGTTCAGTGTACGTTTCTCGTCCTTAGTAAATGGAATATTGGATAGAATTGAATGTTTTTATGATTTTACCTTATTTAGAAACTATAAACTAGAACTTAGGTTCAGATCATTTCACTTCTATCAACAAAAACTTGAATGAACCACAACTGAGACACATGAGTTTTCAATTAGTTGTTAGTTTTCAACTAGCTTTCCACTTTGTCTTCACCCGACTTGCCAATGTTGGTCGTCTGTTTGGTTGTGCATGCATGATGTATAAATATGCAGTCACGTCTGGTCAGAATGGGGACATTGAATCCGATGCCTAGTTGTACAGAGAATACCACTCTATGAGGATTTCGTAGTTGATCTACTGAAAGGCTGCTCCTATCCAATAATTCCTCATTTTCCCATGCATGGCATTTTCAAATTTCCAGACCTTCGTCCTGGACGACAAGACAAGACCTAGCTCCCTGTTGTATTTATTGTAAACTTTTTTTTGGGTCCTGAACTTGCATAAATATTTGACACTGGGTGTTTAAAAATCAATCAATCAACTAGCTTCCAGTAATTTTGAGTACTCTAAGATCTACGTGTAATGACCACAATTATTCAAATTCCTAAGCAGGTAGGGATTTTACAGTAGAGGATATACAGAAATACGAATTTCTTGAATTTTGTTACGACAGAACAGAACTTTTGCCTTAGGCATCGACTATGTGTGTATGTGTTTGTATGTTTGTGTGGCTAGGTTGAAGGTTTAAGATTCAAAAGAGTGATGGTTGATGTTTAGCCAAAAGGGTAGTTTTATTACTAGTATATAGTAATATAAGTGTTTACGTGCATATTTTTTTTTAATGAAGGATCGTCAATATGTTCTATTAATTAAGTTAACGTATATATCAAACAGAACGGTATAGATATAAAATACCAAACAGGGTGTACTGCCTAATTAAAGGGATACGCTGATCTATGCTGGGCAATGCATTTTAAAAAAAAAAAAAACATTATATATATTTCCGATTGTACTACGTTATTCAATTCGCCAGTCAGATGTTATGGTAAATTATTCACAATTATCAAACTTTTCATAATGTATATCATAATTATCATGATTAAATAACCAGTAAATTTAATATTTTTGTACATACAATTTTGCAGCTAAAACGCTGAAAACCTGACGGGGGCCTTGAGCGGCCCCCAGACCCCCTGCCGATTGGTGCCTAAAGTTGACTGAATACCTAGCTACGCCCCTGACGATTATCACAAAGCATTCATCATCAAAAACTACCACCCGATAAATCAGAGGCGGATTTAGAGGGGGGCCCAGGGGGCCCGGGCCCCCCCTTTTTGGGAAAAAATTTGGTTGCTTATATAGGAAATCATTGAAGCGTGACTGGAGCGGGCCCCCTCTTAGGTCAGTCAGTGGGCCCCCACTTATGAAAATTTCTGGATCCGCCACTGTAAATGTTTTTTTAAAAGTTGCCTTGATCAGTTTTCTTTACATTTCATACTAGTAAATAAGTAAGTCGTCGGTGAACTCATGTTAAAAAAAAAAACCAAAAAAAACAATTTTAATGAAACAAAGATATTCTGAAACTGAGATTATCAAGTACAGTTTATTTCTTGATTGACTATTCTATTGAATTGTATCGTTTCAGTTTGTGTTTTTCAACAAGCAAATAATCAGCATTCTAATGGGAACCAACTATGCTCTTCTTCTTCAGACTTCTTCTCTTATTCATTTGAAGCAGACATGAATACGGTATGATGTTTTCTCAACATTTTTGAAGGTCGTACAGTTTTATATGATTGCTTACACTTACTGTATTCGAATTCTGGTGGATAGGTTTCTCAATGGCAATCCCATACGACATCTCCTTATTTTTATATTCCTATAGGAGCCTCTTGTGAAAAATGAAAAGAAGCTAGACTTATCCTTAAATTTGATGACTTCTCACTTAATCTCACTTAATACATTGAAGATTGGTGTCTATGTTACAATACATACAGTTAAGACTGCACCATCTCTCGACTCAATCGGCAGTCCTCGGGTGAATCCGCTGGTCGTCGTCTATGGAGGAACGGGATCGACCAAGTTTATACGAGTTATCTTGACTTATATGTAGACATTTACAATGAGGGTCGGTTGAGAACAAAACTTTTCGACAAAAGATATGATTTTAGCTTTCCAATTGTAAACTATCCATTTTTATGTAGCAACATACCAGCCGCCTGCATGCATATGGAGTATATATCTCCCAGTTGATAACATATTCAAGAGCGTGCATTTCCTATCATGATTTCCTTGACTGAGGGTTATTGCTTACAAGGAAGCTATCAAATCAAGAGGCTCAACTGGCGCAGTTAAATTACTAGTTGATTCATGGCTGTTATTGAAAACCCGCAATTATTATAAAGAAATGATGAGATGACAACAATGTTCTTGTAATTTACCGTAAATAGTGAGAGTGGAGGAGTTCGGATCCTACTGAACCAACCACTATGTCTTTCTCCAACGGCTGTATATGTCACAGGAACATGCAAACACTCCTCATATGTACGAAGTTATTGTGGTCAACTCAGTTACAAAAAAAAAACGAATACGAAAATCTTTTAATATGCCGAAAGCAAATGTTATATTCTTTGGGACTATGGCTGTTGTTATCTATTCGTTTGGTGTGTTTAACTTTGGGCATTTGATTTTGCCCTTTGCAAAGTGACTTTCCATAAAGAAATTTCCTCGGAGTTCGGTGTTTTTGTTATTTTACTTTTTATTATTCTATATAGATTTTTGATCAGCTGCATTTGCCCCCTAACGAGTCTCGGGGTCAATACACATAGCCTTGAATCTATTACAGAGCCAATACATAGAAGAATAAGAATAGCTTTATTTGTTTATCTCGACGACCATGGAATCGACTATATTTTAATTTTAGAGGCTTTAGAAATGTCAAACATAGGTGCGAGAATATGCAACATTAATATTGTGGCTATGACTTGTGCAAATGACATTGCTCGACTTTCTAGCATGGAGCATGAACTTTAGGTTTACAGTTCATGATATGACTTACAAGAAATTTGTTCAATCGATAAATTAAATACAACGAACAAAATTGAGAAAGGAAATGGGGAATGTGTCAAAGCGACAACAACCCGACCATAGAGCAGACAACAGTCGAAGGCCACCAATGGGTCTTCAATGTAGCGAGAATTCCCGGGCCCGTAGGTGTCCTTCAGCAAATAACAACAGACTACTAGCAGTTACTGATATGCAAGCTCAAGACCTCAATTAAACTGATTGAAAAATTATGTCTTCATCATATGAATATCAGGCACAATCCATTCCGTTAGGGGTTTAGTATTATACCATCATAAAATATATGAGAAGAACATAACCCGTGTCATGTGTCAAGCAGTTGGAAGTAAAATTAAACATTGCGTTGAATAAACCAGAGGATCTCAAGAGCCTGTGTCGCTCACCTGATTCTAGTTTGGTTTTGGAAATCATACATGTATTAAAAGCATACTGACAGCATACCCTAATAATGATTGAGGCCAACTTTGTTTAATATCGGCCCCGTAAATTAATGAAAACAAGAATGTGTCCATAGTACACGGAATCTCCACTCGCACTATCATTTTCTATGTTCAGCAGACCGTGAAATTGGGGGTAAAAACTCTAATTCGGCATTAAAATTTTGAAAGATCATATCACAGGGAACATGTGTACTAAGTCTCAAATTGATTGGACTTCAACTTTCAAAAACTACCTTGACCAAAAACTTTACCCTTAAGTGGAAGACAAGTGGAACAGACGGACGAAAGAACAAACTATAAAGAACTAACAGACTGAAAAACAAGTGGGGCATATATCATCTGTCATTGAAACCTTATATTCTAAGCATAAACAAATTAAGGAAGGACGAACCACAAACCAGATATCTGACATGGGACATGGAAATATTCTGATCAATGAACTACATTTTGTGTATCTCAAAATATTGACTGATGTAACTTGGAAGAATTAGATCAAGCAAGAGATCAAGCCATTGTCATAGGGTTTTGGTTGATCAGTCTATATCCACAACTGAAATCAAGAATAGGCACACACTGCCTGAATAAATATATGTACCTGACAATTCTATATAAGGGAGCTTCCATTTGACTCAAAGAAAAATGATTTTTAGGGGGTGGGGTGGCTAGGATGAAAATGTATTTTTATTGTAAACTCTGTCCTGTCTTTTTATTATTCACTCTGTATTCGGTACTGCCTTTTTAAAATTATTTAACCTGACTTTTTCACGTAAATTGTCATCCTGTCCCTCCCCCCATTTAAAAAATAAATAAAATGGTAGCTTCCAGACAAATATAGTAGTTTAGGGAAACTGAAAAATAACGTGATAACATAATGTGCATTTTTTAAGCAGTCAAAAAACAGTACCCCATATAGGTCTCTTACAAAGGTCATATTCTAGACTGATACTTCAGACCTGAATAAAAGTGTGGATAATCCAGTTATTCCACCTGCTAAATATGAATGGGGACTTAACATTCGATGTTTTGTATCAAAATGTCATATATTCGTTCTTAATTTTTTTTTAAATGATTTCCCCCCTCGTCTGTAGTTACTTACTTACTTAAGCATCATCGTCCTTCTTGCTTTGATGCACATAAGGCCGACACTAGCTCTCTCCATAACACTCTGTCTTGTGCTTTCTTCTCTAATTCTCGCCATGCACCCCAACCTCCTTCATCTCGCTTTCCATTTTCTTGTCCATGTTTCCTTTGGACTTCCCCTTTTCCTCTTGCCAGTTGGAGTCCACCTCAGTGACACTTTAGCGATGTTTGCTGGTTTCTTCCTTAAGACATGGCCTATCCATTTCTTTTTCCTTTTTTTTTTTTATTTCATCTCTTATGTCTCTTTGTGCTGTCAGTTTGAATAGTTCCTGATTGGATATTTTGTTTGGCCAAAAGATTTTGCATAGTCTTCTCAAGCAGGTATTGTGGAATGCAGCCAGTTTGTTGAAGCCAGTTTGTATAATTCTCCAACATTCTGAGCCATAAAGCAGTACAGATTTGACATTGCTGTTGTAGATTTTAAGTTTTGTGTTTCTGGCAAGGGATGACGATTTCCAGACTGGTCTGAGTAGACAAAAGGATGTTCTAGCCTTACTCAGTCTTGCTGTGATGTTTTTGATGGTCCCATTATATCTGCTTATTACGCTGCCTAGGTATCTAAAGTCTTCTATTTCCTCGATGTTTAAGGATCCAATCTTTACTGGAATTTTATTTGATTGGTCGTTGATTGACATGACTTTCGTTTTCTCGTTGTTTATTTTGAGCCCAAGTTTGTTTGACATAGTATTCAGTCTTGATGTTTTCTTTTGCATTTGTGCTCTGCTGCTGGATAGTAAGCAAATGTCATCTGCAAAGTCTAAATCTTCAAGAAAGGAGTTGAGTGTCCATCTTATCCCAGTGTTTCCATTTCCTAATGTTGATCTCATACACCAGTCAACAACTATTAAGAAGAGAAGAGGAGAGATTACGCATCCTTGTCTGACCCCTGTATCCACTGTGAACCAACCAGAAAGCTGTCCGTTGTGTAATACAATACTTGTCGTAGAATATCTTTATCAGATTGATTATTTTTGATGGTACTCCATATGCTCTTAGTATGTCCCAGATATATTCTCTTATAACACTGTCAAATGCTCTTTGGAAGTCAATGAAGTTTAATACTTTTTTGTTCTGCCACTCTATGGATTGCTCTATGTTGTTTCGGAGGGTAAATAGATGGTACATATATGTTATTTCTAAAACCTGCCTGTTCTTTACTCAGCTTACTGTTAATGGAATCAGTTATTCTATTCTTGATGACTCTAAGGAATACTTTACTAGGGATTGAAAGTAGTGATATTCCTCGCCAGTTGTTGCAAAGTTTCAGATCTCCGTTCTTTTGCAGTTTTATAATAATTCCTTTGTCCCATTCAGTTGGTATTTCTTCCTCTATCCATATATTGGTAAATAGATAATGTAGTATCTCGCTTGTTGACTGTATGTCTGATTTTAGTAATTCTGCACTGATGTTATCTATGCCTGGTGCTTTACCATTTTTCAGTTGTCTTATTACCTTTTGGATCTCATCTTTGCATACAGCTTCTGTGTATATTTCAAGTTCATCTCCAAACGGTTGAATATCGGGTATATCATTGTTTGCTTCAGCCCTATTCAGGATAGTTTTAAAGTGTTCTGCCCAACGATCTAACTTTTCCTTGTCTGTAGTTAGTAGCTTCCCCTCTTTGGATAGTACTGGTGCATCGTTATTCCTGGACTTTCACCAGAGTTGCCTAGTGGTTTTGTATACTACACTGAGCTCTCCACGCTTTGACGCTTCTTCAGCTTCATTTTCAAGTTCTTCAACATAGTTTCTCCTATCATTCTTTGCACCTTTTTTTAGCTTCTTTGTCTTTGTCTCTATAGTTTGATTTCAATTTGGTTTTCAATATGTTAGATTTAGATGCATTAAGTTTTATTTTTATGGCTTTCCTTTCCTTGATGTTTTCCCCATGTATTGTCTGACAGCCACTGTTTTGTTTTTTCTGTTCTTTAAACCCAATACTTCCTCAGCTGTTTTAGTATAAATGTCCTTGATGTTATCCCAAATTTCAGTTATGTTTTCACCCATGTTTTCATTATTGTCATCAATTTCACGGAGTACTTGGTATCTGTTTTTTTTTACTTCAGTATTCAATTTTTGTCTTATTTTGTCGTCCTTCAGTCTCTGCAGATCAAAATTTTCCTGCTCAGTTCTTTTATCTTCGAAGCTTTCTTGAGCTTCAATTTAATTTTGCCAATAATCAGGTAGTGGTCACTTCCACAGTCTATCCCTATTTTTACAGATACATCGTTCAGTGAATGCCGCCATCTGCCATTTATAATTTGATGGTCAATTTGATTTTTGTCTCTCCTGTTTGGCGATGTCCATGAAAGTTTATGTATCTCTTTGTGCTGGAACATTGTACCAACAATAACCAGATCATTTAGTCCGCAAAATTCAATCAGCAGGTTTCCGTTTTCATTACAAGTTCCACATCCGTTGTTACCCATTATTCTTTTCACTCCGATGTTGTCATAACCTACATTTGCACTCAAGTCTCCATTAACCAGTACAACATCATGGGCATGCACTGCTTCCATTACACTTCTTATCTTTTCATGGAAGTCCGTTTTAGTTTCGATGTCTGCTTCGTTAGTTGGTGCATAGCATTAAATCAGAGTAAGTTTAACATATTTTGAATGGAATCTTGCTGTTATTATTCTCTCATCTATAGGTTTCCATTCTATAGCTTTACTTGCTTGCTTATCCATTACGATGGCTACACCTGCTCTTTGGATATTATCTTTTCTCCCAGAGTAAACGATCTTCTGTCCATTTGTTGTTATAACTGACCCATAACCTGTCCACCTGCATTCACTTATGCTCAGTATATCGATGTTATAGTTCAACATTTCCTTTTCAATTTGCGCAGTTTTTCCTACCTCGTCTGTAGTACTATTGTATAAAACATAAAAGGAAATATGTCTTCAAACACCTTTACTGAGAGGTCCTTACCTGCTAGTATGACTTGCACTCCTATACGTTTCCATTGAGAACCAGCAATCTATATCAATAAAAGACTGCTAGAGTACTCAAATGACAAGTTGAGCATGCTGTACTGACCATGTCAGAATATGTAGAACTAGGTTCATCCTAGAAAGAGTACCATGCAAAATTTGCAATTTTGAATAAAAATGCTTTCAACAGCAATATGTAGTGCTTAATAGCATTTTTAAACAATCATTTTACAGCCGATTTTAATGAGTATGTAGCTAATCTTTAATGTTTTGCCCCCCCCCACACTTTTGTAAGCAAAACAAATACAAAGGAAATTGGCCCTACCTTTTTACAGATGTAACCAGCAGAGGTGGATCCAAATATTTTTTACCTTTGTTATAACAAGGATTAGAATGTAAAAGTTGTTTTTTTTCTAATTCTCTTTCCTTTAATACTTTATTTCCCATATCCAAATTTCCTTTAGTTTTATTTGATCTTTATATAATAACATACACCTCTCTGTGCTGGATCAATAGATTTTAACACTTGCAGTGAGATCCTCAGGTACTGTGAGCAACACTCTGTAACATGCTGTAAAATTAAATTGCCTCCTTCATTTGGAAAAGTCTCTACTAAATCAGGCTATAAAAAACATTATCAAAGGTACCAGGATTATAATTTAATACGCCAGACACGCGTTTTGTCTATATAGGACTCATCAGTGACGCTCAGACCAAAATAGTTATAAAGCCAAACAAGTACAAAGTTGAAGAGCATTGAGGACCCAAAATTCCAAAAAATTGTGCCAAATGATCATAGGCAATTAATTATATTGTTCAGAGTGGTTTTTTGTTGTTGCTTCTTTTACAATTTGAAGTTATATAGAAAATATCTGTTTGGCTACTGCATGTCATCTAATAATTCAGAAAAAAAAATGTATAAAATTGTAGTTTTTTCAAAATCTGCTGATGAATTTTCTAGCTTTAGTTAAAATTTGTTTCTCTATAATTCTTTACCTATGGGAAATCTGTTCCTTGATTTGGCTATGATGTAATTATCTTATTGTCCCCCAACACATCATGTTTTGGTTAGAATGTAGACATCAACCCATTTTAAGATTCCAATCTAGACCAACCAGCTATCTTCGTTGGACTTTGAAAACCCAAAGACAGTTATACAACAAATGGTACAAAAACAATAAACAAAAAGTACATTAAAAGTAAATGGTTTTAATGTGAAAATCAGACATATGCATTCAGGCATGTAAAATGTTTGGTATTACAACTCGCCAAGTAACAATGAACAAAAAAGAAAAAGTTTATACAATTTGAACAAGGATGAATTTTGTTTGATGTAACAATAATTTTCATAATTCTGACAATTTTGCAGACAAATACTACATCAAACCTCACTCTGCCACTAAATGGAGTAAGGGTTAAGTTGCTACTTAAAGTGTCATTCTAACAATCATTTACTACAATTCTCCCCCAGAAGGAGTAAGAAGTGTTATTACTGACATTTGCGTTCTAGCAATGATTTACAGAAGCACTATCTCAAATCAGGAAGCTGGCAATAATTTGTGCACATTTAATTAATACAGGTTATGTACATAACATAAGTGTTAGGGATTATTCCATTAGATTAAGATATATAAACTTTTAGTTTTATAGATGTTTCATGTACACTTCTTTTATTATCAATAGATTATAAATGTCATGAATTTGTTCAAATAAACAGCATGATCCATGAAAGAAATTGGCTAATTCTTGTTAGCATATGTCCACGTACCAGGTACATGTAGTCTGATGTTTTAAAACCTAAGAAACTTGACAGTAAAAAACTAAGATAAAATAAAATAAATAAAAGTTTTCTATACAGTGTGTAGTGTTTTCAATCACTATTTGTTCATTTATTTATTTATACATATATTCTCAGGAAATGCCCATTTGAAAAATTAGTAAAAATATAACAACTTTTTCCTACAAATAGTTTTTGTCCTTTAAGGGGTTTTCAGGCATTTATCGTATCCTAAGATGCTGTCTGTTACTAATCTCTTCCCCCGCCACCTCTTTTTTTAATAACTTAAGAGCCATCTTTGCTGTGTGCCCTTTCTTTCAAGGAAATATTAGTGTTATTAACATTAGAACTTTTAACCATGTAAATGATATCTACATAAAGAGTACTACAGCATGCAATGTAAAATGTTAACCATAAACAAATTAAATTATTGTTATAATAATATGTTACATATATAATGTATCTCTCAAAATATTGCACATTCATTGTTACATAAAAAATAATCATATAGAATCCATTTAAATTATTCTAATTGGAAATTTATAACTGTTGAAAGTCAGTAACATTGATTTATTTCAGAACCTTGAGGCATGTTTAATCAGTCGTGTCATTTTCACAAATCAATCTGCAAATGATCAAATGAACGGGTTATAAGTTTTGAGTTTAAAAAATGTTAAATAAATATTGACAATTTGTTGATGGGAACAATTTTGTGAAAATCAACCCATTTTCAATTGTAAAGCAAATATAAAGTATTTCATTGTGAAAATATTACTGAATTCTGAAATGTCATGAACAATTAAATAAGCCGCAAGTATTTACAAAGTAGCAATACACTCATTAAACCAAACATGGATATTTCAGGAAATGTACTACTTTCAAATTTCTGAGTTTTGTCTATTAAGTATTGGAATTTGTTCTGTTAATAGTGTATTCCTTTCAAGCTTCTGTTAGTTTTCCTAGTATAGCCCTAGATATAGAGAGCAGATAGTGTTTCTCTGCTACAATCTCATTAAAGGGTGACAACTCTGAGATAAGATGTAGCAGATAATCATCATAGAGTATGAAAAAACATTGATAATCTGTTTATCGCTGTTTTTCCTATGACATAGTTGATGTTTATATTGACCATGGCACATGTGCCCTTCTTTTCTAGCGATAATTTTTCTATAAAAAGCGAAAAGCATGGAAATGAAAAATTATCACAAAAAAGATCAAAGGAAAAATACACAAAATAGGGATAAATACTATTTATAATACTGAACAAACCAGACCATTTCAAATTATCCCATTTGTCATACACATCTAAGGTATGCACTGTGGCAATACATTTTAATAACAGTGAACAATATATGAGATCTGTAGGAATAGATTAATGGAGAAGCTGTATGATTAATTCTTTAGAGGTTAATGGCTGAGAAAAATATTGGTGGTATATGAGTGATGAACATTTTAGTGGTTAATGGGCAAGAGCTGCATGATCACTTCTATACAGCACTATGAGTTCCTATGGTAATCTTGAACCTAACTACTAAGTATGACATACCAAATGAACAGACCGACAAATGATACCTACAATGACAAAAATATCAATTATCTATACATTAATACAGTCATGAAGGTTGTTTGTAAGGAAATCTGACCTCGTCCAACATGGAAGAGAAGTGAAGATCACAATATGTGAAGGAATTTACAATTGTAAATCCAATAGTAAGAAAAGTTAAACCAATGTTTTAACTTCAGCAACTTTTATATTAAACAGAGAGAAAATTTTTTTTTATTTGCAATCACAATAGACGTCTATGGTTGTTATGTTAAACATTTTTTTCAAGTCATATATTAACACTGGACATTAAGCATATACCAATCAATTGATCGATCATATATGTTAGTATATTTTAGGGGTAAAAATCTTCATAGCTTACATATTGATAAAATTCACATGAACAATAATCTAATGACTCTGATTAACAGTGATAATGCTGATTAAATATAACTGCAGTCCTACAGATTAATGTCTATTTATATGATTGCCATCCAATTAATTTTTATGGGAGGTATGACAAGGTAGAAAACTGGATATTTGACAGTGTGATTGTCAAACATAGACACATTGTACATAATCATTGTGGTTATATCTAATGACCCTATGGTTTTATGTAACAGCATATGGTATTATACAACTTTAAGCCAATACTTTTTTTTTTATGAAATAATTTAAGCACTGTTAGCACAGATATATATTATATGGTTTTGTCTCATCCTCTTAAAGTGAAAAATTACTACCATCAATACATTTCATATATCTTTGTGTGAAAATCTGTTTAAAAAAGTACTAGTGGAATGTACCACTTTTCCTGCACCAATGAAGCTGAGAAAATCCTTAAGCTACTGACCACTTTGTGGGGAAACCTTTGATCCGTAAAACAGAACAAAATTCTGCCATACATTTTATCATACATTTACAGGCATAAGTATCATTTACAACGAAATGGTATCATGTTCTTATCAGGAAATTGCTTTTATTTACAAGGAGTTACTATCATGTTACAGATAGAGCTTTTATTTACAATTAAATTTATGAAGTACGGCACCACAAGGATATACTGTCATGTCTGTGCAAATCAAAGAAAAATAGAACTTTAAAAATATCTAATGTAACAGTCCTGTAGTCAGTCTGTTTCAAAAGACAGAGGTGCAAATCATTAGTCATTTGAAACCAGTCCTGGTGATTTTAATGTTGAGAAAGTTAACTGAACCAATGCATGCATATATACTAAGCCAAGTCCTGTGTGCACTGTATTCTACATTTACTTTGAATCCATAACGTCTATTCAATTATCATGATGAACATTTCATTATTCACTATTTCTCTCTATCCACCATGGTTTCTGCAGAAATGGACAAAAATCATCTTGCAAGAGAATTAACTCTTTCAATTAACAATTTCGATTTGATGAACATTTTGCTAAACAATTTCCCTCTATCTATTTAAGTTATTACAAAAAATACCTAAACTATGTTTATAACGGCAATAACTCCTATACGGAGTCAATTAACAATTAAAAAAATGGACCAACAGCATGATACTTTTAAGAAATAAGTACACAAACAAAAGACAAAATTAAAGGTCTAAAATTAAAAGTCAATCATAGATAAAATAATCACATTATAGCTTAAATACTACCATAACAATAATAGATGCACTATTTGACTAGTGAAACATTAACAAGATGTAAACAAGCTTCAATATTGAACGATTAACAAAGTAACTTTCTTATAGGATGTTCATTTCTCTTTTTAGTTTTTCATTATTTTTGACAGAAAAAGGTGCCTATGTTAATGTATGAAAATTCTAAGAGCGAATCATTTCAGTCAAATTTCCAATTGATTAAACCTAAAAAAAACCCAAGGATTTAGATCTGTCATCTTTTTCCAACTTTTTAAGTTTGGTTGTTTATATACTACCAATTTATAAGTCTTTTAAAAAGCTTGTTGTTCTAAAATAGAGGAGCTAGCATCCTTCTAGCAATGATAAAATATATGTGATGAGGGAAAAAAATTAAAATATGTGACTGGGGAATGAGAGAGCATGGTGGTTTATACTGAAATTATATAAATAAAATAGTTCAGTTGTCTTGAAAAGTTTTTGGACATCAAAATCTTAATTAATGTCTTTATAATACTGATTAAAACAAAACCTGATATATTTTACAGGATATCCAGATCCCATGGTTTATCTTCCCTTACATAAGGTAATGACTACTAACTATATTTCAACTACTGGTAATAACTCAATGTGTAGTTCTTTATCAGTATATAAATTGTAAACTAATTAAAATATGTGATGAAAGTACCAGGCAGCATAAAAAATGTTACAAAATGTTAAATGAGTACAAAGGTCTGTTATACTTTGAGCAAGAACAAACATTCACATAATTATGATGAAAAATGCTAGATTTAATATATGCAATACTGTGGACTCATTATTATTTGTAGGATACCAATTTTTGTTGATTTCATGGGTTGATGTAAACCATGAATTTATAAATGTTTGTTTGCAGACTTTGGCAAAACTATTAAATCAAATATCTGCCAAACTACAGATTTCCCTCAATCTACTAAAACTGGTACCCATGAATCCACAGTACAAGTTCATTCAATAACATTGTATACACAGCAACTTATATAATGTGGAATTGTTACGGAGACAAGGAAGATAACTGGCTCACAAGAGATAAACATTCAATGTTCAGGTTTTTAAGTTCCAAAATATCTATAAATGACTTAAATGACAATATTATGTGAAACTGTATGGACTGGCCTTATAAACATATTAAAATCTCCATCACTTAACTTCCAAATGTTTTCAAAGTTTTGACTCTTCCTCATTTGTAACCAGACTCTATAAAATTTCGAAACTAATTAGAGTCTTTCCAAATGTTTGTAATTTTAAACGTGAAAACTCAATTAAAGTTGAAAATAAAAACTATACTGGTTGGAACTGTAAAATCCTGTGAGCAATAAAACAGAGTCAATGTAATCATTACAGGCAAAATTAAAATTGCAGCAATAAAAGTGATTGACACAGATATGTATATGAAAAAAAGGAATAAATTATACAATCAGAAGTTATTTTCGTGTCCTGCCAGTACATATAGATTGGAATTTGCATTAAGATCGTCTGTTGGTCTGCTCTGTAATACAATAACCCTGCAAAAGATAAAGAATATTAAAAAGATATCTTAGTATTTGTGAAATCTCAACCAAAGTTAACAGTAAATAAACTTAACACAGATATATATACCTCACCTTTTTATAATTTTGATAATGAAAGTCTTTAGATTAAAAACTAGAGGCTCTCAAGAGCCTGTGTCGCTCACCTGTTACTGTATTTACTGATGTCAGCCATCTCGGTTGGTAGGCGGGGTCATTAGACACTTTTTTAAAATAGATACCCTAGTAATGATTGTGGCCAAGTTTGGTTAAATTTGACCCATAGTTTTAGAAAAGAAGATTTTTGTACAAGTTACAAAAATGACAAAAAGTTGTTCAATATTGACTATAAAGGACAATAACTCCTTAAGGGGTTCTCTGACAATTTTGGTCATGTTGACTTATTTGTAGATCTTAATTTGCTGAACATAATAGTATTCAAGATAAAAACCAAAAACTGCAAAATTTCTTTAAAAGTACCAACTTAAGGGCAGCAACCCAACAACGGGTTGTAGGATACATCTGAAAATTTGTGAGGGGATGGATCTTATTCTTATAGACATTTAAATCTTGAAAGATTTGCACTAAATGTCTTAGTTTCAAAGATATAAAGCAAAAACTGCATTTTACCACTATGTTCTAATTTTAGCCATGTCGGCCATTTTGTTTGGCAAGTGGGGTCATCGGACATATTTTTTTAAACTATATACCACAATCATGATTGTGGCCAAGTTAGTTTAAATTTGGCCCAGTAGTTTCAGAGAAGAAGATTTTTGTACAAGTAACAAATAATGACGAAAAAGTTGTTAAAATTGACTATAAAGGGCAATGACTCCTTAAGGGGTTGACTGACAATTTTAGTCATGTTGACTTGTTTGTAGGTCTTATTTTGCTGAACATTATTGCTGTTTACAGTTTATCTCTATCTATAATAGTATTCAAGATAATAACCAACCAGATGCTCCGCAGGGCGTAGCTTTATACGACCGCAGAGGTTGAACCCTGAACGGTTGGGGCAAGTATGGACACAACATTCAAGCTGGATTCAGCTCTAAATTTGGATTGTGATTAAATAGTTGACACAGCATAGGTTTCTGACACAGAATGAATGTGTTCTAATGAACTTAAAATTTTTGTTTTCTCTTAGAGCAATTCACTATGCTGTTGATTATTAATCCTCTCAAAATGTTTGAAGAAATTTTCTTTTTTATTTATGAAATTTCAAATGAGAAAAATTGAACCCAATTTTTTTAATCACATCCCCCTTTCCCTTATTCCAAAACTAATCTCAATTAAAATTTCTAATGGAGTTTGCAACAATAACTACTCATTTAAATACATCATAAAATATTAAGATGTAAAAAAACTGCTTGTTATCACTGAATGATAAAGATTATTTTAATTTATCAGTTGGTAGTAAAAAGTGAATATACATTGTATATTGTATATAACAAAGATTTAAGTTGATTCTGGACAAAGAAAGATAACTCCAATTAAAAAAAAATCTTGCTATTGCACAATATTTTGCAATTAGATATTTCTTGCTTACTATTCTGGACAAAGAAAGATAACTCTAATTAAAAAAAAATTTGCTATTTCACAATATTGTGCAATTAGATATTTCTTGCCATTGCGCAATACTGTGCAATTGAAAAGACTTGCTATTGCACAATACTTAATATAATAATTTTAGATCCTGATTTGGACCAACTTGAAAACTGGGCCCATAATAAAAAATCTAAGTACATTTTTGGATTCAGCATATCAAAGAACCCCAAGATTTCAATTTTTGTTAAAATCAGACTAAGTTTAATTTTGGACCCTTTGGACTTTAGTGTAGACCAATTTGAAAACAGGACCAAAAATGAAGAATCTACATACACAGTTAGATTTGGTATATCAAAGAACCCCATTTATTCAATTTTTGATGAAATGAAACAAAGTTTAATTTTGGACCCCGATTTGGACCAACTTGAAAACTGGGCCAATAATCAAGAATCTAAGTACATTTTTAGATTCAGCATATCAAAGAACCTAACTGATTCATTTTTTGTCAAAATCAAACTAAGTTTAATTTTGGACCCTTTGGACCTTAATGTAAACCAATTTGAAAACGGGACCGAAAGTTAAGAATCTACATACACAGTCATGACAGTTAGATTCGGCATATCAAAGAACCCCAATTATTCAATTTTGATGAAATCAAACAAAGTTTAATTTTGGACCCTTTGGGCCCCTTATTCTGTTGGGACCAAAACTCCCAAAATCAATACCAACCTTTCTTTTATGGTCATAAACCTTGTGTTTAAATTTCATAGATTTCTATTTACTTATACTAACGTTATGGTGCGAAAACCAAGAAAAATGCTTATTTGGGTCCCTTTTTGGCCCCTAATTCCTAAACTGTTGGGACCTAAACTCCCAAAATCAATACCAACCTTCCTTTTGTAGTCATTAACATTGTGTTTAAATTTCATTAATTTCTATTTACTTAAACTAAAGTTTTTGTGTGAAAACCAAGAATAATGCTTATTTGGGCCCTTTTTTGGCCCCTAATTCCTAAACTGTTGAAACCAAAACTCCCAAAATCAATCCCAACCGTTCTTTTGTGGTCATAAACCTTGTGTCAAAATTTCATAGATTTCTATTAACTTAAACTAAAGTTATAGTGCGAAAACCAAGAAAATGCTTATTTGGGCCCTTTTTAGCCCCTAATTCCTAAAATGTTGGGACCAAAACTCCCAAAATCAATACCAACCTTCCTTTTGTGGTCATAAACCTTGTGTTAAAATTTCATAGATTTCCATTCACTTTTACTAAAGTTAGAGTGCGAAAACTAAAAGTATTGGGACGACGACGACGACGACGACGCCGCCAACGTGATAGCAATATACGACGAAAAATTTTTCAAATTTTGCGGTCGTATAAAAACTAAAAAATTTCCTGAAAATTTACAAATTCAGGGGCAGCAACCCAACAACAGGTTGTCCGATTTGTCTGAAAATTTCAGGGCAGATAGATCTTGACCTGATCAACAATTTTACCTCTTGTCAGATTTGCTCTAAATGCTTTGGTTTTTGAGTTATAAGCCAAAAACTGCATTTTACCCCTATGTTCTATTTTAAGCCATAGCGGCCATCTTGGTTGGATGGCCGAGTCACCGGACACATTTTCTAAACTAGATACCCCAAGGATGATTGTGGCCAAGTTTGGTTAAATTTGGCACAGTAGTTTCAGAGGAGAAGATTTTTGTAAAAGTTTACGGACGATGGCTGCAGGATGACGGACGACCAACGCCAAGTGATGAGAAAAGCTCACTTGACCTTTCTGGTCAGGTGCTTAAACATGTAAGTGATGCAAAAATCATAATCAATGAACCATGACTGAAGGTACACAGCTAAACAATCTCCATGGAAATGAGATATGCTAATGCTTATACAACTGCACACCAAATGCCATTGACTTATTATAAGGTGTTTCGCTTTAAACAAACCTAATTTTTACCTAAACTCAATCATTAACTTCTAAACTATGTGAAAGTTTGAAAGTCAATGAACCATGATGAGGGACTGGGACTATATAATCTTCATAGAAACAAGACTTGAAAATGTCAATGTATTGAAACAATGAGCCACTATTATTAGGGGCAAAGTTGCAAGTTTTTTTATGATTTTTCCTTTCTTTCAGAAATGGTGGTATTAAAGGCAGTTGGGACTGTTCTGGGAATTTGACATTGATAAAAGTATTATTATTTTGTGCATTGTATTAAACTCTTCATTGAAGGCATTAACTATAATTCTAAGAGGACTTTACAAATCGTTTTAATTGCATAAAATCTTGACCCTTTCTGTTTCTTTTAAATTCTATTTCAATAATAATTTTTATATAATAATGACAGGCATGTTTGTTTGCAGAATGGACCCTGTGTGCTATATATTCTTAAAGGTGTTTATACATATACTTTAGATCTAGTGATTGGGTAGAAATTGGGTCCATAAATGGTTACAAAGAGAGGAAGTTATTTTTTTTTTAGGGGGGGGGGGGTTGAGAAAATCAACTATTACTCTCCATTAGTGTCATAAAAGTATCATTTTACAAGTTAAATAACTGGTTTTTAATCTATTTTTTCTTTTTAACTCAATCTTATAAAAGTTCTGTCAGATCATCTATTGTAAGTCAACATGACAGTTGTGTTTGATGGTGGGGAAACCAACTGTAATTCTTTGAAGCATGTATATTTGTATCATTTGAAATCTGTGTGCAAGTAATTAAATTTCCAATTTCTTTTTATACCAAAGAGAAGTTTTGCATGTTGGATGCAAATGATGGATTTTAACATTTCATGTGAGATATCCTAAAGGAAGAGAAATCTAATGCATAGTAAAAGGAAAATTTTTTATGTTATTGATTAAGTGCAAAATACCTTATGCTCAAACAAAAAGACAATTCTTGAAATAAACACTGTTTGAAGTCAAGAAAACAAAAATAGTTCATGTTGCTATACTTGGGATATGATTTTTTAATACAACTTTTCATTATGATCAACTAATAAATCAGCATATCTCAATGTAAATGTGTTATTTTTCCAATAGATTTCCCAGAATAACTTGTAATGTTGAATATTTCATTATGTGGGCATTTTATGTTTAATCTTTGTCAGTATATTTCTGAAAGATGACTCTTGGTTGTCAAGGTTATAAATAAACAATACTTTTAGATATCAAAGCAATGCTAAGAGACTTGTTTTTCTTTCTTCAAAAGTTGAAAGAGAAATTCTCAGTGTCTTTTACCATATAAAGATGACACTATCAGTCTGCATTTGTCCCAATAATTCCTTCATTGGAATTATGCAAACATAACCTTCTGCTGTTGTCTGCTCTATGGTCAGGTTGTTGTCTCTTTGGCACATTCCCCATTTCCATTCTCAATTTTATAACATATCCTTGCTCTCCAAATAAGCAGTCTCAGACACACTATGACACATATATACAATATATGTATATAAGGTCAAAGTCAGAAAAATATAAACTTTTTTGTATGAAACTGAGAAACTGGGGAAGGGAGAGTTTCTACTGAGTCATTCCCCAGTTTTGTGCTGAGTACAACACAGTTTATATTTTTTATTACATTGACCTCGTATTGTTTTTATACTGCAACTTAAATTAAAACATTGATAGCTAATTCAATTATAACACTATACATGTAATATCTAACACTGGACATTCATGTATAAATAGTAATGTTATAGACAATCATGGTTTGATAAATCAACAAATCTCACAGAATATCATATTTGAAATACTGCACTCATATCATTTTAATTTGAAAAGGAACCTAGCATTATTTACATCCTTTCCTTTTTTGTGGATAGTTGTTTTATTGGCAATCACACCACTTTTGTACATACTATAAGGGGTTTTCTAGGTTACATACCTGTCTGAACCAAGCAATCTAAATGTTCTACTTTTATCACAGATCTCTTGAGTTACCTGTAAAATAAATCGGAGAGTTTGAACTAATTGTTGATATCAAATCTTTATGTATATACCGGTAGTACTCAGGTCAACTCAACTATATTTTCATAAATATAACTCATGGACGTTTTGGTCTAAACAAAAATTAACAAATGATTATTTTCCTACTCCACCTCCAACACACAAATGTATAACTCAATGAATGTTTTGTTTAACATTTGAATCTTTGAGAAACATTACAGCCAATTTCATTAAGTGTGCAGGCAAAGGTAATATCTTTGGTTAGCTTGCTTGTAAGCTGAACCGTGAAGTCATTATAAGGTCAGGTATACTACTAGGGTTTCCGCTGGCGGTCACCATTTTCACAATTTGTGAAAAAATAATAATTGTGGCGATTAAAATTTGTCATTGGCAAAAAAATATATATAATTTATTTACATTTTTTCTTGTTTCTCAGACTTTACCTGATCAGACAATACTCGGGGAAATTCACCTTAAACTCGTTAAGATTTTGACAGAAAATCAATAATCAGCTGATTGCATTTTATAGCTATCAACAACAAAGGACTAATTAATAAAGGTGTTGATTGTATTGTTTGAAAAGAAATGATATGGTTAAATGGCGTCCGTCACATGTCACATAAAGTATTTATTAACCACTTTGCGACGCACGTGTTTGAAGCAAACTTTTGATGTCTCCTCTCCTTCTTTCAATGATAGTCCAGAAAAGAAAACTGTGGTTAATACAAAAAATCTGATTTAAAACGATCCTTTGACTTTGATATAGGTAATTGATTTGAGAGAGTACTTTAAAGTCATTTCAGTTACACATGTGTTTCAAGCATAGTTTTACTTTCATTTACGATGGTCTGGAGAAGAAAGTTGTGGTTATGAAGAAATCTATTCAACAGGTTGGGAACAAACCCTCAAAGGAGTAACTCTTCAATGTAATGACTACACCTTAAATGAGGGATCAATTTCAAGAGATAAACACTTTTGTTTTGTTGTAAAAACCTCTTCTCAGTACAAAAGGGCACATATTTTTATTTTGAAGAAACTTTCACAAAGAACCATACATCTTTCTGGTATTATATGGATTAAACATGTCCAAGAATTTGTAATATTTTGGGACTTATATCTTCTTTGTTATTCATTGTAAGTGGCCCCCTTCTTTAAGAAAAATTGTTCAAAATATAATCAATTTTCCCCATTTTAAGTTAAAAATGAAGTTCTTCTTTTTAAAAGTAATAAAAGTGTTTATTCATTACAATGTAGACTCTAAGATAAGTTTGAAAGAATAATTTTTAGGGGGGGGGGGGGGTGTAGAAAAAAAGTAGTCTACTCTTATAGGAGGGTAGTTTACCTTACATAATAATGACTGCATGGTTCAGGTAGAAAGCAAGCTAAGCAAAGATGTTACCTTTACTTACACACTCAATTCAATTGACTGTAATAATAATGACATTACTTCAATTGATATATTAGAAGATGAAGCACAAGACATTTCCAAGATGTAGAATTACACCTACTATTGTAAAAACCTACCTCATTTGCCTTAAAACTTCTTCCTTGCATCCCATGCTTGTGAAAGGCTAAAACACTGTCTTGTAAACATACTACAAAACAAAAAAAGATGTAAGTTATAGAGAAATGATTTAACATACAGAAAAGTATGAAGAGGGAGTCAGCTAGACTATAATAACACTCGATGAGTTGAGGAACTGGTATTATTGTATAGTAACATAAGCTTTCAATGTTCTATGACATAGCTAATTACAGCTATTTTGTGTATTATTCCTTTTTTTTTATCTTTTTTTTGTGATAATTTTTCATATCCGCTACTTGCTTGAGATAAATCAAAGCGCTGTAAGCGCTGAAGGCAGTTAACCAAAAACCAAGGCAACCGTAATTATGAAAACTGTGGCAATGTTGCCTCAACATTAAACATTCATATATAGTACACTCATGTTTATCTAATGATTTATTTATTAAGGCAAATAATTTATATGTTATCAAGGTTTCAAAAGCAATGCATATATCAATGTATATTTTTTATGGTGAGTCTGCAGTGGTACAAGTTCCCAATGATTGCAGTTGTTCTACTTGGTAGTTAACCTTGGTTTTATTTGACTGCTAGAAGTTCAATTTGACGTAGTATGAACATGTAATAGTATGAATGGACTGGTTTCCCTGGAAAGAAAACTGAGTGTGTGTTCTATAGTACAAAAGTTATGAGACTTGAATCAGACAAATGTTCACTACAACAGGGATCAAAGATGAGGTCTGACTGACTTGCCCATAGTAAATGTAAATGATTTGTTATTCTGTCCCATACATATGAATATATATAATTTAGGGGTAGGGATCTCAACGGTTTTCAAGTTCTCAAACAGGTAGGGGTAGGCAGAGGATTTAGGGGGCAGGGGGCCCGCCCCCCCCCCCCCCTTTTTGGGAAAAAATTTGGTTGCTTATATAGTTAATCACTGAAGCATGACTGGAGCGGGCCCCTCTTAGGTCAGTCAGTGGGCCCCACTTATGAAAATTTCTGGATCCGCCACTGGGGGTAGGGTGACCCTAGGGACTTCCCCTACATTTCATTTTATTTGTTATATTGTCCCATACATGAATATATATGGTTTAGGGGTGGGGATCTCATTGGTTTCCAAGTTCTCAAACAGGAAGGGTAGGGTGACCCAAGGGACTCCCCCTATATTTCATTTAATTAGTTATATTGATCCATACATGAATATATATTGTTTTGGTGTGGGGATCTCGACCGTTTCCAAGTTCTCAAACAGGAGGGTTGGGATGACCACAGGGACTTCCCTTATATTTCATTTGATTTGTTATATTGTCCCATACATGAGTATATATGGTTTAGGGGTAAGGATCTTGACCATTTCCAAGTTCTCAAACAGGAGCGTGAACAGTGACCTCAGGGACTCCCCCTATCTTTCATCTGATTTGTTATATTGTCCCATACATGAATATATATGGTTTAGGGATGGGGATCTCGACCATTTTTCAATTCTAAAACAGGAGGGGTGGGGTGACCCCTAGAGACTCTTCCTATATTTCATTTGATTTTTCATATTGTCACAAACATGAATATATATGGTTAAAGGGTGTGGATCTCGACCGTTTCCAAGTTCTCAAACAGGGAGGGTGGGGTAACTCCAGGGACTCCCCCTATATTTAATTTTTTATTTATTATATTGTCCTATACTTGAATATATGCAGGGGCGGATTTAGACGGGGGAGGGTTGCGGGCTTGCACCCCCCTTAAATTTGCAAAGCATGGGTTGTTTCTCAGCTTAATAAAGAAAATTCCGATAATTTTACCTCAATTTTTTTTTAGCCTCGCTCTGCTCAGCAAAAATTTAAGTTTGCGCCCCTCCTAACCTAAAATCCTGGATCTGCCCCACATATGGTTTAGGGGTGGGGAACTCGACCGTTTCCACAGTGGCAGATCCAGGGGGGTTCCGGGGGTTGGAACCCCCCTTTTTTTTGGCCGATCAATGCATTTGAATGGGAGCATATATTTGGAACCCCCCCCCTTTTTAAAATGGCTGGATCTGCCATTGTTCCAAATTATCAAACAGGAGGGGGTAGAGTGGCCTAAAGAATGCCACCTATATATCATATGATTTACTTACATTAAGGTATATATAATATAGTTGCATTATTTGTGAAAATAAAGAATGAAACTTTCAGCTACCTTAATTGACCCTTCAAAATTGAGAAAAAACAAATAGCCCCTCGAAATTGCAGTAATATGTTTACACTTTATAAGCATCTCACATGCATTATCATCATTTATCATTTATAAAGACAATTTAGACTGTGACCATGAACACGTATATTGTTAGATATACTGTTCCCAGCTGTCACGTTGTATTGGATTTTTAAATTAAAATTTATCAAAAAGTAATTTTTAGTTTTTGAATAAAATATTTTTCTGCTTTTTCTTTCTTTTACATATATCTTTTGGTTTACAATACTAGTGTTTATATTCCTTTACCATGCATAGATGTATTTTTTCACCTGCTTGGATTTATTTTGTAAATGATCGTCAAACCCGGAATTACCCTTATCCGCTTCCGGAATCGGATCCGATTTTGTAAAATTTTGTCTCCACGGCCGCCATTGTTATGTGTTTACAATGTTGTTTTTGTCAATCAGATACGATTTTACTCGAATTTATACAATATTTGTCGGCAATTTTCTGTATAAAGCTAGCGGTTGAACAAAATAAACATCGCCGTCATGAATAATAATGATAAAAATAAGTTTTTAGCTCGTTTAATTGGAGACTTTGGTGAACATGGTGAAAAGGTTTGCAAAGTAATTTCTTATTTTCTTTCAAATGTAAGGCGACTACAAAATGTACGTCGGGCGTAGCTAGAAACCAATTATCCTAGTCGAAATTCCGCTTGCAAAAGTGGAAGGTCTCGGACCACCGCTAATTTGCACACCTGCCTCCAAATTGAAAAGCTACGAAAATTTCTATTTCTAATTTGAAATTGCCGCCAACAGCATGAACAGTTGAATTATATAATAGACTACTGACGTAGTTGTACTACGTATTGATGACAAACAATATTCCTACGACTTTTGTCATTTAGGAAATTTAAACTGCTTGTCTTAAGAAATTTTCGGCGATTAAATATTTCATACAATTGTTCTTTGACATCTTAGCTAAAAGCACAAGTCATAATGAACTACACAAGGATTTTTAATAAGCACTACTTCCTATGTGTAACTTTAAAACTTTTGGATAAATCGACGATCATTTAAGGTTTTTCTGGTCATTTTTTTTTGTAATCCAGAATAAAAAGTATTAAAAAAGTGTTCAATTAGTTATATATAACATAGTAACAAGCTAGATAATAACAATGGCAAGTATTTCAGGATTTATTGGGTAGAACACAAATCTAGGGTGCTCGCATAATGCAGCTTAACTGCATAAAAAAATATTACTAGAAAGTAAGGGGGCACAATGTTGATGTCAAAATATACATCAACGCTGTCATTAGCCAAACAACATTGTCATAGGCAAAACAACATTGTCATAGGCAAATAACATTGTCATAGGCAAAACAACATTGTCATAGCCAAACAACATTGTCATAGGCAAAACAACATTGTCATAGGCAAAATAGGGATAAAAAGTGATTATCTTTTGAAACTGAGGCATGTCTCACTGCCACATCTCAGAAGGCTATCACCCTTCCATGAGATTGTAGTGAGAAACACCCTCTCATTTGAATGACCTTAAAATTGGGAACAGGTTTACAAGAAGTTCCACATGCTGTTCATGAATCAGAGAGCACTTTCATGTTACTGCCAAGCATTTGACTAAATATAAAGGCATCTGTTCAATACTTTTGTAATAATGTGTGGCAAAATTTTTGGTTTATCAACACATTGTTACATTCAAAAGAGAAATGTGACGGAAATAATTGTTGAACCAACAGATGGATTGACAAACAGACAAAGTGACAAATTATATGATGGAAGTTTTTAACGAGTCACGACCTTGACTGGCTATACAGCGATGATCTAATTAGAACTATCAAAACTAGTATAATAACATATTATTCTTCGAGTTAAGGAACAGGTTTTTGATACATTCTAACTTTATAAATATTTTGCAGCATGATACGCCTATCCTCTTGTGTGTGAAGTTTTATGCAATAATCATAAAAAGTTTCTGAGAGACAGCACTACATGTGAAAATCCCCCTTTTTTTTTTTTACAAAAAACTGTATTACTCTGAAATAAAATTTTGAATCAACACCAAAAAGTATACAGACCTTAAGATTAATATAATTATAATTTCATTCGTTTAAACGGGCAGTGCATTAGAGTGAAATTAATTTCTCCTGGGTGTTTCATCATATGTAGCATAGAGGGCGTAATGTTTTCCCGCTTCAAAATTATTTTCGCGGTATTTTATTGCCTATGTTATCATTCAGCACGACATCGTCAATCTGAGCAGTCGAATTTTCTTGGTACGCTGCCTATCTTGAATTTGACAATGAACCCAGATTCTCCATTACTTGAGGAATCTCCTGCATGGTGTTTCACAACAGGACATTTTCAACACTAGTAAACAACAATTAAAGTTTCAACAGCAGCCCTTTCGAGAACCTCATCCCGGTTGTATATGCCGTTTTCCCGTTATATTGCAACATGTCCAGCATGAGCGGAAGTCAGTCTTAAAGTTTCAGGAAGGAGCCTGCTATGGTTGTGGATAACCAATATTTGAGGAATAGATGCCTATTCAACTCGAAAGCAGTCTATGGTCCAAATCAGGAATTATTTATACAAGATGAGTATTTAAATATTTATATTAGTAGTCAATCGAGTGCACACTTTTCTCACACACGACTACATTGAATATGAACAAGGTCAGTCTAAAATTATCGTCAGAGATAGATTATAGAGATATATTGATTTTTGGTATAACATTGGTTGTCATGATTTCATTACCGACAATTTAAATACCGATACCATTTTACACGCTTATATACTCTTTTATTAAAAATTGTACTACACGGCTGTCCGTTTGTTTACAAAACATTATTTGTTTTATAAACTATTGAAGATCTTTTTGTTTAGAGGACTTATTATTGAATGTACTGATGTAAACCATTGGTTTGCTTATTCACTTGCCACCACTTGCTACCTCTGTTCTAAGCAATGGTAATCAAAGTTTTAATTTTAGATATATATTGTAGGTCATGTCATTTACATCTATGGAAAACACCTTTGTGAAATTTGAAGATATCTTGGTAGATATGCAATCTAATTAAACATATTTTTATTGTTTAACGTTTAACATTCAGCTTATCGCCAGATAGGCATATATACGATCTGCATTCTGATCATCTTGGTTTTTACTGATCATATGACGAGGTATAATAGTTAAGACTACTAATCCTTGGATGGAAGTTCATATATATTTGTATTCTCGTTCTCCTTTTTGGGATGAAGTTTTGCTTAATATATATTTACTGAAGTTACGTGACCACTAATTAAATTGATGTGAATGATAAGAAATTTAAATTTTATGTATATAGATTTATGGATTTGTCACCGATTCTGATATTAACGTGTGTACAGATTTTGCCACCTGAGTTAGACAAGACCTTATTGATTAAAGTGGTTGTATCCACATGGTCTCCCAGTTATACATTGACATATTTGGTTACTAAAGTATTTCATTGATACAGACAAAGCTATCATAAGCATAACCGGTTGAGAGACTCATAACTGTTTGATACCATAAAACAAGTTAAACTATCTTCAGAATATTGAGGTTGATTTTATGGGAGAACTGTAGCTTCCGTTGGTCAAATTATATCCATTTCGTATATATGTCATAGGAATGTGGCTATACTATGATTGAATCATTAGTTTTGATGTTATATCAGCCTATATGAATCTAATATTGGACTTTCAGTTCAGTAAGATTATTGCTCAAGGTATGTGTCATGAATACGATGTATACCATAGTTCTATTTGGAAGAACTTACGGCTGTTAAATATATATGACTTCTTGGACGGATTTTATGAGAGATAAACGCATTGATGGTTTACGGATAACCAAAACTTTTTGTTATTGTTTATATAAGGGCATTATGAAGCCTTATTTGCAGATATTGTGTATGTCATTTTTGTGACTTGTTAGAAGCACAATTAAGTCTTGTTCTTAGAGGTTGAATGGATACCTAGGGCATAGATAAAATTGCAGACTATATAAGTCGTATCATAAATACTGATGACTGCCGTTTTGCAGTACATAATTTTGAAGATTTGGATTCCCTGTTTGGGTCCTCATGAAATTAATTGGTTTGTTAGTGATCATAACCATCGATTACCTGTATTTTACTACAGGTATTGGAATGTACATTCATGTTTATTGATGCGTTCACTATCTATTGGCAAGGTTTTAAATGGGTGTTATGTTCCCACAGTTTGCCTATTATTGAAAGTCCTTATGTATACATGCAGCAGTGTAAGGCATATTTTACTATTATTTTACCATTTGAGGAGATCGGCGTATTATTAGCCGTTTTTATATATCAAAGGAGATAGAATAATTTATCAGAAGGTATAAATGGGTGGTATGCTCCCCCAGTTTGCCTATTATTGAAAGTCCTTATGTATACATGTACAAGGCATATAGAACTATTATTTTACCTTTGTGGAGATCGGCGTTTTACTGGCCGTTTTTATGTCCCAAAGAAGATAGATTAATTGATCAGAAGGTATAATTGGGTGGTATGTTCCCCCAGTTTGCCTATTATTGAAAGTCCTTATGTATACATGTACAAGGCATATAGAACTTTTATTTTACCTTTGTGGAGATCGGCGTTTTACTGGCCGTTTTTATGTCCCAAAGGAGATATATTTATTGATCAGGTGTTGGGTTTACATTACCTACTAACAAAGCTAATTTTTTATTTGGTAGAGGGAATAAATCGGCTTTTGGTATATGGATTTACCATTTACGGTGTTGGCTATTAGAATGGAGTTTAGGGTGACATTAAATTAACTAGTATTAACTTGGTGATAGTTTTCATGTATTGGGGTAATTTTTATTGCATATGCTTTATTGTAATTTTTCATTTTATTGGTGTATAATGTATTGTATTGATGAACTATTTGAAAACTTGGAAGGAGCCACATATCAATTTAAATTTATGTTATTTCATATGTTTTTTCCAGGTGTTCAGAAACGATATTGCTTTGTCTAGTCCTGTATGTATCTGCATACTATAGTATAGAGGGGTGCACTCGATTACTGGTGTAGATTCTACAACAGATTCTCAATTAGTGAAATATGTTTTTGAGGATGTTGAAACGAAATTAGGCCCACAAATCTGGAAGGAAGAGCCGATGAGTTATTACAGGATGCGTATAATAAGTTATTTTGTGTATATAATCGTTTTACACAACGTACCATTGGTGCGTGTATATTGGGATATCTATGTTTTAAGTGTATCAGAATTGTTGAATCTGCGTTATTATGCAATTAATTGCAAGTCAATACACATTTCAATTTGTATCGGAAGAACGGATATTTACAGAGATGGAAACTGGTTTATTATTGTGAAAAACGCACAAATTTGCGCCCAGTCCTAATTTGGAATTATATATGCATAGAGTAGCATTTAATCTGATTAAAATTTGTATTCATTCAGGAATTGTCACAAGTGAAAGAACTTTTTGTTTTTCGTTCAACAAATTAGCCTTTAAACTATACAAGGATGAGGGAATTTACTTTGATGCAATTTTCTCCATTTGTTACCGATATAAAAGCATACGGATTATATAGTTTACGATCTTGTGGTGCTATTACCGCTGCAAGGTTTGGTTTTTCAGATAGACTTTTTAAACGTCATGGACGTTGGAAGTCGGAAACTTCAAAGGATGGCTATTTGAAAGAAGATTTATCAAAACGTAGGATTGTTTCTCAGAATTTGGGAAATGAATATCTTTTTTGTTTTATTTACATTTGGACTATATAATTTTGCATACATAGTACTAAATAGCTTCCCGTTCTTTGGGTTCAGCATCGGCGTTGTCGTGCGACTATCCACTTTACAAAGTCTTTGGTATTTATTATAGCCTTTTATGGCGTTTATATGCAGAGTGTGTACATATATATACTTGGATATTTGGTACAAGTATTGGTTATACTTGGATATTTGGTACAAGTATTGATTATACTTGGATATTTTGTACAAGTATTGATTATACTTGTTTATTTGGTGCAAGTATTGGTTTAATGTCTACATTGATGGGTGGTTTATACCAGGAGAATTATAATTTCATTCGTTTAAACGGGCAGTGCATTAGAGTGAAATTAATTTCTCTTGGGTGTTTCATCATATGTAGCATAGAGGGCGTAATGTTTTCCCGCTTCAAAATTATTTTCGCGGTATTTTATTGCCTATGTTATCATTCAGCACGACATCGTCAATCTGAGCAGTCGAATTTTCTTGGTAAATTTTAATTCTGGTTAAAGTTTATTAAGCTTTTTATTTGGAGAGTTTTTTGTGTCGATACTGATGTTTGAGTTATATATTATATGTGTAGATATATATGTATGTATTGAGATTATTTATCATTAAATATAGAGCATCGGCGTTGTCGTGCGACTATCCACTTTACAAAGTCTTTGGTATTTATTATAGCCTTTTATGGCGTTTATATGCAGAGTGTGTACATATATATACTTGGATATTTGGTACAAGTATTGGTTATACTTGGATATTTGGTACAAGTATTGATTATACTTGGATATTTTGTACAAGTATTGATTATACTTGTTTATTTGGTGCAAGTATTGGTTTAATGTCTACATTGATGGGTGGTTTATACCAGGAGAACTAAGAAGTGTCTTAAGTTTTAAGCGATGATCATAAATCGTCTTTGAGATACGGCACTACATGTGAACCCCCCCCCCTTTCCTGTTTTAGTTATAAAGTCCCTTACTCAAAAAGTTTAAATATTATTTTCACCAAAAAGTATACAGATTGTTTGACCATCATAAAAAAACTATTAAGTTTCATGAAATTTTGATAAGTGGTTCCCAAGTTACGGTGCAACATGTGGATGCCATACATTTGTATAACATATACGTCCCGTCAAAATTTTGATGCGTGTATAAAAATAGTGGTTTTCTTTTTGTTTGGAAATGGGCATCCAAAGTAAAAGTTATTCATCAAAAGTTTTCTGAACTTGATATGTCATTTTTACCTATTAAATACATATGTAATTAGAATTAAAATGTAATATTTTCCATTTAATGACTTTAAATATGAATGCTACAAAAAACGAAAATCACTTCTAAGCACTCTTATGAACCAATTTTTAGACATAATTTAGATTGAGAAAAAATATTTTATATATTACTTTCTAACTTGATTTTATATGGACCATAATTTCATTAAATAAGCATTACATAAAATCAATTGTATAACCATGCTATGGAGCAGTGATGGTGAACACAGAATCTGGTGACCCCTGAGGTTTATTAACTTTATACCAGAATGATTAAATTGATTTTCATGCAGGTGAATCTTCTTAATGACAATGACTAAACAGTTTCCCTTTTATTGTAAGATTCAAGGCTCAATACTTGCATAAATATAACTTTTTTTGGAGGTGGTTACTGTTGCTTTGTTTTTATTTGTTTATTATTTTCCTAAGAGACCATACATAGTTAATGAAAAGTCATGCAAAAAATTAAACTAATTTCTCATTAAGAGATGTAAGAATTTCAACAGAAACTGATCCTAATTTCTTTTATATTGCTTTAATGACAGTGGGGTGTGAACAGAATTTTTAAAAGGCTTTTATAAAACATTTCTTAATCATTTGTTTCAGTGGACTGAATACAAGTTTAGTTAATTAAAGATCAAAAGAATAAATACCTAGTCATGCACATTACCTGACAGAGCTATTTACTAAATGGTGCATTACAGTGCAACAAAAGACAAAAGATATGTTTTGATTAGGAAAATATCTGCAGTGGATGTGATTTAATTGATGATACTAGGTAACATGCAACCATATGACATTGTTTGAGAGTTTTCCACAAGAAGTAGGTCACTCTGACCCACATTACTCATCATTGTATATTTTAATGTTGTAAATCTGTGTTCACCTTCCAGTTTCTATAAGTGTCTGGTATAAATTCATTAATCAATATATTTGTGGTAGAGTGATAATTATAAGAAAACTTTAATCTCAATTACCTAAGTGGATCCAGAGGGGTGAGGAGGTGAAGGTGGGGTGGGAGTGGGGGTACCCCCCTTTGTAGTTGGAAAAAAAATGGGTGATTATATAGGGAATCACTGAAGCATGACTGGAACAGGTCCCCTTTTATGGCAGTCATTCAACACCCCCCCCCCCCCACACTTATTGAAATTTCTAGATCTGCCATTGCTATATTTGTTGTTAGAGTCTTAATAAGAATCCTGCTGAAGGTCAGGGTTATCACTAGGTACACTGGCTTCCTCCACCAACCAAAAATGGCCACTGTTATATAACCAAGAGTGCTACAAGAGCAGCAATCAATCAATGTCAAAAAGGGGGGAACAATTCTATAATTCTACAGCTTCTGTCAAATGGATAATACCATTTGTGCAATGTCATGTCATTTATGACCTCAATGATTCATTCTTATTAAATCTACTGTAATTGCATTGGCTTTCTATTAACATTGATATTCCAATACACATAAAGTGTAATGTTCAGAAATTTAATATGAAAAGGTAGTAAAGAGTTTCAGATATTATGTTTTATGTGAAAATTTAATATTCTAATTCAGCAAAACTGACAAAATATCAATTAAAAATCCATAATAGATGATATCATAAAAATAACATTTTTGTAAATGTTCTATAAAATATATTGATTTTCAATATAGAATTTCATTCTAATAAACTGTTGACACAGAGATATGTCTCATCTTCTTGTTAATTTGATAGAAAATGCAAATGTTGAAATTAATATATCCATACTTTAACATGTAAGCTATGCAAAATATTCAAAATCAATGAACCATGACTGACATTACGGGTCCAAAATTGCCAATGCTAATTCATATGCATATCAAATATCATCGACCTACCACTATATGATTCCCAATAGACAGACTGACCTAATCACAAACTGATTCATGTAATAGACCAAGACTGAAGGGACAGGGGCCTAATAATCTCCATTGTAATGAGATATGCCAATGCTAATACAACTGCATGCCAAATATCATTGACCTACCACTAGTGGTTCACCGTATACTGACTAGTCACAAACTAATACATGAAAACTAAGCAAAAACTGAAAGGGCAGGAGCCAAATAATCTCTACAGAAATCAGATGTGCCAGTTCTACCGTATAGCGGGTTATTTTTGCGAGTGCAAAATTTCACAATTTTTAGTGAATAAACTTAAAGTATATGAAATAATTTGGCAGATTCAAAACTGTTATCAATACCTTTGCATGTGCACTTTTAATTGGCGATTTTGTTTTATACGCAAAAATATCCCGCTATACGGTAATGCAACTGCATTGAAACTGCAAATATCACTGACCAACTGCTAGTAGTTCCCCATAAACTTGAACATAATTCATTGTTCACAACAATACCTTGTATCAAAAAGCACCAGGCCAATGAGTCATTTCTCGAGTTTCAAAGCGTAATAAACATTCATCAGGAACACTAAAGTTTGGGAATCTAAAGAGGTATGAAAAGCATTTCTAATGATTAAATCATAAGAACATTAAAAGAAGTGATCATAAGTGAAAGCCTGCTATCATCATATCCATGAGGGTAATGTCTTAAAATGAACTAAAGCCTTGCCAACAGCACCCATCTGAAAAGATGAGTCTTGGACAGTTTTGGTGAAAAACTAGAGGCTCTTAAGAGTCTGTGTCGCTCACCTGTATTAACAGATGCTCTGTAAATCATGTGAAATAAGGTTAAAACGTAATTAATAGTATTAGAAATTAGATATTATCAGATACTATAATGATATCTAAGATAATAGCGTTAAATTTACTTAAAATAACCAATTGAGGGACAGAAACACAACAACAGGTTGTTGAATTTGTCTGAAAATTTGTGGGCAGATAGATCTTAATCTGATGAACATTTTTACTCCTTCAGATTGGTCTAAATGCTTTGGTTTCAGAGATACATGCCAAAATCTACATTTTACCCCTATGTTAAATTTAACCATGGTGGCCATCTTGCTTGGTTGGCCAGGTCACCGGACACATTTTTAATACTAGATACCCCAAATGATAATTGTGACCAAGTTTGGTTAAATTTGACCCAGTAGTTTCAGAGGAGAAGATTTTTGTAAAAGATTACAAAATTGTACAAAAATTGACTATAAAGGCCAAATACTCCATACAGGGTCGACCGACAATTTTGGTCATGTTGACTTTTTTTGTAGATCTAACTTTGCTGAACATTATTGTTGTTTGCAGTTTATCTCTATCTATTATAATATCCAGGATAATAACCAAAAACTGCAAAATTTCTTTAAAATTACCAATTCAGGGGCAGCAACCCACCAACAAGTTGCCTGATTCGTCTGAAAATTTGTGGGCAGATAGATCTTAATCTGTTTAACAATTTAACTCCCTGCCATATTTGCTCTTAATGCTTTGGTTTCAGAGATATAAGCCAACATCTACATTTTACCCCTATGTTCTTTTTTTAGCCATGGTGGCCATCTTGGTTAGTTGGCCAGGTCACCGGACAAATTTTTTAAACTATGTAGATACCCCAATGATGATTGTGGCCAAGTTTGGTTAAATTTGGCCCAGTAGTTTCAGAGGAGAAGATTTTTGTAAAAGTTTACAGACGCCGGACGACAAAGGACGACAAGTGATGAGAAAAGCTCAGTTGACCTTTCAGGTCAGGTGAGCTTAAAAGGGGATACAAACTGAACCAATATTCTTTTCATCAGCATTATAAAAAGCAATGGACTTAATTTCCAATAATTAAACACATTATTCCATCAAATATTAATAACAATTGTATCGATGACCATTTCCAATATAAAGTAATATTGGACATTGACCTGATGATAATTATTATTTATTGATACAGAGATGTTATCCTACATTTATTAATTGATACTATTTGTTGATCAACTGACATTTCCTGTCCTGTTTCTAAGACAAGGTGATTCAAGACGGCTATAATAATGTTTTGTTGATTTATATTTCTTTTTCAGGAAACAATAAATAATAAACTTTGTTTGACACTTAATCATTGGATGCAATACAATTAACTAATCTCGAACCATGAGTGTCTAGGAAGATGGACAATTAATAGGTGATTATGGAGAATAAGTTGCATTTCAATCAAAGGACTGTAACTCATTTATACAAAATTCTCAGAAATAATCCTGAATATGTTTAATTGTCATTTGTTGCATGTTTGCATTGTGTTCTGATTCTTTGTAAATATTTTTCGAGTAAATTTATTTCTGTTTGATGTGATGCTGTTCTAATCTTATTTTAATTGTCTGTTGTTTATACTGTATCTTTTCTTTGGTAATCTGTTATGTAATAGGGAAATGTGTGTTAACACCTGAGCAAACATCCAACCTCATATCTTTTTGCCAATTCTTTGACCTGACAATTAAATCATCCTGATGTAACTTTCTGCCCTATATTTCAATTTCGCTAATAAATGTGTCAGTGAACAAAATCCTCAAAGTCACACATAATGAGTTCATAGTAATTTCATAGTAATTTAAATAATTTAATTACCCCTGATTTCTTTCAGAACACACCATTTGAACTCATGATATGTAAAATTAAGGATTTAGTGCTCACATTATTATCGACCTAATTTTTCCTGCTATAACCTATCTTGTACATAAACTCATGGGAAATACTGTGTAGCAATGCCATTGGTATCCATGTTTGAATTAAACATAAATCATAATTTAATTGCAACTTTTATTTTATATATATACATCACAATTATAATTTGGCCCTTGGGGAAACTACTCAGCTAAAAAATTAAAATTTTTGCTCCATGCCTAAACCAAGAGCCTAGCTATGTGCATACTGAAAGTAGCAAAGTATAGACCCCTGGCTTGACATCACACCAATCCAATTGGAACGATGGTTCAAAATAAATGCATGAGGCTATCAGGAAGCCTATGAGGCTATCATTCCTAGAGACTTATCATGCTTATGAGGCTATGAGGAAGCCTATAATGAGAAAATGAGGAAGCCTATAAGGAGGCTATGAGGAAGCCTAGTAGTGTTGATGTTGAATTGGTGTTGGAATGAATTTGTATGAAATTTGACAGTTTATCCCCAGAAATTCTTACGGGATGAGTGAAATTTCTGAAACAACCAGTGATAAAATTTCATAAATGTCCATAACACAGATGGTAACAGCTAAGTGAATTGCATTTCAATCAAAGGACTGTAACTCAATTATTTTTTGGAACTTTTTAGTTATTAAAGTCATATAAAATGAGTGACTGGTGAAAAATGATGTTTATCTGATTCTTGAACAAATGCATGTATATATCATAAACTTAGTCTTCTGTTATGATCTTATAATTTTTTTATGCATCCATATCGTATAATCATCATTTTTTTTATCTCAGTCTGTTATGATGTGAAAATATGGCAGATAATTAATTGTCGTGTTTTGAAGCCGTACATTACCCATTGTCACCTTATAGTAAACAATCAGCAAAAAATTATGGATATTCAGCATGTGTATATAATGTACACTAAGATAATAGTTTATTTCAATGGCAGATCCATGTGTATAGCAATCATGGCATATTTATGAGAAAGGTCACACTGAGTTCACTAAATATGGAAAACATATTGGCAAATTGTTTACTGGAAGTAAACAATTATAAAGAAAAGTAAATTCTTCTAAATTTGGACAAATTACAGAATTTTCTCAGGAAAAAAGTATATACATGTATACATAAGTTTTATAATAAAAACTAGCCATTTAGTTAAAAAAAAAACAACATATGCATCATTTTTTTTAATTTGAAGTTCATATGACTTTAAAGTTCAAAGGGAAAATCTGAAATTAGTGATCAGAAAAAAATATTTTTGCTTACAACAAATTTTCACAGACATAATTTACACAATGTAGATATTTATCATCAATTATGTAAAATTTAGGAAAATAGAGATACATGTATTATCACATACAAGCAAAATCTATAATCTCAATTATAGGGACAATAAAAGTATCTGATCATTTTAGATTTCCTATGCACTTGAAATTGGTTTTAATAAATGGCATATCTACAAAATTGTAATTATAATGTGTGATAAAATACAGGCAAAATTTGATGGTATGAAGGTCCCTTTCTTGATCAGTGACATTTGGTTATCTATACTAACAAATGAGATGACCTTATTTTGTGAGTCCCTTCTCATCTTTCCACAACAAATTGATCATCATGCCTTTGTGTCCTATGCATAGTCGCATTTGTTATCCTCGCTTCTGATTAATCCATTTTGGTTATATTGGGAGAAAAAGGAAAATAAAGGCGTCTGGATATTGTTTACGCATTGGACAAACTTTTAAGTCATATACAAGACTTTCGTTAAGGACTGTTTAAAATTACACATAATTTTCACACATGTAGGTACTTGGGGACAGGACAATTATTTGCTGTTTACGGTACTATCAATTATAAGTTTAGTATCAGCCTTGGTCATATATAGTAGGGTTAAGGCAGTGTTCTCCCCAGATATTTCATGTCACATCTGGTAAACAGAGGAAATTGAAATACCATCTTGTTTCTAAAATTAAAGCATCACATCTATACCATAACTTATAAGAAAACCAATTCAGATAGCATCACATTAAAGATTATAGCATCACATTACCATGATGCTAAAAGGCCCTGGGGAGAACACTGGGTGAAGGTATATGTCTTTTCATAATTTACAGAAAAACGTGAAAACAATTGAAATTACTGTGGCTTGACTATGGGTGTTACTGTTTACCTTTATCTATAGCTCAACTTGCCTTTAAAATTGACAATACAATAGGGACATTTAAGTTTAAATTAAGTTGAGTCTACCTTGATTCTACCGGTACAGTTTTTATTTACCTATTCCAACCTTACTGCATGCTTTTTTACCTAGGACTATTCTTTTTAAAAATTGATAGGGAATTGAAGAAAATATTTTGGAAACTTGTGGTACAATTTCAGAGAGATCCATACACCTTTCCACAAGTTATTGTCTGGAAACCAGAAAAATGCTTATTTGGGCCCCTATTTGGCCCCTAATTTCTAAGCTGTTAGGACCATTACCCCCCAAATCAATCTCAACCTTCCTTTTGTGGTTATAAACCTTGTGTTTAAATTTCATAGATTTCTATTCACCTCAACTTAATTTAAAGTCTGGAAACCAAATGTCTATTCGGACGACACAGAGATGACGACGTGATACCAATATATGATATAATAAATTATTTTGCTGAGCGCAGCCTGATACAACCGCAAAGGTTGAATGCTCAACAGCTGGGGCAAATTTGGACACAATATTCAAGCTTGTTACTGTCTGAATTTGGATTGTGATCAAATTTTTAACATTGTATAGGTTTCTGACACAAAATAAATGTCAAGATCTTACAAATCTATTGTGCAATACTGTGCAATTAAAGATTCTTCTTGAAATTTTTCAAAAATTTGAAGAAAAAATTTGAACCCCTTAAAAAAATCGGAACCCCCAAACTTTTTGAATCCCCCCTTTGAACAACTACCCCCACACTCAATCCCAGCCTTTCCTTAGTAGTACGGAACCTTGTAGTACAATTTCAGAGAGATCCATACTCTTAAACACAAGTTATTGTCTGGAAACTAGAAAAATGCTTGTTTTTGAATTACCCCAAAACTCAATACCAGCCTTCCTTTGTGATATGGAACCTTGTGGTACAATGTCACAGAGATCCATACACTTACACTTACACACACGTTATTGGCCAGAAACAACAAAAATGCTTTAACTGTTGGCACCATAACCCCCAAAATGTATCCAAACCTTCAACTTGAGGTATTAAACATTGTGGTACATTTTCAGAGCAATTGAAATACTTGTACACAAGTTATTATCCTGAAAGTAGAAAAACGCTTGTTTTGGCCCCTAATTTCTTAACCGTTGGAACCATCATCCCCAATCCCAACCTTCCTTTTGTGGTATAGAACCATCTTTTTAAATTTCATAGAGATCCATTTACTCAAACTTAAGTTAGTGTCTGGAAACCAAATGTCTTCGGACGACACAGACGATGATGACATCATCATACCATTATACGATCCCAAATCTTTTTTTGCGGTCATATAAAAAATTAATGACTGTATCATATTATAAATACTTGATAAATGAGAAGCTACACAAATTTCAGAAATCCTTGTATTGTAGTTCCTGAGAAATATGACAAAAACTTTCAACTGGGCTATTTTGTGGAAAATGATACAAGTGTTTGGTAAACAGGAAGTTGTGGAGTGATAAATATAGAAACGCATCACATGGTAAAGCTGACTTATATAAACCCTGAAACCAAATTTCAGAAATCCTTGTAATGTAGTTCCTGAGAAAGATGAGACGAAAATATTCATGGGATGGAAGGACTGATGGACAAACAGAGGTAAAACAGTATACCCCCACCTTTTAAAAGCGGTATAACATACACTTACCTAATGATTGCACAGTAGAATCAAAATGTAACTCTGCTGCTTGTTTTCTACTTGACTTTAACTTTCCAGACATATTTACAACTTTTACAAATTCTGCAATAAAAACAAACATTTGATAATCACAAAATTAATCTGTATATCTTAAAGTTCAACGGTGACACCAAAAAATTTTTTGATGTCAAAAGTGTTGTGAAAAAGTTTCATAACATTTGGTTTGGGCAAACTTAAGAAAGAGAAACGAAACAAAAAAATCAGCATGTTTTCCATTTGTAAAGGGGCAAAACTCCAGAACAGTAAACGTGACACCACATAAATTCAAATTTGATCTGTAATTTTGTGGTAATAAGCATTGTGAATAATTTTTATAAAATTTCGTTACTTAAGTAAGAGAACAGAATAAAGAATTCAGCAATTTTTTGATTTGTAAAGGAAATAACTCTTGAACGGTTAAGGTGACGCCACCAAAATTTGAACTTGATCTGTATTTTGTAGTTATAAGCGTTGAATATAAGTTTCATAACATTTAGCAAACTAAAGTAAGAGAACTTTTTTCATTTGTAAACTCTAGAATGATTTAAAGTGACACCACCAAAATTCAACCTTGGTCTGTGTTTAGTGGAAATAAGCATTGTGGTTAAGTTTCATAATATTTGGTTGAGGCAAACTAAAAGTTAGAGAATGGAAACCAAATTTGGGATGTACGGACATATGTATGTACAGACAGAGAAGGGTAAAACTTAATGCCCCCACTGTTATGGCGGGGGCATAAAAAAAGTCAAACAGGTAAGACCAATCAAGGGAGAAGGCAAAATTAGTCTTTCAATACAGGTGGTCTTTCAATACAGGTTCCCAAATTTGAATTGAAAGAAGCGTTTAGGTTCATTTCAACATTCTACGTTTGAACGTACAAGTGTAAGTAAACATTACTGTTGGGTCTGCTATGTATATCAACTATAACTTATTCTGAGAACTGTTCATTATGTAATGTAATCTTTTTTTCACTGTGAACATCTTTCCTATGGAGTCAATATCTATCAAGAGATTTTGTAAGAATGGTTCCATTTATAAACCATTTATAATAACTTGCAGATTGCTGATTGTAAATATTCTAGCAATAGGCAACCCTTGAGTTAATCTTTTTAAAAACAGAATCGACAGAATAAAGATATTGATTCTGTTCAAGACCTCTGCAAAAGTTCAACAATCAGGACCTTAATTAACTAGTATAAAATCGCTTACTGTTAATATTTTCAAGTTCAACATGTGTTTTGAGTGAAATTATTTTTTCTAACATGTGCTCAAAATGAAGCTATATGAGATTAATTGTGACAAAAAATGATGATGATGATGAAGTTGATGATAACACAATATAATTAGCATGGCTAGAGAAATAAACTTTTCATTGGTAGTTACAAGGAATAAGTGATCAAATTATATCTTTTGTATTTGAAAGTCTAAAATCTGTGATGAAGTCCTTTCTCCAGCTGGAAGCACTACTAGTGTCTAAAAGCAACAGTAAGGCAGTTTATGTAAAATCATAGAAAGGCTCTGCACCCGGGTTATTTTCGCATGATTTAGCTTGGACATAATTATAACAAAGACAGGGAAATAATTAACTTAAGTATACTTACTATCATAACAGACTAGAATTGTATCTTTCTCTAACTGGGTAACATTAACTACAGGTAATGCTTCACCTAAAACCAATAGAACAAAAGCATTAATGGTCTGACTAAATAGAGTAAACAAATGGGACAATTGACTTGAGTGGAGAAAAAGATATACAGTATTTGACCATAATTAAAGCTCAAATCTCATTTTCCTTAATATAAGACCACAATTTATTTTAAATTATCTTAAACTATATGATTATATGAATTAATGCTTGAAATTAAGACCTCAGATGTTAAATATAGCGAGACTGGAAACATTCAAATATTAACTGTATAATACTAAAAGCAACTAAACTGAGAGTTAAAACTTGAAGTGTGTTATTGTGAAAGGTATTTAACCACTAGTTTTATCTGCTTTATTGTTAATTTCATGTAATCTTTTCTGATTCCTTGACTATGGCTCCTCAAACAAGTGCAAAATTTGCATCATTTATGTGGTGTGTGTGATTTTTCACTATATGGCAACAAAGTAAAAATACCTTCATTACATTCCATAAACCAACTGGAATTAGAATTCAAATTTATCACATCAAACTGTACATGGTTTCTATCTTGCCTGTAAATATATAAAACAAATTTAAATGATCTTTTTACCTGATACAATGTATCACCCATATATAGTATAACTGCTTTTTCATGAAATGCATCACAGAACAACAATGACTATATATGGGTATCTTAGGAAGTTACATTCTGGACATGGTCTATCTGTAACAATCATGCCTGGTAGGTTGTGCAGAATATGTGAGCATGTAGTCTTTTTCTGGTTTGAAAAATGTGGACTTTAAATCAAATGCCCAATGTTTGAAGAAAGCCATGTTTTCAAATGTTTCAGAACCCTGGCAACAACTATTAAACTGGTCCATAAATAGCCATTCTATATTGAATTTTTAATTGTGCCTTCTATGATTGGTTTTACAAAAAATAAATAAAAATAAAAATATTCTCAGTTTAAAAGCTGTTTATTTCTGAGATTTTAATCATTGTTTGACTGACTAATTTTAACCTCAGCACATTCAAGTTAAATATATACTTACCCTCTCCTTATACCCGTACATATCATTGGGTATTCCAATTCAGGGGAGATAAACATTTCAAACACTGTTAAATCCAGTGGCATTTCATCAAAATCAAAGGTCTGAAAAACAACAACAAAGTCAATGTAGGAAAATAACAGAATGGCAAATCAATATTGGCAGAATTACTAACCACTGTTGTGATTTATTTCAGACTTTACTTTTGGGCTTTTTAGCTTTGGATCTAAAGTTACCGTAATGCTATGTAAGGAATGACTGTAAATTACAGTCTGTAATAGTTTTTCTGTCTATGAAAAAATAACATCCAAAATGTGGTGCATACTTAATAACTCTCGTAGCAGGTTATTTAAAGTGTGCACCACATTTTTTATGCTATTTTGAATAGGCAGAAAAACTATTACAGTCATTTCTTATTATTTAATTCTTAGTTCCAATTTAAACCGGAGTAAATCATGAAAAAATATTGAAGTCGTCACTGTCACATGACAAAATTATGTCCATGAGCTGATAAACAAAACAACATCAGCCAATCAGAAGAAGTGTTACTTCCAAAAATTAAATTATACCTATATATTCATCCACTTACCTTTAACAACATAAATTTATTGAGTGGTTCATACCACTGCATGAGTATGATACCAGTGGGTAAAGCTCCACACAGGTACTTGTATCCATTGTAGGGATTTCTTCCCACACAACATTTACTACAGCCTTTTGTATCAGGAACTTTTGTTGTTGGTGTAAACCGTCTGAAAAAAATACACAATAAAATTTAGAAACGATAATGAACGTAAAAATAAAATTGAGCGAAAATTCACTATTACTGTTAATCAAGTCAATAAAAAAAAGTTATGTTTCAAGATATTTATTAGTTCAAAGTGCCTGCGCCATAATATTACACACTGTAAATCAATTTCTGTTTTAAATTTTGCTCCATTTTCTCTCTATACTTTTAGAGGTTAGCTGTTTGATATGGACTAAAAATTCAGGTCTGTTCCATCAAGATAAAGATAAGGCTTTTTATTGCTACGTTCCAGTCTTGTAAGTATCAACCATGCTGTCAAACCAGTGTCATCTTAATATAACACAATGTCTTTTCATCTAAGTTACAACAATGTCCAACTCAGCTTATCATTAGTTGAGCGTTAAATATAACTGGTCACAGATGACCATGGATATGTTTCAATTTTTGTGAACACAACCAAGTTCTCTTTTCATCAATTCTGACATCTTCAAATGAGACTAATCACCTATCATCACTTTCTATGAGCAACATTGACAAAAACCACTTATGGGGCAGGATCTGTTCACTCTAAAGCACCTGAGATCACAGCCAGTTTGTGGTGGTATTCATGTTGCTCAGTCTTTGCTCAGCCACCTCTGGGCGCAGGATTTTCTCGCTGTGTTGAACACTCAGGGGTAGCTTTAGGCTGTTTTCTGCTCTTTGGTCAGGTTGTTGTCTCTTTGACACATTCCCCATTTCTATTTTTAATTTTATTGAAGTTTTTCATTTAGAATATTGTTCCGGTAGGCTTCTCTTAGTTGTCATTCATTCTTTACCATGGAGCTGTCATTTTATGAGTTTTGAATGTTCCCTTGGTATCTTCTATCTCTTTTTATAAAGATAACTAGTTGGTACAGATTAGTTTATAAAGAGAACTAGTTGGTACAGATAACTTTATAAAGAGAACTAGTTGGTACAGATTACTTTATAAAGAGAACTAGTTGGTACAGATTAGTTCATAAAGATAACTAGTTGGTACAGATTAGTTGGTACAGATTAGTTTATAAAGATAACTAGTTGGTACAGATTACTTTATAAAGATAACTAGTTGGTACAGATTACTTTATAAAGATAACTAAGATAACTAGTTGGTACAGATTACTTTATAAAGATAACTAGTTGGTACAGATTAGTTTTAAAGATAACTAGTTGGTACAGATTAGTTTATAAAGAGAACTAGTTGGTACAGATTACTTTATAAAGATAACTAGTTGGTACAGATTAGTTTATAAAGAGAACTAGTTGGTACAGATTACTTTATAAAGATAACTAGTTGGTACAGATTACTTTATAAAGATAACTAGTTGGTACAGATTACTTTATAAAGATAACTAAGATAACTAGTTGGTACAGATTACTTTATAAAGATAACTAGTTGGTACAGATTAGTTTTAAAGATAACTAGTTGGTACAGATTAGTTTATAAAGAGAACTAGTTGGTACAGATTAGTTTATAAAGATAACTAGTTGGTACAGATTACTTTATAAAGAGAACTAGTTGGTACAGATTAGTTTATAAAGATAACTAGTTGGTACAGATTACTTTATAAAGAGAACTAGTTGGTACAGATTAGTTTATAAAGAGAACTAGTTGGTACAGATTAGTTTATAAAGATAACTAGTTGGTACAGATTAGTTTTATAAAGATAACTATTTGGTACAGATTAGTTTATAAAGATAACTAGTTGGTACAGATTAGTTTATAAAGATAACTAGTTGGTACAGATAACTTTATAAAGAAAAGAACCTTGAGAAACCAACCTATACACAAAAATTAATTACAGTCATTTAAGATTGATTGATTGTTGGTATTCCACCCCATTTTCAGCAGAGTTAAAGGCACCACCTGTCATGTGCAGGGTTTAAACTGAAAACCACAGTGTTGAATCTTTCAATCATGAAATGTAGGTAATTGTAACTTGAATGCTTCTTAACTACCAAACATCATGTATATTGACAAAGGTATGTCCAGGCCACATTTATGACAAGCCAAAATAAATGTTCTAAGGTTTACCTTGGAACTAATTTTTCTGGTATTCTGTTCATAGGTAAAGAAAACCTATTTGTCTGCTTTGAATGTATCATCATCAAATCATGTCGCCACAGGTGAGGGGTTTTACCTATAATTAGAATAAATTATTATTATACAAAATATTCATTTTAAAAAACAATGTGCCCTACATCTCAAAATATTTGAAAATTGAGGTTCCAAGGTGTCTGTATCATTCACCTGACATCTATGTAATACCTTAAGCTGAGCTACCGTAATCAGCATTGTATAGTTTGCACTGGTACACTATCTTATCACAAGAATTCAGGTAAAAAAAAAATTGTAGCTGTTTGAAAACATATAATTAAACTCTGATAATTTCAAATCGTGTGTTATGGTTTGCTGTATTTCAAGGAAAAACCTGTTTACATCAACATCTATTACACACTGTTACTGAGAAAAATAAACGAAATATTTTAAAATGATTCTGAGAAACAATTAACCAGAGATAGCTTTATACCAGTACAGATCCATAAAATTGTATTAAATTACCTGATATTGTCATCAAGATATCCTTTATCACATAAACCCACATACATTTCCTGGGATGTAACTGGAAAAAAACAACAGTATCAATTAAAATCCTATCTTGTTACAATATAAGTTTGATATGGTAATTATAAATCATCAATGATTTTTCAAACGAGAAAATGTTCCTCAGCTTTAATCCCATTGAAGGGCAACAGCCCTGAGATGAGATACAGCCCAAAAACATCTTGAAGCTTGAAGTACTATTAATAATCGGTTATCACTATTTTGCCTATGACGTTGTTGATGTTCTCATTGACAATGCCACATGCACCTTTAGTTTCCAATAATAATTTTTTATATCAATCAAGTAGTGTAATATGAAAAAGATCAAAGGAAAAATAAACAAAATACCAATAATTAGAGGAAACAAAATTATTTAAAAATTGATAAATAATTTGAGAGATGTTTTATTTCTTAACATAACATAGTAAACCGCATGACTGATAAAATTTATTTGCTACTAAAATAGTTCTTTCACATGTAATTTCTATTCTAAAATAGTTCTATCATATCATAAGGAGAAAGGGCCTATTGAAATGCATTCAAGCCTTTTTTGAAAAAAAACCAATTTTCATTTGCACCATTTAGAATAACTAGGTAAGATCACATTTGAGATAATAATTACATAGGTTAATCAGAAGACAGCTGGTATTTTGGTGTTAAATAAGTATATGTAAAACAACTGAAAGAGATCATTGATTTCATTTCCATTCTTGTAATGATTTTATGTAAACAGTTATAAATATACAAATTATCAATTGACATTATGATTCATGAATCGCATTTAAATTTTAAATGTAAAACCTGACCAATTCTAGTGATTTATGAATCCCATTCAACAATAATAAATATATAAACACACCAATTTAAGTGATGATTATGAATCCCATTGATAAGTTTATTAATGTAAACACTCAACAATTCATGAACCTAAACAAATAGTTATAAATGTAAAAGCAATCCACTTCTAGTGATGATTCAGGAATCCAAACGTTAAAACTCACCAATTCTAGTGATGATTGACGATACTTATTAAATAGCTATAAATGTAAAAACTCATCAATTCTAGTGATGATTCACAAATCCCATTTAAAAGTTTTCAATGTAAAACTCACCAATTCTAGTGATGATTTGTGAATCCTGTTTAACAAAAAAAAATGTAAAATCTCACCAGCACCTAGTGATGGTTCCTGAATCTCATTAAACAGTTATAAATGAAAAAAATCCAATGTAAATGTACTAATGTTACACAGTTATTAATGTTAAACTCACCAACTGTTGATAATTCATGGATCCCATTACAGGGTTATTAATGTTAAACTCACCAACTGTTGATAATTCATGGATCCCATCACAGGGTTATAAATGTAAATACATTATACTCACCAATTCTAGTGATGATTCATGGATCTCATTCAGGTTTAATGTGTACAGGCCTTCATTAGCACCAAGTAATAGATACTGATCTGTAGAAAGTCAAATTAATTACTATTGGTCAATTCATATCCTAGAATGCAATATTATTTTACATAATCATTTACAGTTAAAAAGGAAATGAAAGCTTTTGTTGTATGTATTTTTGTAAATTTTCATTTTTTATGATTTTCAAACAATTTTAAATATATCAAAATCCACCAGTACTTATTCAATGCAACAATGGAAAATTCATTGAATCAAAAGTATCTTGGATAGAAAATTAAATTTGGCTGCCTTAGCAGCTTTGTAGAATTCATCATAGCTATACTCAAAATCTTTAGTGACATTTATAAAATGTCTATTTTTAGACTCTTCATCATGGTCTATTCACATTAATAATATAAGTAAAATGTACCAGTATTTTTGTTATTTTAATTTTTCTACATAATGTGACATGTGTTATTTATTTTGTAGTAGTCTACATATTTAAGCTTCTATATACATAGGAACTAGAGAATTGTTAAACTGATACCAATTAAGGGGGTTTAAAGAAGAAACAAGTTTTCTTCATACGACAGGGGTGATTAACCTTTGATAGATTTAAAGGAGCTCTGATCTTAGTTCCCCAGAAAAATAAAATGAAAATGTTATATATGGCCATAAATAGTAGGATAATATAAGTATTAGGTAAACAAGAAGTTGAGGATTGACAGATGTAAGCTTGATACCAAATTTCAGGAAGCTCTAACATCCCTTCCATATTAAAGAGTATAGTAATGCTGAAAATGACAAACACTGACACAAAGTCTTACCTCTTGTATCAGGATGTACCCAGCTTGCTGTACAATTTATACGGAGAGGACATCCATTGAACACTTTGGAAAAACAGGCTCCCATCTGGAATTATAAAACAATGTTCTAAAAACATTTCAGGATTTCAGGCATTCTGGTGAATATTTCAGGATTTCAGGCATTCTGGTGAATATTTTCAAAACTTACAACAAATTGATGAGATTGGCTAACAACTTACTAAACAAAAGAAATTCAACCAATCATATGTCATTGAATTCTAGGTTTGAAAAATGATTATTACTCCAAATAATTGCGGTCAATGGAGAATGAGTATGTAAATTCACTTATAACTTTTCCTCATAATAAGACAGGTCTTCTTTAGTCTTAATGTAAAAAGGAAATTAATGGATAATCTTCTGAAATATTATATATAACTAGATGAATTGGAACTGCATATGGATATAAAATATCAAACACTTACATGTACTTTAGGTGTAGGAGGGAGACCATTGCTGACAGGTCGACCAGATGCTGTCTTATCCTGAAAAACATAATAAATCTATAATCATTTAAACAAACAAAAGTAATAGAATAGAATACTAAGCACAATAATATAAGAAGTCATCTTTCACAAGGATGATGAAATCTTAACTCCATTCAGATTAAGTTATTGCCAACACAAGAACAATAATCCATCCACATTTTAAACTCATTCTTTTCATTTTTACCATGTAACAAATACAACTCCACAGGCAAAAAATATTCAGTAAAACTAAGTATAAAAAATATTAAAATAATGTGAACAACATGCACTGATTCGTCAGACCATAAAAATTCGAGCTGTATACCTGTTCTTTCTTTCTTCTAGGTAATACAGGTGGTACTTCTTCCGTTACAGCACTTCCATTTCCGACCCCAGGAATAGCACCATTTGGATATCGTCTGCTCTGTTTAGGTGGCAGGTCTGGTGGTCTGTCGTCCATTTCTGTGGGTAGTTGTGTGTTAGGAATTAAGGTCTTTGTACCATCCTCTAAGGATTTTCTATCTGGACCTTCATCTACTTCTTCATCTTCATCTTGGTCAGTGTCTTGATAACCCTCATTAATGTTTGGCTAAATAGTAAATATAATATTCTCTGTTTATTTAATAATATAATTTCATCTTTTTACTCATTTAAAGTCATTATTTGAATAATCAATAACAGGCAAAGAAGACCTCAGGCAATTTAGATATATGTATTATATTAAGCTTTTAGCACCAAAAATTCCAGAAAAAAAAGACGTATGATATACATACAAATCTGGATGATTTTTCAGAGTAGTCCACTAGTTTTTTGTTTAGACTCAACGACTGACAGTCATGTTTTAAAATGATTAAATAATTCAGATTTTTTTTATATTAAACAAAATATTAGCATTCCTCATATGGTATAAACACAGAAAATATTTAATAAATTACTTTTAAATGATAAATTACAGCATAAATGATAAGATTAAATTCAAAACTGCTACATTTTACACTTTACTGCATTGAAGAATTACGAAAAAGACTAGCCATAAAAGGAATGATGAATAGAAATTGTTCAATACCTTAGGTGGCAATGGTGGAGGTTTAACTTGCAAGGTAGATCTGAAAGGAAAAAAAGATTTCTTTATAATACAAGGTTGTATATAACTCACAATGTACTGAAGACAGCTGTTTTTACAGATATGCCAATGAATAGTTATGTACTCCATATTACATTTCCTACTGCAAACATTGTTTGAATATATTCTTAGGCTGGTATATTTGAAGGTGGACATTAACATCAAATATTGATTTTAAGATGTCTTAATTCTATACCAGACTCTCAATTTTCATTAGAACCTGCCTAAAGGGAAAGTCCCATTAACTTTCACTTCATACCCTTATGTAAGTTCAGGACAAAAAATATACTGTTATCATCAAAATCTGCTAAATAGTATTCAATTTCAGGAAAGGATATACACATTTATCTTACCTCCTATACATTTCTAGGAATTTGATTGGTTAAAAGCGTCCTCGTGGAAACCATGTATATTTAATATTAGGTTAGTTGGGAGGCGGGGCTTATTTCATACACGGTTAGTAGTGGAGTTACTTACCTTTATATTCCATATAAGGTAATAAGGAGGCAGGGTTTATTTCATACACGGTTAGTAGTGGAGTTACGTCCCTTTATTTTCCATATAAGGTAGTAGTGAGGCGGGGCTTATTTCATACATGGTTAGTAATGATGTTACATCCCTTTAGGAAAACAGAACAGTACTGAGAAAAAATCTTAAAGGTTTCAACAGACGAAGAAAGTGATGATAAAGTGAAATAAATTCATAAAACACATTTAAATCTAACAAGTTGTCATTGTTGGCATCTTTTTTGCTGGATCAAAGGAAGTAGTTTTTTAATCATGTTAATGCTAACTGTATTGAAAACTTGCTCATTTTGATAGGTCACTAGTCTAAATTTTACACGTTAAGATAGTCGGTAAGATTAATTTGTTACATAGTGTGCTAGTGACGTAATACGGTATATATGGGGTCAGTAAATTCCATATGGGGATTCTCACCCCATATGGAATTTACTGACCCCATATATACCGTATTAGGTCACTAGCACACTATGTAACTAATAGTATAGGACTTTTTTATGATAAAATTACAAAATATTAATTATTTTAATATATCATTGGTTTTTAGGGTAAGAACACCAGAACTTAATATAATAAATAGGTGATCAGGCAAACAAAGGAGAAGGTCCAGTAAGACCCCTTTTTGGACCCGAAATATAGCAGTTTTACAAAATTGTCAAAATTTTAACTTTAAGTTAATTATTTATAGGACAGTAGAATGTTTCTGCTACATAAATATAGGCTGTTTTTGACAATACAATACACATATATCGGGTACTAGCACCATTAAGTCATGCTAAATTACTAAAATCTTCACAATTCTAGCATTTTAGTTTAATTTTAGACGGTTTTCATGTTCATCCTTAATATTGACATGTAAGTTGTATTTTATGATAATGCAAAACATATATAAAGGTTGAGGATGAACACGGATGTGGCCACTTTCATTTTTAACAAAAACCATCTGAAAAGTGACATTTTTCTGCATATTTGGTAAATTTTTCATATTTGAGCTTGAATCGGGCGATTTTAATGACTAAATCAGTTACAATCTTTCACTTACACTGAATCAAATTAATTAGACACTTTAGTGTTTAAAAAGTGGTCAAAATATTTCGTCAAATGAACCTTAAATTTGAGGCCAAAATCGGTCCTTACAGGACCTACTCCTTTCAGGATTCATTTTAGGATTGTGCCAGTTGTACAAGTTGTGATATTATCCTTGCTATGTTTTGCTTAGATATCCTCTGTTCTGAGAAGAGGTGTAACAGGGATAATTAAACTGGCCCTGGAATACTTAATTAACACCTATACTGGAATATTTTACACACTTCCATTAAATTTCAAATAAGTGAGTGAAACATAAGTTACATTCAGTGAAATTTAACAGTACAAAGATATGATATGCCCTGAACAAAAAGTAACGCTGGTCAATTTTACTCTAGTGTATATCCCATATTACAGTCTCTGAATTTCAAAGATTAAATACTCCCTGAGCAAAGAGTCACATTTAGTTTTATCTATTAATATAACCCATATATCAGTCTCTGTATTACAAAGATATAATAATCCCTAAATTAAAATAATTAAAACAGACATGCAAAATACATGGAAACAAGAATGTTAACAACCATACACAATAGTGTAATGGGTTAGGTGAAAGGAAACATTGCTGTGTTTCTCCATCTTCATATTTTCCAAATGCTTTTTTGAGCAAGATTTACTTTAAACAAAACTTTGCCAAGACGAAATTTTTAACTAAAAAAAACAAGATTTCAATTCAGTGATGAATAAGTTGTCTGGTGATTTTAAATACAGTATACTGTGGATTCACTTATTTTTGTGGGTACCAAATTTCGTGGATGAAGGAAAACTTACATGTTCGTTGTTATTTACAGTTCTTCTATTAAAGCATGCAAAACAAACAGTTGATTAACTTGCTTGCTATATTTGTTTGGATGTTTGTAAACAACAGGTAGGTAGTCTATTTCAATCTGTTTACTATTTACTGGAATAGGATTGGACAATAAACACTAATTAATTTCATGTCAATCCTTATTGTCCAATCAAATCCCAGTATATATAAAAACAGACAAAACCTCCACCTACCTATTGTTTGCAAACAACCAATCAAACATAGCAAGCAAGTTGATCACTGTTTTGTTTTGCATGCTTTTATAGAAGAACTGTAATTTCGTGGTTTTACCATAGTCTGCATATAACATGTATAAGCCTTAAGAAAATTTGTCAATTGTTGTACCCACAGAAGCCACGAAAATTGGTATCTAACGAATAAGGCCAACCTTAAAAATATGTTTGTTTGCAGTTTTCCGACTGTACCTTCAGACTGAAGGGTCGGTAGGTAGGGAAAATATTTTATTTTATCAGCCAAAATACAGTTTAAACAAGCAGTTACACTAAACCAAGTTTCTTCTGAAGAAAAAAAAACATTTTAAAACAACAAACACTGGACATGCTGAAAACCAACATCAAATGAACAGGCATTTTCAGATAAAAAACTTTTTAACCAAAACTGAAACTTTAACATAGTGTCATGGTCATTATCCAATTTATGACATAAAATATGGTATGATTATTAAATACTGGAACTTATAAACAAGGAATGTCATTATGACTAGAACTGTTTTAAAGAAATATATTCAGACATGTATGCTTCTTGGCTAGAATGTTTTCATGAGTAGAGTATTTTCATCAGAAAAATGTAGATATTAAAGATTTATAAGACAATGTATTAAAGAGTGTATTTTTAATAAAAAAAATAACCATTGGATCTTCCTCAATTGAAAAAAAAGGCAACTTGAAAAAAAAGTATTAAGACATTCGACTGTTTTCATATTTCTAACAATATTTAATTATATGTGATAAGGTTATATTTTTGCCAGGCTTTAATGAAAACCAAAGAAATCTAAAGTTTGGGGTGAAATCCATAGCACCCCATTAAAAGTAAATGGTCTGTACTGAAATGTTTTTAATGCATAACAAAAATTGACAGCATAGCTCCTATAAGGACATGTTTTAATTGAATTCACACAGGCCACACAGTTTGGGTATATTTAATATTGTAAGAAAGAGAATAATTGCAATGAGTGGGGCAGCCCCCCCCCCCCCCCCTTATCCTAAAGGAGCATACTCATTGCAATCGAAGATAGATGTAATATAGAGAGAGTATATTTATTTTTCAAGCTACATGTAACCATTCATTTTCTCTACATCTTTGTGTAGTTGGGGTTGCTTCTTGTTGATTTGGCATGATCTATATCCATTAACATTTCAAATGAGCCCTTCCTCCGTACAGGCGTGTTTACAGATATCCATGAAGATTTAACACAGGGGCTTGTTACAATTGCCGGATTTACTATCCATACGAACCCCTAAAAAAAACACGTGTTTTTTAAGGGTTCGTATGGATAGTAAACCCGGCAATTGTAACAAGCCCCTGTGTTAAATCTTCATGGATATCTCTGTGGTGTGACACCTAAAGAGACAAACAAGTTGATTAGAAATCTTTTATTTTGCTTTATTCTTAATCCTTAGTCAATTTGTAGTTAAAAACAGCCTATCTGAGCATTATGCAACTTATATTAAAAATTTCACAGCTCAATTTAAACTGACTGTAATGTATGACTTTGATAGAAAATACTTGAAAATTTCATTTTGGGCTACAGGAACATAAACTTTCAATATCAAGATCAGTTTTTGCTGATTTTTCTTTGTTTGTTCTACTACTTTAAAGACTTTCCACAATTTTTGCAATGAATTTGGTAAAAAATACAAAGTATTGAAGTGTCAAGGAATATTGACCCCCCTTTTTTTCATCTGGTGTCAGTAAAGTACTACAAATTGATCAAAAGTGCAGTCATGGTCATTTAACTGTGTTTATTTACATCAGTTGATAAAATTTGTTCTAAAGAGGGAGTAATTGGTGGTGTGACACCTAAAAACAATTTCCATGTGCTTTATCATTAAATGGTCACATGAACGCTTGACGGGAAGCTAAGAAAAACCGAACTTGAAATGCGTAATTGACCCAGACTTTAAATCATTTCCGGAAAGGACCCAAAGTTCCGGATCGCGTCAATAAAAGTATTAAAAAAAATTTCTTCAAATTTAAAGCAATAAAATTTTCACAGTCGGGAGGATTTTCAAGGGTCGGTCGGTAAACTGCAAACAAACAATATTTTAATTTAAGCCTAATAATGAATCCAAAGCTGTTAAAATAACATTGTTTTACAAAATATTTATCAACAAGAAAACACAACAATGTCTTTCTTTTATTCATCTATTAATCTACAAAAATAAAAAGTAAGATATCTATGATCTAGGGAACAAAGCCAACTAAATAAGACCATATATGGATGTTTATATTCATTATAGGTTTATGGATTATTTTGAGAAATCTTTCATGTCTTTTGAAGTATAAACTCTGCCAACTGACTCATATACCCAATCAGTCTAACAGACTTTCTTGTCAACTTTGTAAGTAAATGGCAGAGTAAACACATCAATAAACTCAAACCTTAAAATTCCAATTAAATACACTTTTAAAATTTGTTCAAAACCCATTAAAAAAGGTTTAGGCATGTATTTACCACAATGAAATAAGAGGTTACTTAAATAATTGAAATTATTTCGCCAAAGGTTTAATATCTATCTGTGAGGGACAAAATTTCCTTTGAAAGGTTTCTTAGTAGAAATTTAATTGCTGATATATACACATTTAACCATATATGGTCCCTTTTAAATGTACTGTAAATATATGTCATAGTGGTATTCTGTAGTTGTTCCTAAAATGTTTGATTCCTGAAATTCTAATCAATATGTTTTGCATTGTTTCATTGTTTGGTTGCTGCCTTACTGGCTTTAACTTCAAATTTGATCCGATCCCAACAGATTTTTTTTGCGTGTTTATGCGCAATGACTGAGATATAACAATCTTCGTGGATATATTCTCATTTTGATGAATCCTAATATCAAATATCATTTATTCTATTATTGTAAATTCAAGTCAATATACTTTAAATGGCTTAAAGGCCATAAGCTTGACCCAGATAGTGGAGAATCACAAGCTGCCTTCAATAAACTTAAATACTATTCCAATTTATTAATTTTGAACCTGATGTTATTAGAGTGAAAGTGAGGCTTTCTTAGCAAAGTCAGTAAAAGTGGTAAAAGATTGTGATTTGAGTATTTACAGTACATAGTAACTACAGGTGCGGGTACAAAACAAGTCAACAAAACAACATCACAAATTGTCACCCTACCTAACAACATGCTCAGATTTAGTTTCCATTTGCTTCATATTTTGCAATTGAGAGGCATAGTTTTTCAAGACCAATTAATTTAAACTTTTGTTCTTAATGTTTGAATTTTGGACAGGATATAAACAGTTATTTTAAATGGTGTTAAAAACATGAAACATATTCATTATATTTTCAACATCAACATTTATTGTTTGAAAATGTGTGTCTTTACAATTTTTCTTCTTGTTCCTAAGGTCTTAAATGATTTCATTTTTTTAATACTTTTCTTGCTATTGAAACCATGCATATTTTAATAAAAGTTCCACAACCAAAGTACCATATAAAACACCCTGAATAATTATCAAATGTAAAGACAAAATAACAGAAACATGCATACAAGATGTATACTCTTCATATTCTCCCTCATTTGTCACCAATTTCAACTAATTTTTTAACCATATTTTAATATGTTTCATTTTTGAGTACTTTCTTTCATCAATGCAGACCCAAATTTGCTTATCAATTATAGTTTATATGAAATTAATTTGGAATTATCCAATGTAATTTAATTACAATTTCAATTTCTTCAAATGAGCTTAGCATAAATCAAAGTGTTGAAATAAGGTTTGTTGATGTTCTACTAAAGAGTGAGATTAGTCGACTGAAAACAAGGTACTAGATCATGCTACTAATGTGTCTGTAAATCCTGAGCATGCCATAGGAAGAAGACATATTGTGTAGCTTACTGTTGTGATACTGGTACATTTTCATCATTATTAAAGATGAAGTTACCATCATGACCCCTGTAGAAAATTTGAAAAAAATAAACACTCAATAAATAAGCAACATAAAGCAGTATTAGCTAAAACATAAGAGGCTTAGCAATCAACTTAGAAATCAAACAACTTTTAAAAACCACAAATGAAAGTATTGCATATAAGGAATTGATCAAACATTCTTATTTACACACAACAATCAATGTCCCTCATTGTCAATATCTATCCTTGTTACTGTTGATTCCTTTATTTCCATGGTATCAATGTTTGCTGATTGAGGTTAACATTTGAGGATATTTGATTTCATAGTTTTGTCAAGTCTGTAGGCATTTTTATAGAACATTTATTATTCATTGTCCATTGGAATTTGAGGTTCCCAGGTAACAATGAATTTGTGAAAATTAAGCATTGAGGCCCCCATTTTTTAAATATCTTCTGAATGATGTCAAATATTCGAGACTATAATTAACTAGCTTTCAAAATAGTAATTACAAATTAGGACTAGGTACAACATTTTCAATTCCTTCAACAAGATCAGTTAAATATTTCTGTTCATAATAATGCAAATGTTTTGCATAAAAAGTTCTTCAGGAAATTACCATTGGATTATGTTAAAAAAAATATCTGATTTTTTAAATTATATACTGTTGAATTTTATGTAATTATGATCATTATAACTATTTTTTCTACCATAGTAACAGCTTTATTTCAATAAATATTTAAAAACTAACAATTCGAAATTTCTAAATATGATAATACAATTTGTGTTCATAATTACCAATCTATTTAAACATAAAAATCCAATGCATACAACATCTCTAGATGGACCTAACAGAAAACTAAAAAAACATTTCTATAGACACCAAAATTATCCCTCTATGTTAAAGCTCTTATTAACTAACAAATGAAAGCCAGCTACAGTCAGTAAAGACTAAATGTTCATGTTTAATTTCTCAAAATTAAAACATCAATGAGAGGGCAATTTAAATTTGCACTCAATCAATAACTTTATTATTTTTATAGGACATCAACCTTTAATCTTTACTAACTGTGAATTGCTTTAAAATGTGATTCTGCATATAGGCCATAAAGCTCATCTCTGAAAAAGAAGCTGTGTGGTCCTCCACCATGTATGTGTTAATCAAACTAATGCTGCTATATCACATTCAGTTTGTTTGAAATAGATTACATAAATACACACAATATAATCATTAGTGCTCTATCTTAAAATTGTTTTGTTCAATCAATATTTGATTGGTATATCCTACATTACTTTTATGTGATGGCCAATCCTAGACACAGATACAAAACATTTGTAATTCAGACATATTCATGCCATTTCAATACATCAAAGTGTATAAATTGGTGTGACCCATTTCCTACTGTCTTAGGTCTTTATCAAAGTAATTGTAGAAAATTTATGCAGAACTAGTCTCTGTGTCAAGATTTTTTTGTAAAAAAATGTTTCGGGGAACCTCTGTTTCAGAGATTGTATACATGCTCAACAATACATTCCATGCTAAACAATATAATGGAATGAAATGTCAAGGTACTAAACAATATAATGAATGGAATAGAGGCCTGAATGAAAGTCAAGGTACTAAACAATACAATGAATGGAATAAAAGGCTTGAATGAAATTCAAAGCTACTAAACAATATGATGAATGAAAGGTACAATATGTACAGTTAAATGTGTGGGCGGAAATTTAAATATATAATGAACTGCATGTCATATGTAAATTTGTAAACTGGACAGGATACTTTAACAATTAATGAAATAAATGTTAATTATTATATACAAAAGGCAGATTTAGGTTCTAATATTTTAACATCTTGTATTAGATACCACCTCCTTTAACATGTTTAATAAACCTAAAGATTAAAATAAGTTAATGATCTGGTGGACTAATTTTTTATGGTCATAGCAAGTAATTTATTTCCCAAAATATGCTTACTGTAATGAAGAATTTAAATGTCTTAGGACGGTAAGAATATCTCCCTTTTTCGCTAAATGAATGAAGAATTTTGTAATTCTGTGAAAAATAGATCATACAGAGGGTTGTTTGCAATCATAATTCTCTGTTATAGTCAACTATATCTGAGTTAAAGTTAAAGGATGACCTTTTAATTTCTTAAAAAGAGAAATTTGTTTAAAAACAGGTATTTAAATGTTTCGTGTGTCTACAGATAACAATGGCAACAAAGACAACAAATGGACCATATCGTTATAGGATCACAAAAAATGTTGTGGTCAAACTTTTTTTTAGAAAAGCCTATATCTGCCTTAAAATGTTCAATATTAAAGCAAAGAGGCAATATACAAACAGAATGTATGAACAGTTTTATACCTGTTCCACAGTTCCTCACCAACAGATTCCAACAGTCCCCTGAGAGAAAGAAAGCATATTAACCACTCTCATTGACTCTTATTAATAAGCCATTGGAATTATACAGGCATTGTTTATCATGCTAACTCTAACATCTCTCTCATTTATACAGCAAGGGTCATTTACAAAGTCATAGACAATAAATTTACAGAAAAAATATTTCAGTTTAGTCAATTTAGTTCTCTTAAAGTCTATTATAGAAACCAGATATCAATTTAACTTGGGACTTTAGTTTTAGAATTATAACATTATTACAGTGATGACAACTTACTTCTGGTCTGGCCAGTCTGGCTGTGCAGTATTGTATCTATCTTCCTGAAATACAGGTATCCAAATAAATTATATGTCCAACATAGCTGTGCAGTCAAATAATAAATCTACAAAAGGCTGTCAAAATGATGCAAAGCAGTTTTTCTTACATTTATTATGACCATTATTAAAGTAATCAAGAGCTATCACTTATGAAAAGCTAAGTGAAAATCAATAATATCCAAATTAAAGTTTTGTCTTCAGCAAGGTTTTTCCTAAACAAATTTCTTTCCACCTGGTTTAATTAATTTGACTTTTTTTCTTCCACTCATTGGCCTTTTGGTTGACAAAATAAATTTCAATTTGCAGCAAGAAGTCTCATGGAAATTAATCCAACATCTCTATTTCATAACCTACATTCTAATAAATGAACAGTTAACTAGAATAATAAATTTTGTTTACATTTATAAATACTATAAAGTTACATTAAAAATTCAATAAAACAGTGATTCGGTACTTAGTGTACATGTATTTCTCAGTTATGTTCTTTTGTGGATTTTTGAGTTTCAATAATAAAAGCATTTAATACATCAACAAGTTGGGATTCATCTTCAATAAGTTTATCTGATAAATATCTCTAGCTCTCTAGTTGAGAGTTAATGGTTCAAATCAGTTATGTCTTCAACTATACAACATAGCTATTTGAAAAAATCTGTTCCTCTTGAACTTTTGACGTCATACAGCAATCACTTTTCCATTGTGGCATCAGATATATTCTATTATGACGTCTAAATTTTATGGGAACTTTTGTGATGTCCAGTAATGGCGGACAAATAGCTATAAGGTGTATTATAGGCTTTTCTTCAAAAAATATGTTATTCTCCTGCCCATGGTTAAAGTTAAAATTGAACCATAAAACTATATATGTTTAAAATAATAGCCCTTTAACAATCTTTTAATTCTTCCATTATTGCAGTTGCCAGGGTTTTACCTCCCTACCCACTATATTCTGAGTTCTTCTGCTTGCCCAAATTGACCAAAACCTCCCCCATTTATAATTATCAGCCTTACCCCATCTTCATTATCCCAGTTCTGTCTTGCTTTGTCATACTGATCAGGACCCTGCAAATAAAAAATATTTATTGTCTATGGTTTACAACATCATTATTCCTGTAAACCAAACTTCAAGGTATAGAAACATAAACAAATACAGGAAATCACAGGGATTCCATTATGAAGGAGGATATGGAATTCATGACACAAAAAATATAATGCTCACATGAATAAACCATAGGCAAAGGAAGAGAGCTCTTACTGCTGTTCTTAATCTCAGCCTCAATGAGTTCTTCCAGATAAAGCAAATATCCGTTTATATCTGGTCTTATTTATGAAATATTTTCATACCAACAAGTGTAAGTGTAAAATATCAAAAGCTTAAAAAACTTCATGTTAGTACTGAAACAAACTGATCCTCTACTGTCATGGACAGGACATACACATAGTGAATGAGACTTTCGTAGCCCCTCTACTGTCATGGACAGGACATATACATAGTGAATGAGACTTTCATAGCAAGATTTCTATTGATTCTTAAACCAATATCTATGTATTAAACACTGTATTCATTTTATATTATACTTACCAAACCTGATGATGATGGTGAGATATTAACTGAAATAAAATAAATAAAAAACATTTGAATGATATGAAAACAATGTTTTTTTTTCTATGTGGTTTATGTGGGGAGAGTGAGAGAGAGGGGTGAAAAAGATAAAATACATAACACCAGAAAGTTCTTTCTTTTTCAGATGAAAATGTCTTGTTTTATTTTCTACTACTGTAAATTCAGATATTTTTGCAATCTTGTCATTTAAGACTAAAATGCGATTTGAAGTTTTTTGATATTGAGAAAAATCCTGGTTAATTCATATAAAAAAAAAATCAAATTGCGAGTTTAAATTTTTGCCATAATGACCCTGTCGCATTTTTCGAGATAATTAAAATATAAAGAATAATTTCTGAATTTACAGTATCTATATTTTCCAGATATTTAGTATTTTTGCTGAATTCTTATCAGTTTTGATATTTGATCAAATTAAGGCTGCTAAATCTAATTTTATCTGTTGTTCTTTGTATTCACATTTTTAATTTGTCTTATTGTTTGTGATCATGAATCATGATATTAAGTTTTTTCAGATACAACTTAATCTTATTAAAACAAAGATTTTTGTAAAATGTTTAAGAAATAATTAATATAAAAGTAATTTAGTGTGTTATAATGACATTTTCAATTCAGAAACTTTTATTTATGAGAAAACATTATCTCTATTTCTATTCCACTTTTAAAACATTACCTTTCAATTCCAGACTGTTTCTAGCAGCAACATTACCAGGTGTTTTATTTGAAGGTATTCTCTGTGGCACATTCAATACCTGTAATTACAAATAACAATTCATGACCACAGTATTTATCATTGTCTTATATATGGAAAACATGGTAACTGTTCAAGCAATAAATTAAGAATGCTGGTAATACTTTCATGTGTTAATTATGGAACTGTATGGTAATCAAGTTTAAATCACATCCATATATTTTTTTAACTAAAATTATGCTTTCTTTGCAAAGTTAATTAATATTTTGTTGATAATATAGAGATTATTGAAAACTCTACTAATAATCTAAACCGACCAATGAACCAAAAATACCATCAAAATGTAATTTTTTTTTTAAAGATTATAATTTTCGACCATAAGGTCAAGGACTATGGACAAATGAAAGACATAAATTCCATAACATCAAGCATCTGTATACAAAGTATAGAGGATCCAGGTAATTAACTCTCTGAAATATAAAGCTATAAACAAAGTTTAACCCTCAGCTATCTCAGATTCTGTGAATCTCATTGGAGCTGAGACAATAAAATGGTATTTCTCCCAACCTAATCCTTGATTAGAAAAATAAACTGGCTGAAACCATTTCAATCTTTGTTTGATGACAATAGACTTAAAGATGTGGGAAAAGCTACTGGAGTTTTTTTTTATAACAAGTGGGAATACTCCAAAAATTATTTAGTGTTTAAAATTGATTAAACATGCTCCTCTAGAGTGGCAGGTGGAAAATAGAAATAGATTTTTATATATTTTAAAACCACACTTGTTTGTATAACAATCATTGATACAGACCCCTTCATCATCTTCTCCAATCTCAAACGTATTTGTAGGATTCCGTGATTTATCTAATATTTCTTTAGTCACTCTCCGACTTAGGTCTGCTTGGAAAAATGGATGCTGTAATAATATTCAAAAATATAAATAGATTGATCACAGATAACTTAATTTCATAATAACCATGTAATTGCAGTAATTCCGAATATATTTATGGACCCATTTCCCATGTTATAACAGGAGATCTTAACATCGTTCAAGACCGAGAGTTAAAATCATTCGTCAGTAAAGGACCTAAATATTGTCCCCCGTCAATTATTAATTGGAATGAGTGTCGTAATATCATCCACGACTCACTCCATACTTACTGTATGAAATGGATAAAACGGGAAAAAGCTGACAAAAAATCTTTGGACTCTTTTTTTAATTCAGTAATGAAGATAGTTGATATACGTATTCAACATTTTAAAGAACATTTTACTATAAACAATAACCACAATAAACCTATTTCTCGTATCAAACATAAACTAGAAGAACTAGCCAAGGAATTTGTTTTTGTCCCGGCCGATAAAGCTGCTAATAATATTATTATTGTTTGACGTAAATTTTACATTGAGGTTCTGAAAAAGGAAATCACCAATTCACCAACATTCCAACTGACTCCATTTTCAGAAAACGAAATCTGTAACAAACATAAACTTTTAGCCACCGCTTTACAAGTAGCGCCAAATATGATGAAAGTCCCAACTATGTATTGGCTTCCGAAGCTACACAAAACCCCTTACAAATATAGATTTATTTCGTCTTCAAGCCATTGTTCAACTACTAAATTGTCTATTCTTCTTACCAGCACACTTGGTACAATTAAAAACCTGATAATAAATTGTTCAAATAAGGCCTTCGAAAATAGTGGAATAAATTACTTTTGGAGTGTCAAGAACTCGTTGGAAGTACTTGATAAATTGCATGCTTATATTGGTGATTTTGAATCTGTTCAAAGTTTTGATTTTTCTACCCTGTATACCACATTGCCTCACATTCTCATTAAGAAAAAATTCACACACCTAATTAAATGGGCATTCAATAAATCAGAATGTGAATATATATGTTCAAACTCTTTTAGGTCATTTTTTAGTAGCAATAAACAAAAAAACTATGTTAATTGGACATGCTTTGATACTATATATGCCCTTGAATTTTTACTAGATAACATTTTTGTTCGCTTTGGGGATTCCGTATATCGTCAGATTATCGGAATTCCAATGGGGACTAACTGTGCACCACTTATTGCGGACCTGTTTTTGTATTGTTATGAGTTACAATTTATGACAAAAATAAGCAAAGACCCATCGAAACAACATCTGATAAACAAATTTAATAATACTTTTAGATATTTGGATGATATTTTGGCTCTCAATAATGACGACTTCAGTATGTACAGTGTTCCAGCTAGGCCGTTTTCAGAGGGCGTGGCGCCCGCCCTTTTCCGAGTGGCGCCCTGTGCCCTTTTTACAGTTTCCAGGGCGCCCTGCCTTTTTTGAAGATCGATTGCATATTAATTTGTGTATTGATATGATACGCTAATTACTAAATTTTACCTGGGGAAAAGATTATGACTTTGTTTACCACCCCAAGCTAATCAATGGTTACAACTGGTGTCATAATCTGTTGTTATAGGTAATCCGTTTATCGGATGGGTCATTAATGATCATCAACATTAATTCGTTCAAATAGAATCGGTCAGTCGGCAATTATCTTTGAAGAAATGTGCATACAACAACTTGGGCACAATTTGCGATGTTTACCGTAGTTTCATGGAAGAAACGTAATGACAGAAAGTTGGAAAACCATTATAAACTCGTTGAAGACATTGTTTTACTTGTTTTCTGTAAAATAAACAGAAAATTCAGACGTATTTGTCATTGACTGCCTTCATTTTTGATACGAAAATAACAAAAATCGGCCACCATATTGTGATCATATTTACATCATATTTACGTACTGTTTATAATCCTCCAAAGAAGGAGCACACCCGAATAAAGAAAGATAACTCAATCTGATTTTTTTCCTAGCATTGAGTAACCCATTTACATATTCTAAAATGTGTCTCCATACTTCTTGCTTAAGAATATATATGTTTAGGTATTTATTTTGAGTTATGGGAAAAGTTAAAGAGGGTCTTAGTAGCAGTGTTGGTAGGGTGCCTTCGTCATCTTTTTCTGTATTCTTTATTTTTGATACTATTTTTCACTGTTGCTTTATATCCTAAAATTGTGAATTTACTGAGCACAGCTGTTTTATACTGTATTGCCATCAAGCACAGCAGGGGTAGAAAGGTGAAACTGGTAAAATGTGGTAGACCATAGAAACAGTATGAAACAGATCTCCTTTCAAAACATACTGCATATAAAGTTCAACTGTGCCAAGCAATGATAAAAAAACTTGTGTGACAAGCTGCTTGACAAGTTTTTCAGCCTTAAAAGTAGAAAGATAGAGTTCTATATGGGCTAAAGATGTTGTTCTTGTATAACCTGTGATTCAACGAATAAACACAAATGTTTGATTAACATCTTTTATTAAAATATGCCCTTTTCATATTATCATATCGCGCGTTAAATGCCCTTTTTCAGGATTGGCACCCTGCCCTTTTGAAAACCTAGCTGGAACACTGATGTATATTAATGAAATTTATCCTGTTGAACTTACTTTAAATAAAGCTAATACTAACAATAACCACTGCCCTTTTCTCGATCTTGATATCTATATCACTAATGGAAAGCTGAATACTAAAATTTATGATAAAAGGGATGATTTTTCATTTCCTATCGTTAATTATCCGTTTTTAGATGACGACGTTCCCTTGTCACCATCTTACGGTGTTTATATATCTCAACTTGTACGATTCGCTCGTGTATGTAACAATGTTTTAGATTTTAACGAGAGAAATTTATGTATTACTGAAAAATTATTACACCAGGGTTTTCGATATCACAAACTAGTCAAAACATTTACTAAATTTTATCATCGGTATAAAGACATCATTCGTAAATATAGCTCAACATGCAGACTTCTAATACGTTCAGGTATTTCACATCCAATTTTTTATGGAAATATTCTTTATAAAGCACAAAGGTGTCAGTATTCACCTCAGAAACTTACAAAACCTTTGAATAGACTTATTAAGAAGGGATATAATTACAATACTGTTGTCAAGTCATTAAAGATTGCATATTTTGGCGTTAATATTGAGTCACTGATAAGGTCTTTGCATCGGAACTAAACACATTTATTCTAAAAACAGTTGTTGGCATGACACGGGTTATGTTCTTCTCATATATGTTATGATGGTATGATGCTAAACCCCTAACGGGAAGGATTGTGCCTGATGTTCATATGATGAAATCATAATCTTTCAGTCAGTTTAATTGAAGTCTGGAGCTGGCATGTCAGTTAACTGCTAGTAGTCTGTTGTTATTTATGTATCATTGTCATTTTGTTTATTTTCTTTGGTTACATCTTCTGACATCAGACTCGGACTTCTCTTGAACTGAATTTTAATGTGCGTATTGTTATGCGTTTACTTTTCTACATTGGTTAGAGGTATAGGGGGAGGGTTGAGATCTCACAAACATGTTTAACCCCGCCGCATTTTTGCGCCTGTCCCAAGTCAGGAGCCTCTGGCCTTTGTTAGTCTTGTATTATTTTAATTTTAGTTTCTTGTGTACAATTTGGAAATTAGTATGGCGTTCATTATCACTGGACTAGTATATATTTGTTTAGGGGCCAGCTGAAGGACGCCTCCGGGTGCGGGAATTTCTCGCTACATTGAAGACCTGTTGGTGACCCTCTGCTGTTGTTTTTTATTTGGTCGGGTTGTTGTCTCTTTGACACATTCCCCATTTCCATTCTCAATTTTATTAGTAATTTGTGTTGGCATTTAACAATAAATTAAACAATTTCTGCACGTCCCTGGAAGTTTGAGCCATAGTTTGATATAATTTATACTAGCCTCTTGGAGCTTGAGCAATAATATTTTACTGTACTTATTAAATTTGATCACTCAGTTATCTTACCTCTCAAAGCATACTATGTCAATTGCTATCTTACCTCTAAAAGTTTATCAGCTGTGGGTCTCTTCTTGGGATTTTTAGTTAAAGCTACTTTAATAAAATGATGAAAGACTGGGGACCTATAACATAAAGTAAAAATTTAATTTTCATCCATGAGTATGTATCTCTTTAAATATTTTTTTTTCTCACAGCTTTGATTTGAGTTATATACTGTACTAAAAGCTCTAACGTGCCTGTTGCTCATCTGGATCTATGTGCATCTTCAACAATGACCAGTCTGCAACATTGTAGACTAAGATTAAAATTCATGACTGAAATCTCTTTTTTGTCTTTTTTCTTGTAATTATTCTTGTTATATTTCCTATCTACTCCAGTTTTTACTAATACACATAAATGGGTAAAAATCATCATTTAACGACAGAAACTCCTGTTACAGCTCTTTTCTTGCAGATCAATTTTTCCTATTTTTTAAAATCTCTATTTATTGTCCTCCTTGCGACGTGTTACAAAGAACATAAAAATACCTTTCGCCTACACTTCCAGTCTTGTTAGTGAGCTTAAATTCACAATACTTGCTAGATTTTATAAGAGCTTATTTTATAGGCTGATATCAACATTGTCTTGGACATGTTAAATAATCAGTGCATATCAACAATTTTCACAAGAGTTGCAGCCCCTTGGAAATATTATTTTGAAAATTGTACTATATATTACCACTCTCATGTGTACAATTCTTGCCAGCTAGCTGTTTATTGTTAATTAAGTTGGTTTGATGTCTTTGAAATTGTATTGTCAATTATTTTTGTGTCATGTAAAATATATTTCATAACATACTTAGCTAAAGTAAAATGAAAAATTAAAAAAAAATCATGAAAAGAGAAAAGCAGAAATTTGTGTCCATAGGACACTTCTAATTTTGATTTTTTCCCCCCTAAATTTCACTTCTCAATGAACATGTGTACCTAGTTTGAAGTTGATATGATCACAAACTACCTGAAACCAAAACTGTCACCCAATATTGGAAGGAAGAAAAGATGAATGGTCAGAAAAACAAGTCATACAAATTGCAAGATAACATTACAGGCTTTGCACTTGATATTTCCACTGTACATTTGATAGCTTAAAAGTTTTCCTTGAGTCATTGTAAATGTTAATAAGTATACAATACTGAGGAGCAATAAAAACACAACTTTTATACAATAACTTTGTAAAACCATCTCAGTACTTACCATTTGGTTTTATCTTTGAGTGTTGGAGGTTTAAATCCACTTTTAGACATAAGAAACAGTGCTCTGAAATAGCAATAGATATATTAGTTGTGAAAGTCAGGTAAATGCTCTGAAATAACATTAGATATATTAGTTGTACAAGTCAAAGAATACCTTACAGGAAATTTAAGATAGTTTTCTATTTCTGGTATTTCCATTTTTTTTTTCATGTAAATTAGGCTTTATGGCAATCACTCAACAATATTATATATAAATTTAACTTAAATATCTAAAAAGATACAAACAAAAAAGTTACATGCATTACTATTGTAAACCAAGAAATTTGTATACTTTGTAGTAATTACAATCTGTTGTTCAGATCTGCATATTTTCAACATTTTATATGGTTCATATTAGTTAATTTTTACAGATGACCTGTCCTTTAAAGATTTAAGGAAAAATAAAGGTAATAAAATATTTCCTTATTTACTGTTAAACCTGTCAAGGTGAAGGTGAGCCAAACCGATTTATAAACTGGAAACCAGTAGATTACATTACAAAAATCTTTTACAAACAAGAAAGTCACATGATGCAGGTATATAATCAAATTTTCATTTCCCTAATATTACAACTGATAAAACTTGTGGTTCCATTTTTTAAATGTTGAAAGGTATCACCTTATTAAACTGTTTTCACCAGCATTTTTTATATACAAATTTCTGGAGTTTATCAAATTGTAATACTCAAGACCAAACTTTATTTGTTCATGCTTAAAATTTTAAGTAAGTGAATCCTATCTCTTTACTCCCAACTATTGGTACTATTACTTAAAATAAATGATTTTTTTTTATAAATCCCTATTCTCTATTGTATTTTTTTTTTTAATTTAAACTAGTCAACATTTTGATTGCTTAATGTCTGCAATTGGAAAATCCCTAGATCACAGCATACAATATCACTGTACCTCATTGGATGAAGATCAAACATTGGAGGTTGTAATTCTGCAAACTCTATTGCTGTAATGCCCACTGCCCAAATATCACACTGTTGATTGTAGCCTCCTTTCCTTTCTACTGCTGCTACCTCTGGTGCCATCCTATAACATTCGTTTACTTTTAAATTAATTATTATTTCTTTAAATGGTTCTAACTTGACACATTTTTTTTATTTACCATTGAGGTTTGGATGTTGAGCATATTATACATGACCTTATAACAGTAACACTTAACAATGAACACATCAACACAACATGCATTGACTGAACAGAACAAATACGGGGTGTACATCAATTGAGACAGCAACCCACAACAACACAATATATCTAAAAGAACATATACAGACCCTATATCATCAACAAAACACAAATGCTATGTCATATGTCAAGCAGGTGTTAAAGCTACCTAAGATATTCCTTTGCTTTTTTATTAATTCTTGCAAGTGGGATAATATGTCCACAATAATATCTATGAGGTGAGATTGGATTATGAGTTATTATCCTGTCAACTTACCAATATGGAGTACCAATGAAAGACTTTCTTTTACACATTGTCACTGTTATCTGTGCTGACACACCAAAATCAGCTGAAATATATTGTGAACTGGATTTAAATGTTGTTTGTGTCATTTTCATTTGTTTTGAGTTTATAGTGATTGTTCTTAAAATGAAAATGTTGATATAAAATTCCTAAAATATTATTTAATATCATGGAATTTGTATTTACTTAAGTTTATACATTTGTAGATAAAAAATCCCTGTATCTCTTTTTGCCTATCTTTCTTAAATTAATACTTAAAAAGATAAAATACATATTTCTCCTGAACATTTTACAATATCAAAATATTAAATTTTACAAAACAGAAAATAACTCTTGTAGATAAGTTTGTGCAAATTTAATGATCTATCAGGAATTGTGAATTTAAGGTATATATAATGCTCATATGAATAACAGTAAAATACTTGTTTTATTAGCAGCTCTGGATGTTTATACTATTCATATCATACCTAATTTGACTTCACCATCATCTGTTAACAGTATATTAGCACCCTAAAGAATAAATACAAAAAAAAAATAAATATTTGAATCCAAATCATTATATAACATAAAATAAATGGGATTTTCCCAGTGATAACAAAGACCATGAAGGGCAAACAAATCTATACATTAACCAATCAGATCTATAACATCCTGTCATTTACATACATTTCATCCTAGAGGGGAGGTAGCATGGGTGTCATCCCGAATTCCTGAAAAAAAAACAAATCATACTTTCCCATGATCCTGAATAGGTCCTTCCACTCCTTATCCTAGTAACCTTTAGCAAAAAACAGCTCAGATATTACAAAAAAATGCAAAATCTATGTTATCAAGGAGGGTGTACATTCCTTATCAAATGTCATGTTCCAAGGCAGGAAAAACAATCAAAATCCTCAACAGTATTTTCTTTGTGAAAAGTGTACCCCAAGTTTTCATAAATATGCCAAAATCATAATGTTTCATTTGAATAAATTATTATGTGGTCTGCCTGGATACTTTAAATTGTTCAAATGATATCAAACATGTAGTGTTAACTAATATCTGCATATTCCTGTCAAGAATTGATTACAGATCCTAGATCTCACCTTTATATCTCTGTGCATTTTACCCTTGCTATGAAGATATCTTAATCCTTCTAACGTCTCTCTACATAGAAAAGCTATCTGTGACTCGTTCAGTGGACCAGTGACTGTCAAACAGAGGATATAAAATAATGTAAAGAAGATATGAAGCTACATTTAAATGATATCTGTAAATCTTTTAATATAATTGAGTTTGACAGTTGAAACCTTAATTCTACTCAGACTTTTTTTATTATTTTAAGCGAGGGTATAAATTGAATTCTAAGTTATATTTCAAACTTTCTTAGCTATCATAAACTCTATTACTTCCAATGTATGTGAAGATGCTGGTTTTTTATGAACAACAAATTACAGTCACTTAGAACAAGAGGCTGTCACAACAACAGCAAACCGGATTTATTAACATTTATTTGTGTCCTGGCAATATCACAAGAACCATAACTGATTAATGCTGAAAGTGAAAATCGTCAATATCAAATTTGACCTCCATTTTGTAGTCAGTATCAACATACATGTATTAAAATTTGAAAAGCTTAGATTGAATGGTTCATTAGTAAATGCAACAACGTGAATGGAAACGCCATTTTAGGATCTTTCAAGAACCATAACTCCTGAACGATAAAAGTCAAAATCGTCATTATTGAACTTGACCTCTATTTTGTCATCAGTAACAACATATAAAAATTTCAAAAGCTTTGGTTGAATGGTTTATGAGAAAATGCACGGACACGACTGGAAACACCATTTTTCAATCTTTCAAGGACCATAACTCCTGAATGGTAAAAGTCAAAATCGTCATTATTAAACTTGACCTCCATTTTGTCATCAGTAACAATATATTAAAATATGGGAAGCTTTGGTAGAACAGTTCATGCGTAAATGCACGGACACGACTGGAAACTCCATTTTTCAATCTTTCAAGAACCATAACTCCTGAACCGTAAAAGTCAAAAACGTCATTATTGAACTTGACCTCCATTTTGTCATTGGTAACAACATATTAAAATTTGGGAAACTTTGGTAGAACAGTTCATGAGTAAATGCACAGACACGACTGGAAACTCCATTTTTCAATCTTTCAAGAACCATAACTCCTGAACGGTAAAAGTCAAAATTGCCATTATTGAACTTGACCTTCATTTAGTTGTCAGTAACAACATATTAAAATTTTTAAAGCTTTGGTTGAACGGTTCACGAGTTAATGCACAGACAACATTTGATTGCCGCCCGCCCGCCCGCCCGCCCGCCCGCCCGCCGTACATCCCCAAATCAATAACCGACATTTTTGTCACAAAAATCCGGTTAAAAATGTGTAAGGGTTCCGCAGAACCCACTGCCTTGGCTTCTTTTGTTGTCAGTTGAAGCCTCAACAAAATTGGTGAAAAAAAATATTAAAAATTTCCTCAAGATACTATCTTTTGATAGTTATAAGAAGCTTCTGTTCAAGTTTGATAAAAAATTAAGGATGATTTTGAATCTAAAAAATTTGTAAGGGTTCCGCGGAACCCAGTGTCTCGCCTATTTTTGCTGTAAATCACAGGCTCAACAACAATGAGGGAAAAAATCAATAAAAATATTCCTCTTGTTACTATTTTATGATTGTAAGAAAATCTAAGTCCATTTGAAAGTAAATTACAGAAAAAAACAGAGTAATCTTTTTACAAACTTTACTTCTGGATACAATCTTATGATCATAAATAAGGTTATTTCCAAGTTTGGTACAAACCCAGGATAGTTTAAGAAAGTTATTTAAATTTTAAAAACTTTAACCACAGAGTGAATGTAATGGTTCCCTGCAGAAAAAACTAAGTCCATTTATAAGTAAAATACGGAAAAAATTGAATTTTATTTTTACAAAATTTTCTTCTGGATACTATCTTATGATCATAAACAAGCTTCTGTCCAAGTTTGGTACAAACCCAGGATAGTTAAAGAAAGTTATTAAAATTCTAAAAACTTTAACCACAGAGTGAATGTAATGTTTCCCCGCAGAAAAAACTAAGTCCATTTATAAGTAAAATACGGAAAAAATGGAATTTTATTTTTACAAAATTTACTTCTGGATATTATCTTATGATCATAAACAAGCTTCTGTCCAAGTTTGGTACAAACCCAGGATAGTTTGAGAAAGTTATTAAAATTCTAAAAACTTTAACCACAGAGTGAATGTTTTGTTTCCCCGCAGAAAAAACTAAGTCCATTTATAGTAAAATACGGAAAAAATGGAATTTTATTTTTACAAAATTTACTTCTGGATACTATCTTATGATCATAAACAAGCTTCTGTCAAAGTTTGGTAGAAATCCAGTATAGTTTAAGAAAGTTATTAAAATTTCAAAAACTTTAACCACAGAGTGAATATTTGTTGACGCCGCCGACGACGCCGACGACGACGGAATGTAGGATCGCTTAGTCTCGCTTTTTCGACTAAAGTCGAAGGCTCGACAAAAATGTTTTAACCAGATGCTCTGCAGGGCGCAGCTTTCTATGACTGCAGAGTTCGAACCCTGAACAGTTGGGGCAAGTATGGACACAACATTCAAGCTTGATACAGCTCTGAATTTGGATTGTGATTAAATAGTTGACACAACGTAGGTTTCTGACACAGAATGAATGTGGTCTAAGAACTTAAACTTATAAACTTAAAAATTTTAAATTGGACATTTACCTATTATGGTCCAATATCCAAAATCTAAATACATGGTTAAATTCAGCATATCAAAGAACCCCAAGAATTCAATTTTTGATGAAATCAAATAAAAGTTCAATTTTGGACCCCTTAGACCCGATTTGGACTATCTTGAAAACTAGGCCTACAATCAAAAAACTAAATACATGTTTAGATTCAGCATATCCAAGAACCCCAAGGATTCAATTTTTGTTGATATCAAACAAAGTTTAATTTTGGACCATGATTTGGACTAACTTGAAAACTGGGCCTATAATCAAAAATCCAAATACATGTTTAGATTCAGCATATCAAAGAACCCAAAGGACTCAATTTTTGTTGAAATCATACAAACTTTAATTTTGGACCCCGATTTGGACCAACTTGAAAACTGGGTCGTAATCAAAAATCTAAGTACATGTTTAAATTCAGCATATCAAAGAACCCCAAGAATTAAACTTTTGTTAAAATCTAAGTTTAATTTTGGACCCTTTGGACCTTAATGAAGACCAATTTGAAAACGGGACCAAAAATTAAGAATCTACATACACAGTTAGATTTGGCATATCAAAGAATCCCAATTATTCAATTTTTTATCAAATCAAACAAAGTTTAATTTTGGACCCTTTTCAACAAAAGTTACATGCTGGACAAAAATAGATAAATATCTTTGTATATTTTCTGACAAATGTATTTTTGATATTCTGCAATTTTATCTTCATGTCTATGTCTAAATCAAATTTACCACAAACTTACTGTGATAAATATCCTGCATAGATCCACCTCCACAATACTCCATCGCAATCCATAGCTTTTCTCTCCTGAAAAACAGATGCAATTATGAAGAAATGCAAATTTAAAGTTTTCTTTTCAAATGGTTTGCAAAAAAGAAAGGAAAACAGATCTCTAATTGAAAACCTTTTGGTGTTCAAAATTGTTAATTGATTGAATAAGATAAATCATAAATCAGCAAGAAAGAAAATTCTGACATATGTCACCTGCTTTTAAAAGTCAGAATCACTGAATATTATAAATGCCTTTTTTTCTAACTCATGTGTAGTAGCAATATACAAGACAATTTGCTATTGTGATTTAATCATAATAATTCTATTTCCTATCCTCTTTGAAAAACCTGTCAAAACAGAGGTCCTTCCCACAGAGTACTATACTCTTACCTTAAATAGCTCCCAAAGTAAGCAACAATATTTTTATGTTTGCAATCTTTCATCATAACAATTTCTTGCTGTATAATAGCAAAATCATCCCCTGAAATAAATGATATATGCAAGTTAAAACACAATATATATATAGCTCACATAAGACCATGCCTATTAGTATAGATATGGCAAAATGCATGGTCTTCTGTGAGAAAAAAAACCTGAGTTATTGGATCATAATTAAAATAAAATAAGAGTTGCACATTGGTCATTATTCATGTTACATATATTTATAAAAATTGTGTAAATCTTTCATTAAAATAGATTGTGATCTTTCAGAAGAGTAACATTTATTTACTAGATCTTTTTCTGGTTCTTTTGCAGACATTTTAAGAGTTAAATTTCTATTTTGAAGGTAAACCCTAATTTATTTGGATATATAAGTATGATCACAATGGCATTATGCAAGCAAGATTATCTGTACTTTTCATTAAAATAGTTAAAGATTAAGTAGGAGCAGCAGATAAATAAAGATTCATAAACACACATCCTAATTTAAGTGTATGCATACATTTGTAGATTTATAAAACTATACATGTATATATATATATAGCTATATACTAGGGATGGCAACGAGTACTCGAGTACTTGATCAGAAGGCTGAGTACTCGAGTACAGTTTTAGTACTCGGATACTCGTTTGTCTGTTATACATCTTCAGATACTTAGTAGTGTAATTCTCTTCACATTTCCACTCACTTTAGTTCTGTTGAAATATCCCCTTCATAATACTAAAGCCCTGGTCACAACAGATCGTACGATTTTTTGTCATGGAAGATCTATAAAATAGTTGTCGTGGCATTGTCGTGAAAAATGTAAAAAAAATATTTCAAGTGGTCACATCAGCTGTCCACGATGGTTCCATGATGGGTATACGACAGAAACAAAAATTGTAATTGTACTGTCGTGGGTTTGTCGCAAGTCGGTCATGCAATATTCGAACGACAATCATGAATTTTTTTTGGCTATTTTTCAGGTTTTCATGTCATGGGATGGACATGTCACTGTCAAACATCAGTCATTGGCCTTCTATATATATACTAGTAGTCCCGATTTATTGCAAGCTATTTGCCATTTGCTTTCAATATAGTTAAATGTCATTATAAGTTCGGTCCAAGTAAACAACGTTCTTCGTATTAGTTTATACATGTATTATAATTGTATGAATTTAAACCAGGATGCCTGAGAAAAGAAAAATAAATGGATGATATTTTCCTCTTGCTGGTGTCCGACAAGGCGCATTTTCAGCAGGGCCAATTGTAATCGTTCTGTTTGAATAGCCGTCCTCTTTAAATGACAGACAGTATGTTTTCTAAACATTCATTCTTGCCGAATTGTATTCTTCTAAAAGCTATGGTGCACGACGAACGTACCACTGTCGTACGACAGACAATCAATGTTGTGCAAGCATCATATGAAATTTGGTGTTCGTGAGACAATTGTGCGATTGTATCTCAAATGAATTGCAACAGTCGTGAGATTGTCGTACAACAGTCGAACAATTGTTTTTTTCTTAAAATGGTTTTTTTTGGTACCCACAACAATGTGTTTATCGCACGACAGTCACACGATTGTGGTAAGACACTCTCACGACAGGCGCAAGACAGTGACACGACAAAAAGTCGTAGAGCATAAAAAGTGGCATGTCCAATTTTCGTCCCACGACAGCGCCACCATGTTCCAAATAATGTGCGACTGTCGTAAGACGATCACAGATGACCCACAATTTGACCAAATTTCTTGTCGTGGAGCTGTATAGATGTGTTGTGGGTTAGTTGTGACCAGGGCTTAAATAAAATCAATTAACAACACACATAAAATCCTGAGACTACTACTTTTTATTGAAGTACCAGCAACGTCCTTTCCTTCTGAGGAAATGTTTTCATGAGCACTACTTGTAAAAAAATATAGGAAGTCAAGCGTTCTTTCGTCTGAAATTGTTGATAAGATCATATTTCTAAACAAGAACAAAATCAAAGTGACCTGCGGTGAACCCTACGCAACTGATTAGAGACATTTTAACAGCGTTTGTACATGGATCAACACTTTAACATCATGGCTAAAAAAAAGAAAATCAGACAAATGATAGTGCCAAAAAAAAAGAAAAAAAAAAAGTACAAGTAATTTGAAGTCCAATATATCTTTGACAAATAAATAGACAAGTTGTAGTATAAAAAAATACCAACTCCTCAGGAACAGATGATATATATTGTCAACTTTGTCAGACTTTTTATGCAAATATTTTTTATTTTATTGGAAATTGGTTCACGAACATGTATGTACAAACAATAATTGCTATTAAGATAGGTTATTGTAAATACAGGAGTCGGTAATTTATTGTTTGATTGACACCAAAAAAAAACACTGCATCTCAGCCAAAATCTAAACTATTCATTAGACGTGTAAGATTTATCTGAGTACTCGCGAGTACTCAAGTATCATGACTGAGTATCTGAGTATTAGATTTCAGATCTTTTGACATCCCTACTATATACACTTAGACATGGTAGAGGTAAGAATAAAACCCAAACCACATCTGGAATTATTTAGAAACACCTATTCTATGTATTCTATTTTAAAAGATAATGAAAATTTATAGAAATGAACAGAAACAATTTTTCACATCAGAAGTAAAAGTCTCATGAAACCTATTCATCATTAAAGTACTGGACATATTAATTCTGTTTTTTAATTATATACCTCAAAATGTATGTTTCATAAGACAAATATAAGTTAATTATCTTAAATTTTCAATGTAAATTTATTTTCTTAGGAATTATTCATCATACATGTAGCACTTTATAATAGATCTATAAAAAGTTAAAAAAATAGCTTTGATTACAATGTTCTTTCAATTACCAGTCCTTTTTAATTGCACTGCTAATAATTGTTAATCAAACTTCTAGGCAAATCATGATCAGTTGTTGCATAATAGAATCCAAAATCTTTTGAAAAATCAGGTAAACATAGAAATAAGATGGCTACCCTGAAAGATGAACTTTTATTTTCCAAGTTTTTAATTGCATCAGGATCCATCATACAGCGGGACATCCAGGTACACGGTACCCAGCTGTGTTCTATTACCAGAATTATATGTAGAATATACTTGTGTAATTATAATTCATTAGCTTATCCAGTATTTATACAAACAACTGGTACATGTACATATAAAATTCTACACTGAAATACATTTGGTACCTGGTTCTAATTTTATCATCTTAATTGCTGCTAAATCATCTGTATTGAGATTTCTTGCCTGAAAAATAAACAAAAATAACAGTAATAAACAAGATGCACTTTGAGCTATTGCAGACTTATCTTACACCTGCTCAAAGGCAGCTCAATGTTGCTGACTCAATGAAATGAAAATGATTTTCTTAATGTCATGAACATTAAAGTGCATAATATTTTGAAGATACAAGTTTGCAATAAACAGAAAGTACATGTAGATGGTTGAAATAACTACATGTATAAACATCATAATCATGTGAAGTCCATGTTTCTATGACTTACAATTGCTGAGAAAAGAAGGGAAACTATCAAGATCAAAACTATAATGTACTCCAAGTTTACAACAGTATGATGTGACACTATTACAGACAATAAGGAAAGTATGGGGACACGTCTGAGATATGGTTTAACAGGTTATGATGATATATTTGTATATCCACATCCCTTGGATCCAAGGCCATGCTACAATGTAATTATATAGCCAGGAATGAGATAGCGGACCAGTTAGCAAAAGATGCAACAAACGAGGCCTCAACTTTAAGTGACCAATTCATTGATATTCCAATGTCAGGATGTCAACAAAAATGAAATGACGGAGTAGATGCAGGGCTCGAAATTGGCGCTGGTCCGGTGGTCGAGACCAGTAGAATTTGCATCGGTCCAGTAGATTTTTTCAGCTGGTGGTCCAGTGGACTAGTAGAAATTTGTCGATAAAAATCACTGATTCCATAGCAATCCAGGTTTGTTTACAAATAAATTTACCTGCAAAATAAATTACACGGTACTGGAGGGTACTAAGTATTACAATTAATCAAGTTAATTAATTTCTCGGGTGAGCATCTTTCACAACAACACAATATTGGAATTTTTGGAAGGAGTTAAACCGTTTTACAAAAAATTATAAATGAATGACATCCAAAAGGAAGATTGGAATAACGTTTATGAAATTGACAAAAGGAAACGTAAATATAAAAAATCCTGGGAAAGATGGCAAATGGTTGAAATATATAGTCGATAGCAATGTAATGAATTGTATAACATGTAAAACCAGATGCTCCGCAGGGCGTAGCTTTATACGACTGCAGAGGTTGAACCCTGAACGGTTGGGGCAAGTATGGACACAACATTCAAGCTGGATTCAGCTCTAAATTTGGATTGTGATTAAATAGTTGACACAGCATAGGTTTCTGACACAGAATGAATGTGGTCTAATAAACTTAAAATTTGTTTTTTGCCTTTGAGCAATGCACTATGCGGTTGAATATTAATCCTCTCAAAAAAATGTTTGAAGAAATTTTCTTTTTTATTTATGAAATCTGAAATGAGAAAAATTTAACCCCCCCCCATAAATTTTTTTTTCACATCCCCCTTTCCCTTATTCCAAAACTGATCTCAATTCAAATTACTAATGGAGTTTGCAATAATAACCACTCATTTAAATACATCATAAAATATTAAAATGTAAAAAGTTATAGTGCGAAAACCAAAAGTATTCGGACGACGACGACGCCGCCAACATGACACCAATATACGACCAAAAAATTTTCAATTTTTGCGGTCATATAAAAAATTGTCCCGGCTATTGAAATGTGGAACATTTCCGGACAGCGCTCCAGATGACCCAGTCAGCACCCTTTGATCTTCGTGATGATTGTAATCATGTGGAAGACAATGCTGACATTTTTTCTGTCCTTGATCCTGATAATGATCAAAGAAATTGAGATTATCAAAGCCTTTAGGCCAAATAAAAAAGTATGTGTGGTTCCAGTTACATCTGAAAAAGAGTTAGGGTAGGTACAAATGTAGGTAGGGATTTTGTTTTATTATATGTTTTTTTTTTTACATTGAGTCTAAGGAAGCAACATTCTGATTTTAACAGTGCTTAATGAAAAATGACAATAAATCTTTAAAGTAGGCTATTTTTAAGCCGAAAAAGTAGGGACGGTAGGGTTACTGGAACCACACATCTATTTTTATTTGGCCTTATCAAAATCAGGATCAAGTCTCTCTTTTTCTTGTCTAACATTTGTAAAAGACAGCATGAAAATAAAAGGAAACATCTATCATTTATATTAGTGTTTGTCAAATGAATGTCATTTTTGCAGGACCAGTAGATTTGGAGTCGGATCAGTGGATTTTTCAGTCCACTGGTCCAGCTGGTCAATACACAAAAAAGCTTAAATTCAACCCCTGAGTAGATGGATTATCAGTGACATTGGAAGACAACTTAATGAGCTGCTACCTACAAAAATATGAATTATTGATAAGGTTGTCCAACTTGATTTCCAAAGTCATGAAATTGAAAGAATTCTATCAAACTGTGTGAACAGGCTATCTGAGGTTAAAAGAGTATTGCCGTCAAATATGTCAATCCATTTCTCCACAGGGTTTCAGATGGCAGCCAATATTTTTGCATTTTGCCAAAAAATCAACATTGTGGCAATTAGAATTCGTCATTGGCAAAAGAAATATAAGTTTGACTTGGGCCATCTTGTTTACTTTTAAGGGGTTTCTTGGACTTTTCCCTAATCAGACAATACTGGGAATTCAGCTTGACCTCCTAACAATTTTGACATAAAATTTAATAGCTACATGTACATGTATGGGCAACAATATATTGTTTATAATTTATAAAGGGAAAACATGAAAGGTGTTGATTCAATGTACTGTTTAATGAACAATTAATGCATATGGTGTGGCTAAATGGAGTTGCATGCATGTCACTATTGCCATTTGGATTTTTTTACAACTTGGAAGGGAATAATCATTTTGAAGTGGATACTTCACAATTGTTTTAGCAATGCACTTATGTTTAAAGCATAGTTTAAGACTCTTCTTTTCTTTTATCGATGGTCTACAAAAAAAACCTGTTGTACTATTTGTGACCAAAAATGTTCAAAAAGTTAAAAAAAGTTCTTACTTTGAATTTTATCTTGTTACTTTCATACAAGTTAGTGTTTTGAAGTTGGTAATTTACAATCATTCAAGAGACACACTTGCTTCAAATGCTGTTCGAGGCATAGTTTTTAACATCTTAGCTTTTTCTTTTAATGAGGTCTAGAAAAAAGTATCCAATAAACTTATTGCAGATAGTTTCCATGTTCTGCCTCAGACATTTTCAGAGTTAATCTTTCAAAATCTTTTTTCGCAATTTTTTCAGATTCTTTGAAAAATTAAAATTGCCAAAGGAGGTACTGACAGGTGAATAGAAAAATGGTCACTTGAGGTCTTCTTCCAACCAGCAGGGTAATTTGGTTGTGCAGGATGTATCAAGTATGCAGCCATGTTGGATCAGAAAAGGAGGCGAGCGTTAAATCTGATGCCTTGTGCCATGCTATCTGCACTTTAAGAACTCTTGCAACAACTCTTAAAGGGGTCCATCAATATCAGTGACCTGTTCCAAAGGCCAAATTTCTGTCCCTATCTTATATACCCTAGATTTCAAGTGGCAGTTAAAATTTCCCAACCTTACCCCTAATGGTCTCATTTACAAGACCTACCAATTGTATTCATTGTTAATTTGTTCTCATTCTGAACTCTCTGAACATGTATGAAATATTTGCCACTGGATGTTTAGCAACCAATAATCAATTAATTTACGAATTGTCTATTCATTACAATATTAATTTAGATTATAAAATAGATATAAAGAATTGTTATGGACATAAATGTGACAACATGATGTTTTGTTTGTTAAAAAGAAGGAAATTTTAGGGAAAAATATATATAATCTTGAAGCTACATGAAAACATTTAAGATGGTGCACCAAAATTGAAAGTGGCCAAAAAATTACTGATTTGAAGTCTCTTCCATGATTGACCATCATCAATGGATTGGAAGTCACTTGAAACTCTCAGAAACATCAATCGAGTAAGAATGATGTTCAAAATCGCACACAAACTCATTGCATTAGATCCAAACCTTTACCTTTTACCACAGCCAGTCAAAAACACCAAATTCATTTCAAAACATTACCAAACTCTAGAACAGATTACTTTATGTACAGCTTTTTCCATTTACAGTTGTACTGTGGAATTCACTTCCACAAAACATCAACAGTGTTCACTCCATGGATCAGTTAAAATACTAAATAGACTATATTTAGATATCTAACTAATCTGTTTGTAAATATGTGTTTTTTTTTTGTTTTTTTTTCTGCACAAAATTATTTCCATTGTGGCGTCAGATATTTTGTTTTATGACGTCAAAATTTTATGGGAACCTGTGTGATATTCAGTAATGGCGGATAAATAGCGATAAGGTGTATTCTAGCAGGACACAGGAAATTACAAAAAAATGAGAATTGCTTACGTACATAGTGTAAGCAGGATACAGGAATCAGAAAACACAGTATAAGTAAGTGGGATGTGGGATCAGAACCCTCCAATGAGACTCCCTTTTTTACTTACAGATATTAGCGCACCAAAATTAAGATGAAAATAATTGTACAATGTACATGCACCATGAGGGCATGAGACAATTTGTGTTAATGTTTTGACCTTAGGATCAGGACACTGCAACTTCCAAGAAAAAAGATAAAAAGAATATTAAAAAAAACAAATTAATATTGAAGGTATATAATCTTGGCATAATTACATGACTATCCTCTCTACAGGTTCTCACATTCTTTTGGATAGATTGGTTATGATTCATCAACAGTGTCAAAATGAGTACATTTTTAATCAAATTATTTTTTGTTTTAAATTTGATATTTTCAATTTCTAAAATGTTTCCGCAGTATTTGTGAGGACAAATACACCAGAAACAAATTGGACATCTGTAATCGGAAACACTTGACAGTGGATTCGCTGAAACTCACCTTATAAACATCTCCGTAAGTTCCGCTCCCCACACGCTGGATGAGCTCAAAATCATCCTGTGGGTTACGACGGAGGATGCCTGAATCCACTTGTCTGTTAAAATCCATTATTCTTGTTCATCTACATTATATTTCTTCTCATTTATAAATAAAAACATTTCTGTCATTTTTCCGATTCCAAAAATCGTATTCTACTTCCGGTGTGTGCGTGCGCAGTGTTCATGTTATTTTGTTCTTTTTCAAAGGGACTTAATTTCGCGGGTTATTTTCTCAGTTTATAAATAAAGGCAACAGTAGTATACCGGTGTTCAAAATTCATAAATCGATAGAGAAACAAGTTGCTTTCTTTAAAAAAAGAAAAGCAATACATGAACCTAAGACCACTGACTGCCGGGTCACTAAAAGATTGTTGCTGAATTTGTGTTTGCTTTTGAATTGAAATAATTGAATGTGAAAAGAAGAAGCCAGTTGAAAGTATATATTTACAGCTTCTATTTGAATAGTTATTTTAAAGCTCGACTATTTTATTAATTACTTGGGAATGTACATAATTTTTCCGATTATAACCATTTGGCAAATCATAATTTCTACTAACTGGATGACTTGTGCAAATTGCACAAACCTATCGCAATATAAATTTATGCACTCAGTTTGCTTTGTAAGCTGGAATTCTGGATGCATTTATTTTTATCTATCATATCTTTATATTTTGTTTCCTACATGAATGCCTTTATATTCTCAACTCGCATTTGAAGCTGTCTGGTAGATGTTGTATGTGGTGAAACCTGTGGCATGCAATTGATTGGGACCCATAAAACATCTCAAATTTTAAGGATTTCCTGATTTTACTTAAATCCTTTGAAATATTCTACAGGAAAACTTAGTTTTGCCGAAGAATTTCTTTATTCAGAAGTTTATGAATACCTGAACACACTTTTAAAATAACCAGTTTATATAAAAAGGTATGTAGATGTAAAAAGATACCAGAATTAAAATGATGTACACCAGGCACAAGTTAAGTCTACAAAAAAAAAGCATCAGTGACGCTCGAATGAAAAAAAGTTAAAAGGCTAAATACATTACAAAGTTAAGGAATCTATTCCTTGGGTAGACAATCCTTAGCTTTTAGAAAAGGTCAAAGTTTATAATAGGACAGTGACTCAAAAAAGAAAAAAAAAGAGAAACAACCTGAAGTCAGAATACCGTGAGTAATGATGACCGTGCTTGAAAATCACATGTAAAGCTCATTCTGCCGTGTCCTGAATTTAGATAATAAAGACGAAAATAAACTTTCACGAGTGTTATTGCATGCAAGTAGTATTTTAGCGCACGAAATAGTAAATAGAAAGCATCTCACTAATACTCGGGAAAAGAATACGCATTTGCGTCATCACATATCTTAATCTAATAGTTGTCAAACTGCCTACATTAAATGTTTTGACTCCGGATTCATTGACATTTTATCCGGAATTTTTGAGAACACAAACCGATAGTGTGCTTTTGAAATGTGATCTATAATGTGAATGAATCAAGACGTGTAGGATGTTGGTCAACACAATGAATACCATTTTTAAAACCGTACCATAGTACAAATATGTAGATGCTATAAGGTTAAACTATTAAAACAAACAAACAAAAATTGAATTAAAACTTTATAATAAACTAACGTTCCTGTTAGTATTTTTTTTTTCAAATTCTTTTGAATATATATAATATCAATAAAGACAATATTAATCAAAACCAAGGAGTAAACAAAGACTCACAAAACCAAAGGACATTTACATCAACAGTTATAAATAATAATTAAGAAACAACACAAACTCCACTAGAAACAGGGAGTGAAATAAGGTGCTCCGGAAGGGTAAGCATTTCCTGCACCGTATACGGCACCCGTCGTGTTATTTCTTTGTTCAGTTCGGTAATTATGGAAGGTTATTATGACTAAGGAAGAATATCATATATGATTTTTCTGACACACTTTTGTCATAATGGCAAATCAGCTCATTATGGCGACCGGAAATATCTTGAGTGATGACCTTAATTTAATTGATTCATAGCCCTGTCATACGAACGTCAAGTATTTACGGATGGACATTTTATTTATCGAATGAATCTATTTTCAAATTCTATCATTCTACTTTGTGAATATATAACTATACAAAATATAAGCAAAGACTTCTAAATCCATACTTAAACAGTATAAAATAATCAACATTCTGGTTGTTATTAAATTTTGTTGTCATTATTGTAAATTATTTTTACGGTTATTGTGAGCTGCAAGGATTTAAAATCATGCTTTATGAATTGAAAACACACAAGTATTCTTATTCACGACCGTTTAAAAATTTAAATATTTAATAAATTTATCTTACTTTCCGTTTTATGGATATATTACAATACAAAAAATAAATAATACTTACTCATAAAACTTAATACTTAAATGGTATGAAATAATTAACGTAGAAATATAATTACGGAAGCCCTGGAGTGCCATGCAAAAAAAAAAAATTCAACTTGTGCAGACAAGTTACCAACTTGCGCGCACAAGTTACTAACTTGCGCGCACAAGTTACTATCTTGCGCGCACAAGTTAGACAACTTGTGCACACGAGTTATTAACTTGTGCGCACGAGTTGTACAACTTGTGCGCACAAGTTACACGTGATCTTATAGACATTTGCTGTTTTGCTAAAGAGACTACTTTAAGGAACGCCGTAGCTGCCGAATACAAACATATGTTTATATACATGAATGCACATACTTTTAAATAACAGCATATGTTTTTTTCTATGTATACACATACTTTTCATAGTTGACTTTATATGATCTTACTTTTTTTATATATATATATATGCACATACTTTTCCTGCATATGCACATCGTTTACCTTATATGCACATACTTTTCTATATATCTATTTGAACAAAGTTAACCTCATATGCATATACTTTTTTCTATATATGCACATACTTATTCTACATATGAATGTACAAATGTAGTTCTGCATGTGAATACTTCTCTCAGTATATATGAACATAGTTTTTCAACGTGAGAATTACAATTCATATTATGCTTTTCTGTTGGTTTTTTTTCAAACTGAACTAAGGGTTCAAATATCATAAAAAGAATGTTTATTAAGAATTTCTTAATGATGTATACATGTTGTTCAATTAAGCAACTTTTGAAATCATTTTCATATGAATGCAATACTTTTTTTGGCATGTATGATGGTATGGCGCTGTTGTCTTCATCTATAGTCACTTGTTTTAATGCCACAACTTTGTATTTTGTATGAGTCGTTTGTATTACATTTTAACACAAGGATTATTATCACTAATGGCGTGTTGAATTTAGTGGTTTTTGTCCTTACAATTCAGTGATAACGGGTCACAAGTTATATTAATGAATTTAGTTTGGTTTCCGCACTCTGTCGTTAATTTGCCTTATCCAAAACTATTGAAAATCACACACAATGTTAATAATCACACAAAGTTAGGCCGAGTTAGAATTTGGGCAGTAATTTTTTGGACAATTATGCCCCTTTATAACTTGGAAAATTGAAAATTTTAAGCGGGGGCATTCGTGTTTTCAGACCTTTTTTTTATACAGGTTTTAAGTTTTATTAGTAAAAACATTAGTAAGAGCCGAATGCACTTTGTCGGTGTGGGAATAATCTATAAACAGTGAATGTAAAATGTCATAGAGTGAGACAAAGGTATTACTGTCCAGCGATGGCGAAAACTATTTCCACAGAGCTGTATATTTTCGTCATTAAGATAGAATACCTGGATGCTTCATACTTTGTTTGTAATAGCCTTATGTTTCGAAGTTTCCGTCTGTCATATGTTCTTGACCTATTATAAATGGTACAGCGACTGGTTGAACAAAATTATAGTTTTTTTTGTCATGTGAATGTCTCCTTTTTTATGAGTGATCAATGTTAAAATTAAGTTATTATGTACGTTGCTCAGATGTCAACTATATGTGTCACATTTTCATGATTCATAATTCTTTGGTCAATGTTAATTTTTTTCTATAAAGAGTGTATAAGAATGGCCCACTGAATTTCTTGATGTCTTTAAAAAAAATGCCTATTATCAAAATGTTAATCACAATCAAAATGTAGTTATGTCAAACGTATTTAAAAGGGCCATACTTGATCGAACTATCCAGGGTTCAAGTTACATTTGCAGTAATATCAAGCTGGGCCCTTGGGCCATTTTATCAATTTGATAAGTAATTTTATATTATATCTTATAGAGACAAAAATATTGATAGAATCATGAATTCATTTTCAAGTTGTAAGCTTATGAAAATTGGGGGTCAGGTGGGAGTAATGTATCTCTCTTGAATTTTTCTCTTTGTATACGAAAGTAATTATATATATATAACTTCGTTAAAATATTAAAAAAATAAACTGTTTTCACAGAAATGGTTATGTACAAAATGTAACGCCTTTTTGTAGTTTTGACAATGCAAATGTTGAAACCAAAATAGCAATACCTTAACATGTAAGTTATGGAAATATTCAAAGTTGATGAACCACGACTGAAAGTACATGGCTGAACAATATCCATGGAAATGTGCCAATATACAACTACATACAAAATACCATGGACTTATCATAAGTCGTTCCCTTTAAACAAACATAAACTTGTAAACTATGTAAAAGTTTCAATGTCAATAAACCATGATGAGGGGGTGGGCTTTATAACCTCCATAGAAATATGACTTGCAAAGGCCAATAAATTTTCAAAGTCAATAGACAATTACTGAGGGGACAGGGCCAAATATAATCTATGGAAATGAGATGTTCCAATACTTATACAACTGCATAAAACATATCATTGAACCACCACTTGTGGTTCAACATAAACTAGACCTAATCACAAACTAATACATTGCGAAGCCAACGCCGACGCCGTAAAAATAAAATGTATACGTATTGAAAAGCTTTTAAAAGGTGTGAATATCAAATATGATATGACGCGCTGCAGTTCTAAATTATGATTTGTCTGATTTACTCTGCATTTCTTGTTTTGCGTCTACATTTTCAGCATTTTGGGATTAAGATGAGAGTGCAAAAACAAACAAAAAAAAAAGAAATGAAATTTTCTTAGTTATAAAGGAGCAGTACTGTAGTACAGCAGGTGACTTTTTGCGTTTTATAGTTTTTTTTACCTTTGTGTATGAGCTTTATCAAATTAAGTAGAGGCAAAGTTGAATTAGAGTGCAGCAAAATAAAATGGAAAGATGGAAGGACATACGGTAAAACGGACGATCAAGGGTAATACATGTATAATGCCCCATACGCCTATCGGCAGAGCATACAATAAATTCCACCGTCTTTGGTCCTTTCTATAACATCATAATAATAGAAAACAATTCACATTTTGAGATCTTAGACTATACTAAATACTTTGAAAACACATTAAAATTGGTAAAGAAAATGGCAATTTAAATTAAGTTTTATAAGAATGCATTTTTACAACTTTTGACCCGTTAGTGGTAATAATCCTTGTGTTAAAATTTAATACAAACAAATCGACTCCTTTAACGTTTTGACATGAAAACCAAGTGACTATAGATGAAGACAACAGCGCCATACCATCATACATACCAACATAATATTGCATTCATATAAAAATGATTCCAACAGTTGCTTAATTGAACAACATACATCATTGAGAAATTCTTAATAAACATTCCTTTTATGATATTGGAACCCTTAGTTCAGTTTGAAAAAAACAACAGAAAAGCATAATATGAATTGTAATTCTCACGTTGAAAAACTATGTTCATATATACTGAGAAAAGTATTCACATGCAGAACTACATTTGTACATTCATATGTAGATTAAGTCTCTGCATATATAGAAAAAAAAAGTATATGCATATGAGGTTAACTATGTGCAGATAGATAAAAAAAAATGCGCATATATGTGCATATATAGAAAAGTATGTGCATATAAGGTAAACGATGTGCATATGTAGGAAAAGTATGTGCATATATATATAAAAAGTAAGATTATATAAAGTAAACTATGTTCATATGTATGAAAAGTATGTGTATACATAGAAAAAAAACATGTGCAGATATTGAAAAGTATGTACATATGTTTGTATTCGGCAGCTACGGCGTTCCTTAAAGTAGTCTCTTTAGCAAAACAGCGCATGTCTATAAGATCACGTGTAACTTGTGCGCACAAGTTGTACAACTCGTGCGCACAAGTTAATAACTCGTGCGCACAAGTTGTGTAACTCGTGCGCACAAGTTGTGTAACTCGTGCGCACAAGTTGTGTAACTTGTGCGCACAAGATAATAACTTGTGCGCACAAGTTGAAAATTTTTTTTTGCATGGCACTCCAGGGCTTCCGTATATAATGATTATTGTTTATAAACGTTTTTTTTTTTTGTAGGATGCAAGAATTTATTTAGATTTAATTTTTATGTTTCCTTTACAAATGAATATTTAAAAATACCAAAGCAGACGATCTTGTCATATAAAATACTTATTTCTTAATTGCAACTCTGAAAATATTCTGATTTCAATCATTGTTAGTTTCTTCAGAAACATATATACAGTATATATTTTATATATATATTTCTTTGATTCCGATTGAATTAAATACTTTTGATAATATTATCTTTCTGTTTTCCGATCTACTATTAATATTTTAACCAGAATGTTCTCTCCCGTAAGTCTATGATGAAATTCACAGTATCCCGTGGTTAAATCTTCAAAAATAATTAGTTTACATGTTATCTAAACAACAGAAAATACCACGTTATAATTGACCCAGATACACACAGGTGTACAGTGGTCGTTTTAAAATAAATATAATTGCGTCGTCAAGGGCCATCAAGGGACTATATCCAAGACGTAGATAACAACCTGTTAAGACCTGTATAAATGACCGAAAACTTTCGAGACGTTCCGAGAATTTTATTCTGACTTCCGGCCGAGAGATATCGAGTGGCCCATAGACACAACCAAAACTCGCCAATATATAAGCATGAACCCCTCAGGGGGTTCATGCAAAAACAAATCCGGGTTACAAACTAAAACTGAGGGAAACGTCAAATATAAGAGAACTACGACACAACAGAGACACAACACCGAAATGTAAAACACACAGAAACGAACTATAATGTAACAATGGCCATTTTCCTGACTTGGTATAGGGCATTTTATGAGAAAAAAAAAATAATTGGTGGGTTGAACCTGGTTTTGTGGCATGCCAAACCTCCCACTTTAATGACAGTATAATTATAATATTAAAATGACAACACTACACGACAGGGCTAGAATAAATTATGGGAGAAAATATAGGACATAGAAACAAAGGAATCATAGCCACCAAAAGGTAACAGGTTAAAAAATATTTTTACACGCCAGACGCTCGCTACGTCCACATAAAACTATGCTCAGATGAAAAAAGTTTGAAAGTTATAACAACTACAAAGTTGAAGATCGCCGTGGACCAAAAGTTCCAAAAAGTTAAAATTTATCAAGAATAATACATAGTTTTTGCAAACAGTACTAAAATTTTATAAAATGACTATATAATAGATATACATGATTAAACTGAAGTGGTGACTAGCCAAAGAATAAAAACGAATACATGACAATCACAGCCGTGTTAGCCCTAGTCATTGCAACGCCCAAAGTGACGTGACGTTACATTTAAATTTCTACAACGTGTTCCGAAAATCAAAAAAGAATTTGGATGAAATTCAAGATTAGATTTGTATGACTTATCTAACTTATAATTATAACAGTGAAAATATTTAATTGTAGTAAGTAGTAATTAGATAATTAATTGTATTATCTAGCTTTGTTGGTGTTTCTTCTGATCAAACTGCAAACCAAATATATCGTGTAAATTTCGTTGATCCAAAATTAAATCTACCAAATGAACTGGATGAGTAGTTACCCCAACACAACACACGAATACAATAGAAAAAAATACGATTTACAACTTCAGACGTTAAGACATTTGACAAAATCCGATGACAACAACAAACACAACATTAAAACCAAACAAATTAATTTGGGATGGAAAAGTACCGTGCCACGTCTTAAAGCAATACGAATTCACACTCAGCCAAACAGTCACATTCGGGAATAAGTCACGTTTGGTAATAAAACGATCAGACGACGTAATGACAAACCACAATCTAACACGTGGTAAAAATGTCCATAGTTAGTTTGGACAAAGATACATCGGATGGATCAACCAATTCGTGATGGTGTCCGTAAAATTTACGGAGTGTCATTTTTAATCTGTCCTCCTCATAACTTTGTTGGTCCAGGAGCAGTTTCTGCGTTAGAAGCACACTCCTGTATATGAAGTCCGTATAGTGTGAACATGCACGAGAATAACGTATCAACTGAGATATGTAAACACCATACGAAGAGGCAGAGGGTATGTTACTGCTGAGAAATGGGAAAAATCAAATTGACAATTGAGAAGTTGAAATAGTCCCGTTTATCATAGATTTTTATGTGAAGTCGTCCATCTGTGTCAATATTGAGGAAAAGATCAAGGTATGAATCAGTCCTTCTAGTATCAGTAGTATCCTTAATTTCAAGTTCACTGGGATAAATGAGATGCAAGTACTGGCTGAAATATGGGTTATTCAATGATAGGACATTATCAATATATCGGAAAGTGAAATTAAAGAATACCCGACTATCCTGGTTCCCGGTACTACGTTCCAGGTATTAGCCATACTCTCTCATTGGTATAGGTGTAACATACTTAATATTGCGATCAGGAACCAGTCTAATACCCGACTTCCCATTATGAGCATTGGCTGTCCAATTTATGTTCACCAATTTGGCCAAAATTCTCATATTTGATAAACAGCACAATCAACGCATGTCCAAAGTGAAAAAGGTGTAAAATAAACAATTTACAAGATCTTACATGACATGGTCTCGGTAATATCTGAGACCACTATAATATGATGTCCTATGATCTACTATAATTATAAGCGTTGACATAGTGTTATAGTAGTCTCAGGTAATATGTATCATTGTTTTGTTTTTTTTTTTAGGTTACGCCCTCTAATTAACTATCTAGCTGACCCCAAGACCAACCGACGGTCATATTTAAGGCGACATAAACATAATATAGATGTAGGAAGATTTGGCCTGAGTGCCAAAGATAAATCTAGATATATAATAGATAACAGTTCGAACTCGTGCAATTGATTTTATTTGGGTCTATGTCATATTATAGGTTAAAAATATATGTTTATCGTCGTTTTTCACTATTAAGAATGAGTTTTGTTTGGATCGAATCTGTCAATCAAATGATTTACCTTTTTTTTCACTTACAAAGTTGACATAATTTTACTTTCATTAATAACTGAACACGCATAAGTCATGCGTAATCCATCTCTAGCTTTTAAAGGGGTTAGATTGATGTTCACATGAATACTTGCAAGTGAATAATTCACCATTCACGTTTCTAAGCTTATTTTGAAAAAAATGTACCATATTGGCTGCTAAAAGCGAATCATTGATTATTTAACTTTTTCACTTTCATTAATGATTGAACAAAAACAAATCATATGTTTTGTATAAATCTCGTCGCTACTGTTCCTTTAAAACTCAAGCGTATAATGAAAGTATCAACTGTTCTGTAAAGAAACGATAAGAACTTCCCACGCCAGAATGACCATCATATTCATTTCTGTGTAATCCTTTAAAATCGTTTTGAGATTTCTTTCTATTTCTGTTGCGGAATACTGAGTAATTCGGTTTTGGGACTTCATATACGTTCATAATATATATGTTTTATGCGCCCTTTTCATTTCATCGAGATTTCACACACCAAACTTGTTCGACAACTTTACATTTAGATTGTAATATTATGCTTTGTTTAAATCCTACTTCTTTGTATTTTCTTTTTGTAGATATTAGTATGAACAGTTGAGATGATTATATAGAAAATATAATGACGCATGATGTATGGACTTTAATATTCAATTGCACGGTATACATGTATTTTGAAAAAAAAATATTATGTTAAAACTGTTTAAAACATATTAGTCTTTGTTGTTTCTTTACATAGAATGGGGAATAATTTATGTTCGGACAAGCATCGCGAGGTAGAACATAAAGGTAAACATTGAAGTACGGCACTTGGGTATAGCCTATATGATTTCGAAATTTTATATGTCCCATCAACTTAAAGAGGGGGGCATATGAATTTACCTCTGTCCGTTTGTCCTTCCCTCCGTCAGTTCATCCGTCCCATTATGGATAAAAAGCTACTCCAGATAACTTCTACGATTTGAATGCTAACAAGCTTTTATTTTGCTGACTGTTTGTACCTCATCTCTATGCTGGGAATATTATATAACATTCCCAGATCATATATTGAAGGTGTGCATGTGGTCCGAGTTTTTTTTATTTTTTATTAATATCTGTTCTTTTGTGAAGTAGTTGAACTTTGACATTTTTGGAGTATATATACTTGCAGAAGAGGTGCATAGTATTTCAGGATAACTCCTCCACATACAACCATAGATATGTGTATTTAAAAGTAATACTTTGCATCTGCGGAGGTATCAATTTTATTCAAGTATATACTCCAGAAGCTACAAAGATCAACTATCTCCCAAAAGAGCAAATATAATTAAAAACCAAAACCTTGACCACATGCACACCATCCAAATATGTTCAAACAGCATTCAAACTGTAGGAGGATTTATCTGGAATAACTATATACCTATAATGGGACGGACGGTCGAAAAGACAGACGAACGGACGGAAAGTTGTTAAACAATATGCCTCCAACTTTCTGTTGAGGCGGCACACAAAATCAAGTACCAAGCGCGTGTACGATATATCTGAGAGTACGATAACACTCAGTTTACTCAAGGCAGATAGATAAAATGATTGTTAAGATTCTTTGCAAAATTGTAATTGATATCATGCTAGCTATAAATAGCTTCAAAAATATTTATATCACTGTGACCTATAGTTATTAATTTCTGTGTCATTTTGATCTATTGTGGAGAGTTGTATCTTTGGCAATCATACCACATCTCCTTTTTTTATATTTATAGGCTAGATTTTGTAAATATTAGTATACATAAAAAATCTACTTTATATTTGTAAAAAGAAATAAAACTAAACGATAAAATTTTAACTCAAATATATGAGAAGATTACTCTATAATGTGCTGCTTGATAATAGAAAGGAACATAGGGTCATCATAATTATTTTCATGCTACAAAACAAAATTGGTTAATAAACTGTGCATTCCTTTATAACATAAATAAACTCCAACTGCCTCCCCGTGCTTCAGGTTTATGCTCTTATAATATACTAGATTATGGAGTGTGTGTCCGAGCGAGAACTGCTCTAGTTCATTACTTTAGGAATAATGCCACCCCGTGATGGTATGATACTAAACCCCTAACGGGAAGGATTGTGCCTGATGTTCATATTATGATGAAATCATAATCTTTCAGTCAGTTTAATTGAAGTCTGGAGCTGGCATGTCAGTTAACTGCTAGTAGTCTGTTGTTATTTATGTATTATTGTCATTTTGTTTATTTTCTTTGGTTACATCTTCTGACATCAGACTCGGACTTCTCTTGAACTGAATTTTAATGTGCGTATTGTTATGCGTTTACTTTTCTGCATTGGCTAGAGGTATAGGGGGAGGGTTGAGATCTCACAAACATGTTTAACCCCGCCGCATTTTTGCGCCTGTCCCAAGTCAGGAGCCTCTGGCCTTTGTTAGTCTTGTATTATTTTAATTTTAGTTTCTTGTGTACAATTTGGAAATTAGTATGGCGTTCATTATCACTGAACTAGTATATGTTTGTTTAGGGGCCAGTTGAAGGACGCCTCCGGGTGCGGGAATTTCTCGCTACATTGAAGACCTGTTGGTGACCTTCTGCTGTTGTTTTTTTCTATGGTCGGGTTGTTGTCTCTTTGGCACATTCCACATTTCCATTCTCAATTTTATCCAACTATACATATTGTATTACTAAGCTGAAACAATTGAAACAAACATTCTATATTTTTAGAAACAGTAATAAAAAAACAAGCATCAAAATTGCTATGATTTAGGTTCAAAGTTTCTGTCTCAAAATTTCTATATTTCATAAGATAAAACTTCTGCTAGTTTACAATTTAAGAATGCGGAAGAATAACATCTAGTTGAACGAATCCACTTTTCACCATACATATATACACTCGTGTATATCATTTGATCCATTCGTAAACATTTTGTTTACGTTTTTCGTATAAAAAGGCGAAATCAAATCTTAACCACCTTGAAACTGATACAACGAAAAGCCAAATATGATATCTTGTTATGAAAAGTATTTTAGGTAATCACGCGTCACGTGTTTAAACCATGGAAGTATTCCATATTTAAACAGATATGTTTAATTGACACCCTGGATTTTGAACGTGCCAATTTGTTAAGAAGACATGTCATCAGCCTACCACTACTCTTAGATAATGTGTGCTCAGGGTATTACCAGCCCAGTAGTCAACACTTCGGTGTACTTGAATATTAATAATGTGGTCATTTTTTATAAATTCCTTGTTTAAAAAACTTTGAAATTATCGAAAAACTAAGGATTTTCTTATCCCTGGCATAGATTACCTTAGCCGTATTTGGCACAACTTTTAGGAATTTTGGATCCTCAATGCTCTTCAACTTTGTACTTGTTTGGCTTTAAAAATATTTTGATATGAGCGTCACTGATGAGTCTTATGTAGACGAACGCGCGTCTGGCGTACTAAATTATAATCCTGATACTTTTGATAACTATTAACACCACTGGGTCGATGTCACTGCTGGTGGACGTTTCGTCCCCGGGGGTATCACCAGCCCAGTAGGCAACATATACAACATCGTATAATCCTGGTACCATTGATAACTATTATCGCAACGACACCCTCCAGACCCCGTTTACTTATTTGTGAAAAGATATCAATAATCACTGTAACAGGAAACCACACCAAATACCATAATATCTCAACCATTAAACATTTTTGTCCTCTGTCAGACTACATATGGGAATATAGACAACGAGAAAATTCCAATTGTATACAGTGAACTATTAACAATTCGTATATATATTTTCATATCTATAACAAGAATGTATATGTTTAGGGGTGGAGATCTCGACCGTTTCCAAGTTCCCAAAAAGGAAAGGTGGGGTGACTGCGGAGACTTCCCCTATATTACATTTGATTTATTATAGTGTCCCATACATGAATATATATGGTTAAGGGGTGGGGATCTTGACCTTTTCAAAGTTCACAAACAGGAGGGGTGGGGTGACCCAAGGGACTCCCCCAGTATTTCATTTGATTATTTATATTGTCTCATACATGAATATATATGGTTTAGGGGTGGGGATCTGGACTGTTTCCAAGCTCTAAAACAGGAGGGGTGGTCACCCTAGGGACTTCCCCTATATTTCATTTGTTTAGTTATATAATCCCATACATTTATGTATATGTTTGACGGGTGGGGATCTCATCTGTTTCAAAGTTATCAAACAGGAGGGGGTACAGTGGCCCAAAGGACTCTACCTATATATCATATGAATTGCTTACATTCAGGTATCATATAATCTAGTTGCACTATTTGTCGGAAAATAAAGTAAGAAACTCCCAGCTATTTTAAATTACCCTTCAAAATTGAGAAAAAAAAACATTGAAATTGAAGGAATATGTTAAGACTTTAAAAGAATCAACATTTATCACTGATAAAGAAAATTTATACTGTCACCAGGAACATATTTATTGTTAGATAAACTGTTCCCAGCTGTCACATTCTATTGGATTTTGACATTAAAATTTTTCATAAAGTAATTTTGAGTTTCTGTACAAAATATTTTCTACTTTTTCTTTCTTTAACATATATCTTTTGGTTTTCAATTCTAGTGTTTATATTTATTTACCATGCATAGATGAATTTTGTCACCTGTATGGAATTTTTTTAGTTGATCGCCAAATCCGGAATTACTCTTATCCGCTTCCGGAATCGGTTCCGATATTGTAATTTGCCTTCTTATGGCATCCATTTTGTTTTCAATGTTGTTTTTGTCAGATACGATATTACTCGAATTTTCAAATTATTTGTGGGCGATTTTCTGTATGCTAGCGGTTGAACAAAATGAACATAGCTGTCATAATTAATAATGATGAAAAATAAGTTTTAAGATCGTTTATTAGGAGACTTTGGTAAAAAGGTTTGCAAAGTTATTTATTATTTTGTTTTCAAACGGCATGTCGGGCGTAGCTAGTAACCAAGTCCGACTGCAAAATTGGAAGCTCGCGGACCTCGGATCACCGCTAATTTGAATCCCTGTCTACACATTGAAAAGATACGCAAATTTCGTGTTCTAATTTAAAATTGCCGCCAACAATGTGGATTTTAATAGACTACTGACGTAGTTGACTACGTATTGACGACAAACAATATTCCTACGACTTTTGCCATTTGGGTAATCTAAACTTTCTTTAGAAATTTTCGGCGATTAAATATTTCATACATTTGTTCTTTGACATCTTAGCCAAAAACTCAGGGGATAATAAACTACATAAGGATTCATAATGTGCTCTACTTCCTACGTGCAACTTCAAAACTTTTGGATAAATCGACGATCACTTAAGGTTTTTCTGGTCATATTTTTTTGTAATCCAGAATTAAAAGTATGAAAAAACTGTTCAATTAGTTATAAATAACATACTGTTCAGCTAGATAATAACAATGGCACGTATTTCAGCATTTATTGGGTAGAACACAAATCTAGGGTGCTCGCATAAGGCAGCTTAACTGCCTAATAAAAATAGAATTACGCGAAAACTATAAACTGACAAGGGTAAATAACGCAAACGATAGAGAATAAAAGCGTTGAAAACTCATGGTTTTGGCATATAATTGGGTTTTCCTTTGAATTAATTGGGTTATTGAACCCTGCAATGGGCAATTGCAATGTTTTTTTAATATCTATAATTACGTGAATGTGCGTCAGAATTCTTTCTGTGGTTCCTGGTTTTCGAAACTAATTTGATAATATGTGTACACATATCGATATCACTTTGATATATTTACGTGGGATATGCATGGATGGGATTCCGGACTTCCATGACAGTTGAAATTGAAAGAAATAAGGAACATATATTTGGGTTGAAAATTACAAGAATTGAAAACATTTTTTACAGGCTATTTATGTTTAATTTCGAACTCTGTTCACAAGCTTTACATAAATTTCGATCGCATTTTTTTTTTTCTGTTTTTTAGTAAAACGGTGTTCTTTTACAAAAGAAATACACAAAAAACAAATTTGCTGAATCCTATCATACTAGTCGAAATATTTAGTGTGCTTGCTGATCTCATGGATTAGGTTAGCAGATATAATTGTAATTAATAATTTTATTTTTATTTTTCGTATTCCCTGTCTGCTATTCAAATTAAATAATGATATACAAAATGTGAATGTTGTAGTACTATGGAAAATCATATTCCTATCATACAAGTTAATAATCGGTGAAAACATATAACATTTTTTATAGATTGTCCTTCGCAAATTTGACATAAATTTTGAAAAAGCATGAATTTCATAAGATCACTGTTGATTATTTAGACCAACAATACTTATTAAACAACGATACAGGAATCCTTTTTGTGCTCCATGTTAACGTTATTGTTAAACTATAGACAAAGATGGTGTATCCGTTGGTATGGAACGCTGTAATCTGTTGTTACTGTAAATATTTTTGTGTTTTATCGCTTTGTCTTTACGTCATGCCATTCCTTCTTTATATTTATTTTATGTTTACCGACACTTCATCTCTGTGTTATGTCAAATTACTTTTTTTTGTCAAACAATTGTATGATATGTCATTGGTATTCTTTGTTATGTGCAATATGCAAAACATTATGTTGAATGTTCTAAACGTTAAAAGTTTTGATACATCTTTGATTATGAAAACCTCATGATATCATATTTTAATGGCTTTATGTTTTGTTTATACACATTTACCTTCTGTGAAAAATATGATATGTCATGGTATAGGAAGAATTAGCTGAACAAACCATATAACCTATGTGGGACGGACGGGCGGACACGGTTAAACAATGTGCCCGACATTTGCAACGGTAGCATACAAAAGATATACGGCCAATTAACAATCATCGGTAGAGAGAAACCGACAAGCATCCTTTGATTATTCTTAAGATTGACAACTTTGAACTCTGAATTATTGTTTTATAATAATTATGTCATATAAAGAAGTTTATTGTAGACTAAAACATTCAATATGAACTATAACATATTAATTTAAAAAAGGCATTTATATAAACATAATATTAGTTCTTCTGTTCTTGCTTTGATAGATGTATTTTATTCCCATTGTAAATTACAACGTTTCGCTTAAACAGGTTTACTAAAAAGTACCACATGACAAACAACATGAACTCGCCTAGTTCGATAACTGTTAATATGCTAGCACCAAGGAACAATCCCATCTGTCCACCAACATTGGCTGAAAAAAAGAAAAATCGTTATAGATTAACATGGTAAACCCCTCCATAGTTTGTAACATGTGCCTGCCCCAATCCAGGAGCCTGTAATTGAGTGGCTATTGGTGTTTGTGATATCTTTTTTTCGTGTTTTGTTTGACCATAAATTAAGCTGTTGGTTTTCTATAATTTGAATTGTGTCAAAATTTGTCATGTTGAGGCCTTTTATCGCTTACTGAATGGTAAGAGTTTACTCGTTGTTGAAGGCTGTATATACGGTGACCTCACTAGCGGATAGTTGTCTCACTGACAATCGGACCATATTTCCTTTTTATATTGATTTTTGAAAATTATTCCTGCGAAAAAGGAACTGATATCAAAAATACATAAAATAAAAAATAAAGTGCGTTTTTATCTAAATGTGATCGCTGTCCAAAAAAACGAGTTCAACTTGTTTGCAGTGTTGATACAAATATAATTAGTTATCAAAGGTACCAGGATTATAATTTAGTACACCAGACGCGCGTTTCGTCTACATAAGACTCACCAGTGACGCTCATATCAAAATATTTATAAAGCCAAACAAGTACGAAGTTGAAGAGCTTTGAGGATCCAAAATTCAATAAAGTTGTGCCAAATACGGCTAAGATAATCTATTCCTGGGATAAGAAAATCCTAAGTTTTTCGAATCAATCAAAGTTTTGTAAACAGGAAATTTATAAAAATGACCACATAATTGATATTCATGTCAACACCGAAGTGCTGACTATTGAACTGGTGATACCCTCGGGGACGAAACGTCCACCAGCAGTGGCATCGACCCAGTGGTGTAAATAGTTATCAAAGGTACCAGGATTATAATTTAGTACGCCAGACGCACGTTTCGTCTACATAAGACTCATCGGTGACGCTCATATCAAAATATTTATAAAGCCAAACAAGTACAAAGTTGAAGAGCATTGAGGATCCAAAATTCCTAAAAGTTGTGCCAAATACGGCTAAGGCAATATATTCCTGGGATAAGAAAATCCTTTGTTTTTCAAAAAAATCAAAGTTTTGTAAACAGGAAATTTATAAAAATTACCACATAATTGATATTCATGTCAACACCGAAGTTCTGACTATTAGACTGGTGATACCCTCGGGGACGAAACGTCCACCAGCAGTGGAATCGACCCAGTGGTGTAAATAGTTATCAAAGGTACCAAGATTATAAATTAGTACACCAGACACGCGTTTCGTCTACATAAAAGAGGGACGAAAGATACCAAAGGGACAGTCAAACTCATAAATCCAAAACAAACTGACAACGCCATGGCTAAAAATGAAAAAGACAAACAAACAACAGCACACACGACACAACATAGAAAACTGAAGAATAAACAACACGAACCCCACCAAAAAACTAGGGGTGATCTCAGGTTCTCCGGAAGTTTAAGCAGATAAGTGTCATCAGTGACGCTCATACCAATTTTTTTTATAAAGCCAAACAAGTACGAAGTTGAAGAGCATTGAGGATCCAAAATTCAAAAAAGTTGCGTCAAATACGTCTAAAGTAATCTATTCCTGGGATAAGAAAATCCTTAGTTTTTCGAAAGTAAACAGGAAATTTATAAAAATGACCACATAATTATATTCATGTCAACACCGAAGTACTGACTACTGGGCTGGTGATACCCTCGGGGACGAAACGTCCACCAGCAGAGAGAGATTGAGAGATCCTTGTTAATTCTTTAATTTGACTGATTGATAACTAGATGGCCAACGTTTAGAGATAAATACTACATACGCTTAGTTAAATTCATTTTCATGGTGTTTTTTTTTTTAATAAACATTGAGACATGTAATAACATTAACGGTACCAATTTTCCTGCACCAGATGCGCATTTCGACAATACATGTCTCTTCAGTAATGCTCATATAGGCACCTGTCTAGTGAAGACCGTATGTTGACATTAAGTCTTTGACTTTTTTGTGTCGATGGGTTTCTTTTTCAACAATCTATCCCCACCACCACCCTTTATTCATGACACGATGATAATAAGTTAATATCATCAGAATATATCATGTTTGTTCTTATCCAGTATGAACAGTATGGATATGGCATAAACTGTATGGTATGGATTTGCTTATTGTTGTAGACGGTATAGTGACATAAACTTCATGTTGCAGGAAAATTCAATTTCAATCAAACAATGACATGACCTTGCCGGTGATCAAACCAATACCCCAAAACAGCCGAGGTAAGCAAACTACCAAGAGGTTATTATGGCCGAGTTTCGTCATAGAATATCAACACAATCATTGTCAAAATTTAACAAACAAAGATATGAAATACACTGAAATACTTACAAAATATATCTCCAGCATTTTCGTATTTAGGTTTCTGTTCAGTGATTGTCGTCTGCAAATTTTTATAATATATTCTAAGATTTACGTAATTTTTTCTGAAACAAAAGATGTAATTTGCTTGTTATCAAAGATGTTAATAGAAAATGCTTTTAAGCTTATTCTAATCATCTTTATTTTAATGATACTTTCCTTAAAAAATACTTTTCAGTTTATTGTTGGAAAAAAGGAACAAGTACCCCGAAGAATTCCCTACAGAGGTCTCAAAAATAATGTGTGGAAACCAAATGGAGCAACCTAGCAGAAAAAAAAAAAAAACTCATTTGAATTTGTATTCTTTGTTTCAAGCTTTAATCCGAATAATGTTATGTTTGAACTACTTTTGCTTTATTTTGTCTTTTAATTGAGTAATTCGAACAAATGCCTATGTAAATGAACTGGAATAATTTATATATATATACGATCTGTACCAAGTCAGGAAAATGGCCATTGTTATATCATAGTTCGTTTCTGTGTGTGTAACATTTTTACGTTGTGTTTCCGTTGTGTCGTTTGTTTTCTCCTATTTTTGAGTGTGAATTCACATTACTATAAGACGTGTCACGGTACTTTTCTATCCCAAATTCATGTATTTGGTTTTGATGATATATTGGTTATTCTCATCGGATGTTGTCTAATGCTTAGTCCGTTGCTGTGTGTGTTACATTTGAATGTTGTGTCGTTGTTCTCCTCTAATATTTAATGCGTTTCCCTCAGTTTTAGTTTGTTACCCCGATTTTGTTTTTTGTCCATAGATTTATGACTTTTTGAACAGCGGTATACTACTGTTGCCTTTATTTACAGTATAGAAAATCATCGAAAAATATAAGTTGTTTTCGAACGAGCTTTTCTGTTTTGTAGCAACGACACATGATTTATGTATTTTCCAACAATGTTCCTATACGGTTTTTATCCTGCAAAGTAACATTGACGCTTTTTATATATTGCACACGTTCCAGAAAGAAAAAAAAATGATTTTAATCGTAAATCTTGAAGCTTCGAGGTTAAGATTGTTTTTACCATGGACGTATTATATTTTACTTCCATGTTCATTCACATATTTTGATCACATAAATATTAATACATACTTGATGTGTTCCTCCGTCTCGTTCAGTAGTTTAACCAATGATTTTGACATAAAATCAGATGGAAATTTCCCAAATGATAATTTTGTATCATAAACTGTACTCTGACATGCAAACGGACAAATACATTTACTACCTGTCTCCAGAATTGCCCCTGAAATATAAACAGACAAATACATGTCATACCTGTCTCTTGAATCTCCCCTGAAATGTATACGGACAAATACATGTGATACCTGTATCCATAATCTTCCCTGAAATGTAAACGGACAAATACATGTCATACATGTCTGCAAAATCTCCAATGAGATATGAAAGAAAAATACATGTCATACCTGTCTGCAGAATATCACCTGAAATGTGAAGGAAAAATACATGTCATACCTGTCTGCAGAATTTCACCTGAAATATGAAAGAACAAATACATTTCATACCTGTCTGCAGATTCTCACCTGAAATGTAACCGTACAAATACATGTCATACCTGTCTCCATAATCTTACCTGAAATGTAAACGGACAAATACATGTCATACCTGTTTCCAGAATCTCACCTGAAATGTAAACGAACAAATACATGTCATACCTGTCTGCAGAATCTCCCATGAAATGTAAAAGGACAAATGCATTTTATACCTGTCTGCAGAATCTCCTGTGAAATGTGAAAGGACATAACATGTCATACCTGTCTGCAGAATATCCCCTGAATTGTGAAAAGACAAATTATACATGTCATACCTGTTTGCAGATTCTCCTCTGAAATATGAAATGACAAATACAAGTCATAACTGACTGCAGAATACCCCTTTGAAATGTGAAAGGATAAATATGTCATTTAGTCAGGAATCTGATGTACAGTGGTTGTCGTCTGTTTATGTAGTTCATACGTGTTTCTCGTTTCTAGTTTTTATATAGATTAGACCGTTGGTTTTCCCGTTTGAATGGTTTTACACTATTAACTTTTGGGGACCTTTATAGCTTGCTGTTCGGTGTGAGCCAAGGCTCCGTGTTGAAGGCCGTACCTTGACCTACAATGGTTACTTTTATAAATTGTTACTTGGATGGAGAGTTTTCTCATTGGCACTCATACCACATCTTCCTATATCTAAATACCTAATTGCAGAATCTCCCCAGAAATGTGAAAGGACAAATACATGTCATAACTGTCTGCAGAATTCCCCTGAAATGTAAACGGACAAACAAATTTCATACCAGTCTGCAGAATCTCATCTAAAATGTGAAAGGACAACGGACATACAACTGTCAAACCTGTCCACTGAATGTCATCTTAAATATAAAAGGACAAATACATGTCAACCAGTCTGCAGGATCTCCCCTGAAATGTGAAAGGACAAATTCATGTCATATCTGTCTACAGAACGCCCCTGAAATGTTTGAACGGACAAACAAATGTCAAGCCTGATCGCAGAATATTCCATGTAATGTGTTTATGTCTGTTATGAAAAGTAAAAATAAATCTGCAGTACAGATTGTTATCTTTCTTTGTATTTAAGGAACAACGAATGTTAATTAAGCGTTTTTGTTCTTAATTTACAAACACAAACACATAACATGGAGGTATTTTTACCATACCATGATGTCATGGACAAAATGTAGCATTTTCCCTACTTAACCAGTTTATATTTAACAGTAGTTTTACTTCTTGAGCACAGAACATACTTCCGAAAACTGTCAATAACGTGACGTTAATATCTTGCTACCCTGCTCCCTTTGATACCCTCTCCGATACAAAGGTTTTTTTCTGAGATTTCATCATAAAAATTTTAGTTTTTGATTTATAATCAATATAGGTTTTTCTTACATTACAATGGGTCAGTTTCCGTATTCAGTTTAATTTATTATGTTGAAAATAGAGTTACATGTGATTTTGCCGGTTTCCTATTTTCAGAGATTTTATGATAATTCGTACTTTTTTCATCAAAATATTTCTCTTTGGTAATCAAATTTAGTCAGTTTTCGTAGACAATTACGTTTGTTATGTTTAAATAGAGTATTATTTAAGAAATTTTCAGGTTCTAGTATCCAATTTTTGGAGATTATAGGATAAAATTTTAGTTTTCGCCTCAAAATCCCAATTTCTGATCATGACATTTTGTCAGATTCTTATGCAATTAAGTGTTTGATGTTTCAAAAAGAGTATGCATTTAGTTTTCATTGATTCTTTCACTTCGGCTTAGGCACAGTTTCTGCATTTTAATTAGAATGATATATTATTACACAATATAAAGGACTACAATGACACACATTGCACAAAATTGGTTAAAAAGACGTAAAAACATTCTTTAAGTTAATACAAAAATATTATGAACAAAAATTTGAACAAATTGATAAAAAGAGTAGATTATATCTGTACAAAAAAATTGAAGTAAAATTTAGAAATGGGTATTGAAAATAAGAAGTATAAAAAATGTTAAACTTTACAAAATTCTTAATGTCAGGAGCCTGTCGATCAGTGGTTGTCGTTGGTACATGTCTGTAAAATTTGTTTTCCGTAAATTGTTTTTGAAAAACGAGTATAAACATAAGAAGATATGAAATTGAATATGGAAATGGGAAATAGGTCAAAGAGACAACAACCCGTCCATAGAGGGTACCTTTTGTTAGCTATTATTCGTGTGTTTCTCTGTCCTATGTGTTCTCCCATTTATTTGTATTGTAGTCCGGTCATGTAATGCTGTCACTTTAATGTTATATTTATCATTGCCATAAAAACGAGAGGTTTGGTATGCCACATAACCAGGTTCAACCCACCATTTTTTCTTAAAATGTCCTGTACCAAGTCAGGAAAATGGCCATTGTTATATTATAGTTCGTTTCTGTGTGTATTACATTTTAATGTTGTGTTTCTGATGTGTCGTAGTTCTCCTCTTATATTTGATGCGATTCCCTCAGTTTTAGTTTGTAACCCGGATTTGTTTTTTTCTCAATCGATTTATGAATTTTGAACAGCGGTATAGTACTGTTGCTTTTATTTATACACATTAGATAACTTGCAGCTTCTAATTTTTTATCATATTGGTAATTTCTGTTATATTAAATCAACTTCAAAGACGCTGGTATATTTTTAAAAACTTATTGTTTAGATAATCCTGTCACTAAATATATTTTGGCATTGCAAAAGATCATGTTTTTTTATCAGAATGTTTATGACTTTGTTTAACTTAATCCATTGGATATGTACTCAGTTTGATTGATATTTTGTCCTGGATGCATAAACTAGCTTGAACATCAGTATCTGCGAATAATCGAATTGATTGGTAAAACCGTTTTTTCTTATGTTGTGCTGATACAACATTGTCCCAGGGTTTGGGGAGGTTTGAGCGCTCGTAATATATGTTTAACATTTTATAAGTAATTGCTCCAAGTCAGGAACCCGTTATTCTGTTGTAATCGTTTGTTGCTTTATCATATTTTTTGTCGTTTATTGTTTTATACACCAGTAAAGCCGTTGGTTAATTAGTTTTATTTATTTTACATTTGTCATGTAAAGTCTTCGATATGGTTTTTACAATTTTAGACACATACAATGTATAACTTTGTGGTACTTGATAGTGCAGAGCCGACAATGAATCCGTTGATAAAAATACCCGAATCAAAGAAGGTACGGTACAATTACAACCACAGGCAATTATTGTTTTTGGACAGGTTAGCAACTTACACACACCCTTTTAGGAATACAAGATGTCTAATACTTGTTGGTGATGGAAAGTTCTGAATTATGTGCTTGCAGATTCGCAAATGTATTGTGGTATCATACTTTTCAGTTTAGGTACGGATGTCGTTTAATTTTTATTTCATTAACTTACTAATAGCTGGACGAACACACTCTGCATATCTTTCTTTTGAACAATACTTTCCTGTGGCTGAAAAAGAATTGAAATTCTTAACACTGATATAATCCTTTGTGTAATGTCTAAATCAGCGATTCTTGTTGTTTTCAAATTTTCATTCAAAACTCCCTACCACACCAAGTAGGTAATTGATTTATTAAATGTTGAAAATCTGTTCGTTTTTGAAGCTCATTTTCTAATATTCAAGCGGACAGTATTTGTCGAATGTAAGATGAACTAAATAAAACATGAAGAAATTTGCTTCATTATCACTTTATTGTTGCTTAGTCTTTAGATTTCTATGTTGTGTCTTGTGTACTATTATTTGTCTGTTCGTCTTTTTCTTTCAAGGATCCTTATCTGATTAACAAATAAACGCTGCGTAAATAAAAATCATTCACATTATCATTAAAGGACGGTTTAATTTTTCCTCAAAGTTCAGTATTTTTGTGAACTTACTTTTTAAATGCTGATGTTTATCATTAGGTAAGAGGCTTCGTTGAGCAACTGACAGACGCAAAGCTTTTACACACTTTAAAAACATTTATGTACGTTGGTTCCATAAAGAGCCAAGGAAGATACCTTTAAAAGGTTGATATTTCTAAAGAAAAAAAAACCCAGACCTATGATTGGTCAGTATGTCTTAATTGGGTCGTTATCAAAAAAACATACAAAACTATGTTATTTGGTATGTTTAAGTCAAAAGACATGAAAATATATCAAAATGTATCAAAATAACACTTGCATATTATGTTAGATATGAATGTTTTGTGATACACTATACAGTTTACAGTATGAAATGTTATAAAAACATCCTTAATGTTTTCTTAAACCCTTCGATATAGCCAGAATCAACTCTTATTTTTTACTATAAATCTTTTCAGACCTGAAATACGACTATTATTTATACCATTTGTTTAGGATTTATAGTTTTTTTATTGCATTTTGATACATACAAGCATTTGTTTTAATGATTTGGGAGGTGTATGTTGGTTTTATAATAAAAAAAAAATCACCAAAAGGAAAAGTCTCATTTTTAAAGTCAATGGTGTAACAAAAAGACAAATTGATAGGGTAAGAGTTATCTTTTTCAATATTTCAGCAGTTGCAATAGTTTCTCCCTCAGCAATGTTACATGTAAGCATGTTATGCAAAAGAAAACAAACATTTATGTTGGAAGTTTAGTGAAAAAATCTTAAAAGTAAGTAAAAGCTATATCATAATTGAAAATAGTGTTCATGGTGTACCCTTATTAAAATTATTTTTTGAAAACAATTTCTGAGTTTTGAATTATGAAATATATTGATTATAGAAACATGCACCAGTAGCAACATATAGAAAAGGGGAATGGAGCACTTATTTCGTAACTAAATCTTAAAATACACCTTGAATCATTGGTATTACTGTCAATGGTAAGACCATTTTGATAAAATAACACCATTGACCAGTTAGTGACACCACTGAATATATCATGACAATCAGCATTGCTTTGTGCTTCTTTCATGCTTAACAAGCAAAACATCATATTATTTATGAAAAACAATACTTATTTAACAATGTTTTAACAATATCATGTATTACATATACATAGTTTTCACAAACTGATGTATCCTGGTAACACTAATGACACTATTTAGTAACACTATTGACATTTTTAGTTATTGATGTTATGTTATATAATTTGAGATATCTAAGCCTAAGAATTATTTTTTCATCTTTTTCTTTTGCTCGGTGTTCTTGGCTTTGTGTTAAGTACTTAATAAAGGTAAAATTTGAAATATTTGTAAATGGTGATACTTTTGTGTCATTGGAGTTATTGAATGGTCAGTGTTGTTAATATATGAAAATGCGACATTTTTTAAAATTTTTATTCATACATGAAAAAGTAAGATCACAAAAATACTGAATTTAGAGAAAAATCAATTCGGAAAGTCCATAATCACATGGCAAATTCAAATAACAAAACGCATAAAAAACGAATGGACAAGAACTGTCATATTCCTGACTTGGTACAGGCGTTTTCAAATGTAGAAATGGTGGATTAAACCTGGTTTTATAGCGCTAACCCTCTCACTTTGATGACAGTCTCGTCAAATTCCGTTATATTTACATTGATGCGTAAACTAAACAGACACAATAAATAAAATAGTCAAAATATGGGTATACAGTCATCATCGTATAACAATTTTAAAAGGGACAATTTAACAGAACACAAAAACATCTATCTACAAACACATTCATTGATTTGTGTGTCTGACATAAATTTGTCGTTCAATGTGCATGCAAACAATTTTAAAATTTACATAGGCAATGTTAGCATGTAGGGTTAAAAAATCAAAAGTATGTAAGAATAAATATCAGAAATAGACCGAGATTGGAAATAGTCTAAAAGTTGTATATAGAATTTATAAGAATTCACAAATAGTAAATTCCACTACGCGATTGAATGATTTTGACGTCTATGAAAGTGTTTTTAGGTCGTGTACGAAGTGTTAGGTATATTATTATCATTTGATCTTATACAATTCACATATATTCAGTTTAAGGTGGTACATAACACTACAGGGAGATAACTCTGTAAAGTCAGCTAAACGTTTTAATTACGTTGTGTATTAAAGGGAATATTAAGCTTCTCAATGATCAAAATTGGTGTTTGTCAATTTGCTATATAACCAGTGTAATTTTTCTGACAAAACGGTTGGTTCAAATTTTTTTTTAATTTTTAGATTTTTGTTAAAGTGTCAAAGTAAATACTTTTACTAAATTTTATGAAAATTAAACGAGCCAAATTAATTTTAGTGAAAGTGTTGGGTACCACCTTAAGTGTATTTTTTAGTATTTACAACGGTCATAATTAGGACAGCCAACCTTTTTACGACAGTCTATTCTGAAATTTATGTGTGAATAGAATGCACAGCTATATGAATAATGTCAATAGGTCGTAATTTAAACCTAAACAACAAATTGGAACAGTTGTTTGATGTTAAACAATAATATTTAGTACCTTATTGTATGCTTTAAATTGGTAACACAATTGACAGGATTCTATCAAAGGATGACCTAAAATTGTTAAAATTGAAGGAACTCTTCATTTTCTCCATTGCATATTTCTGAATATCGTTGCTACCAATCTATAGAATAGCGGGACACATTTAAATGTTTTAAACAATGAAATTATTTTTCAAAATATTACCTCGTCGAAATTTGCACTTTTTTTATAATGACCCAATTAAAAGTAGCTTGTCTCTATGTGAATTGTCAAAAATTATTCCCTATTTAGCAGTTTATATAATGTGACTTATAACAAAACCGGTAGTTTTACCGGCTTTTTCTGCGAAGACAACATCGGGTCAAGTGTTGTTTGATTACTATATGGCGTTTTCTACAACAACTATATTAATATAATTACAACACACATTTTTGAAACCGTTAACGTATTCTACATTACTTACGACTTTCAAACATAAAATCAACACAGCCACATTTCTGCATGATTGAATCTCGTAGGCAGTCATGTCTACATTTAGATGCACTATAATTGGATGCACTATCTTCACAGATGTTATTCTCAAAAGCTTTGTAGGGTGATGGTAAGTATTTATTCTGCACAACAAACAATAGTAGAACATAAATATTAAGATAAACTTCAAACTATTAAAAAGTAAAATAACAAAAATATCGAATTCCGAGGAAGATTCAAAACGAGATTTCTTTATCAAATCCCTAATCAAACTGTGAATTATATGAATTTCGGATCATCATTGTACTGTGCATGTTTAAAACGATCACGGATCCGGATGAACCTTGGACAAATGATACATCCTTTTTATATTATTTATACAAATATATTGCTTGTTTAAATTGTTTCAGTGAATAATAATAATAATAAATGGACATAAGATAGTTACATGGTTTGTAATTTATTTTTCAGATGGCACTGATCATTATTATTAGTGTATAAAAAATTAATAAGTAAACAGAAAGGTTTACGTTCTGCTTATTCATACAATATACTTATACTTGGATGGATTCGACTTTTATTTCAAGGTATAATATGATCATATATAGTTCAATCTTCACGTGTTACGGTGCATATACGTTCTTGGCTTTTGAAAAGTTTGCTTAGAGAATTCATGACGAAGGTATTAAATCCATAAAAGGGTTTTAGGACGGATACAATTTTTTACAGTTTCGTTCTGAAGTTTAAAATGATTTTCAGTGGATATTGACAACATTTTTTAAAACAACTCACCAACGAAACTTGAGTGATATGAAAGAGAATTGATCTATTTTTGTATGATCTTATCTTACTGTACAACGTGACTATTTCTAAGTATCAAGATAGATTGCTTATTCAATAGAATTCGTTAATGCTTAGAACCACTTTTGGTTTGATTGTCCGGAAAATTTCGCATAAGGAATATCAATTAATTTGCTAATGATTTAGATGTCTACGTACATGCTTTCTAGTAATTTCTACAGAAGCTTCAGATGCAGGCGGGACAAGGAACCCCTTATTTACCATTAGTACAGCCTCGTTTTGGTCGTGCACAGCAACCTGGATAAGTAGTAAATTTATCAAAGTTGCGCTCTTAACACTCAAGTGGTTGATCAATAAGTCAAATTTGTCACGAAAAATGTGTATTTAATCAGGATTTTGTCACTCGTCTCGTTGATCTGACGAATATATAAACAGAAACAGTTTAATTGATAATGACACTCTTAAAGTAAATCAGACTGATGGTTTGAATCAATCGTTGTTTGTGTTCGTTTTGCTCATTCTTAAATTTTCTATTTTGAGTTTTGTAGACTGATTTGTGTCTTTTCGTCGTTTTTCGTATTTTGCCATGTTTCATACTGATGAGTTTACATAGCCCTTTATTATCTTCCGTCTCTCTCTTCTCCATCCAGCAAGATTTTCTGAATGTTAAGAGTTTGTCCACTTCGTGAATCAGTTAATAAAGTATCTATCATAAGATAGACCCATCATTAGCCGATAGCTACAATGAAATACATATCGATGAACAAATGCATCAGCTTCTTTTTAGTATTGTCTTATTTCCTATTGTTAATTTTCCTTTACTTGATGGCGATGTTCCGTTAGCTCCTTCACATGAGGAATATTTCATTGAGGAAAGACATGATTTTTTTTGTAATGTGCTGACTAATTTTTTTCAGACTTTATTTCAAAAAATACCAGACACAATGACTGAACAGCAACGCTTAAGTAATAGCTGTCTCTTATATGTAGTAATCACAAATTATCTTATATAACAAACTTGTAAAACAGTAAAACCTGTCGATCATACGTTAATTTCTTAGCCATTTACATAACGTAGGACAATTTTCGGGAATTTAAGTTGAAAATTTTTATATATAATTTCTTGCATTATTCATATGCAATTGTTCATGCTCTTGTGCATGCAAAATTGTAGGGGAGAATGGGGTAAGTGGACACATTAAGCGTATACACACGTTTCAGCTCGCTGGGACATGGATGATATTTTCCACCTCCGTTCCAATAAATTATGTGTAGACCTTTCTTCATATTTTTAGGCATTTTTTTCAGTTCCTACCACGGGCTTGTTGGAAATCAAGGACTAGATCAAACAGCGAAAAAGGACCACTTACCCCATGTATTGGGGTAACTGGTCATATACGAGTAAATGTAAAAGAAGTACTCTAAGTCCATTTTCTTGGGTTAATCGCCTCGATTCCACCTTTTATTCCGACCTCCGAACTCTGTCAGATTGATTGATCATAAAAAAATGTATTTGCGCCCAACTTCCGACTGCCAACTGCATGATGCTAATATTACCCAATATATTAGCTTTTCATACACCATGTTACGTTTAATCAATTCAGTGTCTATTTCTCCCTTTCAGAAATTTTCTGCAAATTTAGCAAGAATAAATTCAGAAATTTTGCTTTCATATTTCAGTCATTGTCGTTTTTTTTGAAAGGGTATGTGTGGGATGATTTTCGAATATTGCAAATTTTGATTGGTTTGGGAATTTTTTTTGTGTGTTTTGGATGGAAATTTAATCATGGTTATTTTTGTTTTTTTTGTGACTTCTTGAAATATCCCAATGGGAACAATGGTTTCGTCATGAAACTCTTCCCTTTTAATGGTATGCTATTCTGTTGTTTAAATTGTGTTTTCGTCCTGATTATGCATGACATGTTTGTAACTAGATGTCAATCAATCAATCTTACAAATACATGTATGTATAGTTACAAGGGAAAATTTAAAGCCCTTCTGGAGAACCTGAAGTCGCCTATTAAAGTGTTTTCGGGTCCGTGTTTCTCATTTGTTTTTAGTTTCGATGTTATATGTTGTTGTTTGTCCTTGTGTGTCTTGTCTTATTTGTTCCAAGGTTTGTCTGTTTAGTGTTATCCACTTTTGTTGGATAGTGCTTCAGAACTGCTTTTTTTTATGAATGTTTTGATTTGGTAAATCTCTTAATTAATATTCAACGATATTAAGAGGATATAACATATTTAATGATCATGATAACTATTGACAACACAATCCACTATAATAATTGGTCATATTTTGAAACATGTCAATGTTTGTTACACACGAAGTGTGAAAGTTCATGCCCAAACTTTCCAGTACACGACTCATGATACCAATCGCTACATCTCGTACATTTAACCCAGTCTTCATCGTCAGAGTTGTCATCCATGTAGTTCCCGTTACAATAAGTACAGGTGGAGTCAGACTGGTCTTTAGCTAATGACCTGTCATTCTCCTTGTTTTTAGCCAAACGCTTCATTGTATTCTTATTTGCCTTAATTCTCTTCTTCAATGTTTGATCCAGTTCTTTTTTCTTCTTCTTTTCCTCCCTCTCCATTTTCCTTTGATCCTTTCCCTCTTGAACTCTGTTTTTCTCTTCTTCTTTTCGTTTCAGTTCATTTAAAAATTCTCTTTCTGTTAGACATCTAGCCTCTGTTACTCGTCTAGTCTTTTTCTCCGTTCTTTGTTTGACGACTTCAGGAGTTCTTAGAATTTCTCTCAAATAAGTTTTTTCGGATGAAGTTGATGGAACTTGCGGGTTTACGGCAGAGACAGATTGCTCTTCATTGGCGGTTGTAGTTAGTCGCGACTGGTTCTGGTCTTTGCTAACATCATGGCCATTCTCTATTGATGCTTCAACCTCGACTTGGAGCACAGACGTCTTTGATGGTCCATATGCCTCTATTGGGATAGCATTCGGTTTAAATGGAAATATTCCAGTAGCTCTGAAGCCACTGAATATATTCACTAGATTCATTTTTTCATTAAAGGCTTGCTTGAATAAGCCACAAAAATCGTAGCGCGTGACTATTCTTCCTGGATTCTGCCTAAGAAATGCCTCACAACATAGATTGTACGACCTTTTCAGCGGTCCAAATACGCTTCTATCGAGTGGCTGTGTCCAGTGCGTTGTATGGGGAGGAAGACAGAACATTTCTATCTGATTGGATACGGCTGTTTCCAACAGATCCACTGTTATGTGTGAAGAATGTCCATCCAGTATGGGCAGCACAGGTCTCTGAGGAGGAAGATTAGGTATAAACAGCTTTTTAAACCAATTATTGAATAAATCTGAATCAATAAATGAACTCTTACTGAATGCAAATAATGTGTTTGCTGGTGCATTGCCCATCAATGCTTGGCTTACTCTTTGTCCCTTAAAGATGAGCATTGGTGGTAGAACTCTTGCCTCTGCGTTCACACAGCATAACGCGGTTACATTTTCGCCTCGTTCTCCGCTTGTTTTGGAATGCACACTCTTTTTGCCTCTTTTCCCTACAACCTTTGATGGATCATGTACGGTACTCACGCCAGTCTCATCCGCATTGAAAATTTGCTGGGGCTTATCCTTAATGTTCAGTTTATCCATAAAACTTCCAAGCTTTTGAAAGTAAGCTGAAATGACATTTGAATTCAGCATTGAACTTCGTGCTGCGCTTAGACCCTCTGGTATGCGTACAGATAAACATGGATGTCGATCTCTAAACCCTTGCCACCAATCATAACCGGCACTTTTCTTATCATTGTTAAAACAATGCTTTCTCCCCGACCTTACGGCTATCTCGTAGGCTAGCTTTCGGACATCTGTGATAGTTAAACCAAACCCTCTTTCCTCCATTCTTAGTATATGCCCGACCAAACCTTTTTGTAAGTTTTCATAAATTTTGATGCACAACACAAAACAATAGAAAAGTATAGACACATACCAAGTTTGTTTATTTTTTTTAACAATACGAGTTGTCCACTTTCCCCATGGTAATGGGGTAAGTGGACACCTCGGTTGTTATCGTGTTTTTCAAGAAACGGAAACAAATTTATTCCTTGTCGACCATTTAAAGTGATACATTTTATCATGATGCATTTGTTGTGGCTATTGAATTATAACTAAGCATAAAGGGGGATTGTGTGCACTGATCTGCTTTAGGATATGTTTTATGCAAATTTCTGGCTTTTTTAATGAATGCTATGACGTCATATTGAAAGCTACTTGCAACACGGCACCGTTTCTTCTGTTTTACTCAAAGCAGCAATTTTCCGCACAGATAAATAAGTTTTTGGGTTTGAATCGTATTCCTTGATATCCAAGTTAGATCAAGTGAAGTTATTTTCAACGGAATCCCACATACATTTATTGTAAAAGACAATTTTGAGAACGTACATATTCGGCGGGTATACGACATGTACGCCGCCATATTGCAGAAGCAGGATGTTTTTATTTAGCTAGTTGTGTATTTTTTATGTCATTGTACTATCAAAAGAATCATTGAAAGTCTCATTTTAAGGCCATATTTGTCGTTTTAAGAATCTCAAGTATGCATTCACGAACGTTTGTCGCCGAACGGGACAGATTTCTGTGTGTTATGTTATAAAAACAAACGTATGATTCATTAGAACTACTAATTATCTCTCACTTCCATTATCGCAACCAGCAAAAAAAAATAATATGCCTGAATATTTACTGCTAATGTCCATTGACCTTCAATTTACCTTTTAACTTTTCTTTTACTTTGTCCGTTGTGTTGATAAGCTACGTGTCCGACGGGAGACAACTCGCATTAAGACAGCTACCGGAAATAACTAACGCGGTGACCACTTACCCCACATGTCCACTTACCCCAATCTCCCCTACACAAATTCGAACACGGTAAAACCTTTAAATAAACAGAAAGCTTTAAGCTTTAATTCTTTAACTTGTAGCTTTTCAATTTTATAAACTTACTGTTTACTAAAGTGTGAATTATTCGAAATACTAAGAATTTTCATGTCCCAGGCATAGATTACCTTAGTCGAATTTGGCACAACTCTATGATGATTTGGGTCATCAAAGCTCGTCAACTTTGTACTTGTTTGGCTTTTGATCATTTTGATATGAGCGTCACTGATGAGTCTTATGAAGACGAAACGCGCGTCTGGCGTACTAAATTATAATCCTGGTACCTATGATAACTATAGTATGAAACTATAAGCCTGGTACACTAATAAGAACAGGATTTGATTATCAAATAGTTTGGGATGGAATGTCACTGAAAAGAAAATAATGGTAGAAATGCGAATCCGGTGCAGTTAAATTGGTACCGTTTATGATATTAAAAATATATCTAATACAACCATGAAGATGTGGAATAATTCTTTTCGTTTGATTCCTTTCAGATTGAATTATGCTTCTAAAAATTAAGTCTGAAGTACATCCACTGATTTAAGTATTGGATAGTTTATTGTTTACCAAAGCGTTAATACATATAACTTTCATACGCCATTTGAAAGAGGTAATGCATGCTTATTACTGATGTGCACTTACTCGATATATTTTTAATCGCTTTATATACCTGTAAGATAGAGTTAGTGCAATTGTTTTTGTGTACTTTTATTATTTAAAGAGAACAAACTGGTTAAAACAGGCAGAGTTGAGATTGCTTCAACTAGTTTAACCCCTCAACATTCCACGTGCCCGTCACATGTAAAAAAGTCGTTTATGTTTATATGTTAGTATATTGCGGAATGTTGTCTTGCCAGTAGGACATCGGTAGTCTCTATTAAATTTAAAAACTACATGTTTTTAGAATTTTAAAGAATTTTGGAGCTTGAAAAATTCAAGAGACACATACTTATCTAGTGTTAAAAATATGCAACCTTTTAATGTCTTTTTAAACATAGGTAAAGACATCAAAGGTCACTGGGGTAAAGCTGATGACCGTAACTGCATTCACGGTCATCCCAAGATGTCGGATGAAAAAATAGGTCAGTATTTGTATTGTCTGTTTAAGTGTTTCTATATCATTTTCTTTACAAAGCATACATTGGTACGATGTAAATATATAAAAGATTCACACGGAGTCAACAAATTACTACCGAGAAATGTGTATGAAAGAGGAATTTGGATTTGAAAAATCGCTAAAATGACCGTAAATCATAATCGAGATGACCTTAACAGGATCAGCGATTCATAACAAGGGTGACCGTAATTTGTAAAGGATGACCGTAACTTTTAAAATATGACCACTCCGTCAATTCATTCATAACTGTTTGTTGAGTTTGCCTCAATAGGGGCTCGGTTAGTGGTTATAAATATGTTTTATCAATTTCTTTTCAACTACTAGTATTTGCAGTATTATGAGTTTATGACAATGATAGCAAATTGCATATTTCTCGTAAATATTTAAATATCTATTGATAACAACGTTACAATTTGAATACAAATCAAATAAATCAAATGAAATATTTTATTTTTCCAATCAGGGTCTCACAGGGGGCATTTACAATTACCAATAATGATAGTATAAGCAACAAACATGAGACATTGTACATTATATAACACGACAGATATTACAAAAGACAAATGAAAATAGCATTAATAACAAAAATACATTAAAAGTACCTTTTCCCTTTCTTCCTTATAACCATTATTATTTCTATGTCCAGCAATGCACAAATAAAAACAAAAAAATGGTAATGTTTGAACAGACTTAAATTATTATCTTTAAATATGGAAATTTGTTCATCTGCAGAAAAGACCAAGGGACGGTCCTCAAGGATACACTGTTGATTGCGATAGGCAATAACAACAATCCTCCCCGTGTCAGAAGCAGATGAACAAAATAAATAGAGAAACTGAATCCGGTCAATTAACAAATATTTTTTTAAATTAAATTAAATCAAATAATTTTATTGCCATATAAATCAAAAACATGATCTATGACAAACATAACATAATTATATACAAAAATAAACAATACAATATTAAAACACAATATGTATTAAATAACAGCAATAGCTGATTTTGCGAAACATGGAATATAAATCTGCTATTTAATGTTTTTTACCAGGAATATACACAACTCTTTTAATTCAGTTGAGTTATCCCAAGACAACAGCCATAGCAATTTCTCTTACGAATTTAAGTTAAAGAAATTGGAACATGATTCAGAAATAATGTGATACAAATGATGTCTGTGTTAGTTATATTTTGTACAATAAAAGAGAAAATGAACTTCATTTTCAAGATTACCAGAATTATACATTTCTGGCATAGTCTAAGGTTTGGAGGACGATTTACTGAGAATTTAAAGTTTTTGAATGCTGGTATGCATCTTGCACTGAAGGAAATGAGTCTTAAATTTTCTAGTCTAGGCCAATAATTTAAAATGGATAGACTTAACTAATTCAAGGTACAGTGGAAACCGACCATGTTCAGATAAGGCTGCAAAATTTGTGTTTTTTTTGTGCACACCCAGAATGAATTTACAAAATTTACTGTTTAGCTTTTCACAAGTTAAATTTGAATAAATTTTATCCATGCAAATTAACTGGTTTCCATATCTAAATTTTGCTATCAAGGGATTGAATGAGCTCCAAATTTCACTTCCAGAAATAAGAATAAGCTTAATTGTATGATTAAAAACATGTACATACTATTTAGGATTTAGAGATAATAATTTTTTCTAAGTTTAAAATATGCTTTTAAAGCTTTGTATAATTCATTCTGAGCAAAGGAGAATGTACCTGAAGCATTAAAATACACACATAGATATTTATAATGTTGTACACATTCTATATCATATTCTTTGTATTTAAATTTGAGGCGGATATGTCTGCCTACCGTGTTGAAAATATCAATATTTGCTTTATTTGGGTTGAGAGTAGGACACCAATTTTGACAATATTATTTTCCAATAATTTAGAGTTTTGACTGAAGACCAGTAGCTGTAGTAATAAGAAAACTGATATCATCGGCATACATCAAACAATGGTTAGGTCGCCTATTAATATTTTCATGGTCTAGATCTTTTTCCAAATAGTTGGGAAGGTCATTGATGAAAATCCCCTCCCCTTTCATGAATGTGACCTACCGAATTAGACTATTTACCGGATTTGTTATCACATAAGCAACACGACGGGTGCCGCATGTGGAGCAGGATCTGCTTACCCTTCCGGAGCACCTGAGATCACCCCTAGTTTTTTGGTGGGGTTCGTGTTGTTTATTCTTTAGTTTTCTATGTTGTGTCGTGTGTGCTGTTGTTTGTTTGTCTTTTTCATTTTTAGCCATGACGTTGTCAGTTTGTTTTAGATTTATGAGTTTGACTGTCCCTTTGGAATCTTTCGTCCCTCTTTTTTAACAGGTTAGGACTTAGGTTTTCTCCTTGTTTAACTCCATGCTGTATAGGGAAGAATATAATAGACGTTGACAGCGATACGACGTAAAGAAAGTTGAAGAAAAAACCCATTGATCAAACATATGATTATCCGGCGAAACCTGCAATACAATATAAACAGTGCCTTGAGAACACTGGATCCGATGAAACTGCTAAATTTAGTCTGCATTCAGTTGGTTTGACTGAGATTAAACCCTTCCGACATTTAGTAACAAATGAAAAGCAATATGTTTAGTAAATATTCCATTAGATAAGGATTTCAATACGGAAATGAAGTCTTCGTATCGCCCTTTCTCTTTTAGTTTTGCTTCAATATTTGGCAATAGTTCATAAATATAAAAAAAGAGATGTGGTATGATTGCCAATGAGACAACTCTCCAAAAGACAACTCATCACAGGAGGCCAAAATGACACAGAAATTACCATTTATAGGTCACCGGACGGTCTTCAACAATGAGCAAAGAACATACCACGTAGTCAGCTTTAAAAGGTCCATAAGTAAAACAATTCAAACTAGAAAACGAACGAACTAATAAAGTTTATTTTTAATTCCGTTGTACACCCTTCTTGGACATATTCGTCAATGACTTTAAAATTTGAGCAACATCTTTTGAATGCAAATTTTGTTCTTCTAAATTTATATTTGGTTTTCACTTGCATGATTATTTTACAGTACTACATATATCGGATAGATTTAGAAATGTAAAAATGGTTGAACATTCCAACCCCCTTGTACAATATAAAAGGTGCCCTCCAATTATATATATGCAACACTATCGTGCAAAACAGGTGCAACATATATACACCCGTATCATTGGGTTATTCTACAGGCAGGTTAAATGTTTACATAGAAAGCACATTGTCTACACGATAGCTCATGTTCAAAGCTTGCACGATTCTTCTTTCATTCGGATACGATTTTATACCGTTGGTGAACTATGTATTTGAGGCAAGTCTTATTTTCTTCTACCTATAGGATAATGCAGTCATATAAATACGTTTTATACCAACACGATTAATTATTTGATACAAAAAAGGTAATACAAATACGGATATTTCTTAGAATCGATCGTCATCCTTTACAAATTACGGTCATCCTTTATAAATTACGGTCATCTTTTTACCAATCACGGTCATCCTTGTTATATGTTCCGGTCATCTTGAAAATATTTTACTGACGATTTACGGTCATCTTAGCGATTTTTTCTATTCCAATTTCCTCTTTCATACACATTTCTCTGTAGTAATTTTTTATTTCCGTGTGATTCTTTTGTACATTTACATCGTACCAATGTATGCTTGGTACAGAAAATGATATAGAAACCTTAAAACAGACAATACAAATACTGACCTAATTTTTCATCCGACATCTTGGGATGACTGTGAATGCAGTTACGGTCATCAGCTTTACCCCAGTGAAAGGTAATATTCATTCGTTGTTTGTATATTTTATTTTACCTTTAATCCAGATGAAAGATAGTTTTCAGGATAGTAATCATCATCAAGAAGAAGATCTATATACACATGTAGATTATAAAGTCCTCCATACATGGAAGTGGTAACAGGGCTACCACCATTGAATCTTACACAAAGTCCAAGGTCTGTTGCAACTGGTGTATAATTCAGATAATTGTCTTTCAAATCAAATTCATGGAACTCAATAAACTGAGATAATTGTTTAGATTCCTTGTAAAGATCTTCAATTGTCCGTTCATTAAAAAAGCCTTCTGTAGAATAGAATGGATCACTCCAATTTACAGGTGTTCCTTCTGTAGGTTTTGGAGTTATTCCAAGGTAATAATGCTCTGTTCGGTTATCGTCTCCAAACATGCTTCTGTTCTTTGTGGAAAGGTTACAGATCGTAATGGCGGGAAATTGTAGTTCCTCGGCATGCCTCAAAGATAATGTTGTGAATGTTGGATTGCTGTAGTATGATGATAACTCGGTGGCTACGATATATATCAAGAAACTAGCTGACGCAAACCACAAAACAATCCAAAAAACTCTATAACAAAGGAGAGAGAATATATAATAACAGAATATTGTCCTAGCACAAATATAGTTTTATTAGTTATTTACCAATTTGTTTTATTTTACCTTACCTTATTATATTTATTTTTTTTTTATTTTGTTATTATGTTCTTAAAAATGGTTCTGATAACTGCTCCAAACGATATCTAACAAAAGACTTAACCTTAAAAGTGCTTTAAAAAGTGTTTCCAATTTCCAGCCTTGCAAAACATTATTATTCCAATTGTATTAGATTGAATAAATCGGTTCAGTGTATCTTCTGAAGCATATATATTAAAATGAAATCGGTCTTTCTGTCATTTTGAAAAGCTATAGTGTTCATTTTGATTTTTTTTATGATTTCAATTGTAAGGACGATCAAGGACATACAAAACGTGGTCAACAAAATAATGTTAATAAAAAAAAAACTTTTGATATATTAAAATGTAATCTTAAAAATATATTAGAATTTGAAATTTCCAAACCAGAAAAGAGAGGCAGAGGATACATAGAGGGATAATCAAACTCACAGGTCGAAAACAAACTGACCTATGCCATGACAAAAACAAAACAAAAAACTACCAAAACGTAGCATATGAAACCAAAGTCCGAGCAACACGAACCCTATCGGATAACCGGGGACGATGTTATGATGCTTCAAAAAAGTATAACACTTTTATTAACAATAGATCTAATCAGCATAGCATGATAATTTTAATATTAATTTGTAAAATGAATTTCATTGTCGTTTTAAGATTTGAGAATGTTTTTAATGAGTACGTTTTGAACATCGTTTTTTGCTTCTGCTGTTGAATCTCGGTTTTTGTAAAAGTCTTTTAAATTTTAGTAAAATTTTAAGATTGTCATTTTGAAGACGTGCATTGTCGGGAATTGTTATTATGAAGACACACACATTCGATTAGATCTAATCAATTTGAAAAAGTTCGTGTTTCTAGGATAAACTTCCTAAGAAATGATCAAGACAAAAGTGTTTTTCTATTTTAACATTTGATGGTACAATCTATCGTCAACTTTTCCTTGACAAATTGAAAAAGAAAATCCCAGTACAACATTTGATTTGATTGACAGAAAAAAGAAGGAAAAATAAAGGCAACAGTAGTATATAGCGGTGTTTAAAAGTCGCAAATCGATTGAGAGAAAACAAATCCGGGTTATAAACTAAAACCAAGGGAACATCAACTATAAGAGGAAACAAAGAAACAACAGAAAGACTACATTCAACAAAAACAAACGCCTACTTACATAGAAACGAACTATTTGATAGCAACTCCCATTTTTCTAATTTGGTACAGGACATTTAAGGAAAATAGTTGGTTGCACCTGGTTTTACGGCTAGTCAAACCTCCCTCTTAAATGACAAAGTGGGGTTCGTGTTGTTTATTCTTTAGTTTTCTATATTGTGTCATTTTTGCTGTTGTTTGTTTGTCTTTTTCATTTTAAGCCATGGCGTTGTCAGTTTGTTTTAGATTTATGAGTTTGACTGTCCCTTTGGTATCTTTCGTCCCTCTTTTAAAACATATCGTTAAAATGACAACACTACAGGACAGAAATACAGCACAAACACACGAAAGAAGACTAATCATAGAGAAACTCATAAAAATATAAAGTAATAGTCACAACACAATATTTAAACAGCAGTACAAATACGAATATCTTCCATCAATGACAGACACCAATCGGAATCTCTAACAGTGACTTACTTACATAACGAACATGCGATCCCGAACTTTATATAATTATTTTCACAATACCAGCCCAAACAATTTTCATGACAATGATGATATTATGAGTCAATTTTATAATATTTTGGACTACAAACGATAAGATACGACCAATATACAACCGAAACCATAACAGAAACATCAAAAATGAATACATGAATGTTTGATGTGCAAAATACCGAGACACGTCGTATAGCTATGCAAATTATCAACTTGGTATAACAGTCATATTTAGGAATATGTTACAGATTTTGTTTCTTTTGTTACCTATTCCGTCATCGTTCATGAACTTTTTTTAAACCGAGTTTTACTGCGCGTATTGCTGTGTGTTTGTTTTCTTCTCATTGGTTGGAGAGAGAGAGAGAAAAGGAGATATCAAAAACCATGTTTAACCCCGCCGCATTTTTTGGGCCTGTCCAAAGTCAGGAGCCTCTGGTGTATGCTAGACTTTTATGATTTTCAATTTTAGTTTCTTTTATATATTTTGGAGTTTAGTATGACGTCCATTATCACATAACTAGTACACATTTTAGTTTTTGGAGCCAGCTGAAGCACGCCTCCTGGTGTAGGATTTTAACGCTGTATAAAAAGCCCATTGGTGGCCTTCGACTGTTTTCCGCCTCTTTGTTTCTTGTCCCTTTGATCCATTCCCGAATTCCATTCTCGATTTTATTTACGTTCGGGACTTAGCAGACAGACGTCATAAATATTAAAAAAAAAAAATCTAGACGTGGAAAAAATGTCATTAATTAATTTAGACACAGATGCATCGTATAGAACAGCCTATTCGTGATGGTTTCCTTAAAATTTATGGAGAGTTTTTGGTACAACTTTTTGAATTGTTGGTCCTACATGCTCTTCAACTGTATTCTTGTTTGTTTTTCAAACTATTTTGATATGAGCGTCAGTGATTAGTCTTATGTAGACGAAACACACGTCTGGCGTATCAAATTAAAATTCTGTAACCTTTGATAACTAATTAATCTTTCCTCCTTAATTCTGATGGAACTGTTTCTGCGTAAGGAACATCCTTCTATATATTAAGTCAGTATTGTGTGAACATGCACGATCATAGCGGAAATTGTGATATTCAAACACCATACGACGGTGCAGAGGGCATGTAACTGTTGAGAAATGGGAAATTGATAATTGGGAAGTTTAAATCACCCCGTTTGTCATAGATTTTAGTTTGAAGTCGTCCATCTGTGTCAATACTGAGAAAAATATCAAGGTATGAATCAGTCTTGTTTGTATCAGTAGTATCCTTAATTTCAAATTGACTGGGATATATGAGATGCAAGTACTCACTGAAATATGGGTTATTCAGTGATAGGACATTATCAATATATCTGAAAGTAAAATCTAATATGTGTGCAAGGTGCTTTTTCGTTTTGTCTTCTAGAAGGTTTAGAATGAATTCTGCTTTATACGAGTACAAGTCGACCAGAGGGGATGCACAATTAGTAACCTTTGGAATATCAATCCTCCAAACTCAACACATATATTGTCTATTTAGACGCCATCATTTTGATAATATCATCATCACTGTATTTTAAGATATAATATAATATTTATAACAAAAAACAAGAAATTTTTATCTACGATTCCCATTTATAAAAAAATGTTTAATGAAATGGTGAAGTCGATCTTTCAGTTGAGCATGGGGAATAGTAGTGTAAAGCGTAAAAAAATCAAAGGTCTTAATGATGCTGCACAATTGCAGAGATTGTGATCTAAGATTTAGCAGTAGACCTTTTTTAAAAATTTTGAGAATCCACATATGATTGACACCACTGGTTGAACAGATCTCATCTCAATATTTTTGAAGGCCATCTTTTTACTGATATATATCAGATGTTACTGGTTTGCTACTTTATATTTGATCAAGAGGGTTTCACAAACCTAGTAGTCAGCACTTCTGTGTTGACTTAAATTATCATTGATATGGTCATAAGTATACATTAACTGTTTATAAAATTTGAAGTTTTGAAATACTACGGCTTTTCCACCTTAGGAATATATTACTTAAGGCTGTACACCTCTGAGGAGCCAAAAATTTCTAGAATTAAACTTTTTTTTCTTAACCTAATTTTTTGGTTTTTAAGACTGTAACAAAATAATTGGTGAAGAAAAAATCATATGGTGGTGCACTTCTTTTTTTGCTACGACCCTTTGAAAATGCCCAATTTTGATGATTTTCCCATTTTTCATCGATTTTTACCTATTTTTGGGCTATTATCGAGAAAAAAATCACAGTTCCCCAATCAAACTTTTTTTATACCTTCTATAAAGATGGAGTGGACCAATCTGAATACATTTTACTTACAAAAACTATAGGTAGGTGTTAATATAAGAAAGTGTTATCATATTTTGACGCTTTTTTTGTGTAAAATTTACCATTCTGTCAATTTTGTATTTTTGTGATTTTTCTCAGTTTTAAGAACAAAATGCATATTATTTCAACTTTTTTGTTATAAATGATTGAAAAAATACATATCTAAGAAATTTGCAAAGACATAAATGATATGGGATGTACATGGTTCTTGTAAAATATTTTTTTTGTATCCCTCACCCGTTTCCTCAAAATATTGGCTAAAAATACTGACTTGATTGGTCGTAAAATTTGAAAACTGGATTACTCAAAAACCGTTCATTGTAAATACACAATTTTTCACAGATTTATGTTTGATAATAATATTTTTAAAATTCATTGATATTTACCACTTCTATCACATGTTTTGGAAATAATTCAAGAACGAGATTTCAACGAGACTGAACGAGACTGAAAAGTCAGAAGAATACATCCTTAAGATGTATTTGGCAAAATGTTTTTGGAATTTTTGGTCCTGAATGCTCTTCAAGAGAGGGATGAAGATACCAGAGGGACAGCCAAACTCATAGATTGAAATAAACTGACAACACCATTGCTAAAAATAAAAAGACAAACAGACAAATAATAGAATAACTTTATTTGGCCTTTTTAAAATTTTTGATTCGAGCGTCACTGAGGAGTCTTTAGTAGACAACACGCGCGTTTGGCGCAAATGTAAAATTTCAATCTTGGTATATATGAAGAGTTTATTTACTCTTTTAAATGGTCATTATTTGATGCAACTTCATGGATTATCAAAATATCAACGGTATACACATATTTCACCCAGAATACATGTCGATGTTATTTTCATTTAGATAAGTTTTTACTTCCTCTTGTCAAGTTGACTTTAGATCTATTTGGTCATTCTAGGTCCTTTTTGTCAATCATGTAGCCCTTAAAGTTTCTAAAATTTCATACATTCCTTGCTTTCAAATATTTATATTCAAGCGTGTTGGAATGTAACTATAAAATTTCAATCCCCGTATCTATGATGAGTTTATTTAAGTGTGATTTTCATGTACAAACTGTGTCGTTTAACACATCGACTGGTGTATTTAAGTCCCCGATGGTATCATCATATCAGTAGTCAGTTCTTCGGTAATGACATTATCTACAACGTATTTTTTTCTGAAATAGTCCGTTGATTAATTATGAAACTATTAAGAAACGAATATTCAATATCCTTCAGGCAAAATTAACCTTAAGTACTTTGAAACCGCTGCATGCTGGATGACTGGTTCATACATTCAACATTGTAAAAGAAGAAAATTTGAAAAGATACTGGGATTTTCGATGTATGTGTGCATAAATAAAGTATGACATTTGAAATCTAATTATCAGTCTATGCATATTGAAAAAAAGTTTTGTATTTGTAAAAAAGTTTATCATAAAATATTTAAATTTTCATTAAAAAAAATTTAAGTCTTAAATTGTTCAGCAAAATATAAACTATAAGATTACGCGTTTTAATCAACAAAACAGTAGGAAAGCGATTATCCTCTGATGTCATTATTTGTTTCCTTTTGTCCTTAAGTTTCACAGTTCAAATGAGGTCATGTTAATGGAAACCAGGTGACGTACGTTGTACCTTCCCGAGTAAATTATAGGATTTCAATGTTTTACATTTAATAAGGCTGCATGTGTATTCCCGTGTATTTATTTTCGCGGAAAAATACCTACCGCGACATTCGGGAAAACGAATACATCACAAAAGAGGTACATATACAGCATATTAAGGTGGATGATATAAGATGTATAGATGACGGATGGCCAATCCAATTTTGTAGTGGGGAAACTATAACATAGAATTTTAAGACAAAATCTTACAACATGCTTTCAGATAAGAAAAAATTAAAAAAAATGGGGTCACCGGACTTGTTTTATTGTTACATAAGAGAGTCATCTTATGCACAACCCCTCCATTAAAAATGTGACGGAAAAGTAAACAGGAACGAAAAAATTACAGAACATAGTAAACATTTTTTTTTAAATGTTCCACTAAAAATGAAATCTATGCATACGTTTAAGGGACTTGCAAATGTATTTCAAAATTAATTTTCATTTCCTTTTAATTTCATACGTGTGTATTTCTGATTGGAGTGAAATGCATCCTTCATATCAATATCCCTGAACAATTATCGTCCAGTATATGAGTTGCCTTTCAATATGATTATGTCTGCACATCTAATTACTAGTAAATTGAAAGTATAAACGGGTCTATGGGCATATGATATTTGAGCGAAAATGAAAATGTACACAGATGAAGAACTTTCCGTTTTGAATTTTCCATTGAGTTTGGTATGTTTGTTATTTTGCTTTCGACTATAATTCATTGGCTATGCGAATTTTCTTTGTTCTAAATTTAACGTAAAACAATGAATTTTCCATTAAAATGATCAATTTTATCATAGTCTCCCATACATTTATACAGTCTGAAGTTTTATGACATTACTTTGCTTTTTTACAATTAAAAGATGCTTTAAACTTTTTTCGTAATTAACTACACATTTAATAACTATAACCTGTTCGAAATCCTAATTTACCCCACCCCCTTTTACCAACTAGTGGTGAGCAAGGGTAACAGATTATATCTGGCGAACAGAAAGGTACTGTTTTTTTTATTTACACTCAAATGTCCTAAATTTTCGGTCTTTAAATGTCCTTTACTTTGACGCTTATTATTTTTAATTTAATAGAACCATAACAGGATATTTTTTTATGTATCATGTTAAAACTACCATCTCGAATTCTTTGATAATAAAATTTTGAAACGCGTCAGAAAAGGCGAATAATTGTAACTATCGAGGAAACAAATTAGAATGCGTTTCTGCTCTATGGTTTTCATTTGTTAATAGTGAGAACCAGGATAAGCTAAGACGTTGATATGACGTCATGTGTATAATGAATAGGCTACTAACCTTATTTTATGTTTGAACCATCAGGCTGTGTTATGAATGTGACTCTCACTGTATAACTTACTAACTTACGTTCTTGCAAGTGGGTGCTTCCGTCCAAAATTTATTTTATTCACTGCATGGAATCCTGTTGATTCTATATAATCATCCCAAATATTAGCAAATGTCAGTCTTTCTGGCTTTTCAGATTTGTCTGACATTTTTGTATTTACTGATATTTTATGAACAAAATGTAAAACTTTTGAATCTTTCGTTTATCTGTATCTTCTTTTAATCCACTATCCCGTAATTCCGCAAGGGTAAAATACCTTTTGATAGACTTGTTGATAGTTAATGACATTTTAAAAGTTACAAGGGAATCAACCAATTCACTCTAATGGCTCTTCTATTCGTCAGTTAAACAACTATTGATGAGTTTTAATTATCATTCAGCTCAACTATCATAAAATCCATATTCATTTTAGAAAAAGCAAATACCTTGTTCTTCCGAAGCAAACAACATTTGAGTAAAGAGAGAAGTTGATGCAATGTACTTGCAACCAAAAAAAGGTAAACATATTACGCTTTGCTATGGATTTAACACAGTTAGCAAAGCAAATCAATAGTCAATCAGAATTGGACTGTTTTATATGACGTAAAAAAATTCAAATCACAATGTATTAATAGTTATCAAAGGTACCAGGATTATAATTTAGTACATATTCATGTCAACACCGAAATGTTGACTACTGGGCTGGTGATACCCTCGGGGACGAAACGTCCACCAGCAGTGGCATCGACAAGACACTGATAACGCCAAGGTAAAAAAGGGACAAATACAAAAAAGACAAACCAGATCACAAAACATATATATATATATATATATATATATATATATATATATATATATATATATAAGTACGTCTGAGTCAGTGACAACTCTACAACAGATGTATCCATCGGATCGCCATCAATGATGGTGATACATGGCTGTGTACATAATGTATATACAACTCGTCTAAACATCAACCCAACAATGTTAGATCTGTAAATTTGCTTTTGCAAATTTTTGGTTCTTCCCTCGCCGGGATTCGAACCCATGCTACTGTGATATCGTGACACCAAATCGCCTGTACTGCAGCCGTCTCGCTAGACCACACGACCACCTGGGCTCTCAAAAAAAGAGCTTTCGCTGGCCGTGTGTTACCTTTCCTCGTCAGTTTTAATCTAGCGGCGTACTACAGTACATGATATATAAGGCATGAAGATGTTATTGTTACAGATCAGCTAAATTATCCGATGGATACATCTGTTGTAGAGTTGTCACTGACTCAGACGTACTTATAAATATAATTATTTTCTGTGACTGTATATTACATTAATTTGTAGGATCCTTTACTATAGATAATTTAGCTGATCTGTAACAATAACATCTTCATGCCTTTTATATCATGTACTGTAGTACGCCGCTAGATTAAAACTGACGAGGAAAGGTAACACACGGCCAGCGAAAGCTCTTTTTTTGAGAGCCCAGGTGTTCGTGTGGTCTAGCGGGACGGCTGCAGTGCAGGCGATTTGGTGTCACGATATCACAGTAGCATGGGTTCGAATCCCGGCGAGGGAAGAACCAAAAATTTGCGAAAGCAAATTTACAGATCTAACATTGTTGGGTTGATGTTTAGACGAGTTGTATATATATATATATATATATATATATATAAATATATAATACGTTTTGGTTTTGATGTATTGTTATATATATATATATATATATATATATATATATATATATATATATATATATATATATATATATATATATATATATATATAATATATATATATGTATAATTTAATGTTAGAAGTCTAAAAATTTGCACAATGGGACTAGTATAAGATGTTATTAAATAATACGATTAAAACCGCCCTTATAATACCAAAACGACATGTGTCATACTGGTGACGTCGCCCTGGTCCAATATTTCCAATACGGACTGGCAATGAATCTTGAATTACATGTAAACATGTATTGTGCATGTAATTCAGGATTCATTGCCAGTCCGTATTGGAAATATTGATCCTATATTCACATCATTGCCAGTCCATATTGGAAATATTGGCCTTATATTTATTTGATGTATGTAATAGAGCATTTAGAACAAGTCTGTATTGAAAAAGTTGGATTATGTAATAAAAGTGTTATGAACTGGCTGTTTCTGTATTAGCACTGATGTAGATTCTCGGTCAACTGCATTGACCATCGACCCTACGGGTCTCGAGGTCAATACAGCAACCCTGAAACTATACCATTGTCAATGCAGAAACTGCCAGTTTATAACACTATAATATAATACAAAGATGTTTTTATTAAATCATGTTGACAAACATACGAAGATGTTGTTATTAAATCGTGTTGACAAATATTTCGGCTTAACAAAACTGCCTTCCTCGATACTTCCAGTTCGCTCAAAGATGGCATCATGTCCACAGATCTATATTTTAAACCTACTGATACTCATCAATATCTGTCCCCTAAAAGTTACCATCCTGCTCATCTGACTAAGAGCATCCCGTACAGTCAGGCACTACGAGTCAAGCGAGTATGTTCCATTACAGAAACAACAAAAACAAAAAAAAAAAAACCTAACTTGAAACCCGCTTGAAGAGAAGGAGCTACAAACACAGAAATATCATAAAAAAATTTAAGAAAGCGAAATCAATTCCTGGGAGAAAACTTTTAGAATATAAAAATAAAAATAAAAGGACTCCATGTTTTCTTACTTACCACCCATCTCTCAAAACAGCTTTGGTGTCTTTCCTGAGCATTGGAAGACAGTTGAAAATAATTTCAAACTATCCAAGATTTTCCCCGAGCCTCCCATGATAGCTTTTGGGCAACCCAATAGTCTGCAGTACGGGCTGAAGTTTCTGATAACAAAAGTACTTCTGGAGAATGTTGTTCGTGTGAGGAAAACCGCCTCAAATGCTGCCTACAGATGCAACATTTATCAACATTTCACAGTAAGGCAACCGAAAATAACAATAAGATATATTGCAATGTTACCTGCAAAAGTATGAAACGCGCGTCTGGCGTAAATATAAAATTTTGATCCTGGTATCTATGATGAGTTTATTTGCAACCTCTGGGTCGATGCTACTGCTTGTGGAGATTTATTTCACCGACTGTAGGCATTCCTATGGGAACGAACTGCGCGCCTCTCCTTGCTGACCTCTTTTTATTTTCATATGAATCGGAGTTCCTTCAGACACTTGTCAAAAACAAGAAGATCAAAGAAGCCAGGTTATTTAATTTCACTTTCAGATATATTGATGATGTTCTTTCCATTAACAATCCGAACTTTTCTGATTGGGTTTCATTAATATATCCACCAGAACTAGAAATTAAAGAGACACGGCTTCCTCCACCTCATTTTTAGACTTATACCTCGAATTTGACATACACAGTCATCTTAGTACCAGAATCTATGACAAACGAGACGATTTTGATTTTGAAATTATCAATTTCCCCCACCTTAGTAGCAATATACCAACTTCACCTGCATATGGAATATACATTTCCCAAATTATTCGGTATTCAAGAGCTTGCAGCTCCTACTCAGACTTTGTAAAACGTCACCAGTGTCTGAGCAGAAAGTTGATGAACCAGGGGTATGTCAAAGAACGTCTCGTCCTTTTTCTAAAAAAAAAAGTTCATCGGAAGGTACCCAGAACTTGTTCATAAATATTCCGTATCAACTTCACAAATAATACACCGTTGGTCTTGAAGTATAGATTTTGCGTACTGACGTTGTTTATCATCTTAATAACGTGTTATATTATTCTTTTATTTGTCTTTATTAATATTACTGTTAAGACTGTTAAGTCTGTTTTTTTAGATATCCTTTTTGACGTAACTCTGTGCTTATGTATCCCATCATACTTTGAACGACAAAATTATTTTATGATGTGACTCTGTACCTATGTATCTTTTCATACTTTGAATGACAAAATTATTTTATTTATTAATAGTACTTTTACTGTTAACCCGCTTTTTTGTGATATACATTTGACGTGACTCTGTACTTATGTATCCCTTCATACTTTGAACCACACTATTATTTTATTGATCATTACTTTATACTGTTTAGTCAGTTTTTGTTATATCTATTTTGCGTGACTGTATTTATGCATCCCGTCATTCTTTGAACGAAAAAATTATTTCATGTCTACCTGTGCGAATTTCAATCGCGCAATTTTACACCAGTACTCAAAACCCTCCTTCCTTGATTGGTGCATTTTACATAGACAAATAAAATCGTATAATATAATCAAAATGAGGATGTTAAGTTGATGTATACCTTTTTGTGCTTCTTCGTTACATTTGTTGTTTTTATAGTTATTAAGATGACAACACAATGTTGACTGCTGTATCCCTATTATTGACATTTTTAACTATTGTGTCTGTTTGTTTTGATCACGCATCGGTGACAATATAATGTAATTTGATGGGACTGTCATACAAGTGAGAGGTTTAGCTAGCTATAAAACCAGGTTCAACCCACCATTTGCTACATTTGAAAATGCCTGTACCAAGTCAGGAATATGACAGTTCTTGTCCATTCGTTTTTGATACGTTTTGTTATTTGATATTGCCATGTGATTATGGACTTTCCGAATTGATTTTCCTCTGAGTTCAGTATTTTTGTGATATTACTTTTCACCAGCCCAGTAGTCGGTACTTGTGTGTTGACTTGAGTTATCATTGATATGTTCATAATTATAAATTAATAAAATTTAATGATCTGATAATTAAATTGATTTATTGCATTAAAAATACATTTAGTTGTTTATTGTGTTTCAAATGTACGTCAGTCCATTATTTACGCTTTGCCTTTTAAATAATTACAACCATATATTTAAACATACGAAAGAATATGCTTTGAAGCGCCTCGTTGACTTTGGTCATATATAAACACGTGCTCCCGCTAAATTTTCATTCCACTAGTATTTTTCAACAAGATTGCACAACCCACCCTCCCTCCCTTTAACAAACAAAATTGCTGCTGTTTTTAGTTTACTTTTCAGATTACATGGTGAACAAATCCAAATGTTTTGAATGTTCCAATTAGATTGTCATGTATCATCAAAAGTGTCAGACGTTTCAATGTTCACAGGCAGATCCAATGAAACCTGAATATTCAAGGGATTTGCAGGAATAATAAAAAGAGTGTCTATCGTCATGGCATTCCGATCAATATGGAAAGTGCATTGGATGTCATCATCAACATGATTCAACTGGCAGTGATTTATTCAAATATCGTTCATTAAGCTGTTATGGATCTACCCAGCAGCTAGAAATTTTGATTTTGAAAGCTTGATGGTTTATACATTTCATTTCGTTTACACAAGTGGTTACGTTTTAATCTATTTAATAGCTTCTTCTAGTCTTTTTGTCTTATCATCCTTTGAAGAGTAAATATATAGAACATGAAATGAAATGGAATGATTCAAATAGTAATATTGGTAAGTATTTCAACAAAAGAAAAAGGGTATGAGAAAAGGCGATCAAATACATCGCATTCTAATTAAAATTATCTCGGTTTCACTACGCTCTGTTGAATTCTTTTTATCAGTGAGGTAAGATCTGACCATGTACTTGTTTAAGCAGACTGAGGGAAATTAATCATTATTTGGATTGCATAACGTAGAACTATGAATTCAAATCAAACATGGAAATCCCACAGATACACCTACAACATTCACGAAAGATTTTAAAAATCACAAATTCGTCCTTTTCTCGTTTGGTATGTTACCATTAGAGGACAATTGAGTTCTCTCTTCTTTTATTATACAGGTTATCAAACTGCACCAAATCCCCTATACAAAAGATATATAGCAGGGTCACCTTAATTTACGAATCAGCATATTTCTTTAGTTTTAACCACCGTTCTTTCTACATAAATCTATTGTAACATGGGCTGTTCAAACAGTGGTGTCAATTATATGTGGATACTCAAAACTTCAAAAATACACTATTCCAAGATATTCACTTACAATCAATACAATTTTTAAGTCATATCAAAACCATTGATTTCATTAGACCATTCTTAACGATTATAAAATTACTTATTCTGAAAATAAATTCGAGGCACCACTGTTTTCTGAAGATTCAAATCAAGATAAAAAAAAATATCGCAGGGAATCGCATTAACTCTTAAAATAGCCAGATTTGATAAGTTGGCAGGGTAAGCTTCTCCTGAAATGCGTGATTCGGTCCTATGATAATTCAAATTTAAGAGGTCTACCTGATTCTTGGTTGAGGCTGACGGATATTCCTAAAGAGCAATCCTACACACACTCCGAAAAATATTATTGCATATGTATTTGCAGCAACTCATACACAGCCCTCTTCTTTAATGGCGAATGCTGTTTTATAGACTTTTCAATGTTTTTGACAAAGTACGTCACTCAATTTTGATCAATAAACCATGGAAATGTGGAATCAAAGGCAGAAAAAAAACCCAGATGGATCCTTAGTTTTCCAAGGGAGAGACATCAGACATGTGGTAGAAGGAGTAATCTATGGATTCATAGATGTTTAATCAGGTGTACCACGGGGTTCAAGACTCTGTCTTCTCTTTAAGCACACCATTAAAAAGTAAAATCACAAAAATACTGAACTTAGAGGAAAATCAATTCGGAAAGTCCATAATCACATGGCAAAATCAAATAACAAAACGCATAAAAAACGAATGGACAAGAACTGTCATATTCCTGACTTGGTACATGCTGGCATTTTCAAATGTAGAAAATGGTGGATTAAACCTGGTTTTATAGCGCTAACCTTCTCACTTTGATGACAGTCTCATCAAATTCCGTTATATTTACATTTATGCATTAACTAAACAGACACAATAAATAAAATAGTCAAAATATGGGTACATCAGTCATCATCGTATAACAATTTTAAAAGGAACAATTTAACAGAACACAAAAACATCTATCTACAAACACATTCATTGATGTGTGTGTCTGACGTGAGAAAATTTTATACGTCACATAAATTTGTCGTCGTTCAATGTGCATACAAACAATTAACATGCAAGAAGGAGTTCAACCGATAACAAATATATTTGCAGACTACACTATCATCCACCTCGAGCTCTTTGTAACATTTGATGCACTGCAATAGGGCATAAAAAGGATAGCAGACTGTGTACATCGATGGCTCATTAAGATAAACCCAGATAAATGCAATGTGATGACAATTGGCAAAAAAGAAAAAATCCCATCATGAAAGACTACATCCTACATGTCCACGTTATTGAGATAGTATCAGCTGCAAAATATCTAAGGGTAACTATCAGCTGAGATCTATGTGCATGATATATAAAATCACGAATCATCTAGGCTTTTTCTAAGAAACCGAGCACAAAAAACAGCTCGTACTGGATGCTACCAGGTTCCCCTATGTAGGACTATTATAAGGAAAACGTAATTCTATCTAAAATTACTACTGAAATGGATTGCCTTATTATTTTGGAAAATCACCTCCCCGATTCATAAATGCGTCCAGCATCGGCTAACAGCATTCAAAACAATCACTGTTTAAAAGAATCTAAACTATCTCAAAACGGTATATATTCCATCTATTTTTTTTTGGGCATTCATGTGCAAAACAGTGGCAGAATAAACATACAGTTGATTGTGACGGCCTACTATGAAAAAGGAGAATATGCTAGATTCACTGACTGGTGATATGATCATGCAGTGGCGGATCCAGAACTAGGGGGAGCTGACTGACCTAAGGGAGGGGGCACTCAAGTCATGATTCAATTATTCCCTCTATAATCAACCAAATTTTGCCCCCCCCCCCCCCGGATCCGCCTATGTGATGAAATAACTAAATCTGATTTCATGACAAAAGAGATGTCAGTAACAGCGCACCTTAATTTTGTGTTATTATCTGTTACAAAATGTTAGAAATTATTATAAATTAAGGAATGTATCTCCCTTATGCAAAGCTCTGATTCCTTTCACGGATTTGGCTATACTTTTTGGACCTTTTGGATTATAGCTCTTCATCTTTATATAAGCTTTGGATTTCAAATATTTTGACCACGAGCATCACTGAAGAGACATGTATTGTCGAAATGCGCATCTGGTGCAGGAAAATTGGTACCGTTAATGTTATTGAATAGGACACTTTATTATGTATTGTTATGAATCACAGTTCTGGGCAAAATTCAGTAAAACTCTGTTTAAGTTCCATTTAATAGAAAAAAATAATTAGAATGATGATATCATGATGATATTTCGGCTTTGAAAAATCAAGAACTATGTTGAACCGACTTTAAATAAATCTATTAATATCACACACAACAATAAAAGTCCTTTTTTAGAAGAAAAAAAAAGATATTTCAGTTTCACACTGGAATAATTTTATAAAAATCTACCACAAAATATTTGTCGTTTCCTATTGTAGACATTGTAAATGTTCTTTGTTTGGACCTCTCCTTTTGGTCCTTCTTATGGTGGGTATGTTGTGTCTTGTGTACTTGTCTGTTCGTCATTTTATTTTGGCAATAGCGTTGTCAGTTTATTTTTGACTCTGTGAGTGTGGGTGTCCCTCTTGTATCTTTTGCACTTCTTTCCCAACTCGTTCGCTATACCCGTGTACGTAGGAACCATTTAGATTTCAACGAACGTAATCTATGTATATCCGGTATATAACTAGTAAGTCAATGAGTGTATAACCACCAATTACTTAAAACATTATTTTTTTCGGATGTAATGATTTGGTTTTTAAGTTTAACTGTACCTAGAGATACATAATTACAACAGTTCGCATCACTAAAACAACTTTGCATTGATCAACATGAATTCGAACCGATAATATTCCTGTTTTACCAGTGTCTTCTCGTATGTATCTCATTTCAAGCCAAGTTTGTTGACAAGTCGTTTTCAGCAACGGCATTTCGATGAGAGGAAGACAGAATTATGACTAAGACAAATTAAACAGTTATTTCTGACAAATATATTCCATTCTGCATCTACAAATTATGATGGCGTCAGCAAAAGTTATAAAGAGATGACTTCAACTTTACTTTTGAGAACCCTTGGTTCAAAGGCTACCTTTTAAGCAACAAGTCATCGGTGAATGTGTTGCGCCCCCAATTTCGCCAAAATTTCTACTCTTTGTTCGGATCGAATTGTCTTTAACAAATTCCCCTTTTTCATTCTAAATTTCATACTCAAATGTATTATCTGATTCAGCTTAGTAGCCAGTGCTTCGATAATGATAGGCATTAATGGTGCTCTTTTCTAAAATTCCCCGTCAATAAATTGATAAATATGAAGAAACTTAGGTTCCAAATCGCTCATAAAAAGTTGACAATTGATAGATATGGCAGAAAGTTTTATGTCCCAATTGATGTGATAGTGTGCCTCATATCATAAACAAAAAACAAAAACAAAACAAAATATTAAGTATGTTAGATACTGTCAGATATCCATCAGATTTGTCTATTACGTTTTTCAATAATGTATCGGCTACTATAATGATTATAAATATACAAATCTCGATTCCCTTTCTTTAAGTATTAAAATTTTGTACTCCAAATGAACGTTTTGTCTACTAAAAACTCATCAGTGACGTTGAATCAAAATAATTGAAAAAAACAAATATAGTACGAAGTTGAAAAGCATTGACGACTCAAAATCCCGAAAGGTTTTGCCAAATACAGTTAAGGTAATCTTCCTGGTGAAGAAAATCCTAAGTACTTAAAAAACCTTTTAATTTTTTAAATAGATAGTTAATGAAGTTTATAATTATAACCATGTCAATGAAAACTTTATACATAATGGGGATATGTAACAAGTCAATTATGAACAATAAAACTGTGTTACGAAATAATGATCATTCAATCATATGTTCGTGACAATTGATACTGTGATTAATTTCCTTTATGAATATTAAAATACACTGAAATAAATCTGAAATTTTATCAGTAATAGTGTATTCATTGAAATCCACTTACTTCCTGATGTGTTTACAGGTAAATCCGTTGTGAAGATATAACTACCCTATTTGATATCACAACATTAGTTAGTCCTGAGGTTTTTCAAAACCAATACTTCTATAAATTCTGCGTAAATGTAGATAGCTACTCAGAAGAAGTCCTCTTGAGTCACCTTCTTTATTGTACTTTAGAGTTTTAAAAAGATAGGCTTCCACAAAATTTATGTTTTCCTAATCTCAATTGATAAACCTGATTCTATCCGTAATATAAAGCTGTACTAAAAAATAATAATGGATAATTATTTACCACTTTTCAAAACCGACAGAAAAAAATGTTTCCATCAATGGATCCAAAAACATCAAATGAGCAAACATAAAGTTGGAATTATACTGCTAACATTGTCAGCTTTCTCTCTTTTTGTTGGATGCCTAATCCTGTTGCTCGAAATACAAGTGTACACACCTGAAACTGATGGTCAAGTCGAACAAATGATGAACAGTACAATAATTCTTCCTTGCAATGACAGCAAATTACAAATGTGTATGACAAAATCGGTTCCTGCTGTGACTTTGTTTCTGCAGTTGGTAAGTACTTCACATCTTTATGATTCGGAGTATTTCTATAATTTCACTCACTCTATAATGCATTTTTTTTTTTGGACATATTGATTTCAAAATATTGAAATAAATATAACGTTTGGGCAAACATATATATTATATTAAATTATCTGAAATAAGGCCTCTCCTCCTTCTACAGATTTGTATCTATATAGTATAATATTGATTGGAATCTATATAAAACAGTTTGGAATAAGAAATTTTTAAATTTGTTTATACAAATGTTTTAATTGTTTTTGCATCCTAACTTTTTTCTAACTTATTTAATCAAAATCCATATATTCATTCAAACAACCGACCCGCTTCTGATCCCTTTTCCATTATGCATTAGACTTATTCCTTGATTATTGTACATAGTCGAGATTAGCTTGACTGCTCTGGAAGGTCGTCTTCAAAACTTTTGGTCATGGGAAAATATGAAATGAACACATGTCGTTAGCACGAAAAGTATATCATTTGAGTTTTTTAAAAATAATTTTTATCATCATCTTGACTAATCTTTATGATACAAAAGAGGGACGAAAGATACCAAAGGGACAGTCAAACTCATTAATCCAAAACAAACCGACAACGCCATGGCCAAAAATGAAAAAGACAAAAAACAACAGCACACACGACACAACATAGAAAACTAAAGAATAAACAACCCTCTCCGCCTATAATTGTCAAATAAGCAAACTAAGTGTGAATAAAAGAAGTTGGTTTTCGTTGTATTCTTATTACAAAACTTTTTGATATTGAGACTAATTTGTATAATCAGGATATCTTTTTTTTATACCCATTTTAAATCCTTGAAATTTGACCCCAATCCCAAAATGACAAGTTGCATTTGATATTTTGTCGTCAAGATTTTGAATTATTAACCGGGAGTTGACGACAGCGTTTTTCAAAGGAAGTCCATGCTAGTAGTTTTCTAATCCTTCCAATTTTACCTAATGTCTATCATTGTTTATCATTTCGTCGTTTATCATAGCGTTGTCAGTGTGTATTTCACATATAAGATTCCATGTGGTATATTTCACTTCACTTTTCAAAGCATCTTGCGTGTGTTTGTTTTGTATATCTTTTACGTAGTGTTGTCATTAAAATGATATTTTTTAACATTGTCATATAAGCGGGAGGTTTGGCTAGTCAACAGGATAAGTGCAACCCACGATGTGTCTTTAAAAAAATGTCCTGTACCAAGTCAGGAATATGGCAGTTGTTTTAAAAAAGTTCGTTTTTATGTATGTAACAGCAGTATACTACTGTTGCCTTTATTTATGGCATTGAGTGTATCAGAAACTGTTGTCGTGAATCGGAAATTACAATATCGGGGGTTTTATTTGAAGAAGGAATATTTTGCTGATGTTTTCTTTTTTTTGTTCTCTTTTCAAACAATAATTTGTCTTTTTCATTTTCGTTTTCGTTTTTATCGCGGATTACACAAATTTAAGCATGCAGGTGATTTGAACAATGATTTCGTAATTTGAATAATGATTTCGTAATGCAGGTAATTTTTTTAAGGAAGTTTTTTTATTAGTTTCTAACGTATTTTCATTAGTTTATTTTTATCAACATGTGATCACGTGTAACATGTTTATTTCTAGATGTCATTTGAATTCCATAGGAACAATTCCACCATAGATAAATCAGATAGAAGTGGAACTTGTTACCTAAATCCTAGATCAATAAAAGGTATGGTTTAGTATTTTGAATTTCATGAAATTAAGAACAAGTAAGAAGCTTTCCTTATTTGTGTTTCCAAAACTTTCTGAAACTTAATTCATTGGTTGATGTCAAACACCATATTGTCCGTCAGTTTAGAATTCCTTGAAAAATGTTAATTTTATGAATCCTTTTTGTGTTTTAAGATAATATATATTTATTTCGCTATTTTTGCATACCAATTTGGTACTATGAAGCAACACAAAACTAAATATAGGTGGTTTTTTTATGTCAATCTATTAATATATAATGAAAGAATAATGGTGGTTATGAGTAACTTTGACAAAGAATATTTGTTTCTGCTTATAGAAATTATTTCTGAAAATGTTGTTATATGTCGATGCCACTGCTGGTGGACGTTTCGTCCCCGAGGTTATCACCAGCCCAGTAGTCAACACTTCGGTGTTGACATGAATATCAATAATGTGGTCATTTTTATAAATTTTCTGTTTACAAAACTTTGAATTTTTCGAAAACTAATGATTTTCTTATTCCAGGCATAGATAACCTAAGCCGTATTTGGCACAACTTTTTGGAACTTTGGATCCTCAATGCTCTTGAACTTTGTACTTGTTTGGCTTTATAAATATTTTGATATGAGCGTCACTGATGAGTGTTATGCAGACAAAACGCGCGTCTGGCGTACTAAATTATAATCCTTGTACCTTTGATAACTATCAAAAACATTACTATATAAGAAATATCTTTTCCTGTTGGAACAAATATTCGTTATCCTAAACAAATACTGTAATATTCTTAGATTGGAAATAATATTCCACAATAGTGCATCTGATTGGAACTTATGTAATAAAATATTTGATATTCCATGACAGCTGTATATATTACCAACATATTTGGTATCAGAAAAATCCAAATGACATAAAAAGGTTATATTCAGTAATTGTGCATACATTTTTCCCTTATCTTGTTTTATATACCGTATGTAATGTATATTTGATTTATTTTGAGGACCATCAGGAAAACTAGCACTGACTTATGAGACTATCCGCTTGAAACAATAAAAATGTTTTATGTTGACACCTTCTATTGTATGCTGACCATGTCTATTTGGTATTTGGGTTGTTGGGTTTCTGTATCATTGCCGTCAACATAAAAATCCTGATGTTTCGTGAGGTTCTTACGATTTTAAATACTTATAGAAACAAAGAAAGAAAAAAAAACCAATACTAATCAAAACACAGTGTTAAATAAAGGCAACAGTAGTATACCACTGTTCAAAACTCATAAATCTATGGACAAAAAAACAAAATCGGGATAACAAACTAAAACTGAGGGAAACGCATTAAATATTATTAGAGAACAACGACACAACATTAAAATGTAACACACACAGTTAACAATATAAATGTCTTTGATAGAAACCCGGATAAGATAAACTGAATTATTATCTGTTATTTTAGGTGATCATTTAAGATGGAAAAGCAATACCAGAGATATCATATGTAATCAAACTGATGGATTGCGTATTCCTTCTACAGGAATAATGTTAATATTTAATATATTACAAATGAAATCCAACCACAAAACGTCTGACGATTTTATAGTGCACACAATAAAAAGAGGATACACAACTCTATTTACCAAAGGGGTGAATTTTAAGCACAAACAGAAGGAAGTTTTCGAGAGTAGTTATTTTTTTATGGCCGTGAGACTTGAGAAAGACCAGACTATTGAGGCATCTTTGTCAGATGTGTCACTGTTATATCCAATGAAGAAAACAAACGTGTTTGGATTTTATGGCATAAGTTAAAAAAAAATCTGGAATATCAGCTGATAACCTGAAACGAACATTATCAGTGGTAAAATCCCCGTTCATAGCATAGCAGCACAATTGGTTTATGTAATTAGAGTTTTTAACTGATTTGTAAACCAGTTACTAGTATATGATGCATAGATATACTGACGAATTGATGCAATTGGGAACATGTAGTTCATCAAATTAGTACAAGGATATTGTCATTTTTATAACGTATACATCTTGGCGATTATTTTGTTAAAAACAACATACACGACATTGTTAGAAGTGATTGTGTATCTATTTATGTGTATAGATATTATATGTAACTTAGTTTGTTAAGAACTACGTTATAGGTAGTGCGAAAGTTTACAAAATATGACTACCATCTTAATTGAAAAAACTGCTAAGCTCAAGCTGGAACTACCTGACATAAAAATAGCTTTTTAAACTTATTTTCTATTTACCAAAAAAAGTTTGATAAATTCCCTTCTCAGGAGGGATAACTAGGGCTATCTCTAAACAATTGTATTGTTATTTTCCATTATCTAATGGAGTATATTGACCCACTTTTTTCTATTGACTTTTTCAAAAATTGTTGATAATTCAATTTCCTTATATATAACTTCAAAGTTGTATAATGTTGTATTTGTACTGTTCATATTTTTTTCTATATACAATCCTTATAAAATGAATAACCTCCGTCCTAGAACATTGTGATTCGTTTGTTTAAGGAAAATAAAGTGTTGATATACAGTTCATTTTGGATATACATAAAAAGCGAATATAGATATTTCTGTCTTTAGTCCCATACATACTACAATAATACCTCTTTGATTAAGCTCTTTAATTTAGGCAGCATGTTTTACTTCGTCTTATTGTTTTTGTGTTCTAATAAATCTTTGATAGATATTTTTTGTTTGTTTAAGAATTTGATCTATCTTGTTTTATACATATTTTTTTACAGTTTTGCACATTATTTCAATTCTCTTTTCAAAAAAGTATTACAAAAATACCAAACTCCAATGAAATTCAAAAAGGGGAAGTCTATGTAAACTTACAAAATCAAACGTTATCTATCAACGGAACAAAGTGAAAAACACTTTCCAAGGAAAATGGTCTAACTTGTATGACAGTTGTTTAAAGTTTCGTTACATTGATCAAATTGGGCGATCAACCCAAAAAGACATAACAGGTTATTTTCACAATAATTGAGATACAGCAGCCCAAATTGTGTAAACATTCATTACACATATACACATACAACAAACCTGGCTAATAAAATCAGAAAAAAAAAAACAATAAACTCATCATAGATACCAGGATTGAAATTTTGAATATGCGCCAGACGCTTGTTTCGTCTACAAAAGACTCATCAGTGACGCTCGAAAAAAAAAAAAAAAATAACAAATCAATCTAACAAAGACGTCAACAAAAAGTCTAGCCTGTAATTCAGTGGTTGTCGTTTGTTTATGTGTTACGTATTTGTTTTTCGTTCATTTTTTTTTTTACATAAATAAGGCCATTAGTTTTCTCGTTTGAATTGTTTTACATTGTCTTATCGGGGCCTTTTATAGCTCACTATGCGGTATGGGCTTTGCTCATTGTTGAAGGCCGTACGGTGACCTATAGTTGTTAATGTCTGTGTCATTTTGGTCTTTTGTGGATAGCTGTCTCATTGGCAATAATACCACATCTTCTTTTTTATATTTGTTGTTCATAAAAAATACCGTATACAGTACAACCTTTCTCGATACAGTGGGGGAAATAAATAAAAAAAACTAGGGTAAACAAACTAGAAAAAAAAAACACTGTAAAATTACTTTGTGTCACAACTCAGAGCCAGTCTGTTGCATGGTTTTACTACAGTTAAAAAGTAAAACACCTAATGAAGTATGCATAAATACCGAGTCACGTCAAAGGTCATACGATCATAAGAAACATAATAGCACGATGACTAAAGTAAATTAAAAAAGATACTCATCTCAAGCATCTTGTATTTATAACTCAAGACCATTTTGTATTATTTGTGAAGTGGACAATGAATATTTGTCTATTAGGTCTAGGTGCTTTTTTCCAATATTGCTCAAATAGAAAAGAAAACGAATGGAACACTTTGAATCGGAATCCTGATTTTATCATTTAATAAACAGACAATATTACAACATAAGTCAAGGCTATAGCAAGTTCAATTTGAGCATGTCTAATTTTCTAAAAATTTCGTTGGTCTCGTTTGAAGAAACAATGTTTGGTATTGTCAATACAACAGTTTTATGTGATAGAAGAGGACATATTCTGCCTTTGAAAAATGTCATAAGAAACAAATATTCTAAACATGAAAGAAAAGAACATGTGCGTTATAAAATAAGAGACAACAGAATAAAATTTCATTTATCAATAAAGACAATCTGAAAAAAAAATCCTACAAAAAATGAAGGAATCGCATGAACTACAGAAGGAGTTTGACATCGTCAAGTTTGTCATAGGTTCTAGTTTGAAATCGTCCATCAGCGTCAACGAATAAAAGATCAAGATATAAAGCAGACTTGCTAGATCACGTTTACTGGCATATTCATAATGCAATTACTAACTTACATGTGGGTTTTTAACTATCAGAACATCATCAATATATCTGAAAGCGAAATGGATCTTTGTGAAATACTTTGTCATTTTGTCTTTGAATAAGTATTATCTAGTTTATGCTTAGTATGAGAGAGAGAGAAAAAACACTACAAGTTGGCCAGTAGAGGCGCACCAGTAATGCCCATTGGAATACCAACTGTCTGTTAGAATACCAATCAACCACAGTCAAAAATAAGCTATCCACCAAAAAGACCAGCATTTTCATGATATCCTCTTGACTGATGTTTTTTTTTTAGTTAGCTATAAAACCAGGTTTAATCCTCCATTTTCTACATAAGAAAATGCATGTACCAAGTCAGGAATATGTCAGTTGTTATCAGTTTTGATTTTGCCAATTACTGAGGGACTCTGGAGCATTTTCGAGTACATCTTTAGAATTGTTCATAATCCACGACGCCACTGGTTGAATATACCTCATCACAATATTTCTGAAGGCAATGTTTTACTAACATGAGAACTAAGCCAAATCTGCTATACAAGAAAGAAGAAAATATTTGTTACACAGGACATTAATTTCATGCCATTTAGATACATTGCTATTACTTTTAATACTTTTGAAGCAGAGTATCTATAGTCTCAGTTACAAACTCGTTTTCAGTCCACGATCAGAAGTAAAACATGAGAAATCACAGACATTATCATTATGTCTGGAAGGAATGACAAATTCAATACTAGATATTTTTCTTATTTGTCTTTTATGTCCGTTTTTTATATATTCTATTTAAAATCAATACAAGAATAATTCGGCTACACGTGGTTTACAATACGCATCCATAATAAGCATGCTTAAAACAAGTTATCGATAAAAGTCATAGTTTAATTCGTTATTTTTGAGACTGCAATCTGTGTTTTTTTAAAGCCACCAAAGATACCAGGGCAGTGCTTATGATTTCGCAGATGAGTTCATATTTGACTCGTCAGTGGCGTTCGAATCATTCAAGACAGTTGGAAAAACAAATCAATTGTGAAGGTGAGAGAAATGAAACCAAAAATTCCCAAAAAATGTGCTTAATCAGACTAAATAAGTGGAAACATGAGTTTGTCGATGTTCCAATCAGACAATCACGTAAAATTCATTTGATAAATACTATCTTAAGTAAAAAAAAATTGAAAAAATCATCTGGACAAGGGGTTTTGCTCATTGTCAAAGGCCATACGGTGAGTAAAGATAAAGACACGTTGTATCGGGCATCCAATATGTGCTGGCGATCGATTAACTTATGTAAGTGTAGATTGTAGTCATTCCGTGTGTGATCATGCAGGAGCACGCGCATATATCCGTATTAACTGATATCAATATACTTCTACTAAGAAACGGAAAGTTGATAATAGGGGACCTGAAATCGTCCAAAGATCTTAGTTGTAAGTAGCTCAGCTGTGTCAATTTCGAGAAAAAGATCAAGATACGAATCAGACCATCTAGTTTCAGTGGTATCCTAAATAACATAATTAAGAGATGCTTATACTCGCTAAACCTACATACATTTTATTTTCATCGGTCATTTAATATTTGACATCCCATTCCTGTGGTAACAATGGTATTTCATATAAACGGAAGAAACGACATGCAAGATAATCGCTTACACCTAGTCGTCTGTCTAATCGTACAAAGCATTGTTAACTTTAACGTAAAGAAAAAAAAACTAATCAAACAAAATCAAACAAAATCGTTAAATCAAAAGTTAAAAGCTTCTGGTCGTGAATACTTTAATGTAGCACTGTAGGATAGTAATCTTGTATTGACTTTTTTCTATCGCATCTTTTGAAGCATTGAAAGCAGTTCGTCAGATACTCCCTGGCCATTTCAAAACAAAAAAGAAACACGTAGTCCAAGAGCTGGAACGAAGAATCTTGTGAAGATCTTTGAAGCATGCATGCATCAGTGATTACAAATTCTACAGGATATATTTATATTTCACGACTTTAATTGTAAATACAAGTTGCTTTCTTTAAAAAAAGAAATGCAATCGTAACCCCAAATGCTTGTTTGGCATTATATATATATTAGATAATTGTTTAATAAAGATGTATTGTCTTATATTACTTTTGTTGTGCATAAGAATTAGAAACTGACATTGCCTGTTTAGTGGTTTAAATAATGTAATACCGGCTTCACACATCAACGTAAGTCGGCCGAGGTAAAAAAAATCATGCACGCTACCAAAACGCTAGTAATTTTGATGCATTCAACCTGTCAATCATATCTGTATCGTGTGCACAACGAGCTTAAAGCGTGTATTGGGTGTGCGTAAAGCGTACCTTAGCGTTTCTCTTGGTCTTCCTACATTCCCAACTGCAGGTCTGTCTATATGTGAATGTTTGTCAATAAGTCTGTCACATTCGCCCGTCTGTTTACATGTTTACCAGTCCGTCTATGTCCACTGGTTCGTCTACATGTTCACTAGCTTTGAAATAGCTTTCGGTAAGTGCGATTATTTCAGTGATTTGTGTCTATTGTTTTTATGTAAGTAATTATTGTGCACCGTACCCATAATTTTAGGGACGCGAATTGCAACTGATATTTTACAGTTTTTTCTTGCGATGTGTTGTCCTTACGGTTTGGTTCATTTAGGAGGGTTGGGTTTATGGCCACCACATTGTTTATGTGCCAATGTCCATTCTTAAGCCAGAAACATGTAGTACAGTGGTTGTTGTTCATAATTCATGTCGGTCAAGTTGTTTTCGTAAATTATTTTGTTATCAATAAGGCTGTTTAGTTTTGTTTGATTTTTGTTTTTAAATCTTAATGGTCGGGGCATTTAATAGCCGACTAAATAGTAGTTTTTTTTTTCATTTTTGGAGGCCGCTCGGTGGCCTTTAAAGACTTACTACCACGTCATTGTAACTCTGGTTGGTATTTGTATCATTAGTGCTGGACCATGGTCAATCCTATATGCACCTTTGAGGCAGGCGGGATATTTTTGTAGATCTTGTACAGCTCAAACTAATGTGAGTAGTTCCTGTACTTCTATGTCTAGTCCCATGTTGCATGGTTAGAGAGGGTGTAATATCTTCTGTAGGTTTGATGAAGTTTCACCCGTATCGGACTTCTTTTCCTAAATGAAAGCTTTAAGGCGACGAGTATTTTTGTATGCAATGTGCCCTTAACGTGTCTAAAACTTATCTGTAGCGTTTTCAACGCTCGTGTAGCGTGTATATTATGTGCGTGCAGTTTACAGGTACATGTATATACGTTTGACAAACGCTTGAGCTGAATGATTTTTTTTATGTTCCATTAAAATTTTCCTGAAGTAAAAGCGTTCACCAAGCGTATACCTTTGCTGCATTTCGACGTACTTCAAACTTATGGAACGCGTGTTTAAACGCTTGCGTAAAGTTCCTCTGGTGAGCAACTAAGTTACGCATACGATGATACGGACTTTGTTAATTTTCTTTTTTGACTGATTGTTTTACATTGTCATTTCGGGGCCTTTTATAGCCGACTATGCGGTACGTGCTTTGCCTGTTGTTGAAGGCCGTACGGTGACCCATAGTTTGTATTTCTGCGTTATTTTGGTTTCTTGCAGATAGTTGTCTCATTGACACCAAACCCGATATCTTCTTTTTTTATATTCGATATCTTATCGCCGATCTGGTTAAGTCTGCTAAAATGCATGCATGATTCATTTTTAGGTTATCAGTCGTAATTAAAGTGGCACATTTAATTCGTTGTTTCGTTGCTTGAAGTATCATTTCTTACATCTGCATGGTCAAATGTGTATTTTTTTAAAATAAATTTTAGATTTAGATTTCAGTCACGGTTATTTTTTCCCCCTTCATATTGAATATCTATACTTATCAGTCGCATTTTAAAAATACAAATACAAATATTTTATTGGCACAGACACAATTACAATAATTGGCAATGGCCCATACAACTGGTATACAAATAGTAATAATGCATAGAATATCAATAGGCATATTTAGAACAATATCATCGAACGATATCAATATCATCAACAGTAAATGATTAAAAAAAATATATCAATTACATAGTTGGTCAAACATATTAAGTATTGAAAATAATGACAATATTAATATGTAATATTATGAACAATGATTATTAGCAATTTTATAGAGTTTGTTCTGCTTTACGCAGGTTCAAACTGTCTGAGATGAAAGAGGAAGTTAATTTTAGGATTGTGTATGAATTATTATTTAATAAAAAGATTATATTATTTTCATGTTTTTGAAATTTTGTAGGATCAACGATTATATTTGAAACTTTATGGTAAAATATGTCCCTCTTAGTTGAGTATTTTTCACAATGTAAAAGAAAATGTTTTTCATTTTCAATTTGACCAGAATTACATACAGAGCAGTATCTCTCATTTCTGGGAATATTTAGATGTCTCCCTCTTTCAATCATCAGTGCATGAGCGCTTATACGAATCTTACATATTGCAGCACTGTCACTTCTGTTTTTTAATATATCAACAAAGGGTGGTCTTCTGCCCATTATGTAGACACTTTTGAAAAAGTCTAACTTTTTGGATTCAAATATATTTGCATTTTGAACTTGCAAACATTGGTCATTAATTCTTTGTTTAATAGAATTTAAATTACCTTTAACATAATTAAAGTTATTGATGATATAAGACATTCCAAGTTCATTCAAAAGACTCTTGACCTTTATGACCCAAGGGTTTGAATCTACAGATTTAGTGAATATATCATATGCCAAAGAATTTTCCGAAGAAACTATATGGTTCAGGTAGTTGAATATTGAATATAATATTTTATTTTTCAAGGGAATTCTATTAAGTTCAGCTCGACATCCATCATTAGATGCCTTACAGTGAACCCCTAATATGTCTTTGATAAATTTAACATAAAGTTTTTCAAATGGATCAGAGTCTTTAAAATGTGAATCCACCCCCAAATTTCACTACAATATGTAAGAATGGGAGTAACTAAACAATCAAACAATTTTTCAAGAAGTCTACATGGGTTGTTGAGACCTATAGTTTTCTTTATTTTATAGTATGCCTTCCTGGCTTTTTCCATTAGAGTATTCACAGCAAGGCAAAAATTGCCATTATACTTTAAAACAATACCCAAGTAACAATAATTTGTTACCGTTTCAAGATATGCATTATCATAAGTAAAATGGTTTAACAATGTCTTGCCATTAGAATTAAATATCATAATTTTTGATTTATCAGTATTAACTTGTAGTTTCCATGTTGAACAATATTCATGTAAAATATCAAGAGATTTTTGTAGTCCCTCTTTGCTTTCAGATAGTAAAACAATATCATCTGCATATAAAAGAATGTTCAAAGAGGTATCCCCAATAGCAACTGGATCCGTATGTTTGTTATCAAGATTACCTACTAAATCATTTATAAAATAGTTAAAAAGAAGGGGACTCAATACGTCACCTTGTTTAACACCCCTTTCTGATAGGAATGGAGGACTCAACCCATTAGAGAATTTTATTCTACTTACTGTATCAGTATACATTGAATAAATAACATTAAACATTTTTTGGGGGATATTATGTTTTATGAGTTTAGAAAATAAACCTAGTCGCCATACAGTATCAAATGCCTTTTTTAAGTCTATGAAGGCAGCAAAAACTTTTTTCTTTTTTTGTCTATACTGATCAGTTATGGTCTTAAGAGTGAATATGTGGTCAGCTGTACGACTTTTCTCTTTAAAATCTCTTTCTCAATCAACCACAGTCAAAAATAAGCTATCCACCAAAAAGACCAGCATTTTCATGATATCCTCTTGACTGATGTTTTTTTTTTAGTTAGCTATAAAACCAGGTTTAATCCTCCATTTTCTACATAAGAAAATGCATGTACCAAGTCAGGAATATGTCAGTTGTTATCAGTTTTGATTTTGCCAATTACTGAGGGACTCTGGAGCATTTTCGAGTACATCTTTAGAATTGTTCATAATCCACGACGCCACTGGTTGAATATACCTCATCACAATATTTCTGAAGGCAATGTTTTACTAACATGAGAACTAAGCCAAATCTGCTATACAAGAAAGAAGAAAATATTTGTTACACAGGACATTAATTTCATGCCATTTAGATACATTGCTATTACTTTTAATACTTTTGAAGCAGAGTATCTATAGTCTCAGTTACAAACTCGTTTTCAGTCCACGATCAGAAGTAAAACATGAGAAATCACAGACATTATCATTATGTCTGGAAGGAATGACAAATTCAATACTAGATATTTTTCTTATTTGTCTTTTATGTCCGTTTTTTATATATTCTATTTAAAATCAATACAAGAATAATTCGGCTACACGTGGTTTACAATACGCATCCATAATAAGCATGCTTAAAACAAGTTATCGATAAAAGTCATAGTTTAATTCGTTATTTTTGAGACTGCAATCTGTGTTTTTTTAAAGCCACCAAAGATACCAGGGCAGTGCTTATGATTTCGCAGATGAGTTCATATTTGACTCGTCAGTGGCGTTCGAATCATTCAAGACAGTTGGAAAAACAAATCAATTGTGAAGGTGAGAGAAATGAAACCAAAAATTCCCAAAAAATGTGCTTAATCAGACTAAATAAGTGGAAACATGAGTTTGTCGATGTTCCAATCAGACAATCACGTAAAATTCATTTGATAAATACTATCTTAAGTAAAAAAAAATTGAAAAAATCATCTGGACAAGGGGTTTTGCTCATTGTCAAAGGCCATACGGTGAGTAAAGATAAAGACACGTTGTATCGGGCATCCAATATGTGCTGGCGATCGATTAACTTATGTAAGTGTAGATTGTAGTCATTCCGTGTGTGATCATGCAGGAGCACGCGCATATATCCGTATTAACTGATATCAATATACTTCTACTAAGAAACGGAAAGTTGATAATAGGGGACCTGAAATCGTCCAAAGATCTTAGTTGTAAGTAGCTCAGCTGTGTCAATTTCGAGAAAAAGATCAAGATACGAATCAGACCATCTAGTTTCAGTGGTATCCTAAATAACATAATTAAGAGATGCTTATACTCGCTAAACCTACATACATTTTATTTTCATCGGTCATTTAATATTTGACATCCCATTCCTGTGGTAACAATGGTATTTCATATAAACGGAAGAAACGACATGCAAGATAATCGCTTACACCTAGTCGTCTGTCTAATCGTACAAAGCATTGTTAACTTTAACGTAAAGAAAAAAAAACTAATCAAACAAAATCAAACAAAATCGTTAAATCAAAAGTTAAAAGCTTCTGGTCGTGAATACTTTAATGTAGCACTGTAGGATAGTAATCTTGTATTGACTTTTTTCTATCGCATCTTTTGAAGCATTGAAAGCAGTTCGTCAGATACTCCCTGGCCATTTCAAAACAAAAAAGAAACACGTAGTCCAAGAGCTGGAACGAAGAATCTTGTGAAGATCTTTGAAGCATGCATGCATCAGTGATTACAAATTCTACAGGATATATTTATATTTCACGACTTTAATTGTAAATACAAGTTGCTTTCTTTAAAAAAAGAAATGCAATCGTAACCCCAAATGCTTGTTTGGCATTATATATATATTAGATAATTGTTTAATAAAGATGTATTGTCTTATATTACTTTTGTTGTGCATAAGAATTAGAAACTGACATTGCCTGTTTAGTGGTTTAAATAATGTAATACCGGCTTCACACATCAACGTAAGTCGGCCGAGGTAAAAAAAATCATGCACGCTACCAAAACGCTAGTAATTTTGATGCATTCAACCTGTCAATCATATCTGTATCGTGTGCACAACGAGCTTAAAGCGTGTATTGGGTGTGCGTAAAGCGTACCTTAGCGTTTCTCTTGGTCTTCCTACATTCCCAACTGCAGGTCTGTCTATATGTGAATGTTTGTCAATAAGTCTGTCACATTCGCCCGTCTGTTTACATGTTTACCAGTCCGTCTATGTCCACTGGTTCGTCTACATGTTCACTAGCTTTGAAATAGCTTTCGGTAAGTGCGATTATTTCAGTGATTTGTGTCTATTGTTTTTATGTAAGTAATTATTGTGCACCGTACCCATAATTTTAGGGACGCGAATTGCAACTGATATTTTACAGTTTTTTCTTGCGATGTGTTGTCCTTACGGTTTGGTTCATTTAGGAGGGTTGGGTTTATGGCCACCACATTGTTTATGTGCCAATGTCCATTCTTAAGCCAGAAACATGTAGTACAGTGGTTGTTGTTCATAATTCATGTCGGTCAAGTTGTTTTCGTAAATTATTTTGTTATCAATAAGGCTGTTTAGTTTTGTTTGATTTTTGTTTTTAAATCTTAATGGTCGGGGCATTTAATAGCCGACTAAATAGTAGTTTTTTTTTTCATTTTTGGAGGCCGCTCGGTGGCCTTTAAAGACTTACTACCACGTCATTGTAACTCTGGTTGGTATTTGTATCATTAGTGCTGGACCATGGTCAATCCTATATGCACCTTTGAGGCAGGCGGGATATTTTTGTAGATCTTGTACAGCTCAAACTAATGTGAGTAGTTCCTGTACTTCTATGTCTAGTCCCATGTTGCATGGTTAGAGAGGGTGTAATATCTTCTGTAGGTTTGATGAAGTTTCACCCGTATCGGACTTCTTTTCCTAAATGAAAGCTTTAAGGCGACGAGTATTTTTGTATGCAATGTGCCCTTAACGTGTCTAAAACTTATCTGTAGCGTTTTCAACGCTCGTGTAGCGTGTATATTATGTGCGTGCAGTTTACAGGTACATGTATATACGTTTGACAAACGCTTGAGCTGAATGATTTTTTTTATGTTCCATTAAAATTTTCCTGAAGTAAAAGCGTTCACCAAGCGTATACCTTTGCTGCATTTCGACGTACTTCAAACTTATGGAACGCGTGTTTAAACGCTTGCGTAAAGTTCCTCTGGTGAGCAACTAAGTTACGCATACGATGATACGGACTTTGTTAATTTTCTTTTTTGACTGATTGTTTTACATTGTCATTTCGGGGCCTTTTATAGCCGACTATGCGGTACGTGCTTTGCCTGTTGTTGAAGGCCGTACGGTGACCCATAGTTTGTATTTCTGCGTTATTTTGGTTTCTTGCAGATAGTTGTCTCATTGACACCAAACCCGATATCTTCTTTTTTTATATTCGATATCTTATCGCCGATCTGGTTAAGTCTGCTAAAATGCATGCATGATTCATTTTTAGGTTATCAGTCGTAATTAAAGTGGCACATTTAATTCGTTGTTTCGTTGCTTGAAGTATCATTTCTTACATCTGCATGGTCAAATGTGTATTTTTTTAAAATAAATTTTAGATTTAGATTTCAGTCACGGTTATTTTTTCCCCCTTCATATTGAATATCTATACTTATCAGTCGCATTTTAAAAATACAAATACAAATATTTTATTGGCACAGACACAATTACAATAATTGGCAATGGCCCATACAACTGGTATACAAATAGTAATAATGCATAGAATATCAATAGGCATATTTAGAACAATATCATCGAACGATATCAATATCATCAACAGTAAATGATTAAAAAAAATATATCAATTACATAGTTGGTCAAACATATTAAGTATTGAAAATAATGACAATATTAATATGTAATATTATGAACAATGATTATTAGCAATTTTATAGAGTTTGTTCTGCTTTACGCAGGTTCAAACTGTCTGAGATGAAAGAGGAAGTTAATTTTAGGATTGTGTATGAATTATTATTTAATAAAAAGATTATATTATTTTCATGTTTTTGAAATTTTGTAGGATCAACGATTATATTTGAAACTTTATGGTAAAATATGTCCCTCTTAGTTGAGTATTTTTCACAATGTAAAAGAAAATGTTTTTCATTTTCAATTTGACCAGAATTACATACAGAGCAGTATCTCTCATTTCTGGGAATATTTAGATGTCTCCCTCTTTCAATCATCAGTGCATGAGCGCTTATACGAATCTTACATATTGCAGCACTGTCACTTCTGTTTTTTAATATATCAACAAAGGGTGGTCTTCTGCCCATTATGTAGACACTTTTGAAAAAGTCTAACTTTTTGGATTCAAATATATTTGCATTTTGAACTTGCAAACATTGGTCATTAATTCTTTGTTTAATAGAATTTAAATTACCTTTAACATAATTAAAGTTATTGATGATATAAGACATTCCAAGTTCATTCAAAAGACTCTTGACCTTTATGACCCAAGGGTTTGAATCTACAGATTTAGTGAATATATCATATGCCAAAGAATTTTCCGAAGAAACTATATGGTTCAGGTAGTTGAATATTGAATATAATATTTTATTTTTCAAGGGAATTCTATTAAGTTCAGCTCGACATCCATCATTAGATGCCTTACAGTGAACCCCTAATATGTCTTTGATAAATTTAACATAAAGTTTTTCAAATGGATCAGAGTCTTTAAAATGTGAATCCACCCCCAAATTTCACTACAATATGTAAGAATGGGAGTAACTAAACAATCAAACAATTTTTCAAGAAGTCTACATGGGTTGTTGAGACCTATAGTTTTCTTTATTTTATAGTATGCCTTCCTGGCTTTTTCCATTAGAGTATTCACAGCAAGGCAAAAATTGCCATTATACTTTAAAACAATACCCAAGTAACAATAATTTGTTACCGTTTCAAGATATGCATTATCATAAGTAAAATGGTTTAACAATGTCTTGCCATTAGAATTAAATATCATAATTTTTGATTTATCAGTATTAACTTGTAGTTTCCATGTTGAACAATATTCATGTAAAATATCAAGAGATTTTTGTAGTCCCTCTTTGCTTTCAGATAGTAAAACAATATCATCTGCATATAAAAGAATGTTCAAAGAGGTATCCCCAATAGCAACTGGATCCGTATGTTTGTTATCAAGATTACCTACTAAATCATTTATAAAATAGTTAAAAAGAAGGGGACTCAATACGTCACCTTGTTTAACACCCCTTTCTGATAGGAATGGAGGACTCAACCCATTAGAGAATTTTATTCTACTTACTGTATCAGTATACATTGAATAAATAACATTAAACATTTTTTGGGGGATATTATGTTTTATGAGTTTAGAAAATAAACCTAGTCGCCATACAGTATCAAATGCCTTTTTTAAGTCTATGAAGGCAGCAAAAACTTTTTTCTTTTTTTGTCTATACTGATCAGTTATGGTCTTAAGAGTGAATATGTGGTCAGCTGTACGACTTTTCTCTTTAAAACCTATTTGATTTTTACTTATTAAATTTTTGATATCCATAAATTTTACTAAACGTTTATATAAAACTTTATTAAAAAGTTTACCCAGGTTGGAACTAATAGATATACCTCTATAGTTCCCTGGATCAATGACGAAAAGGATTCAGAGGTTATTAAAAAAAGTAAATAATGTTGCAATATTTAAACAAAGAAAATAACTTTAAATTTGCAATATTAATGAAAATAAATACGGACATAACTTTCATAATCAATTTTAACGTTATTTTCAATAAACGATTTTTTTTTTAAATCCTCGTTTTTACACCTATTAATTTGAGGCATGTATTTATGATTATATTTCCATGTCCTTGGTCTATCCTAGACGTAAAATTTCAAAAAGTGCTAATACTTTTTTTAAAGATATTATTTTTAATTGTTCTCGTTCAAAATATTTTATTTTTTCATATTCAATATCTATCTAATTTTATTTTTAATAACCTTTTTTTTTTTTTTTTTATTAAGTTGCAATATTTAACCAAAAAAAAAATAACTGTAATTTAATCATATGCAAGAAAGACTTCCCTTTAATTTCAGTATAAAAAAAATAAATAGCTTGCTTTTTACAACATGTATATCTTCACTAAACGTAAAATCTAAAATAAAATGCTACTAAAACTCTTTCTAAAGATTTTATTTTTAATTATTCTCGTTCAGAATATAAAGCGCATTGTTTACATGAAATCTTATCTCATATCTAAACACAGCTGGTTACATCGTTTGACTAATTAAAATACTACGCATGTAGGTTAATATTAGCAGCTTGTAATCGTGTGCAAGAAAATATTATATCATAATAAATTTCAGATCATACGTAAAATATCTCTATAGCAACTTAAGATGCTAATGCATATTCAACAGATTTGTAAGCTATTGCGCATGCATTTGAAAGGTGGTCATAGCTATTGCGCATGTATTTGAAAGGTGGTCATAGAAAGACCAGAAGTGTTCCGACTAACATCCGGTGTTCCGAAAGACTACATCACTCGTCCAATATATACTACGTAAACCCTCAGGGGTTTACGCAATGAACAGAGAACACTTGTAAAATTTCTTTGATAATAGTTTAAACTTAATGCGATTCAGAAGATAAGATTTGGAAATCTAATACTTTAAATAAGGTGGCGAAAAAAATAATATATGAAGATAGAATTGCGAATTTAGAAATGCAAATACGTTTTGGTGCATTGGTTGTGCATTTCCGAAGTTTGATTTTTATAATTGTAAATTCTATTTACAAAACTTTGAAGATGAGTTAGAAATTTGTAAACTAAAGTTAGAAATGCGAATTGGATATAAAAACACTTAAATTAATAGAGTCCCAGAATTTGCAGAGAGTAAAGAAAATGTGGGATTTTTCCTGTTTTTTTAGTTTTGCGCAGGTAATTTCATTATGTCATCCAATCTAATTAAAATTAAATCCTTTAAATGCTTCCGTTCTGATATGTCGCGCACCTTTCATCCAATCTAATTAAAATTATATCCTTTAATTGCTCCCGTTCTGATATGTCGCGCACCTTTCATCCAATCTAATTAAAATTATATCCTTTAAATGCTTCCGTTCTGATATGTCGCGCACCTTTCATCCAATCTAATTAAAATTATATCCTCTAATTGCTCCCGTTTTGATATGTCGCGCACCTTTCATCCAATCTAATTAAAATTATATCCTTTAATTGCTCCCGTTCTGATATGTCGCGCACCTTTCATCCAATCTAATTAAAATTATATCCTTTAATTGCTCCTGTTTTGATATGTCGCTCATCAAGGTGCGCGACATATCAGAACGGGAGCAATTAAAGGATTTAATTTTAATTAGATTGTATGTCATCAGAAAGTAAACAAAAAATGTCGATTCCAGCGACCAGGATTAAATAATTATTCTAATGACGGTAAGAATTGTTGTTTTCTTGTTGGTTTTTAAGGTATCATACAGATTAGTAATATTTTACAGGTTGTTCATTTCATTGAAAAAAAAACATATTTATACATTTAAAGTTTTCGTACAAAATGCTTTTCTTCCGTTATTTTATTATTTCGATTATTAGATTATTTATTAAAACATAATTTTAATAATAAACCACTCAACAGTGGCGGATCCAGGGAGTGTAGATAGTGTACCCTATTCGATCGCAAAAAGAATCCTATTTTTTTTCACAAATTTTTGTAGCCGAAATTTATTCCTTTTCTATAGTTACCCCCCCCCCCTTTTTTAAATCGAAATTTAACTGAATTTTCGTAAAGGAAATTGTAGAACATTGTGGTATTGCATTTTTTTCAGAACTGAAAGAAGAAACTTAAGTATTTTTTCCAAAATTAAGGGAACTCGTAACAATCCTATATAGTTTGAAAAAGGTTTCTTAAGATGTAGTACACATGATTTATTTCTTTAAACTTTTGTTATAAAATAAAAACAAATGAAGATTTTGACCTTTTACGTGTTTCAGTTTCTGTTGAGGCGGATACCTTTCAAAAAAAAAGGGACGAGCTTAAGGCATGGAATAACATGAAAATGAATATATTGTACCATAGCTAAGCCCCGCCTTCTTTCCTTTGGATTCTAGTTGAATTGCATATTTAATTAGCAAAGTATGTTACAACATCAAATTGCAGATAAAATACCATGGTTTTCTCTCAACACACTTTTTAAGCAAATTATTTTATCAAAACAACAAAAGAAAAAATCCAATTTATGTTACAACACATTTTATACCCAAATGAATTCGGTGATTACTTATGAATCAAGAGAAGGGTTTAAAGATCTTTTCAAAGAATGTTATACATTAGGAAAATCAAAGACAAATTGTGTCAGCCAAACAGTTTTAGTCAGTGCATAAGAATCTACCAAACATTTTGGATCCCACGAAAACCGATGTGTACCGGCACCACAATCTAACATCTGATTATTAGTAAATTATAATCAATCATACATGATAATAACATTATCATAATAAAATTATTAACCACTTTAAAGAATATTCTTTTTTTTAATTTCTTTTCGGTTTCTCATTTATAAATTTTCACATCATAGTAATTACTTCCAGACGTTAAAAGTTGTCTGGATGGAGTTGAAAAATCTCCAATAAGTAACAACACAATCTAATTAAAAACCAATGTCTCATCGCTCCCGTTTTCTGATATGAACGCGATATATCAGAAAACGGGAGCGATGAGAGATCGGATTTTAATTAGATTGGTAACAACAGCCCATGATGCAACTGCATACTAAATTTGGTTATCCTAAGCTTTACGATGGAAGGGATATGAGCCGGACACGAAGTGGATAAGGTTTTATTACTCTATAGCTGTACAATGTAATCTATGGGAATGCAACAGGAGTATAAATCTCAATAATCGAAACTTATACCATAGCTATATCTATGGTATAATTTTCACAATTATACCATGGTTTTATTGTGTAGGATTTTCGAAAAGAAAAACAAAGACGGGAAGAATGGACGAGGCCGACTGAAGTGACATAGGAACAACAGAGTCAGTGTGGGGCCACTAAGCTAAACTGTCCGCTTTTCACCAGCTGATATAAATGAATATGCATATATTGCACACTGAAATTCACTATTGAAATATCAATTATTAATACGTGTGTATTTACGTATCTGCAATGTGTACAATTTGTTTAGGGACCGGTCAAAATTTATCTACACATAGGACCGGTGCAAAGTGCAGTAGGACAGATACTTTTTTCCGGAATCGCTTTTTTTGGGACATCACTTTTTTCACAGATCTGAATATCCATAGGACACAAGTTTTTTTTTCAAACGATTACTTCGAAATAATTTTTATTAACATTATAACAAAACTTGAAATAACAGTCTATAACATATACATGTAAAAGAAGATATAACTATCTAATGAAATTGGAATTATTAACATAATTGGAATAACTATGTACATGTAAACAGTAATGTTTTAATAAATTGAATTTTATAATTAATATTTAAAGGTATTGATAAAATTCTTTCATTAGTTTTTTCAGTTTAACAAACACCTATATGTGGTTTGATTGCATTATGCAATGTCTGTTTTTTTCAATGCTTTATTCATAGTATAATTTATGATAATGACATGCCTGTAATTGTATGTGAATCAACAAAATAAAACATGAAACTGTTGTTTTGATCATATTATAAAGACAACATATGTGAAATGGCTCTATTAAGTATACTTTTATTTACAATACATTGGAAAAGTAGGATACGGGACACCAACTTTTTAATCACTAAGTTGGCATAGGACATCATTTCTTTTTCAGTCAGAAATCCATAGGGTTGTAACTTTTATTAAATGTTTTTATTTTTTGCACCGGTCCTATGTGACGATAAATTTTAACCGGTCCCTTAGCCAAACAATGCACGGTTCTACACCTCACAAAAATGCATTCTCTGTATTTAATAACTCTTGCTAATCTATGCACACCTACAGATTAGTGTCTGTTCATAAATGTTTTAATTTTTAACAAGTAAAGTGAACAAGTATTACCTCAAAAAATTGGAATAGAGCAGAGCAGTCCACAGCTTTTTACAAAGCTCAAACTTGTTGGAACCTTACATCCGTATTCCAATATAACCCTACTTTGTTTCTATTTTAGTAATTTTTGTGTATTTCCGGTTTAAACTATCAAAATGACAATTTATAATTTACATATATTTGACAGGAATGGAACATGCTTGTATTATGTAGAATGGAACAGAAGAAAATCTGCAGGGATGAGTCAGTCAGAGGTAAATATGTGTGTATTTCATGCGACACTGACGTTCTTAGGTTGTGCAGTAACACCACTGTCCTTTTTGACTATGACTTTCTATCCTAAATTCGTCCCAGGTCAGGGGAGGGTTGAGTGCTCACAAATATGTTAACCCTGTGCCTGTCTCAGCAGCCTGTAGGTCAGTAGACGTTGTTGGTTTATGTCTGTCATATTTGTTTTTCATACATTGTTATAAAATGGGCTGTTATAGTTTTCATATTTTTCATGTCTGTGCCTGTTAGTGTTATACATGTAGGCTTTAGCTGGCATTAGGATATGTTTTTCTCATTTTTGAAGGCCTAACAGTTGCGTATAATTGCTTGCACCAACTTCATGTGAACTTTGGATAGTTGTCTCATACATTGTACGTAGTTTCTGGAATCCTGTCTTTCAGCTGAAAAGATCGTCAATTTCGCACGCCTGTATGACATCATTTACGAGATAGAAGTTGTGCCTTTATCTCTGCTCTATTAAAATTTTCCAGCATTTTCATAATCGTCATTCTGTTTGGAATACATGTAGAAATAATTTATGTTCCGTAAGTGTTTAATCTTGATTCATGTACGATAGAGGGAGGGTGTCATCTTATTATTATTTATTTCCTGAAATATTTTTAGAGTATTCAATCAAACTTTTCCACCTATTTGCTCAACATGTGTTGGAAGTGACTAGGCTTACATTTTGGTCCTGTGGTGATGGAAGTCTGTTAGTCACATGACAGATTCAACGAAAAAAACCTTATCCTATAACATAGGCATTCATACAAAAAATGTACATATTTTTTGAACATGTACCACATCTCCTTGTTTATCATGTTTATATATATCTATTTTTTTGTTTACCACTTTATTGTTATAGTATAAATCCTATCAGGGTATTAATTCTTTTCGTTTGAAATGTTTCAAATATACATTCAGTCACACATTGTCATTTATATTTTGTTACTACAATGTATTCAGTATGGATTTCCTCATTGTTGAAGCCTGAAGAGTGACCTGTTATTAGGCACTGTTATCATGGTTAACATTTAAACATTATCTGACTGAAGTTTGTATATTTTTTTTTAAGGGTTGATGGTACATATATTCCAAATAATGACAGTGTTTTCCCTAGAAATGTTTTGAAGGATGGTGGGATTGGCTGAATGGATGGTGGGCTTGAATTTTGAAGGATGGGGACTTGTATAGAGTAATAAAGAATTTCAAGATTTGAAGGATGGGGGCCTAAATTAATGCATGGGGTACCACCATGCATAAACCCTCTAGGGAAAACACTGCATGACATCTTTAATTAAATTTTAGTTCTTGCTGTGACTTCTTCTTGACAATTAGTTAGGTTGGTGGTTAAAGGGGAATAAAACTTTCGTTTATGCTATGGACCACAGGAGTTTATTGTTGATTAAAATAATTAAAATATACATATTCATTTTTATGAGGGCAAAAGAGTAAGGATACAAATGGCATGTGATTTTTTTTTGCTTCACCATGTTGACAGTGGATCTCTTATGATTTTGAGATAGAAGCTTGCCACCTCAGTTCTGATCAGCAATTTAAAGGTTTTCTACATGTAACATGTGTACTGGGTCTGATGGCCAATAAGAACTAAAACACTAACAGGGTCTTGTAGAGACCCGTATCATTAATATGTTTTGCTGCCAACCATCCTGTATATTAAAGGTAAAAGTTTCGATTAAAGGCAGCTATGAATGAAGTGAACTGATAAATATAGATACAATGTATAGAAAATTAGATTTCATATTTTTGCTGAACATGGAAATGTAATACATGTAACTACATGCAAGCAGGACACGATTGTTCATGTATTCTTATTTGAATAATTTATAATTATAAACTGCAATCTTAAACTTTGCAAATATATTGAAGAAGTCACCTTAGAGTTAAAGGTATTTGAATGATAAAAAAAATGTAGTATAAAAGAGTGTATATTGCACAAAATGTTATGATATATATGAATATTTTGCAGGAGTTTAAATTGATGTATGGTATGATACATTCCATTAAGTCGTTTGTCAGTAGGATATCACCAACAGATTTGTATCCTTATAGAATTGCAGGGAGATACAAATGTATCTTCATCATTTAAATTTACAATGGTTCATTACTAAACAAAGCCCAACATGTATCACTATGCAAGTGGTCAAGACTTTTAAATATACATGCCAGTGTTTCAATTTACAAAACCTAACATGAATGTACATCTTCTTCTTCTTTAAGTTTCTATTGATCCTTGAATAATTGAAGATTATTTGCAGAGCATCACCTCTTAAGTTGATCTACAATTTACAAAATACCATCACCAATTTTTTTTTTTTATTCAAAACTCAAAATAGTATACTATAAAAATCTTTTTCAAATTATAATATGGAGCTCAGATTTGTTATGAATAAAACAATCAACGATTATAGACATGCAAAATAAAAGATTAGGTATGATTGCCAATGATACAACTTTCCACCAAAGACCAAAGGGACTATAGGTCACAATACTGCATTCAACAATGAACAAAACCAATACTGCATAGTTTGCTATACAAGCTTGACATGGCATGACAAATACAGTTGCCCAGACCTCCCTCACTAATGGCGCAACGTTTATGGTTAAATGGTTAATTCATATTTTTTACCGTTTCACTCAAAATGTTGGTTAAGTTTTATAATTCTGGATCCACTTCTTAAAGTCAATTGCAAACAATTCAAAACCTAAAAAAATTAATAGTCTGATTTATGTAAAAAAATATAAACATCATGATAAACAAGCACTTTTCATAAAAACAACCCCAAATCTAAAAAAACTAATTTTATTAATAATGTGTCATGTCTTTTATATATTGTATACTTGATTTCCTTGACTTACAACTAGAAAAGACGGATTTTTGAATTTTAAGACAAACAGATACAAACTACATTTTTTTGAAACACCATCAGGATTGAAGATCGTGATAAATACTGACCTTGGTGTTGGAAACATTAGGGACACTCTTCATCAGATATACAGTAATGTAAGTATTATGCTTCTGATTAATGTGAGAAAAAACCAAAAACATCTGCCTAATGATTTGTTTTAACAAATAAAGCTATATCTGCACTTTTATACATGATTTCTACATTAGCAGATTAGTTTAAATGCTTGCTTTCAGTAACTTAGAACATTCTGTGATATAATATGAGTTATTGTAGGTTTACTTGCATGTGTTATGGTCATTTGTAATTGGAATAGTAATGCGTTTAAATTTGTTTTAATGTGCAAACCTTTCTGAGCATTTTGTTATTCTACCAATTGAACAATTGGTAAAATCAATATCAATAATACGGTGTGTTTCCTTCCCTTTTGTTGGAAAAAAATTGGTCGGTTGTAAAGGGAATCACTGAAGCATGACTGGGCACCATCCCCCTCATTGAAAGTTCTTGATCCCCCACTGACAAAGTTATTAGAAATTTAAAAACAAGATGAACTGTTTTGAAATTTTAGAGGATTAAAGGTTAGAAGACACTTTATAAATAAAACTTGGTCCGTTGTACAGCATGGCAGCATTGGTTGTAGGCAATAATTCTTAACGAAACCCTTTGGAAAAAGATTTCGTCTAAAATTAAGAAGCTACTGTACAGTTTTAACCATACTTACAGGAAGGAGGTATTGAAGGTCCTTTACATTTAAACTCTCTAGCCTTCTAGTTGGTGGAAAACTGTCAAAGACAATTTCGACTTCTCATTGAATAATTTGTCAAAAAGCTTTCAAGAGGTAATTTATGAAAATAACAAAGCTGTCTAAAGTTGAATTAGAAAGAAGTTATCTTCTATGGAGTTAAAAGAGGCCAATTTGTTTTCCTAAAAAGGACAGGGTGTCAAGAAAACACAGCAGATTGCCATACCAGGCTGAATCACCCTGTAAGAAACACAAGGGGGTAAATTTGCAAGGTGAATTATCCATAGGTATGATCATCTCTGCTTTTGCAAAATTTCTAGATGTTTTAATCTCTGTTATTTTGAGCAAATATACTGGTTAGATAAAAAATTAAATAATTATTATACAATGTATGCTTACTATACTAATTTTCTCGGTTTTTTTGTCTGTTTCAGATATATGTGGAATACGTTGTAAGGAATCCAGTATGTGACTTAGATAAACCAATAACAAGTGAACTTTTTCAAACAAAACTTGATGAATTTATAAGAGGACTACCATTTTTTCCAAGTAGAATAAACTAGTTAACTTATTTATCTAATAGCTTATTGATTTTTTGATGTGCAATAAATTGTTTTATAAAAATTGTCATATGTAATCACGTATTTTTTTAAAACTAGTGGTTCAGGTTTGAGGAAATAAGATGTTACCATAAAGCACAACATTATCAAAAGGCTCAACAAACAATATTTTGTTTGCCAGACATTGTAACCAATTAATTAGCAGTTAGAGGCAGGTCATCAATTAATATATTACATGTAGCTACAAGTATTTTCATTTAGATTTTACTGGGAAGTAACTGTTTATGACCAGAGACATATATACATATAAATATATGTCTCTGTTATGACCAACTACTTTTGTATGAAATTGTAGCTTAAATCTAATAGTAGTCTCAGCTTAAATTAAATTTATTTACTAATTACAAATTTATTACTATATATATATATTTCATTTATTATTTATCAAACAAGTGAACTATTGAATATGCAAAAAATACTAGGGATTTCAATGAATTTGTGGACAATTAAAGGACATATTGTTTTTGGAAAGTTTGCTATAGCTTGCTATTGCTACTTTCCTTAAGCGTCGGCCTCAAACTTCCGGTTGACAGATTATCGCAATATATTCTGCTCCGAGATAGTGTAGTATTAGTGTTTGAGTTCTTGGAAGATTCTTTTAAAATTTTGAGTAATTACTGCTTTGACTGAAAAGATTGCAGCTTGAATAAAAAAGAAAAAATGTTTACCGATGAATTTAAGTTCATTTTAAAAATGAGTTTCACAAACACTACTTCGCGGATCTGCCATGCGCTGAAGAGAAAATTACAAGAAATCTACGCAGCAATTAGGCAGCAACCATTTGATTTTCTGGGGGGGCTATGGTTTTTTTTTCTGGACAAATTTTTTTTTCGCGACAAGTCGAAACCAATTTTTTTCTTTCAATTTTAGCATTACATATAGTGGCAGCTGAGGGTGAAACAAACATTTTTTTTTTCTCAGAATCAAAAACAAATGATTTTTTTCTCCAAAAACTGGAAACAAACTTTTTTTTCCAAAAAAAAACCATAGCCCCCCCCCCCCCCCCCCCCCCCCCCCCCAGAATATCAAATGGTTGCTGCCTTACGTCTTTATTCTTTCATGAATATTTCATGAATGAACATTTTCCCGCTCTACTTTTACCTGTTTACTATATGTACGTGCATGACGTACGTAAACGTGGTAAAATCCCGAGTGTATCGAAAGAATCGGGAATGACTGATTAAAATGCGAGAACAAGTTGACATTTTGACCAAGCCGTCGGATAATTGAAAAGTGATAATGGTTTGTTTAAACAAAACACAGATGAAAGAATATAAAATACTCAATAATTATGTTATATTTCTAACGGCTCACGCCAAGGACGCGAGTAAAGGCAAATACCGGCTTTGATAAAAAAAAAATAAAAAAAATGCATTGTTTTTGTCTAAACATCGATCGGAAGATTTTGATGCCAAAAATCATTTGAAAACTTAATTCCGTTATTTAAATACTAATTGTTTCACATTCCAATGTGGATATAAGGAACTTTACTAGTTCAGTATGCTCAAGTGGGTCAAACTGACAGCAGAAAAACATTGACCCAACGTCAGTTCTTCTTCAGCAAGTTCAGTCTTCTTCCAATAATTTACATCATACCACTTCTGGTGTATTATTGTAAATTCGTATCATATAGCATCCGTATTAAAAGCAACCGAGTCAGCATCTACTTCGAATGTTATAGCTCAGGGTATCAAGACAAGTTCTGTAGAAATGATTAAGGTTCATGATGTGTACCCTTTGGCTAAAATGGCTGTATTTTAACCTCGTAATTTAGATAGATTACAGACAAACCTGTGCATCTGGAAAAGTTTTAAGGCATACCATGCCCTATATAAATAGATTTCAATTGCTTTGTCATCCAAACACAGAGGCAATGATTACCGTAATATATCAAACGAATGGCTTAAAACAAAACTTGATTAAAAATTGTTATTTACTCATCAGACAATGCTTAATTTCACAACAGCAACTAAAATGTGTTACAGGTTATAAGCACCTCTATGAATCTAGTGTATATAAACTTTTTATACCTGTGGTCATACTGCTGTTGTTATGCTCCCACCGTTTTGAGTTTTATCCTTGTTCTGCTGTAAGTATTTACGTCCTTCCCTTATTTATACGTACATGTACCTCCGTACATCCCAAAATTCGTTTCTTGTCTCTTACTTTAGTTTGTCTTAACCAAATGCTATGAATCTTATACACAATGCTCATTACCACAAACACTGATCAAGTTTGAATATTGGTGGCGATAGTTATACCATTTTAGAGTTATGCCCCTTTACATATGTAAAAAATTACTGAATATTTTTGTTTCAGTTATCTAACTTAAGTTCGCTCAACCAAATGTTATGAAACTTATACATTGTAATACTTTTAACAATAAAACAAAGATCAAGTTTGAATTCCGGTTGAGGTATTTTTTACTGCTCTAGGGTTGTGCCTCGTTACAAATGGAACAAGATGCTCCGCTGGGCACATCTTTATACGACAGCAGAGGTCGAGACCCTGAACAGTTGGGGCAAGCATGGACACAACATTCAAGCTTGATATAGCTCTGAATTTGAATTGCGATCAAATTTTTGACATAATATATATGTTTCTGACACAAAACAAATGTCAAGATCTTACAAATCTATTGCACAATACTGTGTAACTAGAATGTATATACAATGCTTATTACCCCATAACTCAGATCAAGTACACATTTTGGTAGCGTCACATTTACAGTTCTTGAGTTGTGACCCTTTATAATAATAATGCTAGCGGGGGCATCATTTGTGTCCCATGGACACGTTCCCTTTTTTTGATAAAAGCCTTTAATATAAATTTACTTTCATTACAGTTGTATTGATTTAAGTTACTGTAAATGCACATGAACTGTCTTATTTATAAAAAGAAGGATGCTGTATTTTTTGCAAAGAACCAATGCTATCCAAAAATGTATTAATAACTATAGGCCACCATATGGTCGTCAATAATGAGAAATATTTGTACCATATACATGTAGAAAGCTATAAAAGGCCCCGATAGGAAACATGTGGAGCAATTCAAACAAAAAAACTAACGTGTTAATTTACTAAAAACAAATATGAAGGATCTAAACCAATAGAAAAATACTAATTCACAGGCCCTTGATGTTGACATGGCATGGGTACTTAAAAAGAAATTAACAGAGCTTTCTGTATATTTCAATATTTTAGATCTACAGTTTTAGGTTACAATAGAAAATATCAAAACTTTTTATGACAAACACGAAAAAAGTGATTTTTTGATAATTACTGACGAGACAATGGTTTAGTTTATAAAAACATCCAAGTGATGAAATACATTTTTGAAATAATACACGTCTATAACCTTTTTGGAATAATGCACAGCTACAGTTGCAAACTTTCCAGAGGTGCTATCCAGCACTTTGATTGTGTCTACTTGTTAGATTTGACAAATCCTGCATATATATGTATATAGGTTTATTGGAAAATTTTTTTCTTTAAAGATTTGAATTTGTGGTTCATTTAATTTTATACTAACAAAATCCTTGAAATCTAATACCACAAGAAAAATAATGAATCCACAATATCTATCTTATCCTATGTATAGCTTAATGAATCCACAATATCTATCTTATCCTATGTATAGCTTAAACCTATAATGAATCCACAATATCTATCTTATTCTATGTATAGCTTAATGAATCCACAATATCTATCGTATCCTATGTATAGCTTAAACCTATAATGACTCCACAATATCTATCTTATCCTATGTATAGCTTAAACCTATAATGAATCCACAATATCTATCTTATCCTATGTATATATTGAACCTAAAATAATGAATCCACAATATCTATCTTATCCTATGTATAGCTTGAACCTAAAATAATGAATCCACAATATCTATCTTATCCTATGTATAGCTTAAACCTATGACTTCATTATAGAGAAATCCAATGCAAAAATGATATAATTCTATGCAAGTTGACAGTAGCAAAACAATTCATTAAGGTTTGCACTTACTTTTTCACACAATAAAACATTTACCAACTCTTGTGACTTGTAGATTGTATTTTTTAGCTGGCATGCAGGTGTAAAAAAATGACATAAAAAAATTATTAAAGATTGGGTTTCATCTTCAAAAGACTCATCAGTGATGCTAGATTTTTTTTAAAGGTTAAAAGGCCAGTTTCAATACATAGTTGAGGAGCATTGAGAAGTGAACCCAAAATCCAAAAAGGTCAACATCTATCATAGTTGTACATTAATTTTTACATAAATTTCCTCTGAAACTTCAGAGCGAAATAACCAAATAAAAGCATACTTAGCCACTATCATCATTAGGGGTATCTTTATTCTCTGTTCAGTTATCCAGTGTGTCAACAAACATAAATTTGTGGTCGGAAATGGGGAATGTGTCAACAAAATAATAACCCGACCAAAAGGCAATAAACACAATAAACAGACGAGGAAAATGGATGTCATATGAAACTCCAAACTATTCTTAGCCAATGTACAATAAACACTGAAACACACAACAATTATACACACAGTTAAACCCATATCAAATGAAGTCGATAGTCCGATGTCAGAATAGATAACAAAAGAAACTAAGTTGAAAAGACAATGATACATACATTAATAATAAGAAAGGACTGCAGTAACTGACATGCCAGCTCCAATCCTCAATTAAACTGATTAAGGTCTTTCCTTTTACAAAAGGGAAAGACCTTACTGTATTTCTTCTGTTTATTATTATTCTTCCGCCAAACTTTGACGAAGTTAGCAGCCTTAACCGTAAGACGTGTCGCTTTCATGTTCACACTTTGTATCGGTGTCATGAATACCTAACTGGAACTCACCCTGTGAGTCGAAATATTTTGTCGGTTCGGAGTAATCCAACACCCTAACCGTAATAGGTAGAAAAAAAACAAAGGGTGAAATTTGTTCAGGACCAGACCCCGGTTCTTCGTCACATTTGGATCGAAAGGATTCAACGACTCATTGGTAGGGTTATGCCCCTATTGAAATTAACCGGTGTCGGTTGGCCACCCAAACTCAGAAACCGTAAGTCAAAGACACCTAGGATCTTCACCATTCATCATCAATTCATGTGAATTTGAAAAATACCTCAAGGTCAAATGTGTATGTTGACCTTGACCTTTGACCTTACACCTTGTTACCGGATAATCTCAGAAACCATTATACTTACAGAAGTTTTGAATAGTGGAAAATGTTTGGGTCATTAAGGAGCAACTTTGTTACATCTTGACCGAAGAGATTTGACCTTTCTGTAAGGGGCATAACCCCTGATTTAGGTTTCTGAAAAGACAAAATCAGCTTTTACTATATAACCAAAGGTCCTAGACCCATGGGGTCTTCAGCAATGACATTTGGGACTAATGACCTTGACAAAGGTCACAAGGTCAAAGGTCAAGGTCGTGTCCCAAATAGCGAATTATGTGTTTTTGACCTATTTTAAGGATTTTTAGTGTGTTTTAAATGTTTTTAAGGTTGACCTTGACCTTTTCAATACATTCTACGTCTATTTGAACATGTGTTTTACATTACAAAAGGAAAGACCTCTCAATTGTTCAAGAACAATTGACATTTTAATTAAAAATTATGTCTATTATATGAAAATCAAGCACAATCCCCCCGTTAGTGGTTCAGTGATTTATAATTACAAAATTTGAATCGATTTAGTAATTTTGTGAATGTGTTGACAAGATTGTGATATCGAATAGGTCCGTGTAACACTTATCAATTCAAAGTTTTAAAAAGTTTTGAAACTTTAGATATTTGGAATTTTGATCAAAGTTTTAAAATATCAAAATTTCAAATTGTGGAAAAGTTTTGAAATTTTGAAATTTTAACCAAATTATTAAAATATTAAAATTCTAAATATCGTTTATAAATTTGATAGTTAAGGAATTTGAGCAAACTTCTAAAATACTAAACCTAACGTGCAAGTTTGATTATGTCACTTTTTGAAAGTTTGATTTTTTAAATTTTTGATTAAAATATCAAAAATAGAAAAGGGGCGAAAAGAGGGGTACCTGTAAATACTGATGTAAACACGGCTCTGATAACAATCATTCTTAGTTATAAATAAATAGTACGAAATATATCAAATCATTTTTAATTACAAAATAAATAATGGAAAGAAGAAGCCTTTTTTATATAAAACATATTAGACAACACATGGGGTAACAGTATCCTGAAATTTTAAGGTTGTGCATCTATCAAAAAAAAATTTGTTAAACCTATTTAAACCGGAATTAGATAAGTTGATTTAAATCTCTTATATAAGGTTAGCGTTTGAGATAAATTATTCAGAGCTATTTGGTGTTCCCAGTGTCCAACATTTAGAAGTAACAGTGAAAACTGACCAAACTCGCAGTAAACCAAATAGTATTATTCTCCTTTTTGACGTTCCTGATGAAGGTAGATCCAGAAAAAGCGCTTCGGTCGCATGCAACTTTAAACGTTTTGTTTTCTTTTTTATCGATTGCATGACGATAATATATTGCCTTTTATGATTTATTTCATTTCCAACAAATAACACGGAAGGAATACTTAATGTATAGCGTCGCAATGAACGTTGTGCTAGGCGCGCTTCAGTTGGCCCCTAGACAAAAAAGTTGACCCCTAGACAAAAAATTGTACTGGTTCAGTGGTTATAGACGTCATACTAAACTTCGAAATATAACAATGAACTAAAACTAAAATCATACAAGACTCAAAAGGACAGAGGCTCCTGAATTGGGACAGGCGCACAAATGCGACGGTGTTAAACATGTTTCGTGAGATCACAACCCTCCTCTATACTTCTAGCCAATAAAGAATGAATAACACACAGTATTACGAACAGTAAAACGCACTTGAAAAGGAAATACAAGTCCTATATCAGAATAGGAAACAAACGAAACTAATCAAAATGACAATGATAATAAATTAACAAAGGACTACTATGTATAAAGCTATCAGTTACTGCCATACGCCAGCTCCAGACCTCAATTAAACTGATTGAAAGGTTATGTCTTCATTATGCACACTCTCTCCCTGTTGTATTTATTGCTAACTTGTTCCGGAACATACATGAAATATGCGTCACATATACGTATACGTACAAATTACGAAGAAACTTAAGATTCAACTCCCTCGGACAAAGTCGCCCTTATAGATGGATTTTGATATGTTTTAACTTCACTTTGGCCAAACAACTCTTCAATTTGTTTTCGGTTCGTATTTTTCTTGACTTTCAAATTTCAGTTTTCAGCGTTCCGTAGTTGAATTCTTTACTTAAAATTCAGCGTTTTACATTGTACTGGTTTTTCGAGAGCAACATTGGTGTATGGCCAAAAATGGAAAAATCCATCATGCAGCTGACACCGTGGCTTCTCTTTACACACACGCCCAATTCTGACTGGATGTACCTGTGTTCTTTTAGTTTGCTAAAAGTCGATTGTCGTACGATAACTTAAAAATGTTCAAATAACAAAATGCAAATACGGTACAATAATATCCCTTAATACAAAAAAATCCCTTTCCTTTTATCTACTATTTAAAAACAGTGGTTGATCTAGGATCCATAATGGAGCTACATGTACGCATATATGATAACCAGTCCAAACGTTGTCTATAAGGGAGCAACCATTTAACTGTAAAAGTGGGGTGTTGTTGTTTTGTCGAAGCGCTAACAATTTTATTAAGTATATCGCTGATATAAACTTTAATTTGAAAAGAATTTTCAATTTTCAAAATGCCGACACCTACAAATAGATAGATTGGCGCTTAATGTAGTACAGCGGCAACTATTACATACATATGAATGCTGAAAATAATGTTTATGGTACACGTTTATATATGATATGAATGGTTTCAACTTTTACAAAACTAGAGCTATAAGTTTGATATAAACGTTTAATTTATTTGGCCTTTTTAATTTTATTTGACTTCATTTGCCTTTTTAACTTGATTTAAATCGAGCCGGTCACTGAGAAGTCTTTTGTAGACGAAACGCGTGTCTGCCGGGCGCAAAAACCGGCAAAATTTATATCCCGGTATCCATCTATGATGAGTTTATATAGATACCTTGTAACAGTATCTTGGCTCCAATCTACTAATATTTGGTCTTAGTACTCTTAATTTCAGCGTAAATAAGATACTAGGATTTAAAATCTAAATTTTAAATCAGTTATCGGTAGTGCTCATACCACTGTGTCCGTCGTTATACTACTTCGTCAGTTAATAGTATTTGGTTTTTAGTTGGATAATTGATCTTTGCAAGTGATTGATTTACCAATAATCCTCCTTTTGACGTCGACATTTTGGAAAAGCAGACGCTTTTTAAGCCATAGATTTATCTTCATAAAAATCTACGCCAATCTGACACATAAGTTGTTAAAAACCTTATTTTTTCAAAACTGTTTCAAATAATATTTATCAAGGATTTATTTGTCGTTTATTTTGATTCAATGGTTACAATTGTCGAAGGATCATGACGAAATTATGATGCTTAGCAGGTGCTTAGCAGACGGCATGGTCAGGATTTGTCGTCGTTCCGAGAAAAATAGTTTATATCTACATCGAATTATTTCTAAATTTTATTTCCGATATGCAATTTTGACAATTTGAATTAGTTTCAATTTCGAACAAACTTCTCATTTATTATAATCTAAATTTAGCATTATTTTGGATGATTAGAGACTCGCGTTAAATTGTTAAGATGGCTGCATTATTGTATACAGAATAAAAAAAAATTGTTTGTTTTACAATGGACATGATGGATGGGCAAAATGTTAAATTAATTATTTCTCGTGCTTTGAGACACGATCGGCCACAGCATAATCAGCAGATGTGTTTGGTTTTTTTTTTGTGTGTTTTTCTTTTGTATGTTTTGCATTGTTTTAAATCTTATATGTTCATATACATATTTACATAATTTATCACAGCTTATCTTTTTCAGTTTAAAATGCTTAGGGTATCTGGTAGGAAGAGGGTGTCGCCTAAAGGAACCTATGGGTTTTTTTTCTGTACAAACTTTATTTTTCGCATTTGGCGAAAAACTATATTTTTTTCGTGACAAGTCGAAAACAATTTTTTTCTCTCAATTTTAGCTTTACATATAGTGGCAGCTGAGGGTGAAACAAACATTTTTTTTTCTCTCAGAATCAAAAACAAATTATTTTTTTCTCCAAAAACTGGAAACAAACTTTTTTTTCCAAAAAAACCATACCCCCCCCCCCCCCCAGAAAATCAAATGGTTGCTGCCTAAGTTTTCGACAAAAATTTTAAAATTACAAGAGAATATGTTGACCTGGTCTTTATATTAGTTCCTTTACAGGCTTCTTCTGGGGATAACCAGAAAGTCATTATTTCACAGAAACTTTTGATACAAACCCCCCGGGTGTACTTTCTTAATTTTAGTGGTACGAATGTGCTGCAAAAACCGGGTAGCTTTTTATGTCCTGTTGGTTAGATCAGAGTCCCTTTTTCATGTCTTGCTGATTAGAACGCGGGGTTACTTTTTCATGCCCTGCTGTCGAGAACAGGTTTATTTTTAACAATCGAATTAAAAACAAACAGTATGGATACTGGATATGGACACAAGTATGTCTGTTGCTTACATTGATAAAATGATCGGTGAAAGTCCTTATATTTCTGAACTAGTCTAGAACATAAAGGTCTCTGTCTAGAACAAGGTATACATTTTCTGAGCGTGTCCAGAACAGGGTAAACATTTTCAAATTCTGAGCATGTCTAGAGCAGGGTATGTTTTTCAATGTTTTCTGGTTAGAACAGGGTATCATTTGGAAAGTGCTGTCGGCACAGTTGTACCCGAAAAGATCGGCTCAGTATATCCGAAAATATAGTCAGTTACTCCCAACCCTCCAGAAATACAACCAAGACAGCAACAACACATAATTTTACACCATAGATAACTGGACAGATGCGTTTTCAGTCAATATTAGTATATATTGAACTGCTCACTCGACTGTTTATCAAGATTTACTTGGCTAGGCACTAAGCGCATAGGCGGATCCAGGGAGGGGGGGGGCCCGCCCCCCCTTTCGTGGGAAAAATTTGGTTGATTATATAGGGAATCATTGAAGCATGACTGGAGCGCCCCCCCCCCCCCCTTAGGTCAGTCAGCGCACCCCCCCCCTTAGGAAAAGTTCTGGATCCGCCACTGAAGCGGTGCGCACTAGGGTGGAAGTCGTACATTTTGTATGATGAATAATTTTGTCTCAGAATCTCGCAAGATTCCGATGGTTTTGGGTCTGTTGTTGACCTTGACTTATGACTGCTAAATATGTATCCTCCGTCTGATATTGGTAATGGCAATAAGCACGGGGTTCTTTAAATGTTACGCATTCAATTACCAATGTTCATGCGTGAATCAATCATGTGAGCACTTATACTCATTCTTGTTTAAGATGCTTTGATCATCATCCACTTATGATTCAGTGTCCCAGACAAGAGTGTTTTCCTATTAATGCAGGCGAAAATGTAAGATTTAAGCAACCTAGGCCTCAGTTTAGACCGAGATTTCATGCACGTGTAAGCAACTCGTTGCAGTATCCCATCAAAATGAACTCGTATACTGGGCAATATATGAAGTGAATTTTTAGCAAAATGCAATTACAGTTGATTCTTAAGAGATATCAAGTTGAGAATTTTTTGTGATATTTTTCTTTGTTTAATTTTGTATAGAATTTAGATTGTACTGACTCGAGTCCAAACTGATGTATCATGGGATAAAGGATGGCTCCATTAAACACAACTGAATTAAAAGATAAAAAATAAAAGAACGTATATACAAATAGTGTAGATGCCTAGCTCCGGCTTGAGGGGCTACATTTGGCTTAAGGTTACAATATGAAGGTTAAGTTTTTAAATTACCGCAAATAAATTTAACGTCTTAAGCACGGAAAACCGTATTATCATGTGAAAATAAATTAATCAAGAGCTGGGATCGGATGCTTAATCTGGTTAAATTTTTGTAAAATGTTAATTTTATCCTCTCAATTTAGCAACAATTTTTTTTTATCAGGAATAGATTAAACCAAGCACTTGATTTGATAATTAACAAGCGAATATAAAAATCGAAGTTGGTAAGGATGTTAATTCGTCCTCTAGTATTGTTATTAATGAGTAAATGTATTCATATACGAGCGTTGCATATTCCAGGCTCAAGTAATGTAAGTGCAGATTCTTTGTCTCGTTTTCGGGTGATCCGTTCCCGTATATTGGCCCCGGAAGCACATTATATCAGACATTCCAATTGGACTTTCACATGGTCATTTCGAAACTGGTTGGAATAGACTTTCAATTTAACAATTCAATAGCTACTAGTACAGCAAAGTTGTAAACCCGGGCTTTAAATTTGTTAAACAGTTTCAGGAAAGATTTCGGTCTTGCAAAAGTATGACTTGCGTCCTTGCAGGACATTATTGCTTTTATTGCATATACATATATAATTAGGATTTGCTCATTCAACAATTAATTCGTACACATTGATCAGGCTTAATAATCTACAATAAGCTAAATTATTATGAAGACTATACTCAAAATGTATCGCAAGCGATGGTCTTAAGCGTTCAAGGTTGCCTTAGGTGGACACTAGACTGACTTTTTAAGAGAGATATTTCGTCTTATTTTGTCAATATTGTCAGGTATATGAAGTTCTGCATGCAAAGCTATGCTATTCAGGCGGTGTTTTCATTTGCTTTTCATGATCTTTTTATGGTTGGGGAGTTGACAGTTCAAAATATGAGCAATGCATATTCTACAAATCAGGCTTTAAACAAGAATGATGTCAAAATTAACAAGAAATATGTATACATTTAATTGGTTTCATCTAAGACCGATCCGTTTGGTAGAGGGTAACGATACACATTCCTGAGCAATTAGACAAATGTATACTTCCAGGTGTTTTATTGCTTTGCTTTTTGCGAGATAGACTTGTAGTAGGAGGACCGCTATTTTTTCTTTTGATGGTTAGCTAGTTTGACTAAATACCAATTTTCTGCAATGCTCAAAATATCTGTATGCTTTAGGTATTTAACATTCTCGTTGTTCGTCGAACTCATTCAAAATAGGTATGGACCTATAATGGTTTACTTCTATAAATTGAGACTTGGATGGAGAGTTGTCTCATTGGCACTCATACCACAACTTCCTATATCCATATATGGAGACAGCTTGTGTCGTTGATGGATTATCCAGTAAAAAGATTTAGGTCGTTTGAAAGTGGGTGCATATTTGTGTTACATATACGAATCACAGTTTAATTATTTGTATATTGCTGATTCTCCTATAAGGGTTTGGATTGTTATGTCGTCAATTTATCATTATTAAGAATGTGATTGTGGAAGCAAGACAACGACCGGGAGGAGCTTATTTGGCTTTGAAGTCTTTGAATAGGTTGGGAGTGAAAATTTGATGGCAGGTTTTTTACCGGTGGATTAACTCTATCCAAGATGAAGAATCGCATTAGTATAATGCGAAGATTTTAAGATACTCCCAGCTATATTATAGTGCAAATTGGGGAAGAATATATATAATATATCAAACAAGGTTACCTACATTATCAGCTTGTTAAATTTATGTCAATGTTACATACTGAATTGCCTGATACGACTTTGATTTGGTCTCGAGTTTTTGCTAAGACTGCAATGGCGGTATTAAACAAAGGGAATTGTAATGTATGGTCAAGTGCAGGCGTCGGTTAAACAGCTCTATTGGTGTCCACATGACAAAGCATGGATGATGTTACATTCAATAGCCTTACATAAAAGCTAAACACGAGTTTCTAGCAGAAGATGGGGTGCTTTTAACAAAAATATTTTTTTTTCAGAACTTAATACAGGGAGCCCTAGAAACAATTATTTCTAGTAGCACGGGGGCATTACTTTTCCAGACGACTATTCCATGCTTTGAATTTTTATAGTTGACTCATTGTCAGTAATAAATGCCTATATATGATCTTAGTGAACAGTTAAACATTGACGTTATTGAGACTGTTTTATAAATAATGCAGTTAGTTGCTTGTTATTTTACAATTTATACCATATAATGGCATATCCATTTATAAAATTATTTTAATCAACTTTTGCTTGAAATGGCACAGCTATGCGCAGCTCTCCCCAATTTTATTGGTGGTTGACGGTTCTGTGAAAATTTTAATTGTAGGCTAAAATTGTCGCAGCACCGCCAATTTGGCAGATTTCGCTGCGCTTAGATAACATATTTGCAGTTTACAGACTTATTGTTATCGTATGATAGCATTAGCCTCTGATTTCTAGGGTTAATAGCTTATCTTGAACTTCCCCTTTTCATATATGGTCTGCCACCTCAAACATATTCGGCGATCATCATATAACATTTTCAAAGACACATATGCATTTTTATCAGTTAATTTTAGTTCATATATCATATATCTACATGTATCATAAATTGCATTTCATATAATAGTACATATATCATATCAGTTAATAAATGCTGTGGCCATTTCCTGCCAATAACAATCTTGTTAATTTTTTATAAGCATCTAAGATAAATATATATATCAAAAAACCTCCCACATTGTAGACTAGCACAACCTTAATTGGGACACCATGCATTCAGTATTCTTACCGTACCAAAAAAATATTAACTAAAATCATTGATACAAGCCAATATAATTATGATCGTCATACAACCGATAAAAATGAAAATATAACGTTAAAAGTTACGACCGAAGCGCTTTTCTGGATCGCTCAAAGCTGAATATTAAGGGCCAACAACTTACAAACAACAGATTAAATGATATATTCTTTAGCCAACATGATTGCAGAAAGTAAGAAGTCGTAGAGCAAAACAGAAACATTTGAAATCAAGAGATAATACACCGTGTATTGAGCCTTTCTATTGCTTAGAGTTCAGTAGAAAATATGTATATACATGCTCAACTTAAGCATACTATTTGATCTACTGCGAGTTGTTCAGTTTTTGCTGTTACTCCTGTTTCTCCTAAAATATGGGTGCTAGAAAAACAAGCAAGTAAAATGGCCAATATCAGATCGTAACGTCTGGTTTTGAAATTAATTCTCTTCTTTTGAGAAATATTTATTTTGTCATCCAATTTTTCATCGCTTACAACTGTCTGTCTGTGGTTTTATTATCGAGCCTGCAACTTTTGTTGCAGAAAGCTCGACATAGGGATAGTGATCCGGCGGAGGCGGCGGCGGTGTTAGCTCTCTTCTTAAAAGCTATATATTTTAAAAGGTGGAAGACCTGGATATTCATATTTTGTATATAGATGCCTCATGTTACGAAATTTCCGTCAGTCACATGTCAATTGTCCTTGACCTCATTTTCATGGTTCAGTGACCACTTGAAAAAAAAGTTCAGATTTTTTGTAATGTTAAATTCTCTCTTACTGTAAGTAATAGGATAACTATATTTAGTATGTGCGTACCTTGCAAGGTCCTCATGCCCGTCAGACAGTTTTCACTTGTCCTCAACCTCATTCCATGGATCAGTGAACAAGGTTAAGTTTTGGTGGTCAAGTCCATATCTCAGATACTATAATCAATAGGTCTAGTATATTCGGTGTATGGAAGGACTGTAAGGTGTACATGTCCAACTGGCAGGTGTCATCTGACCTTGACCTCATTTTCATGGTTCAGTGGTTATAGTTAAGTTTTGTGTTTTGGTCTGTTTTTCTCATACTTTATGCAATAGGTCTACTATATTTGTTGTATGGAATGATTGTAAGGTGTACATGTCTAGCGGGCAGATGTCATCTGACCTTGTCCTCATTTTCATGGTTCAGTGGTTATAGTTAAGTTTTTGTGTTTTGGTCTGTTTTTCTCATACTTTATGCAATAGGTTTACTATATTTGTTGTATGGAATGATTGTAAGGTGTACATGTCTAGCGGGGAGATGTCATCTGACCTTGACCTCATTTTCATGGTTCAGTGGTCAAAGTTAAGTTTTTGAGTTTTGGTCTTTTTATCTAATACTATATGTCATAGGTCAACTATATTTGGTGTATGGAAATATTTTATGATCTATATGTCAGTCGTGCAGGTTTTATTTGACCTTGACCTGGTTTTCACGGTTCATTGCTCAGTGTTAAGTTTTTGTGTTTTGGTCTATTTTCTTAAACTATAAGCAATAGGTCAACTATATTTGTTGTATGGAAGCATTGTTAGCTGTACATGTCTGCCTGACATATGGTTCAACTGACCTTGACCTCATTTTCATGGTTCATGTTAAGTTTATGTGACAGTCGTAATAAAGCTTTATATTTAGGAGTATCAACATAATATCAATGAGTAAAGAAGGCGAGATATTTCAGTGTGTGTACTCTTGTTTCATACATTAACTTTTAAGTATCAGTATGTTTTCAATTCATATTGTTTCGTTTAAATAATTACAATAATTATTCTTATCACAGATTTTTTAAAAACCGTGTTTTTACTAAAACATAATAGTTGAATGTAACTAATTGGCTGATTTTGATGGTATACTTCCTTTAAAAATCTCGAACCACAGTAAAAATTCACATATCAAAGAACCTCAATCATTAAATTTTGATGACAACTGACAAAAATTTAGTTTTGGACCCTTTTAACGTTATTGTGGACCTATTTAGAAACGGGGCCCCAACTAAAAAATCTCTAACCACGATAATAATCCATATATCGAAGAACCTCAATCATTTATTTTTTTATGAATGAACGGAGGCAACAGTATTATTCCTGTGTTCAAAAGTCGTCAATCGATTGAGAGAAAACAAATCCGAGTTAAAAAACTAAAACCGAGGGAAAAACATCAAATATAAGAGGAAAACAAAGGAACAACAGGAACACTGGAGTGCAACAAAAAACAAACGCCAACATACATAGAAACGAACTATTTGATAACAACTACCATATTCCTGACTTGGTACAGGACATTTTAACAAAAAAAGTGATGAGTTGAACCTGGTTTAATGGTTAGTCAAACCTCCCACTTTATGACAATGTTTAAAAAATATGACCACACTACGTGACAGAAATACAAGCAAGCGACAGACACCACAGGATCCCAACAGTAACGCGCCTACGATTTATAGTCATTTCGTACCCTAACCATTTCGTACCCTGGCCATTTCGTACCTTGACCATTTCGTACCTCATGGAATATTAACATGTAGTACCATTTCGTACCTCATTGAAGATTAATATGTATGCCATTTCGTACCTCATGGAAGATTTATATGTAATACCATTTTGTACCTCGCGGAAGTTGCAAACACTTTGATTCATGGCTTCCTTTTTGAGTAAAAGTCAGCTTGTGCCCCTTTTCACTGCATTTCCTGACAAATACACCTATTAATTACTATAAAAACAGTAGCAGATGATTATTTCTTTGTTGGTTAATTAACCCCATACTTTAAGAGTTTAACAATTAATTAAGATCAACAAAATGTAATTATAACTATTAAAGTTTCCCAGTGCCGCTTAATTAAACCAATCATCGGTCTTTTAATATAACATTGTTACGTCTAGATGCATAATTTTATTTGATATGTTATATTTAAAAAAACCCGTTAAAAACATAAAAAAAAAACTATACAAAAATATGATACGAAATAGCTTACATGTATTAAGTCCATGAGGTACGAAATGGTAGATGCATTTGACCCATTGGGTACGAAATGGATATTACCGTGGGTACAAATGGTAAATATTGGGTACGAAATGGCAGAGGTACGAAATGACTTGCTTCCCGCGCCTACATATCTTACATGTAATCTTTATCTTTATACAATTATTTCAACAATACTCGCCCAAAATTTTTTCATGACAATGATGGTATTGATTATCAATTATATGGTCAATTTCATAAATTTCCTGTTTACAAAACTATGAATTTTTTGAAAAACTAAGGATTTTCTTATCCCAGGAATTGATTACGTAAGCTGTATTTTGCACCACTTTTTTTGGAATTTTGGGTCCGCAATGCTCTTCAACTTTGTACTTGTTGGGTTTTACAACTATTTTGATCTGAGCGTCATTGATGAGTCTTATGTAGACAAACGCCCGTTTGGCGTATTAAATTATAATCCTGGTACCTTTGATAACTATTGAAAGACAATTTTAAAATAAGAAAATGCCTGTACCAAGTCAGGAATATGACAGTTATAACTACACAATGTGTTTGAACTACAAACAATAAGACATGACACATTATCCAAATTAACCCATAACAGAAACATTCAAAAAGAAATAAATGAATGTTTGATGTACAAAATACAGAGACACGTCGTTTAAGCAATGAAAATTCACACTCGGTATAACAATCATATTGGGGAATAGGTCATATTTGGTACTTAGCTGACAGACGACAAAGATGTTAAAAATGAATCTGAGACGTGGTAAGAGTGTCATTTGTTAGTTTAGACACAGACACATCGTATAGATCACCAAATGCTTGATAGTTTCCATAAATGTTACGAAGTGTCAAGGTAATCTTTCCATAATTCGCATAATTCTGTTTGAGCAGTTTCTACGTAAGGAGCACACTCCTGTATAATATGAAATCATTATAGTGTGAACATACACGAGCATAACGTGTCAATTTAGATATGTAAACGACGAAGATTAGATTTGGACCCGTTGGACCTTATTGTCGACCAATTTGAAAACGGGGCCCACAATTAAAAATTTCTATCAACAGTAAAAAAAAAAGAAGCCACAAATCGAAGAACCAGACAGAACGATTAGCTTTGACCCTTTTGATCTCAAAATGAAACAATTTAAAAACGGGGCCCAAAATGTAAACACGCAGTTAGATTTGGTATAATAAGACTTCAAAAATTTACGGAAATTGTTAAATATTTACTATAAAGGGCAATAACTCATTAAGGGGTCAACTGACAATTTTGGTCATGCTTACTTATGTGTAGATCTTGCTTTGCTGAACATTATCGCTGCTTATAGTTTATCTCTATCTATAATAATATTCAAGATAATAACTAAAAACTGCAAAATTTCCAATTCAGGGACAGCAACTCAACAACGGTTTGTTGGAATTATCTGAAAATTTCACGGCAGATAGATCTTGACCTGATGAACATTTTTACCCCGATGTCAGATTTGCTCTAAATGCTTTAGTTTAAGATATAAGCCAAAAACTGCATTTTACCTCTTTGTTCTATTTTTGGCCATGACGGCCATCTTGGTTGGCAGGCTGGGTCATCAGGCACATTTTTAAAATCAAATAGCCTATTGATGATTGTTGCCAAGTTTGGTTTAAAAAATTGAAAACAACACGTTTGATAATTTAGACCCTAATTCCTAAACGGCGAAAACCCTCCAAATCAACCTTATCCTTGCTGTTTTGGTATATCTCCTTGTGGTACAATTTCATAGAAATCCATTGAATTATACTCAAGCTATTGTCTGGAAACCAGAAAATCCTTGTTTTTGGTCGTTTATTAATAATTCTTTCAATGTTAGAACAATAACCAAAAAAAAAAAAAAACAATCTGAATCTTCCTTTTGTGGCATAAAACCTTGTGGTATAATGTCAAAGGGGTCTATACACTTATACAAAAAAATAAATCCGACGACGCTGAAGGCGACATGGCCGTGCCGTTATAAAAACAACTTGTGTTTGAGCTTTTGATTTGCCAATTTATAAGGAACTTCCTGTTTCGAATTTCCGTTGGAGTTCGATATTTTTGTTTTTTGACTTTTAATTTAGTGTTGATTTCCTATTCAACTTTGTAAAATGTATTTACTATGTTTTAGGTTATATTTTGGCAAGCATCTTATGAAATACAATTTGTTTAATTCCAATTTTATACAAAACAAAATAACATTCCTGACATAGTCTCTATAATACTTATGACTTTATAAAGGAAGTATATTTTTACCAGCTATATTACTTTGAATAGCCAACGAGTCGTGAAGGTATTGGAGTTATATTTAACTATTATGGTTATAAAAACACGATTTTTAAAAAATCTATGGTAAGAATAATTGACTTGTAATTATTTAAAGACGTAACGTCACTATTGAAATTATTTTAAGAACTTTAAAAAATACTTTTCGAATTCGAAAATATATCTATATGTGAATTCATGTGTAGATAAAAAAAAATCCAAGTAACAAACAATAACAAATACAAGTTATATTTAATATTTATGCAACTGGTAATATTCTAATTGGGAACTACCAGTAATTGAATAAGCAAAATTCCAATTTAATTTTAAAAATTATGCAACAATTTTGGTATATAAAAATCTACAATCGGAAAGACAAATATCCTTTTTGAAAAGATGGGAAAGAGGTCTACTGGTAAAAAGCCTAAATCATCAGAGATTAAGCCAAACCAAGCAAATGGGAAAGTGAAAAATGGCAAGAAGCAAGTAACAAATGACAAGAAGCAAGAAACAAATGGCAAAAAGCAAGTAACAAATGACAACACGCCAGTAACAAATGACAAGAAAACAGACGGGAAGATTTCTCAGAAAAGAGAGAACGATGTTAGCGAAGATTATGTTATGAAAGGAGTCTCTAAACTTGGACTATCAAGTGTTCATAACTTTGGATACCGGTATTTTATACGAATCTTTCTTGGATATTTTTGCGATATCTTGGTATTTAAAGTTACTGAAACTACAGACAGGAATGATGCTTCTACATGTCAATCCATGGAAATGTTTCTACAAATTGTGATGATAGCTCATTTGATAATTTCCTTTTTAAAAGTATTCGGAAAATCCGTCAAATACGAGGATGCAAGAGAATGGATGACATTTTTCAAGTGTGTAACCATATTAAACTGTGTTCGAATATTGTTGTTTGGAGAATTTCATCTTATTATCATTTTATATGTAGTTGACGTTATCTGGAATCTTTATCACTGTACAAAACATTGCATTGGAATTCTATAATTTAAAAAAAAATATTTTGAATTCAAGTAAAATGATTTGGACTTTAAGAAAATCGCAAACGTTCGAATCTCATTTTGGGATTTACTGTAACTAGAAAAATTGTCAGCTAATAACATATTAAATAAAATAAATGTAATATTGTAACATGTGTAAGAATTCAATATAGTTTAATCTAACTGAATTTCTTTATGGCGTTTCTTTATAGTATGAAATTCAAAACAGTGTAGCTGTGGCCATTGATTGACACATTAAAATCATTCATTGACTGGGACAATTTAGGTGAACGTTTGTATGTAACGACCAATGCTCACTATGTACTTTTAAAGACACTTAAACTATGGGGTCACCAAAGGTTCTCAACACCTAAATAAAGTAATTCGAAAAATTAATCAGAAATAACACGATATTTTGATTTATATCAATTATATAAATCAAAACACAAAGGTTATTCCTGATTAATTTTTCGAATTATTTTATAATTAAAGGCGTTAAGAAACCTTTGTTGACCCCACAGTTTAAATGTCTATCGTAGGTACGTCATGAACAGTGGTTGTTACAGACAAACGTTCACGTAAATTGTCCCAGTCAATGGATGATTTTGATGGGTCAATCAATGGCCACAGCTACACTGTTTTGAATTTCATACTATTTGTTTTATAATCTATCTAAAGATGGGAAAATTGTAGAACCATTTTAACACACATTTATATCAATATAAATCAAGAAGGTAGCGAGATCAGATGCATTGACAAATTTTCACTGATATGTCAATATAAATGAGAACTGGATATAAAGTAAGATTAAAATGTTTAGGCATTTTTTGCTATTATTTATTTTTCTATAACTTTTCACATAACATGGTTTGTTTATGTGTTACATATTTGTTTTTCGTTAATTTTTTTACATAAATAAGGCCGTTAGTTTTCTCGTTTGAATTGTTTTTCATTGTCTTATCGGGGCCTATTATAGCTGACTATGCGGTATGGGCTTTGCTCATTGTTGAAGGCCGTACGGTGACCTATAGTTGTTAATGTCTGTGTCATTTTGGTCTTTTGTGGATAGTTGTCTCATTGGCAATCATACCACATCTTCTTTTTATATGGTAGTTAACAACCTGCTAAATATTTTCTTTTATTTTGGTCTAAAGACGTATTACATATTAAATTATGTTAAAGTCATATGAAACGAGTGCATGACTGGTGAAAAATAATGTTTATCCAATTCTTAAACCAATGCATGTATATATCATAAACTAAGTCTTCTGTGCACGATTTTATCCCTTTTTTTATCAACTATACAATGATATTGACATAACACCTATATTCATAAGAATTTAGAAACGTAACCATTCTTTTCGTGAATTTCTCCAACTTTAATCAAGTACAAACAACTAACTATAAACAAAAACCCTCTCTGTCTTAGTATGCTTTTATCTATTATGCATAAGATTAATTTTGAACTCCGCAGAGTATTATGTTCACGTATAAAAAATATACTAGTATATAACTTTAAAGATTTTACGCAAGGCACCTGATCGTGACAATTCAAAAACAATTATGACAGATATAACATGTACATAAATGATGTGATCGCTGTATAAGTAAACTTGTTACATCACAACATTAAAGCGAACTATGAACATCAGTCCTAAATGTACTCAAATCTAGTTAAAAGCAAATGACAACGTACAGATAAAATATGTCTTCATATGGTAAAGTATCAATTATTACATATTCAACGGATTAAGTGTCCTTAAGGAGGGTTGAAAGATACCAAAGGGACAGTCAAACTCATAGATTGAAAATAAATTGACAACGCCATGGCTAAAAGAGAAAAAGACAAACAGACAAATAATAGCACACAAGACACAACATAAAAAAATAAAAACTAATCAACACGAACTCTGTCTGAGAAACGCACCGCCTCATGCAATTCAAAAACATTAACACATGATAATGACAAGATCTGGCACCATAAATTAATAATATCTATAGGATATATGATCATGAGAATCATGAAAGTATAAATATATAAACAAGTATAAATTGAAAACTACGTTCAAACCTGTGATTGCGTTGGATAAAAACCGCAATTTTTATACGTGTGCATGTAAAACAAATTTCGTTGTAGAAGGGTCTAAATACTGCACAAACAACATTTTCCAAAAGACCAAAAAAGTGAAAAAGTATATTTAAACAAAACGAATTTGACTAACAGGTCGATCAACTGATGTTCTTTAACCCTGCTGACTGCCATTGGCGATTGCCAAATAAAATTGATCACGAGATGTCACAAAATGGATCTTAATATAAATTTAATACTAAACAGAAAACAATGAACTTGTGACCAAGATGTTATGCCACAAACACAAAGTGTCAATATTTTTTTGTACACCAGATCTAGATTTCGACAATATATGTCTCTTCAGTGATGTTAGGGATCGAAATGGTATTTGGAAGGCCATGTAATTTACCCTCAATTTAAGATTGACTCTTGAATTTTAAGAGTCAATATAGGATGAACGGATCATATAAACCGGAGGGAAAATATGATACAAGCCCAAACGATAAAATATAAACAAGTCTAAATTGAAAACTACGTTCAAACCTATGATTGCGTTGGATAAAAACCGCAATTTTTATACGTGTGCATGTAAAACAAATTTCGTTGTAGAAGGGTCTAAATACTGCACAAACAACATTTTCCAAAAGACCAAAAAAGTGAAAAATAAAATTGAGAAAGGAAATGGTGAATATGTCAAAGCGACAACCACCCGACCATAGAGCAAACAACAGCCGAAGGCAACCAATGGGTCTTCAATGTAGCGAGAATTCCCGCACCCGTAGGTGTCCTTCAGCTGGCCCCTAAAATATGCATAATAGTACAGTGATAATGGACGTCATACTAAACTCCGAATTATACACAAGAAACTAAAATTTAAAATCATACAAGACTAACAAAGGCCAGAGGCTCCTGACTTGGGACAGGCGCAAAATTGCGGCGGGGTTAAACATGTTTATGAGATCTCAACCCTCCCCCTATACCTCTAGCCAATGTAGAAAAGTAAAAGAATAACAATACGCACATTAAAATTCAGTTCAAGAGAAGTCCGAGTCTGATGTCAAAAGATGTAACAAAAGAAAATAAATAAAATGACAATAATACATAAATAACAACAGACTACTAGCAGTTAACTGACATGCCAGCTCCAGACCTCAATTAAACTGATTGAAAGATTATGTCTTCATCATATGAATATCAGGTACAATCCCTCCCGTTAGGGGTTTAGTATCATACTATCATAAAATATATGAGAAGAACATAACCCGTGTCATGCCAACAACTGTTTTTTTAGAAATAAATGTGTTTAGTTCCGATGCAAAGACCCTATCAGTGAATCAATGTTAAAGCCAAAATATGCAATCTTTAATGACCTGACAACAGTATCGTAACTATATCCCCTTTTAATAAGTCTATTTAAAGGTTTTGTTAGTTTCTGAGGAGAATACTGACATTTTTGTGCTTTATAAAGAATATTTCCATAAAATTTTGGATGTGAAATACCTGAACGTATAAGATGTCTGCATGTTGAGTTATATTTACGAATTATTTCCTTATACCGGTGATAAAATTTAGTAAATGTTTTGACCAGTTTGTGATATCGAAAACCCTGGTGTAATAATTTTTCAGTAATACATAAATTTCTCTCGCTAAAATCTAATACATTGTTACATACACGAGCGAATCGTACAAGTTGAGATATATAAACACCAAAGTATATTTAAACAAAACGCATTTGACTAACAGGTCGAACAACTGATGTTCTTTAACCCTGCTGACTGCCATTGGCGATTGCCAAATAAAATTGATCACGAGATGTAACAAAATGGATCTTAATATCAATTTAATACTAAACAGAAAACAATGAACTTGTGACCAAGATGTTATGCCACAAACACAAGGTGTCAATATTTTTTTGTACACCAGATCTAGATTTCGACAATATATGTCTCTTCAGTGATGTTAGGGATCGAAACGGTATTTGGAAGGCCATATAATTTACCCTCAATTTAAGATTGACTCTTGAATTTTAAGAGTCAATATAGGATGAACGGATCATATAAACCGGAGAGAAAATATGATACAAGCCCAAACGATAAAATATAAACAAGTCTAAATTGAAAACTACGTTCAAACCTATGATTGCGTTGGATAAAAACCGCAATTTTTATACGTGTGCATGTAAAACAAATTTCGTTGTAGAAGGGTCTAAATACTGCACAAACAACATTTTCCAAAAGACCAAAAAAGTGAAAAAGTATATTTAAACAAAACGCATTTGACTAACAGGTCGAACAACTGATGTTCTTTAACCCTGCTGACTGCCATTGGCGATTGCCAAATAAAATTGATCACGAGATGTCACAAAATGGATCTTAATATAAATTTAATACTAAACAGAAAACAATGAACTTGTGACCAAGATGTTATGCCACAAACACAAGGTGTCAATATTTTTTTGTACACCAGATCTAGATTTCGACATTATATGTCTCTTCAGTGATGTTAGGGATCGAAACGGTATTTGGAAGGCCATATAATTTACCCTCAATTTAAGATTGACTCTTGAATTTTAAGAGTCAATATAGGATGAACGGATCATATAAACCGGAGGGAAATATGATACAAGCCCAAACGATAAAATATAAACAAGTCTAAATTGAAAACTACGTTCAAACCTATGATTGCGTTGGATAAAAACCGCAATTTTTATACGTGTGCATGTAAAACAAATTTCATTGTAGAAGGGTCTAAATGCTGCACAAACAACATTTTCCAAAAGACCAAAAAAGTGAAAAAGTATATTTAAACAAAACGCATTTGACTAACAGGTCGAACAACTGATGTTCTTTAACCCTGCTGACTGCCATTGGCGATTGCCAAATAAAATTGATCACGAGATGTCACAAAATGGATCTTAATATAAATTTAATACTAAACAGAAAACAATGAACTTGTGACCAAGATGTTATGCCACAAACACAAGGTGTCAATATTTTTTGTACACCAGATCTAGATTTCGACAATATATGTCTCTTCAGTGATGTTAGGGATCGAAACGGTATTTGGAAGGCCATGTAATTTACCCTCAATTTAAGATTTACTCTTGAATTTTAAGAGTCAATATAGGATGAACGGATCATATAAACCGGAGGGAAAATATGATACAAGCCCAAACGATAAAATATAAACAAGTCTAAATTGAAAACTACGTTCAAACCTATGATTGCGTTGGATAAAAACCGCAATTTTTATACGTGTGCATGTAAAACAAATTTCGTTGTAGAAGGGTCTAAATACTGCACAAACAACATTTTCCAAAAGACCAAAAAAGTGAAAAAGTATATTTAAACAAAACGCATTTGACTAACAGGTCGAACAACTGATGTTCTTTAACCCTGTTGACTGCCATTGGCGATTGCCAAATAAAATTGATCACGAGATGTCACAAAATGGATCTTAATATAAATTTAATACTAAACAGAAAACAATGAACTTGTGACCAAGATGTTATGCCACAAACACAAGGTGTCAATATTTTTTTGTACACCAGATCTAGATTTCGACAATATATGTCTCTTCAGTGATGTTAGGGATCGAAACGGTATTTGGAAGGCCATATAATTTACCCTCAATTTAAGATTGACTCTTGAATTTTAAGAGTCAATATAGGATGAACGGATCATATAAACCGGAGAGAAAATATGATACAAGCCCAAACGATAAAATATAAACAAATCTAAATTGAAAACTACGTTCAAACCTATGATTGCGTTGGATAAAAACCGCAATTTTTATACGTGTGCATGTAAAACAAATTTCGTTGTAGAAGGGTCTAAATACTGCACAAACAACATTTTCCAAAAGACCAAAAAAGTGAAAAAGTATATTTAAACAAAACGCATTTGACTAACAGGTCGAACAACTGATGTTCTTTAACCCTGCTGACTGCCATTGGCGATTGCCAAATAAAATTGATCACGAGATGTCACAAGATGGATCTTAATATAAATTTAATACTAAACAGAAAACAATGAACTTGTGACCAAGATGTTATGCCACAAACACAAGGTGTCAATATTTTTTTGTACACCAGATCTAGATTTTGACAATATATGTCTCTTCAGTGATGTTAGGGATCGAAACGGTATTTGGAAGGCCATATAATTTACCCTCAATTTAAGATTGACTCTTGAATTTTAAGAGTCAATATAGGATGAACGGATCATATAAACCGGAGGGAAATATGATACAAGCCAAAACGATAAAATATAAACAAGTCTAAATTGAAAACTACGTTCAAACCTATGATTGCGTTGGATAAAAACCGCAATTTTTATACGTGTGCATGTAAAACAAATTTAGTTGTAGAAGGGTCTAAATACTGCACAAACAACATTTTCCAAAAGACCAAAAAAGTGAAAAAGTATATTTAAACAAAACGCATTTGACTAACAGGTCGAACAACTGATGTTCTTTAACCCTGCTGACTGCCATTGGCGATTGCCAAATAAAATTGATCACGAGATGTCACAAAATGGATCTTAATATAAATTTAATACTAAACAGAAAACAATGAACTTGTGACCAAGATGTTATGCCACAAACACAAGGTGTCAATATTTTTTTGTACACCAGATCTAGATTTCGACAATATATGTCTCTTCAGTGATGTTAGGGATCGAAACGGTATTTGGAAGGCCATGCAATTTACCCTCAATTTAAGATTGACTCTTGAATTTTAAGAGTCAATATAGGATGAACGGATCATATAAACCGGAGGGAAAATATGATACAAGCCCAAACGATAAAATATAAACAAGTCTAAATTGAAAACTACGTTCAAACCTATGATTGCGTTGGATAAAAACCTCAATTTTTATACGTGTGCATGTAAAACAAATTTCGTTGTAGAAGGGTCTAAATACTGCACAAACAACATTTTCCAAAAGACCAAAAAAGTGAAAAAGTATATTTAAACAAAACGCATTTGACTAACAGGTCGAACAACTGATGTTCTTTAACCCTGTTGACTGCCATTGGCGATTGCCAAATAAAATTGATCACGAGATGTCACAAAATGGATCTTAATATAAATTTAATACTAAACAGAAAACAATGAACTTGTGACCAAGATGTTATGCCACAAACACAAGGTGTCAATATTTTTTTGTACACCAGATCTAGATTTCGACAATATATGTCTCTTCAGTGATGTTAGGGATCGAAACGGTATTTGGAAGGCCATGCAATTTACCCTCAATTTAAGATTGACTCTTGAATTTTAAGAGTCAATATAGGATGAACGGATCATATAAACCGGAGGGAAAATATGATACAAGCCCAAACGATAAAATATAAACAAGTCTAAATTGAAAACTACGTTCAAACCTATGATTGCGTTGGATAAAAACCTCAATTTTTATACGTGTGCATGTAAAACAAATTTCGTTGTAGAAGGGTCTAAATACTGCACAAACAACATTTTCCAAAAGACCAAAAAAGTGAAAAAGTATATTTAAACAAAACGCATTTGACTAACAGGTCGAACAACTGATGTTCTTTAACCCTGTTGACTGCCATTGGCGATTGCCAAATAAAATTGATCACGAGATGTCACAAAATGGATCTTAATATAAATTTAATACTAAACAGAAAACAATGAACTTGTGACCAAGATGTTATGCCACAAACACAAGGTGTCAATATTTTTTTGTACACCAGATCTAGATTTCGACAATATATGTCTCTTCAGTGATGTTAGGGATTGAAACGGTATTTGGAAGGCCATGTAATTTACCCTCAATTTAAGATTGACTCTTGAATTTTAAGAGTCAATATAGGATGAACGGATCATATAAACCGGACGGAAAATATGATACAAGCCCAAACGATAAAATATAAACAAGTCTAAATTGAAAACTACGTTCAAACCTATGATTGCGTTGGATAAAAACCTCAATTTTTATACGTGTGCATGTAAAACAAATTTCGTTGTAGAAGGGTCTAAATACTGCACAAACAACATTTTCCAGAAGACCAAAAAAGTGAAAAAGTATATTTAAACAAAACGCATTTGACTAACAGGTCGAACAACTGATGTTCTTTAACCCTGCTGACTGCCATTGGCGATTGCCAAATAAAATTGATCACGAGATGTCACAAAATGGATCTTAATATAAATTTAATACTAAACAGAAAACAATGAACTTGTGACCAAGATGTTATGCCACAAACACAAGGTGTCAATATTTTTTTGTACACCAGATCTAGATTTCGACAATATATGTCTCTTCAGTGATGTTAGGGATCGAAACGGTATTTGGAAGGCCATGTAATTTACCCTCAATTTAAGATTGACTCTTGAATTTTAAGAGTCAATATAGGATGAACGGATCATATAAACCGGAGGGAAAATATGATACAAGCCCAAACGATAAAATATAAACAAGTCTAAATTGAAAACTACGTTCAAACCTATGATTGCGTTGGATAAAAACCGCATTTTTTATACGTGTGCATGTAAAACAAATTTCGTTGTAGAAGGGTCTAAATACTGCACAAACAACATTTTCCAAAAGACCAAAAAAGTGAAAAAGTATATTTAAACAAAACGCATTTGACTAACAGGTCGAACAACTGATGTTCTTTAACCCTGCTGACTGCCATTGGCGATTACCAAATAAAATTGATCACGAGATGTCACAAAATGGATCTTAATATAAATTTAATACTAAACAGAAAACAATGAACTTGTGACCAAGATGTTATGCCACAAACACAAGGTGTCAATATTTTTTTGTACACCAGATCTAGATTTCGACAATATATGTCTCTTCAGTGATGTTAGGGATCGAAACGGTATTTGGAAGGCCATGTAATTTACCCTCAATTTAAGATTGACTCTTGAATTTTAAGAGTCAATATAGGATGAACGGATCATATAAACCGGAGGGAAAATATGATACAAGCCCAAACGATAAAATATAAACAAGTCTAAATTGAAAACTACGTTCAAACCTATGATTGCGTTGGATAAAAACCGCAATTTTTATACGTGTGCATGTAAAACAAATTTCGTTGTAGAAGGGTCTAAATACTGCACAAACAACATTTTCCAAAAGACCAAAAAAGTGAAAAAGTATATTTAAACAAAACGCATTTGACTAACAGGTCGAACAACTGATGACTTTTAACCCTGCTGACTGCCATTGGCGATTACCAAATAAAATTGATCACGAGATGTCACAAAATGGATCTTAATATAAATTTAATACTAAACAGAAAACAATGAACTTGTGACCAAGATGTTATGCCACAAACATATATATATGAGTCTGAAAGATTGTGTAACAATACCGATAAATAGATGGAAAACAAAACACTAAAAAGTGTTGAATATCATTGCACAAAGATGGAAAAACTGAACAGATGATATAAATTATACAATAATTGCAAATATTTCGGCTCAACAAATGGCCTTCTTCGGTGACAAAAGTTTTAACAATAATGATATATAATGTATAAGGTGTAAACATATACAAGTCGTCAAAAATTTGGCAATCGCCAATGGCAGTCAGCAGTGTTTAAGAACATCAGTTGTTCGACCTGTTAGTCAAATGCGTTTTGTTTAAATATACTTTTTCACTTTTTTGGTCTTTTGAAAAATGTTGTTTGTACTTAATTTAAACCCTTCTACAATGAAATTTGTTTTACATGCACACGTTTAAAAATTGCGGTTTTTATCCAACGCAATCATAGGTTTGAACGTAGTTTTCAATTTAGACTCGTTTATATTTTTTCGTTTGGGCTTGTATCATATTTTCCCTCCGGTTTATATGATCCGCTCATCCTATATTGACTCCTAAAATTCAAGAGTCTATCTGAAATTAAGGGTAAATTATATGGCCTTCCAAATACCGTTTCGATCTCTAACATCACTGAAGAGACATATATTGTCGAAATCTACATCTGGTGTACAAAAAAAATATTAACACCTTGTGTTTGTGGCATAACATCTTGGCCACAAGTTTATTGTTTCTGTTAAGAATTATATTTATATTAAGATCCATTTTGTTACATCTCGTGATCAATTTTATTTGGCAATCGCCAATGGCAGTCAACAGGGTTTAAGAACACCAGTTGTTCGACCTGTTAGTCAAATGCATTTTGTTTAAATATACTTTTTCACTTTTTTGGTCTTTTGGAAAATGTATTTTTATAGTTCGTTCTAATGTTGTACTGTAATATCACTGTCCCAGGTTAGGGGGAGGGTTGGGATCCCGCTAACATGTTTAACCCCGCCACATTATTTATGTATGTGCCTGTCCCAAGTCAGGAGCCTGTAATTCAGTGGTTGTCGTTTGTTTATGTGTTACATATTTGTTTTTCGTTCATTTTTTTACATAAATAAGGCCGCTAGTTTTCTCGTTTGAATTGTTTTACATTGTCTTATCGGGGCCTATTATAGCTGACTATGCGGTATGGGCTTTGATCGTTGTTGAAGGCCGTACGGTGACCTATAGTTGTTAATGTCTGTGCCATTTTGGTCTTTTGTGGATAGTTGTCTCATTGGCAATCATACCACATCTTCTTTTTCATATTGTTTGTGCTGTATTTAGACCCTTCTACAACGAAATTTGTTTTACATGCACACGTATAAAAATTGCGGTTTTTATCCAACGCAATCATAGGTTTGAACGTAGTTTTCAATTTAGACTCGTATATATATATAGATATAGATATATAGCAATGTATGTTTAGTTTTTTAAATTTACCAAAAACAAAATCAATGTTGGTCAAATATCCACATCTGATTCACAACTCTTATTGAGTACATCATTTAGCATAACTCTGAACCCCGACTGTAATGGGTGATAAATTTGTGATGTTAATAGATTGAAGAGAGGTTTAGAAGACTCAATAATATAAAGTTGTTTTAAGTTTTTGTATCCAATACAATGCAGGAAATTTCATCTTCTTCATCTTAGATTGACGTTACAATTGACCATAAGAACTGACCTATGATTGTTTAAGATATCCTCTCTGGTACGTGTCGGCGTCGTTTATGTTGAGTTTCCAAGTGACTCAGAGAGCATTTCTTTCTAGCCAAAGTTTGTAAGCTTTGTATTCCGTTTGTAATAGTTTGTTAAACGTAACAAAAATAGAAACAAATGCATCGTTTAATGAGTGCATAATGACCCTGTTTGAACTGTCAAAAATGCATGCACATGTTGTTTGTAAATTGCTAAAGACATATAAAGTGAGAAAAAGAAACTTTATACAAACAACAGTGTGCAAGAGGGTGTAAAAATGTTAAATATTGAAACGTAAAAGGTTTAAGATTACCCTGGATTAAAAGAATTTATACAAATTATTTGAAACTATTTTGAAAATAAACGTGTTGAGGAAATGCTATTTAACGGTCCTTATAAAAAGCTTAAAAGTCCGTTTTGAAAAGAAGAATATGATGCATGGAAAGATTTTCAAAATATCCAATATAAATCTCAAATTAATATATGCAATATATAGAAGAATGATAAAATAAGATTGGTAATCAATCAGTTTTATATAAAGATTGGACAACAAAGGGGGGTTGACTAATTTATGTGTTGTTTTACGAATGCGTACATTTCCGGACTTTTGATAACTTAAAAAATGTATACAATTTTAAAAATTATTCCTTACCAAATATTCTTTAAATCCCCGAGAGGTTGAAAAGAAATATATAATGTACCCTATGCTCTTCGACTTCGTACTTTATTTGGCCTTTAACATTTTTTATTCGAGCGTCACTGATGAGTCTTTTGTAGACGAAACGTGCGTCTGGCGCGAATATAAAATTTCAATCCTGGTATCTTTAATGAGTTTATTTTCAACCACTGGGTCGATGTCACTGCTGGTAGAGTTTTTATTCCGCGAAGGTATTACAAGCACAATAGTCAGCACTTCTGTGTTGACATGGATTATCATTGATATGGTCATAATTATAATAGATGTTTACACTGTGGAGGACATATTTTGACGACTCTTTATAGGAGTTATTGACCTTTAATGACGATTTTTACCAATTTTTTTGGGCGTTTTATCTTATATGACAAATATTACCAAAATTTATCAGCACAGAAAGATCTACAAAAGTGAATTGTTTTTCAATATTGTCAGTAGACTGTCACTCTTTTTTAGCTCATCTGGCCCGTGACTTTGTGTCCGGCGTCCGTCGTCGTCGTTAACTTTTACAATAATCTTCTCCTCTGAAACTACTGGGCCAAATTAAACCAAACTTGGCCACAATTATCATTGGGGTATCTAGTTTAAAAAAATGTGTCCGGTAACCCGTACAACCAACCAAGGTGGCCGCCATGGCTAAAAATAGAACATAGGGGTAAAATATAGATTTTGGCTTATATCTCTGAAACCAAGGCATTTAGAGCAAATCTGAAATGGGTTAAAATTGTTTATCAAGTAGATCTATCTGCCCTGAAATTTACAGATGAATCGGACAACTAGTTGTTAGGTTGCTACCCCTTAATCGGTAGTTTTAAGGAAATTTTGCCGTTTTTGGTTATTATCTTGAATATTATTATAGATAGAGATAAACTGTAAACAGCAATAATGTTCAGCAAAGTAAGATCTACAAATAAGTCAAATAAACAAAATGGTCAGTTGAACCTTTCAGAAATTATTGCCCTTTATAGTCCATTTTACCAATTTTTCTTAAATTCTTGTAATCTTTTACAAAAATCTTCTCTTAAACTACTAAGACAAAATGTAACTAAACTTGTCCACAATCATCATAAGAGTATCTAGTTTTAAAAATGTGCCCGTTGACCCTGCCTACGAACCAAGATGACTTAGATAGCAGACATGGCTAAAAATAGTACATATGGTAAAATGCAGTTTTTGGTTTATATCTCTGAAACTGAAGCATTTAGACCATTTTAAGGAAATTTTGCCATTTTTGTCGAGCCTGCAACTTTTGTTGCAGAAATCTCGACATAGGGATAGTGATCCGGCGGCTACGGCGGCGGCAGCGTTAGCTCACTTCTTTAAAGCTTTATATTTTAGAAGGTGGAAGACCAGGATGCTTCATACTTTGTATATAGATGCTTCATGTTACGAAGTTTCTGTCAGTCACATGTCCAATGTCCTTGAACTCATTTTCATGGTTCAGTGACCACTTGAAAAAAAAGTTCAATTTTTTTGTTATGTTGAATTCTCTCTTATTATAAGTAATAGGATAACTATATTTGATATGTGTGTACCTTGCAAGGTCCTCATGTCTGTCAGACAGTTTTCACTTGACCTCGACCTCATTTCATGGATCAGTGAACAAGGTTAAGTTTTGGTGGTCAAGTCCATATCTCAGATACTATAAGCAATAGGGCTAGTATATTCGGTGTATGGAAGGACTGTAAGGTGTACATGTCTAGCGGGCAGATGTCATGTGACCTTGACCTCATTTTCAAAGTTAAGTTTTTGAGTTTGGTCTTTTTATCTAATACTATATGCCATAGGTCAACTATATTTGGTGTATGGAAATATTTTATGATCTTTATGTCAGTCGCGCAGGTTTTATTTGACCGTGACCTCATTTTCACGGTTCATTGCACAGTGTTAAGTGTTTGTGTTTTGGTCTATTTTTCTTAAACTAATAAAGTAATGGGTCAACTATATATGTTGTATAGAAGCATTGTTAGCTGTACATGTCTGCCTGGCATGGTTCATCTGACCTTGACCTCATTTTCAAGGTTTATTGGTCTTTGTTTAGTTATCTTGGTTAATGTTAAGTTTATGTGACAGTTGTAATAAAGCTTAGCTTTATACTTAGGACTATCAACATAATATCAATGATTAGTATAGAAGGCGAGGCATTTCAGCGTGTGCACTCTTGTTGGTTATTATCTTGAATATGATTATAGATAGAAGTAAACTGTGAACAGCAATAATGTTCAGCAAAGTAAGATCTATAAATAAGTCAAATGATCATAATGGTCAATTGAGCCCTGTAGGAGTTATTGCCTTTTATAGTCAATCATTTTTTAACAATATTTCGTAAATTTTTGTAATCTTTTACAAAATTCTTCTCCTCTGAAACTACTAGACAAATTTAACCAAACTTGTACACAATCTTCATTAGAAAATGTAGTTTAAAATGTGTCCGTTGACTCGGCCAGCCAACCAAGATGGCGACCATGGCTAAAAATAGAACAATGGGGTAAACTATAGATTTTGGCTTATAACTCTGAAACAAAAGCATTTAGAGCAAATCTGAAATGGGTTAAAATTGTTTATCAAGTCAAGATCTATCTGCCCTGAAATTGTCAGATGAATCGGACAACCAGTTGTTGGGTTGCTACCCCTTAATCGGTAGTTTTAAGGAAATTTTGCCGTTTTTGGGTATTATCTTGAATATTATTATAGATAGAGATAAACTGTAAACAGCAATAGTGTTCAGCAAAGTAAGATCTACAAATAAGTCAAATGAACAAAATGGTCAGTTGACCCCTTAAGGAGTTATTGCCCTTTATAGTCGGTTTTACCAATTTTTCTTTTTTTGTAATCTTTTACAAAAATCTTCTCCTCTAAAACTTAAGTCAAAATTTAACCAAACTTGTCCACAATCATTATAAGAGTATCTAGTTTAAAAAATGTGTCCGTTGACCCTGTCCACGAACCAAGATGCCTTAGATGGCAGACATGGCTAGAAATAGTACATATGGTAAAATACAGTTTTTGATTTATATCTCTGAAACTGAAGCATTTAGAGCAAATCTAAATGGTGGCAAAAATGTTCATCAGATTAAGATATATCTGCCCTGAAATTTTCAGACAAATCCGACAACCAGTTGTTTGGTTACTGCCCCTGAGTTAGTAATTTTATGGAAATTTTGCAGTTTTTTGCTATTATCTTAGATATTATCATAGTATCTAATGATATCTTATACTATAAATAATGATTTAACCTTACTTTACACGATTTCCAAAGCATCAGTAAATACAGGTGAGCGACACAGGCTCTTTAGAGCCTCTAGTTTAGGATTGTCCTTAAATGAGGATTTGTTTACCCTCTTTTATGTTTTGATTAAAAATCAATGATCACCGAGAGAAACACTTATTCATAAGCAATACCAGTTTGATTTTTGTCAAGAATTCAATTCACATCTACAATATTGGGGAGTGTCCTTTGTTGAAATATGCACATAAACCAAATTGAGCGACACAGGCTCCTTAGAGCCTCTAGTTGTTCTTTTTACGGTCTAACGGAAGAGAAAATACATACGAAACAGTCTATGGAGATATTCTTTGATATTTCTTAAATATCCGCTAGATGTTTCTTTTGAAGAAAAGAAAAACCAATTTCGCACCGTAGTAGTTATATTACCTTAAAAAGACCTGAAATTAGAAAACTTGACACAGATGGCATTAAGCTCCAAATATACACAGAAAAAAATCCCATAAAAATCTAACTTGAGGAAACTCAAATTTTGCTTTTTCAATTTCTTATGGAAATAAACATTGGGAAGGGAGATAAATCTGCAAAAGTTAGTATTTTTTGTGAATTTTTGGTTGATTTTCTTAAAATCTATGTAAAATATGATACTTTGATTGGGTCTTAAGTTCGTATTTGACTTTATTTTATAATCTTTTGCTCATGAAATGTACAAAACTGAAGTGTTGTGGGTATATTTTTTTTTTGCATTTTTCATGTAGTTGGTTTGATTGATTGAAATTGGAATTGCCATCAAAATAAAAATTGAATCATAACAGCGGGCAGCATATTTTACTCCAATTGAATCTGATTCACGACACCCTAGATTATATAGTTTCACATCAACTGTGAAGCCTGGCTTTGATTGCTGATAAACTTGTGCTGTATAAAGTTTGGAAAGATTTATCGTGGTGCTCCTAGCAGACCCAATAATGTGAATATGTTTGGAAGGACTTTTATTAAATTTACATTTCATTGATTTTATCGAAGTCAAAAGGAGATAATGTATGATTGCCAATGTGACAATTCTCTAACACAGACCAAATGACATGAAGGTTAACAATTTCATGTCACCGTTAAGCCTGCAACAATGAGCAATAACAAATGACAAATGTTAAACAATTAAGAGGAATAACAAAAACGTTTAATTTGTGTTCAAACAATAAACAAACAAAAAAGATATACAGCAACAAACGACAACCGCTTAATTACAGGGTCCTGACTAGGGATATGCACATACAGAATCCCTGTCCTGGTACAGTGGTATATATGTAATTAACTACACTTATAACAAAATATATATTTACTGGATCATGGCGGGCGGAAGTGTATTATTTGAAAACTTTTAAATGAGGTTGACACGAAGCACATAAACATACATATAAATTAGGCCTGTATCGCTGAAATGATCTTTTTGTTTCAAAATTCTTAACTTGACACCTTCGTTTTGTGTGGGAAACCTGAGAGATTTTTCAAAACGTTCGATTTATATAATCCGGAAATTCAGCTCCGTGAAATTTTGACAGAGTTCTCTATTTTATATTTTCTCCCAAAATTAGGTCATCGTATATCGCCAGCTGGACATTTATCATTTCTTTTCATTTGGATATTTTGCATCAAAGAATAGGTAAGCACAAGGATTTGGTAAGCATTAGGGAGCTACCATTTGATTTTTATGGGGGGGGGGGGGGGGGGGGGGCTAGGATGAAATTTGAAAAAAATAGGCAGGACAGGAGTTTTGAGTAAAAAAAAAGGCAGGATGAGAAACTTGCTAAAAAAAAAGGCAGGATGACAATTTGTGTAAAAAAAGTCAGGATAAACTAGTAAAAAAAAGGCAGGACCGAATAGAGTAAAAAATAAAAAGGCAGGACAGAGATTACAACTAAAAAAAAAGCAGGACAAAATTTTTCATCCTAGCCCCCCCATAAAAATCAAATGGTAGCTCCCTTAGTATATATATATGCAAACATTTCTAGCCGTCAGTGAAATTTGTTCTTAGTGGACAGGCCCGTAGCCAGGAATTTCCAAGGGGGTGTTCGTTGGACTCATGAACTCGACTTTAACAGTCACAATTTGAACAAAACGTTGACTTTAACAGTGCTTATTTGATTTCAAGGGGGGGGGGGTCGTCCGAACCCCCCCTGGCTACGGGTATGGTGGACCATTGGAATAATCTGTCTCTTGACACTAAGATTTATCACAGGTGCAAGGACTCCCAGGTCGGAATGCTTTTTCATGTTTTCAGTCGGATTTAAATAATGAAAACTGGAAGCTTACCGAGGAGAAATTCTCACTATAGTAGAGGGGTCTGTATAAGCTAAACTTAGGGAACGGTCATTGTTTATCAGCTGAGGGGTATGTTTAAATTTATTGACACCCCCCCCCCCCCAACCCCCCAACCCCAAAAAAAACCCCACTTTATGAACCACATTATGACCCCACTCCCCTTACCACACAGCTTCAAAACTTTGACCCCAAATAAAAATCCCTATCGATTGTAAGAAGAAATTCTCACTATAGTAGGACATTTCCCAGATCCCAGATAAGGGGTCTGTAGAAGCTAAACTTAATATAGTTATGTTCTGGAGAGCAACAAAAACAGGGTGCAAGAGGATTAGATCTGAAGACAAAGATACAGAGGTAGTACATATAGGTATAAAGTTGAAAGGAAAGGGGATTATTCTTTGACTTTTTGGGGAGGATGATTTTGAAAATGAATAATCATAATATCCACATGTATGTCTACTGAATAAAATAAGCATAACAGATGAAAATGAATATTCAATTTGGAAAAATTACTTCTGGCCCCCCAAATTATTAAATGGTCATCTAAGCCAAATAATTATGACGTCTTGACCATGTTGAAAGGATATTTTATTTTTTTCCTGCGACACATTCCTTTGGACTAATGGTTATCTAATTATTTGTCAATTTGTTAGCTATTTATTTTTTTTCTGTGACACCTTGCTTTGGACTACATGGAATAATGGTCATCTATTTATTTGTCAATTTGTTATACCTTGCATAAATGGGGAGACCTGCAATTACTTCACAATTAATAGTCTGTTTTTGAAACATTTCACAGTACTTGCATTTGTTGAATCAGATGAATTACTAGGCATAGTTTTAGTTGTACATGAGTACTGTCACGAGACTTTGACTCCATAATGGATGACTGGGAGAGTTAAATAGATTAGCTTCTGCATCTGACATGTCTGATACATCCATTTCATTGGAATGTCTTTTTTCGAAAGTAAACTACATAAAACTCTGTATAAAATCATCAATACCTCTCTCTCTCTATCTTCATGTACATTGTATCTAGATTTTTTGTATATGTTTACATATATTATTGATCAGTGGTGATGGTAAATAGACACTCACAAGTCTAAGATACAATTTAATAGTTCTGAATGTTTTTTCATCATGTTCATCAGTTAACTGAAATTAAGTGGAGATATGTTCTTATTTCCAACAGAGAGGCATGCACTCAACCTATATCAATTTGTGCATGAAGCGATTGATAGTTGATAGATACTGAATGCTTTTACCACAAATTTGTGAAAGTTTTAACCTGTGTATATATACTTAAAATACAATAATAAAATTCATGTCTTTCGGGACTTCTGATCCAACCATGTAGTATGGCATGTTATTAAGATGTGGGTTTGGTCGATGGATGTTCATGAAGGACCTGTAGTACAAAGTATATCACTGGATTGAGCTCTTTGTCTAAGTGTATTATGAAAGTGCTTAGCTTTGAGCTCAGTTCATTGTTATGCAATTCATTCATTGGGAAATAAAGATTTGACAGACAACTCTCATGTACGTACAGGGAATTATCAAAGTAGTATCCATTCTATGTACAATGTAAGTAATAGGGAGATACATGTACATTGTAATAGCAGTTTATTTAGATTTAAATCAAACATTTTTTGTCCATTAGCCAAATAATCCAAATTTTAAAAAAAACACAAATTTACCAAACAACGCTACTCTTGCTACTAGCAAATGAGCAATATGATGCAAGATTGTTATGTTACACTTTATTTTTGCACATCTATACTGCCAACATGACGCCTTAGTCCTGAGTGTAAATGATCATTCAGTATGTTAAAAAAAAGACCAAAATTTATAAGGCCTATTTGGCCTAATTGAATTCAAAAACTATATTTCATTGTTCATGTTCAACATTTATCATTCATTTGTTTATTTTTTAATTTGTGTGAATTAACAGCAATTATTAATTACTACAATATACTTTTATACCACAACAAAACTGCCTTACTGTATTGGTATTACTTATAGTTGTATCCATATAACAAAATAAATTGAAAAGAGAATATTTTTGCAAAACCTTTTTCCTATTGAATACTATAACTTTTTAGATCTTTAGACATATTAAGTAGATGTTCATATCCACTTGAAATTTTATCAGATAACTTCTGTAGCAGTTATGAGTCTTTGAAGCATGCTCACAAAGGTTCTTGCTTTAACCTGCTTTGTAGGAAATATTTTCAAATAATTAATATAAAATAACACAGAAGTTTACTCTCTAGCTCATCTAGCCCCAAGCATCATGTCAGGCATTGTCATTACTATTGTCTTCTAATCTGAGTAAATTTTAAATTACTAAAAACAATTAAATGTCTTCTAATCTGAGAAACAATTTCGACATTTAAACGAAATCTTTTACTTATGATAATGATGATCCTCCACAAATTAATATAAAAAGAACCATACAAATAGTAAGCAAATACATGTTCTCAGATATCATCTCCCATATAAAAAAAAAAAAATCACATCATAAAATAATGAACCTGTTATGTGTTCCTCTCCTAGCTTCAAAATGTATCCAAAATCAAAGATGTGGAACATATTCTATCATAATCATTTGGTAATTAATGCAATAAGTGTCTCTTCCATGCCCGTCTTGAACATAGAAAACTAAATATTTAATAAACAACTCTCCTAATGCTCAGGTTGGTTGTCAAATTGTGCAAGACAGTTAATAATATAGAACCCTTTGGGAAAAACATGGAACTTCTTTTGTCATACAAAACAGTGTCAAACATCCAAACATACTATCCACACTGATCTGTGTCCACACTTGTTTATAAGAACAAATTATAAAAATCAGTTGAAAAATGTTAACTTATCAGATCGATACAAAGTACATAAAACCATCAAAAGAGTACAAAACTACAAAGAACAAGTCTGAGTGTCGAAAAGAGTATCCAGGCCTTGAAGGCATAAAACTTTGCTCAGTGCTCGGAGCACAAAAATCATGCTCGAAACATGAAATCCAGCAATTTGATTGGTTGATTTTCGAGTCTGAGTACGAAAATCATGCTCGAAAGTTTTATGACCGTGAGGCCAGGTCTTCTTGTTCTTGTTTAATCCATTGTCTGGCATAATCTTCGACTGAATCCATTTGTATTTTAGGACTGTGTTTCAAATTCATGGAGCATTTTTGCTCATTAGTTAACATATTTCGAAAAGAGAAGTGTTCTCGACAATGGTCTCTTCACAAGTATTTGTAAGTTGTTTTCTAGATAAAAGACAATGTTTGAATTTCTATCTTTTAGGTCTATGTTTAGCAAGTACAGCTATACATGATACCATAAGGATTATTCAGGACAATCTACAAATTGTTTCAGAGGATGTTTGAAAAATTTCAGACGACGACGACGGTATCGAAGTGATGGCAATTGCTACAAATTATAAATATAAAGAAATCTTCAAAGAACAATTTCTTTTTCTAAATGTTGTGCTTGCAAATATTATATCTGTATTTGAATACCCTTCCTATAAAAAAAATATGTTGCTGAATAGTCTTAAACCCAATCTAATAACGTAAACATAGTTTTTACATTAGCATCTGTTATTTGCTTGGTATTGCAATATTGAGGAGGATCAGATTTAGGTCGTCAATCTGAAGAAACTTAAATCGTGTAATTCAAATATTTTTAGCTACTTATGTGGTATGTGGATCATAGTAAAAACCAATTTTTTTTTAATGATTTGTCCATTTGATTTTTAAATACATGTAGTATTGATTTGTGTTTTGTACCTGGTATATTGACAAAAAAAGAGAAATCATTTATTCCATTATTATTGAGTAGTGGAGCGTATCATCCGACAGTTTCAAATATTTACTGAGGGTCAATCGTTGTACAGTATACACATAGAATTTAATCGCTTCACTTTGTTAGATTACTTCATATAATTTAAAAATGGATTTAACAAAAACATTCTTAATTATTCTGTCTCAGATTCTGTTGTGCGAAGGAAGCTACAGATACTGGAGTCCTGATGGTGTCAAAGATCTTTTGTGTCAGGAATATTGCTTTTCTGAACCGACAACAATTAGAACGAATCATTGTTGCGCTTGTAAAGCAAAGCCTATTTGGGAATTATCCTTCACAAATACGTCATACCACCAACTTGATTTAGAAATATTTGATGTGCAATTCCAAAGAACAAAACTTTTCAGTGACAACAATTCTACATATTTTAGTTTTGAGTTTGAAGCTGGAAAACTGGAAAAATTTCCGAAGAATTACTGTGAGTTTAACATTGTCAAGATAGATGTCACAAGTAACAAATTCAGGGAGATTGTTAATTTGAATTGTTTATTAAATCTTGACACTTTGATTATGGCAAAAAATATTATAACGCATTTATCCAATTATAGCTTTGTCGGGATGGACAAACTGAGGGTGTTGGATTTATCATTCAACCGCATTCAAACAATGGATTTAAATATCTTGACTAGTAATGGTGTGCTCAGCTATAATTTTGAATCCAATGAGTTTCTTGACATTGATACATCTAATATTGTAGCTCCTAACAAAACAATGTGCAAGGTTATATATAGAAACAATAAAGTGCAAGATATAGAAGTTACTAATAACTTAAACTATAAACTTGAAACAGGAACAATATGTAATGATGTTGACTTTTCCGGAATGAATACTTCCCCGAACGTTCTAATAGGTGCAATGGGTGACATTGAGACGAACAAGATTTTAAAGCATGTGCCATGTGGTACATATATGTATAGAGGATCCGGGTTCATATGTGATTGTGAATTTGTAGAGTTTTTTGCACTTTCGTTTTCTGACATTAATAGACTTTATAATAAATCACTCTCTGAATATTATTGTCAGACACCCATAAGTTTATTTAATATTAGCATAAACGTTGTGTATTCAGATAAGAACCTTATCGATCAGATGACATGTGATTTAAAGGACTTCTGTCACAGTATTGAATCCGTTTGTGAATGCACGTGCATTTCTCAACCAAGTCAAAAACGATTAATAGTAGACTGTTCGAATCAGTCTTGCACTGATTTGCCACAGAAGGTACCAGACACTAAACACGGCATAACTTTGAAAATGAACAGAAACAACGTCCAATCTTTAAATGCTAAAGATTATTTTCACAGAATCACACTTTTAGACCTTACTGAGAATCCTGTGAAAATCATTAATTCTGATATAGCTAGTTTGAGTAATAATCCTGAAGTTATTGTCACACTTTATGATCATGAATTACAAACCTTACCAAAATCAATTCAGAAATTACATCCAGATATGTTTCGTTTTGGAACAAATGGTATTATATGCGACTGTGAAAACAGATGGATTGGAGAGTGGAGAAAATTCAAAAAGGCTAAAAAGATGTATCCTTTGGTGTGTTCAAATTACAACAATGCATTGATAGAAGACATGGTTAGTCAGATAAAAGGATGCAAAGATGAGGAATTCGATTATTTTTCGAAGATTATCTTTCCAATTTTACTTCTTTTTATGCTTATGGGAATCATTGTTTTCTATCGCCAATTGTTTGTGTATAACATTTTGCTTCTGAAAAGAAGATTTGCAAAACGAAAAAGACAGAATCCGAATTTCTGGGAATTTGACGTATACCTTTCGTTTGACGACGACAATGACAACGTGAGAGTATTCGTACTACAGACATTAGAACCTATGTTAAGAAAACATAATTTAAGAACATACTGTCCTTGTCGAGATGACTTAATTGGTTCTCATACCGAAGAAAATGTTATATCAAATATCAGAAAATGTAAATATGTACTTATTATTCAGTCGAATGATATGTATAATTCTGACGTTAGAAGTTCTACTTTCATCATCAAAAGATTAGAGTATAAATTGGCCTGGCATCTTTTTATCGACGAAACAATTGAAAAAATTCTCGTTGTAAGCTTTGACAGTCCCGATTTTGACAAATTTCAATATAAAAAATCTAAAGCTCTGAATCGTTTCGCCATGGGCTTTATCGTAACTAATCGAAAGCTTTCATTTAAACAAAAGTTATTAGATACATTCAACAAACCTATATCAAACAAAAGGAACAATAGAAAAGGCAGGAGAAAATGAGAAAACTTAAAAAAAGAAAGTTATACCCACATAAATGTGTCAGATTATATATTACCGTTAACAGGTACGAACAAAAATAACAAACTAAGAATCCTGCAATACGAAAAAACTACAATAACCAAAGACAGTCTCATTATGACGAAAAATAAACGTTTTAAAATGTTGTTTTGCTTCTTTTTATCCCTCTTTGAACAATTACGTGCCTATAAAAAGATTGTAACATTTGTGTAAGACAACATGTAGAAAAAATATATAACTCTTGAATTCTATTATATTAGTTATATGTATTCATTCTGTCCATTGCAGGGGGTTGTTAAGTTGAGAGTACTTTCCACTCTGTATCAAAACGTAAAATAATAAAAATGCAGAACTCCGAGGAAAATTCAAACGGATAGCCCATAACAAATGATTGGATAACAAATGTCATATTCCTGACTTGGTACAGGCATTTTCATATGTAAAAAGTTGTGGATAAATGGTTTTATAGCTAGCCAAATCTCTCACTTGACTGGTGCGCGTTTCGTAGAAGAAACGCGCGTCTGCTGCAATTATAAAATTTAAATCCTGGTATCTATGATGAGTTATTGTATGACAGTTGGATAACATTCAAACGATTTCCGAGAGGTAATTTTTCATGAAATTTCAGAACTATAATTAAACCATGTAGAGCAATATTGATCCTTTGATTGACGACGAGTACACACTATTTTTAAATTTCTGTAAAATTTCAGAAAATAGTCAGTTTTGTATTCTCAGCATTTTCTTGTTGTTTTGGAAAACCAATAGCGTCAGCACAAACGTAGTGATGTCACTTCAAAAGTTAAGTTTGTTGTTTTTATAAGGTAAGAAGGTTTGTAAATCTTTTAATATAACGTATGCACGTAACTTCTTGTGGTTTTGTGGCCTCATGACTTTTGTCATTCCAGACCAAAGAAAATTGTTATTTGATGCTCCTCCGACCAACACGCTTCAATTAGACAAATAGCAAATATAGGACCTTTACAAGAAACAAATATTTTTTGCAGACCGTTGTATTGTTTGATAGAGGCGTATCCCTCTTCCGTTTTCTATGTATATCATAACATGTTTTCGTTCTGACTGTTGTTGAAAGGTTCCCTTTTCGTCCAATGAAACATATTTTTTCCTTAAACTATTCAACTTTACTGTGAAATGAACCATAATTTGATCACCAAGTTTCCAAATAATGGACATGGATACTTGTGAGTATGCATCATGAATCATGAAGCATTAATGATAAAAAAAAAATATAGCAGTCATAACCCGTGAAAGTTTTCAATTCATTTTTTCTGAAATAATCATGTGAATGGAAATAGGGAAAGTGTCAAAGAGACAGCAACTCAACCAAAGAGCAGAAAACAGACGAAGGCCACCAATGCAACTTCAACAGAGCAAGACAAAACACCCGGAGTCGGGCTTCAGCTGTCCCTAAACACAAATGTGTACTAGTTCACTGATCATGGACATCATACTGTACAACAAAAAATATAAATGAACAAAAATTAAAAATCATACAAGGCCAGAGGCTCATGACTTGGGAAAGGCGTAAAAGAGCGGCGGGATTAAATATGTTAAGTGAGATCTCATCCCTCTCCAATGCGCATAGTAAAACTCAGTTTGAAAATAGTTTGTGTCCGATGTCAGAATAGGTAACAAAATGAAATAGGCAAAATGACAATGATACATTAATTAACAAAGGTCTACTAGCAGTTACCGACATGTCAGCTCCAGACTTCTATTTAACTGATTGAAACATTATTTCTTTATCATATGAAAATCAAGTACTATCCCTCCTCTTAGTATCATAACATATTTAAGAGGAACATAACCCGTATCATGCCAACACTGGTTTTAGAATAAATGTGTTTATTGTCGATGCAAAGACCCTATGAGTGAAACAATATTGATAACAAAATATGCCATCTTTAATTGACCTGACGTAACTATATCTCTTCTGAATAAGTCTGTTTAAAGGTTGACTAGCTTTTGAGGTGAATGCCCATATTTTTGCGCTTTGTAAAGAATAAAACCATAAAAAGTAGATGTGAAATACCTGAACGTATTAGATGTCTGCAAGTTGAATTATATTTACCATTGATGTCCTTGTACCGATGACAAAAAAACTTTGTATTTAGCGCTTCACACTTTTTTTTTGCAATGAGGGCACCACGATCACATGATGCAAAGATTAAACCTATTGGGTAATCGATGACACCACCCAGTACTTTTATTACTTTCGGCAAAATGTAAAAATAAAATGATTTTTCGTAGGGATAGTATTCCAGCATTCAAAGTTGATAACACCAAATTGTTTAAATGTGTGTAAAAATAGGAAGTTTCTTAATATATATTAAAAAGTCCTTCCAAAGAAAATAAGGAGAATAAGGGAAATACATGTCAGATGGTTATCTGAGACGACGTCATTACAGATTGCCAAACACAGTAGTAGCTAGCAACACTAAAAGTTCTTATGCTTTAAAGTCAACAGTTATGAATGTATATAAGTTCTATAAGCTCGAGTTACTTGATTTATAAAAAGGATGGATAATTTACCCTTTAAATCCAGATCTAACTCCATTGCTAGCTTCAATTTGTTTCTTAATAGATTGACCGCGAGTCTCCAAAATGGAAGAGCTTCAGCGTTTTAAATGAACAAAAGAAACATGAAGATTCAGGACAACTAACGTAGGTAATGTAGCTTTTACTTCATTTCCTTTTGTTATTCTATCTTCTGTAAAATAAGTCAACCATGATTTTTTTTCCATTTTTTAACTTTGAATCTTCGTAACACTCATGGTATTTCCTTTTTATCCCTTCCTTTTAGCTATTATTTTTAAGTCATTTTTGGTCATATATCTATTTAACTGTTTCGGTTCTTATACATCATTTGATGGTATCATTAGCTCAGTTGTCAGTACTGCTCACATTTCTCGACTGTATCATCAGCTCAGGGGTCAGTACATCTGTCATTTCTCGATGGTATCATCAGCTCAGTGGTCAGGAATACTGTCATTCGTCGATGGTATCATCAGCTCAGTAGTCAGGAATACTGTCATTCGTCGATGGTATCACCAGCTCAGTAGTCAGAACTATTATCATTCCTCGATGGAATCACAAGCTCAGTGGTTAGTACTACTGATTTCCTCGATGGTACAATCAGCTCAGTGGTCAGTACTACTGTCAATCTTCGATGATATTACCATTTCAGTGGTCAGTAATTTCATGATGGTATCACCAGCTCAGTGGACAGTACTTCTATCATTCCTCGATGGTATCACCAGCTCAGTGGTCAGTACTACTGATTTCCACGATGGTACCATCAGCTCAGTGGTCAGAACTACTGTCATTCTTCGATGGTATTACCATCTCAGTGGTCAGTAATTTCCCGATGGTATCACCAGCTAAGTGGTCATAACTTCTATCATTCCTCGATGGTAATACCAGCTCAGTGGTCTGTAATTTCTCGATGGTATCACCAGCTCAATGGTCGGTACTACTATCATCAGGGTTGGCAAAGTATTACCCTCCCGGGAATTTCCGGGCGGGAAAATCCGGGTTTTCCCGGGCTGGGCAATACTCCCAGAAATGGGTAATAGTGGGCATTACTGGCCAATATGATTTTTTAAGCTTATTTTAACACAAAATAGTAAAGACTTGTTATAGTTTCATTGTATAACAGCTAAATATATATACTTTTTATACAGATAACCATTGACCATGTTGACAGTCTAGAAAATTCAATTTCATTCTCTTCTCTATTAATTTTATATGTAGGCAGAATACAAGATTTGCACATTTAAATATAACTTTTAATTACCAAGTATTGTTTCAATAATCCAAACTTTGAAAAATGCATTTTATTGCAGTGTTTAAGTGAATTGTTAATTTTAATTGTTATACATTTATACTGCTAAATAAACACCCTACAGGGTCATGCCATTAACACTTATAAAATTGAAAGGACTGATTATTGTTACATAAAAAAATCTGTGTTCTAATCTGAATAATTACTTATTAATTAGTGACAGTGCATATACATTATTTAAATGTGATGTTTCTTTAATACATGTAAATGTTAATTCTTAATAGGAGCTATATTCATGATATTCATTTGAAAAAAATGATTTATTTGCTTTCTATTTACAGTTTGCCATTATCTAGACAAATGCCAAACAAACAAAATAGGGTATAAATATCTTATTAAATGTATTGCATTTGTGTTTATCACTGAATCCTCTTTAAAATTCAGACAAATATTTTATATTACCCAGTATTGCCCAGTATTACCCACTAAAACCCAGTAAAACCCGGGTTTTCCCAGTATTTCCCACTGGGCTGGGCAATACTCATAAAACCCGGGTTTTTGCCAACCCTGACTATCATTCCTTGATGGTAATACCATCTCAGTGGTCAGTACTTCTATCATTCGTCGATAGTATCACCAGTTAATATGTCAGTACTGCTGTCATCCCTCGACTGTATCATCAGCTCAGTGGTCAGTACTTCTATTATTCTTCGATCGTATCACCAGCTCAGTGGTCAGGACTTGTTATTCCTCGATGGTATTGTCAGCTCAGTAGTTCGTACTGCTGTCATTTCTCGGTGGTATCACCAACTCAGTGTGCATAACTTAGGTACTTTAAGGATTCATTACATAAAAACAAAAAACCTCTAAGGTAAAAAATGACAAAATCGAGAGTCGGACTTTATCAACCAACGGAACGAATAGAAAACATCTGGCATAATCCTGAGTGGTACAGGTATTTTCTTACTGCTCCGGCTTTGATCGGACGAAGGGGTTAATCCAGAAATGCGCTTCGGAAGCATGATATTTAAGAGTGCTGATTTATTTTTTATTGGTTTTAACAGCTCTGCTTCTGTCTTTTCTCTTCATTCTGTAATTATGATGAGTTAGCTATGCAGTATTTCCATTCTAATTTTACCTCCCTTTTATTTTGTTCACATGTTGTTATCTATATAATGCTGCATTGGCGACCTTCTAATAATGGAATTGTATGCGACTGTCATAGAAGTGAGAGGTTTAGCTAGCTATAAAACCAGTTTTAATCAATCATTTTCTACATAAGAAAAATGCTTGTACCAAGTCAGGAATATCCATTTGTTTGATGTGTTTGAGCTTTTGATTTTGCCATTTTCTTAGGAACTTTCCGTTTAGAATTGTCCTCGGGGTTCGGCATTTTCGTTATTTTACTATTTTTAATGCCCGCGTCACACTGTCCCGATTTTTATATACGATGGACACCCGAATGCGAAAATTGTAAGTTCGTACGAAGTTGGTCCCGATCTCGTTAAAATACCAAAAAAGTGACCGAAGCAAGTACGATGAATAACGAAGTCTATACGATGGTGCCGAAATTATATACGATAGCAAAAGATGGACATACGAAGGTTAACCGAAGACGGGTATATAAGCTTCATATCTCAGCCGAAGCCTACACGACGGATCACGAAGGCTATACGATGGATTACGAAGGTTACACGATGGATTACGATGATGGCGCGATGGCCATACGATGTCTTAAAGACGTCGTGTACAGCTTACGGTGCATTTAAATTATATGCCGAAGGCATCACGCGTTTTAAATTGTTTGATCAATATTGAATATATATTATATTGTACATTTAATTTCTGGTTTAATCATAAGACGGAAGACCGTGGGCTTGAAGGGTAAAACTTGACTCTGAGTCTCTGCATATAATGCCACCAAAATCAGGGAGAGGGAGAGGAAGAGGAAGAGGGAGGGGTATGAGTCTAGCAGAAAAGTACACGACCAAAAGAAAACTGAACTGTAAAATGTGTTCACTAGTCTGAATAATCACCCATAATTATGCTCATGTTTACTGATCTATCTTAAAGGTAAGGTAATGGGTTCGTTGATCCCTTTTATTCAAAAAGAGCTCTTTCCAGGAGAATATCATATTAATATAGACAAAAGGGAGGATGTGGGGAAAGCAACAAATGTGGCAAAATATTACATATAGAAAAAAAATGGTTATGGAGTAAACATACGTGTGACAACAACTCGGACGATACATAAAAAATCAGAATAATGAAAAAAAAGTTGGTTTCCCTATATACGTGTACCTGCAGTGTTAGTGTACGAGGCGCGATTATGATTTTCATTATGTTACTTGATATGAAAAATTGACAAAAAATAATATTTTACTTGTAAAAGTAAATCCTGAGCCTGTAATAGCTGCTCTTCTTGTTCCATTTGAATTAATAGAAACAACGCTGTCGCCTTTCTTGTTCTCATAGAATCATATGATATGAGCTCCATGTTTTGTGAACGTCTTTCTTAACTGTCGTATTAGACTGACCAGTGCATATCGCGCATGGCACTTTAAATGTATTTTAGCGCGAAAATTAACTTGCATATAGCTGGATTTATTGCCGTCGTAGTTCCATCTTGCCGCCTTCGTTCTTTTATTCGATGGCAACACGACGGGATTACGAGGTCTTCACGAAGTCGTGTTGTCATCGTAGGACCTTCGGGTAGCTTCGTGATTCATTCGTGTAGACATCGTAATGTCAAAACTGCCCGATGGAAACGATGGAAACACGAATGCAATACGATGTTCAAAGATGCATTCCCGGTGACATTACGATGGTGAGGATGGTGATATGAACTCAATATGAACCCTCAACATCGGACGCACCTTCGGGTATTTTTTAACATGTTAAAAAATTTAGAACCCTTCCCGAAGTTGTCCCCGAAGGCTAGAAAAAGTGGCCGATGGTTCTTCGATGGTTAAAGATGGCACTACGAATAGCCCGATCTGGATACGATCAGTCCCGATTTTGAAAATTTCCATAATCGTGTTGCCATCGGCGTAAAAATCGGGACAGTGTGACGCGGGCATTAACGAAAAAAGAAAATTGAAACAAAATATCCTGCTTATCATGTTTCTTTAAAACAAAAGTTAATATATTACACAAATTATTATTAATCATCATGGAAATCTATTTAAGATTATTAAATCATATTTCTGTGTGTAATTAATTATTTATCATTAATCCCGGTTAATATAGGGTGGGGTGTTATTAATACCCTGGTAATCAACCAATCAGATTGCATGAGACGAAATAATGTGTTATATTAGTTTTCTGTTTGTTTTCTTAAAAACGGGGTGCTGGACAGTTAAATGATTTTAGTACAATTTTGTCAAAAACAAGAAGTTACCAGTGTTCTAAAATATGTAACAATCATTTCATCAGAGATCCTAAGAATATCAGTACACAAGCTATGCTGATTCTGTATATCGGCTATTAAAATATCGTCTGCTTAAAATGTACCTGCTATTCTTCATCTCAAGTTAGATTTACAATAAAAAGTAGACAATCATCAGTAGCATAAAACAGAAAAGTAATAAAGCTACATAACTTTTTTGTCTTAGAATTATTATATTGGTTGATAATCAAAATTTTCTTCTATTGCCGGTAAGTGAGTGTTGGGGCTTTCTGTAATTAAAGAGTTTCTGCTGTTCTCGGTGAATTGCATCGGCATTGATATGAACTATGTAACTAAGAAGGATAATTCAAGCAACATGAGTGGAGGAGTCGTCGTAAATATGTGCTAATGGGTAAGGAAAAGCTGAATTTGGCGAGTTAAAAAATATATTAACACTTCTACCCAGTAGGATCTTCTTCATCCCTGGACTCAAATCTAACAATGAACCCTTAACTACGAACGAAATAAAAACATTATGACAAGATTTTACTTAACAAATATTTTTGTTTTCATTTCAAAGTACTTAAATATCTGTATATTGAAGTAGTTAAAAATCATTTCATCATTGAGGAAGACATTGATTTTTGAACAAAAATCCAATGTATCTACAGAAATTCCAAGATTTTTTAGTTTATCAAATTGTTCAGTGTTTCTCTGATTCACATTTTCAAATGTGTACTGCAAGGCAATTACATTAAAACGAGTTTCTAACTCGTTTTAATTTAATTGCCTTGCAGTACATATTTTAGAATTTTTAGTCATTGCCCTTTTTTAAGTGATTGTAGCATCGAATAATAAAAAATAGCCGTCTTTCAAAATCGATCGATTGTGTACAATTGCCTTGCAGACCTTCAAAAATGATATATAATAATATTCCTATATTATTTTTAGCGATTCGTTTAATTTTTTTAAGACGTCGCTATATTTTCAGCTATGCTTAAATTACAGAATTAACTATTCTAGGGAGGTAAATTTTTCAGTTGAAAGAAGCTTGAGAGAAGAACTTTCTTTCAAATAAGGTTCGATTTGTGGGCGCTTTCGAAAATATTAATATACAGTAAATACCTGTTTAGGTGCAAAATGAACCAACTCACTATTTGTTTCCTTCATTCATTGTAAATATTTTTTGGTTTATTTGTAGAATTCCTATTTTTTTTATTTTTTCGTTTAATCGTTTAATTTTCATTGCTGCAGTAAAGACGTATTGTTTATGCATCATACGCAAGTGAGTAAGATGTTTCAACTTGGCATATGTAATATGTACAACCAAAACGAAACATAAGTTCTAGTTTGATTTTTATTGAAAAAATATTCTGCTGTACAGTAATTATGTTCTTGCATTATGAAGATCTTTGCTAAAAATTTTGACACAGAACACACAATAAAACAAGATTGATATACAGCAGTATTCTTTACACCATAGCTATGTCGTAAATAAAGAGTGATGCAAATATGCAGTTCAAAAATAATTTTATCGAAGCTTTAAATAAATTCAGAAATTCAAACTGTACTAGTTTTTTTTTTTTTGCTGGTAACTGTCAGTGGTTATTTTTTATTTTTCAAATTCTAAAAATTAGTATGACTCATACTTCATTAATTAATCAAAAATACACTCCTTGTTGACTAATAATGAAGTGGTAGTTTAGCTCATTACTACGTAAAAGGGATTGCTATTATATTTTCCTGTTAATGTTGACTGTGTTTATATCAATTTCATTAGAAATGAACAACCATCCTTCAAAGTTAAGAAGGAAACATAATAATAATACATTACACCACTTTCTCTAATTCTTAGCCATTGATTTTTTTTATAAACGTGTGGTTCGATTAATCTTAGTCATAATTGCAATATGACCGTCATATGATCTTGCTTTCATCTTCTGTAGCTATTGTTAGGTCATGAAAAAGATGACTCCGATACATATGATAGAACGATATCATTGCAGATCATGGGAAATTAAGATAAAGTTTGCCTTCTTTGCTTCAAATTTATTAGAGATTATACCTCAGTAACGCTTGCATTTTAGATATTTATTTATCGTGAAGTTATTAAAATTTACAAATGAATCATTTCTTCTTGAAATGAACTTAAAAAAGCGGGGGAAAGGAGCTCGTATAAGACTTGTAAATGTAATGAGCTTATTTAGTACTATTTTAAGTCACAAACGATCGTAGACATAGATAGAAACATTACCTTGGCCTAATGTGAAAAAAATCTTCAAAATCTAGATCGCCCTCTAGGAGCTTTGATGATCTTCTTTCACATCTGCATCACTTGGTAGGGTTACATTACATTGGAATTTTCACTGCCCGTTTAATTTCTAAAATGTTTGAGAGAATATGCACTTGACAAAGGAAGCATAAATACATTTTCTTAAAGATACAGACTGGTCAGTATAATTTGTGATGTAGCTCATTTACGTCTTTTTAAACCAGTAAGGTCAAAACCTTTGCTTGAAAAAAAGAGGAAAGGGGAATTTTTAAAATGAGTATGTTTCTATTGAATCTTACAGCCACACCAAAACGGTTGCACTTAAAATGTATAGCTATAAGCAAGCATAGCAGGACCTTGATTTACAACAATACCTAAAACAACCTTCTGATAGAACAATACATAAAAATACTCTTCTGATATGGGACTGTTCCCACTTACTTTATATTTACATCACATTTGGCCATGTTTTACTGGGGATCTTAACATGATTCAACATGAACTTTTCGTAAAGGTGATATCGCATGGTCCTGAATTAAGAAAACCCCAACACATCATTTTCATTTTTAAACATATTTTATAAGAAGCTTTTATACAGTGATATGAAGGTTGTTACGACAAAATATTATTAATCTTTGTGTGGCCGTCATAGCAAACGTTGATCAATGAATATTTTGCTGACTACAAACGTTACCAAAATAACTCATTGAAACACAAGGCTTAAATGGATCGAGTGTTATTTTCACACTAGCAATCAAAGAATCAGATTGTAAGATTCTTGCATCAGAATGAATAATGTTTTTTTTATTAACTTATATAAATAGAAGATGGGGTGTGATTGCAAATGGGACAACTCTACACAAGATACCAAATGACATAGAAATTAACAACTACAGATCACCGTGCGGCCTTTAATAATGTGCAAAGCCCATACTGCATAGTCCATAGTCAGCTATAACAGACCCCGAAATGACAAATGTAAAATAATTGAGCGAGAAAACTGACGGTTCATTAATGTACAAAATTGAACGAAAAACAAATATGTAACACATCAAAAAACGACAACCACAGAATTACAGGCTCCTGACTTGGGACAGGCATACATATAGAGAATTTGGCGGGATTAAACATGTTAGAGGGATCCCAACCCTCCACCTAACCTGGTATAGTGGTGTAACAGTACAACACAACTCTATCATAAAATTGAGAATGGAAATAGGGATTGTTTCAAAGGGACGACAACCCGACTAAAAGGCATAACACAGCCCAATGTTACCAGCGAAAAAATATTGCACTCATATGTAGGCTTCCGTTGGCTCCTGAACAAAAGTGGGTATGAATTCAGCCTAATATGAGTAAAGGAACAAGTCGGTACGAAGAAGCGCAGTTGGTTCTAATGGGAAAGCCGATTGTTTGTTAAAGAACGCATAACAAATATGTGGTTAAACAAGAAATTAAGCATCTTGGTGATGTCAGCTACAAAAAAATGAGACAAGTCACCGATTTTATTAAGCAGAAAAAATATATTACTTTTTGTCTAAATATTATTATATTGATTAATAATCATGAAATCCTTTCTTTGGTCTTGGGCTTTCTGTAAATGAAAGCTTTTCAAGGGTGAACCGTGTCGGCTTCACTTATGTACTATGTAACTTAGAAAGAAAGTTCAAGCAGTACGATTGGAGGACAAGTCGTAATATGTGATAATTTGATCATGGGTTAGAAAGAGGAGCTAAAAAAATAAAATATGGACACTTCTGAACCAGTAGGGTCTTCTTCATTCTTGGACTCATATCTAACAATAACCACTTAACTACGAACGAAATATAAACATTACGACAAGATTTAACTTCCCAGACAGATTTTATTTTCATTTCTGAGAACTAGTGCTAAAATACTTGAATAGTGAAGCAGTTGAAAAATCTTTACACAGTCATTTCATCATTTAGGAAGACATTAATTAGCGAATAAAATGCCTACAAATCTATAGAAATTCTAAGATTTTAACGTTTATCAAGTGTATATGATAGCAAATTATTAAGTGGTTCTATGATTTCAAAGGAAGTTTAAATGGTAATTTTAAATGGGTGCTGCAAGGCAATCAAATATCACATTAAAACGAATTGAACATTTTTAAATTTTTAGTTATTGCCCTTTGACTACGCAGTTTTTCAGTGAATAAAATTGTGTTTAAGTGATTATTGATTCGAATAATTAAAATTTGCCGTATCTTAAAATCGATCGATTGTGCACAATTGCCTTGCAGACCTTAAAAAATCACAGGTAATAATGTTCCTTAATTTTTTCGAGCGATTCGTTTACTTTTTAAAACATCGCTATAATTTCAGCTACCAGGCTTACATTGTGGAGGTAATTATTCCACGTAGGGAAATCTATCAGGTTAAAGTAAACTTGAAAAAAGAACTTTATTTCAAATGAGATTCGATTTTTGAGTGCTTTCGACCTTCTTAATATACAGTAAATACCTGGTTAAGGAGCAAAATGAACTCAAACTCACTATGTCTTTCCTTCATTTACTGTACACATTTTTTGTTTGTATAATTCCTATTTGCTTTAAACATTACTCTTGCTTGCCAATCGTCACGACTTTTGTGTTGGGCTGCTTCTTTTTTCATTTAATTTGTATTGCTGCTAAACATGTATAATATGTACAATCAAAACGAAACATAAGTTCTAGATTGATTTTTATAAACTACAATACAAAAACTAAAAATACTTCAGCATGTACTTACATAAAGTACATTATACCAATAAAACCGTGGAAACACGAGGGATGTTTTAAAATAGAATGGTACCATTGAGAAAGCACCTCTAATGCACATTTTGAATGAAACAAAAAAATATTACTAACGATGGGTAGGAATAGAAATGGACAAGGAAATTGAACCCATGAATCTTTAAATAGAAAAGTAAATTAAAACAAATATTGTTTCTATTGTTTTTCTTCAGGTATAGATGATTTTAGTAAGGAAAGCACGGTGAGGAAAGACCGTCTCTTGGGCGATATTCATTTAATAATATATTTTTTTAAAAGCTGCTCGATGTTTCTTTTGAAAAAGACAACTGCTGTATTGTAATGGTGCTGTTGCATTACAAAGATCTTTGTTAGAAACATTGACACAGAGATGTTAATAGAAACACACTATAAAAACAAAATAAATGAAAGCAGTATTTATTAAACCATAGTTTTATATGCCTTAAAGAAAGTGTGATGATAATATACAGTTAAAATATGAAGGCTTTTGAACTTAGTTTCGAAATTCAGAAATTCAAACTGACTATAGTTTCTTGTTGGTAATTTTCTATTTTTCAAATTCTAAAAATTAGAATGACTCGTGGACTCATGCAGTATTTTCTAATAAAAAAATACACTCCATGTTGTCTAATTATGAAATGGTAGTATAGCTTAATACTACATAAAAGGATTTGATTATATTTTCCTGTTAATTTTGTGTTTATATGAATTTCATTAGAAATGAACAACCCTCCTTCAAAGTTTAGAAGGAAACTCTTGATTTAACAAAACATAACAATCAAGTTATAGTTCTTTGTTTATTTATTTTCAATTGGTTAAAATCATACACAATGTTTAAGTATTCATAATTCTGTGTATTGTCTTGAGTGTCCTTTAAGCCCCTGCCCTTGGTGACTCCTACATATGAACATTAATACTATTTGTTCATATGCATCAGCCACGAGGAAGGACTTGAATCACAAAGCTATTTTTATAATGGATGTTATGCTGCTTCTAGTGAATGGCCAATAAACACTAAACATACTGGTTTACGTGACTACATGTTTTATTAACTCAATTTATATTTCATTTTTTCCCGTTTTTTTTTTTCTATTCTTGTGTATTACTTTTTGCAATTGTTTAATATAAAAATCAATGTACTGACTAAATATAGTCCTATAATGGGTAAATAAAATTGATCTTATCTTATCTAATATATTAGGACCAATACATCATACCACTTTCTCTAATTCCTAGCCGATCTGTAATTTCCCCGACCAGTTGAATTGTTCTTAATAATCAACGTGTGGTTCTATTGATCTCAGTTCTTCGTTGGTCATGACCGTCATCTTCTCTAGCCATTGTTTCGTCATGAAAAAGTTGAAACCGTTACATACCACAAGTTAATAATTATTGTAGAACATTGGAAAATAAGTTAGAGTTTGCCTTTGCCCCTTAAATGTTATTAGAGATTACACCTAAGTAATGCATGCATTTAAGATATGTATACTCTCTTGACCTCGAATTTATAAGTGAGATCGCACCCAGTTTTTTGGGTGGGATTCGTGTTGCTTATTCTGTAGTTTTCTATGTTGTGTCTTGTGTACTTTTATTTGTCTAATTGTCTTTTTTTCTTTTTTAGCCATGGCTTTGTCAGGGTTTTTTTTATCTATGAGTTTGACTGTCTCTGGTATCTTTCGCCCCTCTTTATAAACGCTAACAAGTGAATCAACTCCAATTATTTCTTCTTGTAAACATAAAAATGGAAAAAGGAGCACGTAAAACACATAATATGTTAATCACGACTCCTGATTTCACTAGTAACTTTACAGGAAAACTTATTACAGTGAAACCTGGCTAAGCCGAATCCTGCATAAACCAAAAACCTGTATAAAAACATATTCTAAAGCCCGTCATGTCAAATTGTATGCGTTGTGAACCTAATAAAACCGAAAATCGGTCAAAACCGAACAAAATCTTAAGTCCCGAACAGGTTTGGTTTAACAGGTTTCACTGTATTCTATATCTTTTAGGTCTCTTGATTGTTCCACGGACAATGTCGTCCAGTAAAATCGGAACCTTTGCATAAGGAAAAGAGGAAATTACTTCCAGTTCAGGTTAAGAATAAAGGAATTAATGCAACCAGCATAAGCAACGTTCAACATCACTAGGTAGTAACATCTAAAATTCCACTTTATTTTCGAAATCAGTCTGTTCCTATTGTATCTTACAGTTACACCAAAACCATTGCACTTATAATAATTAACCATAAGCAAGCCTTGCAGGACCTTGACTTACAATACCTAAAAAAAAGAATTTTGTCTACAAAAATGAATTTTGTCATCACAAAATTGAAGTTCTCATTAAACAAGTCTGTAAGACAAAAATGATTTTGTTATGACAGAATTGAATTTTGTACAAAACCACAAGAGTCCCATTCGGCGCCCCGTACGTAGTGGTATTAACTATATGTGGATTCTAAAAAACTATAAAGTACTTCTGGATAATTTTAAATCTCCATCTTTCTGAAATTTGTTCTATCAAAACTTTGGATTTTTCAACCTTGTATACCACCAATCCCCATTTGAAATTATAAAATCGTCTACAAGAAATAATCTACAATTCTCTTCAACATAAAAGTGGTAGCATACGCTATAAATGTTTTACTTTTGAATACCGTACGGCATATTTTGTAAAAAAAAAAAATGAACGAAAAGTAAAACATGCTACACAGAGGTAAAAGTGATCGGTATGCTGGATTTTCTCATTGACAACATATTTGTTAAATTTGGAGACTTTTCAACAAATTATCTGCATTCCTATGAGAACGAACTGTAAGCCTGTCCTTGTCGAGCTCTTCTTATTTTCATATGAACCGGAGTTCCTTCAGATACTTGTCAAAACCAAGAAGATCATAGAAGGCAGATAATTAAATTTAATGTATACCTCGAATTTGACAAATGCGGTCATCTCAGTACCAGAATCTATGACAAAAGAGACGATTTTATTTTTGAAATTATCCAATTAATCCAACTTAGTAGTAATAATGTGGATTTGTTGTCAATAAAATGGAATTGTATGCGACTATCATACAAGTGAGAGGTTAAGCTAGCTATAAACCAGATTTAATCCCCCTTGTCTACATAGGAAAACGCATGTATCAAGTTTTGTCATTTGAATTTTCCTCGGAAATCGGTATTTTTTGTGATTTTACTTTTTTAATTATTTTTCGTTGGATGATAATTTTCGTGTATTTCGTTGTTACACAAGTTTTCCTCAACCCATGCAAATTGGTACCAACGAACATAAATGAATACACAGTATGCCATTTCACCTGCGTATAGGGTATATTTCCCAACTCGTTTTTGGTATTTAAAAGAGCTTGTAACTGCTACTCAGACTTTGACAAAAGTCACCAGTGTCTGAACAGAAAGTTGATGAACCATTGTTATATCAAAGAATGTCTAGTCCTTTTTTCTTAATAGTTCATCAGAAGATACCAAGATCTTGTTGATAAATATTCCGTATCAATTTCCCAAATAATACACAATGGTCTAGTATAGATTCCAGGTACTGACGTTGTTTATTATCTTAATAACGTGTTATAGTATTCTTTTACTGTTTAGTCTAAAAAAAAATTAAATCCATTTGAAATGGCTCAATATTTATAGAGCCCGTCATTGTGTTATTGAGCTATGGTATTTTTTTGTATTCTCGTGTTTTATTTTTGCTAATGTGCTCTGTCAATATGCCTTTTTGCTTTTCTTTGTTGACATATTTTTTGTTATAGATTAAGATATTAACACAATGTTGACTGCTGTTCCCCTATTTTTGACATTTTACCTATTATGTCTGTTCTGTGCACACATTATTACCAATATAATGGAATTGTATGCGACTGTCATACAAATGAGAGGTGTAGCCAGCTATAAAACCAGGTTTAATTGACTATTTTCTACACAAGTAAATGCCTGTATCCAGTCTGGAATATGACAATTGTTATCTATTCGTTTGACGTGTTTTAGCTTTTGATATTGCCATTTGCTTATGGACTTTCCGTTGAGAATTTCCCTCGGAGGTTGATATATTGGTTATTTTACCTTTATGTAACTAGTCCTCGTCACTTTTACTTATTACCCTGGTATCTTTGTTGTTTTTCTTTTCATTTGATATAAATCGCAAAAGTTCGAATATTTTTTTTTCTCTGATGTTGCTTCTTTGGCCTTCAACATGTTTGTGAATATAAGCAGCCATTCTAAAAACGTATCAATGGACATATACAAGCTGCGGATGTAGAGATTGTACCATGTATCCCAGTAAGGCAACACACTCTCGTGGACTTCAACCACATGAAAGCTCTTGTGAATATGGGAGGATAGGACAAGATGTTAGATAAGAGAACTTAATATGCTTCCTTCAGAAAGAAACAGCTGAGTCTCTTAATAGAGATATTTCAACTATTATAATTATGAATGAATATAATTATGAGCATGAATTTTTTTAAGTACGCTAAACGTTTATGGTGTTTTGATGTTATCATTCCCTTAAAATCGTGATATAGGTAGAAGTTATAATGTCTTACAGAATAATGCCAAATTTAGAGTGATTGGCATGCTGCTGGTTCATAAACTGGAAAACCTAGGGGTACTTTGTTTTGTGTAATCCTTGTCATATTTGCTAAATCATCATTTAAAACCACTAAGTACGTCACAGAACTAAGTCAGCACGTCAGAGAGTTACAACACAACCTCATCTCAATCCTCAGATTGCGCGCGAGCTCTCCAGAACAAGTTATGAACAGTTGTTGTTGTTATTGTCCAAATACAATTATTAGTAGATCTTAAAAGGTAAAGTTACTGCATTTGAAATCTAGACGTTTTGCCGTTCTTATACCAATTTGACTAGACGATTGGTGTCGATGTCATATACGTTTAAATGCCCTCAAATGAAATACTGTTTGCTTTTCAGATAAATTTACTTAAATTAAGTTAAGTGTGCATCGGCGTCATGTATCTAGCGAAACGCAGACGTTAACGTAAATGAACATTTTGGAGTGAGACCTATGATGCTTAGAACATGAATTTATATGAAGGGACATACTATGTATTTGAATTAATGCCACACAGTTCCTTCAAACACCTGGCAAAACCAAAATCAAATAAATTCACATTGATTTCTATAGATTGTATAACCTTACAGTTCCACATAATGGCAGTCATGAAAAACGCTAAAATAATACTGTTTTTATATTTGTTAATCATTTAAATTGCATGTCAAGTCTACTCCTGTACTGTGGACAATATATGCAATTCATTCATGCAGATAGATCTTTAACTCCACCGATTTTATCTGGGTTAATTGAACTTTTTTTACTTAGTTTTTCTTTCTCTGTTTTCCTTCAACTTTCAAATTAATTATGTCAATGACTGCAATTATGTTCAACTATTTTACCCATTCAACATGAACACGCAATATTTTAATTCATGAAACTTATCAAAATATAAAAGTCCAAAATACGGTGTATAATTATTTGTTACGTATCACTGATCTTACAAGGGTGTAAAATATCAATGAAAATAACTTTTGTTTAAACATATATCATTTGTATTGTGACTCTTACAAAATATTAGAAATTATTATAAATTAAGGAATGTATCTCCCTCATGCAAAGCTCTGATTCCTTTCACGGATTTGGCTATACTTTTTGGACCTTTTGGATTATAGCTCTTCATCTTTTATATAAGCTTTGGATTGCAAATATTTTGGCCACGAGCATCACTGAAGAGACATGTATTGTCGAAATGCGCATCTGGTGCAAGAAAATTGGTACCGTTAATTTTATTACGACCACTAGGTCGATGCCTCTGCTGGTGGACTATTAGTCCCCGAGTGTATCACCAGCCCAGTAGCCAGTACTTCGGTACTGGCATGCAAATACGGATTTATTGTGTTATTAAAATTTGCTGTTACAAAATATTAGAAAATATTATAAATTAAGGAATGTATCTCCCTCATGCAAAGCTCTGATTCCTTTCACGGAAATGCGCATCTGGTGCAAGAAAATTGATACCGTTAATTTTATTACCGTCTTTATATGTATGCTGCACTTGGGGTTTTCTCAAGATAGATTGATATACATGCCTCGGAGCCCAGTGGTCTTAATAGTAGTTCATCTACTAATACGAGGTAGACTGTATGTTTTTTCCTCGTTGCTCGAAGCTTATGGTTAAGCTTTTTGCTTGTAACACCTATACGAGTTAATGTTTTATGACATTTAAAACTGCATTATAAGTGTTCTTTTTGTGTTGAATAATGGTGCACATGCTTAGAATAATACAATACCATTATTGACCAAAAGTGTAATGGAGGTTGACAGTTACCTGATATGGAATCAAAAATGTACTGTATGCGTTTCGATAGCCGAGGATTATAAAGTGCTGTGAAAGTCTACATTTAGATATCTTATTTAAAAAAAAAAAACGAACCTATTATGAGAAATATTATTCATGTCTTTACTATTAAACTTTATATGTATTTCTACTGTTCATAAAGAAATGTTCAAGGTTTTTTGATCTCATACTAGATAATATTGAATTTGATCTCATTCTAGATAATATATATTCGATCGACCTTTATATTGTAATCCAAATGTGTTGTATGGTTGATAAACTACTGTGTGATATCATTTTATAAATGCTGAAAATTTTATTAATTTTAAACTTGTGACCATTAAAGTTATTAATGTATATATAACCGTATAATGTACTTCTAAAATGAAGTATAAGTATCACGTATTTATCTTTATTATTTGCTAAACTAGTAGATTTTAATCCGTTCGTTTTACAATCGATTTGGTTATATTTAGGCATGAGAAATGTTTTGTAAAAAACTTTACAGTGGATACCTTTGAAATTAACTGAAGGTGTTATTGCATTCAATATTTTTAAAATTATTGTTTTGTTGATAAAGTATGTATCAAATTACATTGTTGTGTAAATGTTCTTGTGTTATGTTATTATTTGTATATAAATTTTGAATATTTGAATTAAGCTGAAAGAAGTAGCCCATTTACTCAGTCTATCACTAGCCTGCCAAAACAGGGTGTGTGGTTTCTCCCCAGACACTTTTGCTTTCTCCGCCAATGAAAGATACCGACTGCCACGATATAGCAAATAGGGCTGAAAAGGCAGTGATCTGTTGTAGAGTTTTCACTGGCTCAGACGTACTTATAACTATAATTATTTTCTGTGACTGTATCTTGCATTAATTTGTAGGATTCTTTTCTATAGACAATTGAGCTGATCTGTAACAATAACATCTCCATGCCTTATCTATCATGTACTGTAGTACGACGCTAGATTAAAACTGACGAGGAAAGGTAACATACGGCCACCGAAAGCTTTATTATTGTGAAGCCCAGGTGGTCGTGTGGTCTAGCGGGACGGCTACAGTGCAGGCGATTTGGTGTCACGATATCTCAGTAGAATGGGTTCGAATCCGGGCGAGGGAAGAACAGAAATTTGCGAAAGCAAATTTACAGATCTAACATTGTTGGGTTGATGTTTAGACGAGTTGTATAAGTTATATATACAAATACAACAATGAAAGTCAAAGTCAGTCGTTATGTAAAACTCATCAGAGATATACCTTTATATTTTAGTAAGCCAGATGTGTATTTGTTATATCATGACACTCGAATTAAAACAATTGGTTTTTATTTTACGGATACGAAGTTGAATAGCTCTAAAACTTAAAGGCCGAAAAGTTTGGCCAAATGTGGTCAAGGTAATCTTTGCTTAGGGTAGAAAACCTTATATATAGCGCACCGAATAACTCGTCATTTTATGCACAGTACAAAAATGAAATGTCAATAATTTGTCCCAGTGTCAACACAGTGTTGACTAGTGGGCTGGTGATACCATGGAAGACGAACCCGTCCAACACCATTAATTGTAAAAATTCATATAAGATATACCAGTGCTTATATCTTAGTATGTAAGCTAAAATGTATGTGTGTTGTAACAATAAATGAACAAATGTATAATATCTTTTATTATACATTGTATTAGATAGATCTGCGATTGGAGGTTTCACAAAATGACTGACTTGTAGACACAGTTTACATAATAGTGCTTGTCTTTAGTTATATCTTATATTTATTTCTCATAAAGGGAACTGGTGTTGATGGTGGATCTTCGACTGTCTTATTTTGATATATTCACAATATTTTGACACTTGGGGCGCCAAGTGTAACTGTTTATTGTTAAATACTGTATATTGACACCTAAATGTCCTTTGGTTATTATTTTGTCTCATTGGCGTATACCACACATCTCCCTTTATTTATTAAATTGGTAACTTTTTTGTCAATTTTTACAGCGGTGTATAAAGTATGAACAACATTTCGCCGAGGCCACGCTTCATCCAATATGGCAAACATTCAGGCAAAACAGTGGTTTTGTATCAAACCCGAAACTATCCATAACATATTTATTTTCCTTTCTTATAATTTTAAAATTTAAAAATATTACAAAATAAATAGGGACAATAGAAGCACTCAAAATAATTTCCTCGGAGTTCAGAGGAACTCAAGGTTAAAATAACCTCTCCGCACTGATTAGCTGACCTTCATATATGTCGTCAAATTTGTTTACCGGGATTTAGTACTCTGAACAGAATAAACTTTCAAAATCAGCATATAAAAATTAATATAATCGTATGCCGATAGCTCATTCGGTCTAATACGTATGGTAATTTATACTTCGTAGGCCATAAAATCAAGTAATCGTGCGATTAGACAAATCAGTCATTACCATTGACGTTGTTTGTAATGCACCTCAGAAATAGATATTACGTACATCCAAAATTAATCTTATTCTAAAAAAATTAAAAACTTTTAAAAATGAATTCACTCAGTACGGTTAGCATTTCTCTCTGAACTGTAACAGTGGAGAAAAAAATATTTATGAGTCATTTAAATTATAATAATAACCCTTAACATGTCGGTTAAAAGCTGATGGACTCTTATAATATGAAAATTTTGAGATGTTAGAATATACGAATATCAGATATCGGAGAGGTTTGCATTGTGTGTGATGTAAAATGTTGACTAGTCAGAGATATCTTCAAGGCCGCCTTGTTTTGTTTGGCTATGTGAGACATACAGTTATACGCAATCAATTTTTGGTTGGATTTAAGCATATTTTTCAAAAAACTCACGAATACAATTCGTGTACATGTGTTATTATAATATTTAAAGGAGACAAAGTAAGACTTGTTCTCCTTGAAAGACCAGTTTTCAGTTTTACAAGCAATACTGAGCTACAGTACTGTAAAGTAGTGTAGAGATATTAAATTGACAATAGTATAGTAGAATCAGGCCCGTAGCCAGGAATTTCCAAAGGAAAAAAAGGGGGGTATTTGGATTCACGAACTCAACTTTAACAGTCACAATTCGAATAGAACGTTGACTTTAACAGTGCTTATTTGTTTTCAAAGGGCCCCGTGACTACGGGTATGAGATGAGAATAGAATAGAATAGAATAAAATATTTAGTTTTCCAAATTACAGGGCTCATAAAGAGCATATTAAATCAAGTTCAATGATTTAAGTAGTATACATAGACTGCAAAGCTAAACACATACAAATAAATTGAAACATTAATATTACAAATTATCCTTACTTTTTCTCTATAATTTCTATACTTAAGGAAAATAAAATGCAACATCTATGGACATAAGAAAGCAAACATGCAACTGGTCATCTAGGATATCATAGCATATGCATCGTTTTTGAAAAGACGATCAAACTCGACAATTAGAAACCTGTGTTCTCGGCAAAATTTGGTATTCCAAATTATCCATAAGCGACGTACAATCAAAACGTTAGTTAACGTTATGACCAAATACTTTTTTTCGTATGTTAAATTAAAAATCACATATTAAAAATTGTACATAGAATGAAAGCTAATTTCCTGTAATAAATGACTAGAATTGTGTTGATTAAAATATATGTGTGAGTAGTTTATGGTGAGGAAAAACAACAATCCCTCATTGTAACAAATTTTAAGACGAATCATCCTTTTATCCATCCTTCCTTGTGAAATCTACGGTTTATTTCTTCCTCTTAAGGGGCTCTCCAAATGACTAACACGTCTATTTTCGTTTCGGTGAATTAATTGCCTTATATGAATGTCGTAAACGTAGATCTAAAATATGAATAACTTATAATAATATAATAATTATCATATTATGTAGGTGGCTGAGTAATGTTTTAACGAGAAAAGGTGTACTTTTACATCAGCAAAATAAAATTAAAATCATTGATAAAACGGATATCATATAGCTTGAATAGTACATCTTATATTGCAACCGTTAAGTCCTTTAACCGGCACAAGTCGTGGTATTCACTCTCATTTATTTAAAGTTTAAAGAAAACGCTTTTCTCATATTTTGACCATTTACTTTTTTTATATAATTCAATATAATACCGTTATTGCCTTCGGAATAATTTAAAGCTAGTCGAGTCAGCAAATCTGAATTTCATAACCGATTCCTATCAAGTATCTTATATATCTTCAGGCTATATGGTTTAATAGTTATTTTAAAGTGTTTGATCTTTTTAATTCTTATTTGTAATTTATAGGTGAGGTGACCGTTTAAACACCTGTATTATGTTAAAAGTCAAAGTTTCTATAAATCTTTATTCGACGTATTCGAACGACAATTTTCAAGATCACACAATTACTGTCAACAGTTTGGCCTTGTATATTTTATTTACGTGAATTGTTATACTTGTTTATTTCAATAAACAGAAATAAACAACTGCATATGAACCCACGTATACCCTTTGTTTATCAAATATTTTGTTGATAGCATACCAAGTAGAACTGACATGATTTTGTTTTAATTTAAAATTTTAAAATCGAATGTAATTAGAATTTCGAGGTTATTTTAATTTTGTTCCATACAAAAACATAAAGCATAAAATTAGGATTTTTTTTCAAACCAAAAATTGAAATGATTATTGCATGCGTTGATAACATTTCAACTGAAAATACTCTATAAAACTTTATATATAATCAAACTTTAATTCATCTTTTGTTAATACCAAGGATGTGTATAGTAACTATACATATCCTTGTTAATACACACAATTTAAAAAAAAAATTTGAAGATAGAAAATATTGTAAATAACCTGTCACAGTCTCAACTTTTTAAGAAAGTAAAGAAACTCGAGCTCGCCTACAAAGAGTAGGGTTGAGGGTTACATTGGTGCGACATGTTTTCTAATATCACTTACATTTGTGCTGAAAGGCCGACAATACACTATCTATCGAACCTCATTTTAGTTCATCTTTCTTTCCCACAAACCATTTCTAGCCATTTCCATCATTTGGCACATGTCCGTCGTCCGTGAACTTTTACAGAATAAAAAGCTACAACCAAGCTTGGCCATAATAATCTTTATGTTATCAAGTTTTGAATTGCGTTTGATAAACCCACCTAACCAACAACCGTTATAGATAGAGAATACTAGTACCTGACTGGACAAACGTATTTGTTCTGGTAAGCTCTATCTACTGTGTGTTTTAACCCAAGAAAGAAGCAAAACGTATATAAAAAAAAAGATCAAGATCTACAAATAATTCAATTAAATTGAAATTGGCAATAGACTCCAGTAGTTGCGGCTCTTAAATCACAGGGTAAACCATTTTGTTTCATAATGGCTTGTTATTTGAAAACTTTCAAGGATAGACAATTCTCTGACCAGTCAAAATTATCAGGAACAAGATTTAGTTAGAATTCCTAAATGCATTGTACAAGTTTTATGCTAAATTGTCAGGTGTACGATAGATGCTCCGTAAGCTGTTGTTATGGCATGTTCTTTTATGCATATGACTACCCCTTTAATAAACATCTAAGGTTATATTTTATATCTGCAGTCTTAAGTGTGTGTGCACTGAATGATAAGACGGGTATTTTTTCAGATCTCTGAATATTTTATGAAGGATTTCCATTTATGTCTCTGATACTTTATTTCAATAAAATTTCAATTAAATTTTAAATACATGTATCATTACAGAGAGCCTTCTTAAACAAACATATTTACCTATTGACAATGTATTTGTTCAATATATTATTTTTCTTGCCTTTATTTTCATAATTTTGTTCCCGTTTCAAAGTCATGCGTCGCGCTTTCGCACTGAAGTTGTTGTTCGTATTCTATTTTTCTAGATTGACTGTAAATCAATTTATTTGATAAAATTGTTAATTAAACGACTGAATTAAACAGCAACTGAACATCATAAAATCAACAAGATAGCACTGAAAGTTTTCTAGGATAAAAGGCCGGCGCAATTATTTATTTTTTTGTATTATCGATATTACATTTCTTCTCTGTCAATATAGTGTACGAATTGCATTATAACTACAACTTTGAAACTACAAACGAAATTGTCTTCAAAAGAAGGCAACATAGAAGACATGTGCATGGATTTAAAATATTTTGCACCTACCCCATTATGCATATTTTTTGTGGGAGCAATATCCAAGAAACATAGAATTTGAATTGCTGGGTATAGGAATTAATTATTGCACTGAAAATTTTCGAAGAATTCTATATTACTATATTTGGTTATATGAAACCAATAATAAATTTTACCACAAACATCGGTTGTACTCTGTTTATATTACGAATTAAAGCTTTAAACTCACGATAAGCCCAGTTGTAATACATTGATCAGAGTTAAATCTTAACCAGTTTCATCTACCTTTAACCAGTTGCATTTCATTTACAATTAAACTGACATAACTCAAGACTGCGCTTTTTTACAGTGCAAACTTGTCTATTACGAGCTAAATATATCACTTAAATATCTTTTTTGGGGTCAAAAACGTGTGGTATTGTTACGTAATTTGCACATCTTATAATGACAAATGCACATCATATAATGTCGTTTCCATGCAAATCATATGACAAAAAGTGCACATCATATAATAGTGTTTCAATGCACATCATGTAATGTCGTGTCCATGCACATCATATAATGCCAAGTGCACATCATATAATTACAAGTGCACATCATATAAAGGCAAGTGTACATTATAAATGACAAGTGCACATCATATAATATCGTTTCCATGCACATCCTATGATATCGTTTCAATGTACATCATATAATGACAAATGTACATCATATAATGACAAATGCACATCATATAATGACAAGTGCACATCATATAATGACAAGTGCACATCACATAATATCGTTTCCATGCACATCATATGACATCGTTTCCATGCACATCATATAATTACAAGTTCACATCATATGACAACATTTCCATGCCGACATCGTATAATGACAAGTTCACATCATATAATGACAAAAGCACATTATACAATGTCGTTCCAGGCACAAAGTGTGCAGGAAAAGATACACCATATATTTGGAACATTACATATTATAGTCGTAAAAGAACATCTTAGTGTGATACTGGATATAATAAGGCACTTCTAGCGTAAAACATTACTAAGTCATCGATATGTAGCATGGGTCCAAATCTGCATCGCTATAAGTATAGACGAAAAAGATGCGGACGATAACAAAGGAACGTTCGAAATTCGTTAGTTGAATGGAAGTTTTAAACGACGAAACGACGATAGTCCACAAAACTCTACACAGAAAACTAAATACTGAGCAAAACGATCGCCACCAAAATCCTGGATGAGATCATGTACTCTAGAAGGATAAGCAGTTCCAGCACCACACATGGCACCCGTTGTGTTGCTCGTGCAAGTACATATCCAATGATAAGTCTTCGGTAATGTCACAATGGATGAAAAGAGGACAGGATTGTGGTTATAACAGTTGGCACGTATCCGTAGGCATATGCTACATAAATATGTCAGAACGGTCAATTAACTCGTGATGGCTTCCGTAAAACGAAGGGATTGACAATATGATACTATCAAAAATCTACCATCAACACCAAATTGTGATGGATAAAACACTAATTAACGATCATTAACCGGCTCATCAACAAGTGGCGAAGACGAACTAGTATTGTTGATCTGTTTGATTGTAGACAAGCATTGCGTGTTTTAAAATGAGACAAGCAACAAAACACGGATACAAAATAAACAACTGAACCAGTTTCTATCTAATAAAAATGTTTTAGCAAAACTTTTCTTCATAGTTTAACTTATGTCAGCATAGCAGAACTGAAGTTTAAATGCAAGAACATATGCTCAAAATACACGTTAGAGTTAAATGTTCATCAAAGATTTTGTATATATGTATTATAAATGTAAAACTGCGTTCTGCATAACTTGAAATGAAACCCAGTTACCGGGTGCATGCACATTTAAAATAAAACATGAATGAAAAAAGTAAGTGATATAATTTACTTAAAATGAGTCTATCAAATATCGTAAACTGTACGGTAAGTACAAGTATAATGGTAAATGTCACTAACTTTTCATCCTTGAATAAATCTTAAAAGGTGAAAAAGGTATTTTTTGACATTTTCTTTACATTATGTAAAGTTAAACAGCTGTTTCGGACAACAATCAGCTGATTGCCGCGGGTGTGTTCATTACCATTGTGAATAAACCAATCAAATTAAAGAAGGCTCATATATGGGCGAACATTAAAAGTTAATTCGGCGTAGTAAGTTTTAAAATTGTCAGCGTTTTGATACAATGGAAAGGTGTGCGACTATGATTGACTACCCATGGACGGACCCCACTTTGGTTAACCTCGTGGCCCGGCTTCGTAGTATATAAGCCATGTGGTTTCAGAAACAGCTGATCCGGCCAAGAACTAGCTGATCCAATGCGAAACGACAGCTCGCATATAAAACAAAAGGACTTACAATTTAATGAACTGTTTGAATTAAATTATACAAAAAGTGATTAAACATAAAAGGTACGTACATATTGTTTTAGTTTTCGATTTCGTCCGAAATTTGAAGCCGGTAAATATATTATTCTTCGATTTCTATATTTTCTTAAGTATTTCTTGCTTGATTTGAATCAGTTGATAGTTACTTTCAAAACCACTGTCTGCTTTTTAATGATATTCAGCTTTAACTTTACTGAAAATCTGATGTTTTAAGAATACATACGAGCTTTCTTATTTTTATGTTATTTGAATTCATATTCGTTGAGGTAACACAACATTGAAAAAGTTCCTCTATCTACTGTAACATATAACATTTATATTATACTTAACTATACTGTATTAAAACAATACAATGCACTTGTTGTCTGCTCTATGGTCGGGTTGTTGTCGCTTTGACACATTCCCCATTTCCTTCCTCAATTTTACTTGCCATTAATGATGCTTTTATAGCAGGTCAGTTTACTGTACTACTTCTTCAGACATTTACCGATAGTTGGAATGGAAATTAATTACGCAATTTATGCTTGTAGCACCATATATATTACCGTTTAAGCTTTATAATATGTGTATGTTTCTATATTTAGCCTTCAATGTGTTAATTTTGTATATATTTTTTAATTTCAGAAATGGAACTTATCAAATTTGTAACATGTTGCTGTCTTGCTTCCATCTTATTGACAGATGTCATACTGGCATCTCCAACTAGATCACGTGACATAATTGAAGCTGAACGTCTAGAATATGCTATCGAAGAAGGTAAATAATCTTTATATATATGTTTCATTATTGTACAATTTAAAATGTTGCAATAGAATTTTATTTCTCTTGAATAAAGACGGAAATAACCTAATTGATCATTGTCGTTTGTCATGCAACGTATTGTTACTGAAAAAACAAAAGATATAACATGCATTTGTCAATGAGATAGCAACCAAAAAATTTTATAAAACTAAATACGTCTGGTATGTACTTTGTGAACTGCTTTTTGTCTCCAAGTCGTTTCCCGAGTTTTGCCACGGTATTGTCGCTTGTATTCGACTTTGAGTTTGAATACTCGCTACATTCGCATCTCTTTTATACCAGTCGTGATGCCAGTTTTTACATACCAGTACGATTAAGTATGATTACAGGCAATTCAATGTTCATTAAGAATAACGCAAGCACAAATTCCGTATTGTTTCTATTAATCTTTATATATATACATACTTTTTTTTAGGTTTATCAGTATATAGGACTGAAAAGAAAAGACGACGAAGACACCGTCGCAGAACGAATTTACTCATTGAAGCAATGCGCATGTGCCGTAATTTCCGACATTACCCACGAAACAGAATACCTGAGCGATGCAGGGACATGATTTTTAGGCAAGACGACCGTCGGAGGGGTCACAATGGACCAACAATTGTCATTATAGAAAAATAGATAAATGCACTGACACTTTTTGGAATAAACTCAGGAATTTTATACCAAGTCGGCAAAAAGGATCAAACATCAAACTGTCGAAGATTTGCATCGGAATATTACAATGAACAAAAGTGCGATTAAAGCTGTATTATAACAATGATATATAAAACAAAACGTGGCAAAGGAACAATACATTTGTTTCAGTTCCTCTTGCTTGAATGCCTGTATGTATGAATGTATTTTTACGAATGAATGCAGGATCGAGATTTCTCTACTTTCTTATGTCCTCTTGTCGGACTTACTTTTGGGCCCAAAGTAAGTTCAATTAAAAACTCACCAAGTGATGAAAAAATCTCGATCAATGTATGAATGGGTTTGAGTTGTAATTTATTCAGGAACAGAGTTGATACGAGCATGTAAGTATATGTTTCAGGAGTTGGTACAAGAGATGTAGTGGTATGATGCATGAAATTGATACAAAGATTTGGTACAAAAATGTTCGGAATATTATACTTTTATTCCTTCAATGTAAAATAAGTAAACCTAAAAAAAAAATCATGACTTTTAATTGCTGATCTCGATCAATTTGAATGATAGAGAAGATAAAATGGTCAGATTTCAAGGATTGAGAATATTATCTGGTAGTTGGTGCAAATACGCACATCATTTTATATTCATAAACTTTCTGTCTCTCTAGCATTTTACATCAAACATTTGTGCAATATTTTTCTCATGTGAACTTTTGAGGAGTGTATTATATAATTGTAATTTCTGCAATATTTGCAGTGATAAAATGGCCAAATTTTATAGATTATTGATATTTTGATATCAAAAATCATATTTAATTTATTAATAAAAGTTTTTTGAAAACTGCTCTTGTGATTGTATTATTCCATTTTATACAAGCATCATTTCGACAGTGGGTAAACAGCAACAGCGAATTGCAATATCTTATCAATGTAAATATACGGAGATATAATTCACAATGAGACAGCTGTCGATCAGAGACCCGATGAATAGGATGTTACAATTATGGGTCAGGCTACAGATTTCAATATTGAGCAAAACCATCACCAAAGAGAAAACTATGAAATTTTCCCGGATGACAAATATTAACAAAACTTATAGAGAAAGACAACGGCTTTATTAATGCTAAAAGAAAACACATTAACTATCAACAACCACAGGCTCCTGATTGGCACCTGACCTTAAAACATATTGCGGAAAATAAGGCTCAGTTCTTACATGGAATACAGTTATAAAAGCACAACATAATAACTTTAAGAATCTGTTGGAAAAGAAAAAAAACACAAAAATCTTTTCTTTATTTACCGTGATTTATCGCGAACGCTCAAATACAAAATTCGGAAAACCAGGGATGTATAAATCCTCAACGAACTATACCAACCAAAAGGGACATAAAAAGACGAATGTGTGTGGTAGGAGCAAAAGAAATGACACCAACGTTCAAAAAAATACTTGGCTTCTATATATATATATATATATATGAATTTATATAAGGCAGATGTGGTGTATTAAGACGGCACTAAGACGGTACCCTAAACGAAACAAAAACAAAAGACATCTCAAAATCAACATAGGATCTTGAACTCGAAATGTCTCCATAGAAACATCAAGGTTCGATAATGAAATTAAACAGAAAATAATAATTATGTTTACTTATATATTATATATATTAAGAAAGAGAGAGAGAGATTGTGTATATATACATTCCGCATACATTTAAGCACCAGAAAATGAATTGGGAACGAAATAGTTTGCAATGTGTCAGGCAAAAGTTTGAATGTCCTTATATTACCTCCAATGTGTTTGTGAGTCTAGGCAGCCTTTTCAGTAACATACCATTGGACACAAGGGGGAGATTTGTTACAAATAAGCCATATCCACCAGTTTTTGTGATTTATTTTGTTTCATTATACAGTTATATATGTATAACAACTTGGTCATATCTTTTCTATTCGACAAGAAGATATATTATCATGGTATACTAGGACTACATAGATATGGGAAGATGTGGTATGAGTGCCAATGAGACAACTCTCCATCCAAATAACAATTTATAAAAGTAAACCATTATAGGTATTGATAGTATTTGCTCCAAAAAAACGAGTGAAGGACCTTTCAAACTTGAATCTCAATTTTGGTGGAAACATTGTTAGTGATGCTGAATGCGTAAAAAACCTAGGCATTTATTTTGAGAAAACTTTGGCAATGGACAAACAAATTAGTGCTGTTTCAAAATCATGTTTTAATCAGATTAAAAACATTGGACGAATTCGACCATATATTACCGAAGAAGCATGCAAAACGTTAGTATGCTCTCTGGTAACCTCTCGTTTGGATTATGGGAACGCATTACTTTATGGACTCCCAGCAACGTCTATTCAAAGATTACAAAGAGTCCAAAACACAGCAGCCAGGGTCATTACACGGAAGAGGAAGTACGACCACATAAGGTAGCAATACACAGTTAGGAGTTTAGTTTCGCATTATGGCCCCTGTGGATTTTTCAAACAGGAAAGTTAGTGTGTAATAAAATTCATTTTTAGACAGCTGAGTACTAATTTAGCCTTCAAAGATGGTTTATAAGAGCATCAAGATTGTTTTTAACATGTTTTATGGGCTATTTTCTGTTTGACAATCCGTATTTTCATAGCTTGACCGGCCATCGGTCCAGAAATTAATGTAATGTTTACAAACACTTTTTTTCTACACGAAGTTTTTGACGCAATTTTACAAAAAATTGAGACGAAAGACATATGATTTTCATTGGATCTACTGAATGCTATATGTACACAGTTTCAGAAAAGGCATCACTTCAAGCGATTGAAATTCTACTTTTAGCCAAATTTTGGGGAAATATGTGACATCTTTTCCCCCCTTTTTGCAATATTTTACAGCAAATAAGTGCAGATTGTTGTCATGGATACACCCCAAAGAAATTATATTTTACCATTTTATATACTGGATATAAAATCTATGGAAGATTCTGATTACATACATATGCACATATATGACACAAACAGTAAGCTTAGTATTGCAAAAAAGCAATGAAAAGGGGATGGTAAAATTTATGAGGGCAAATTTTAATATTTTTTCCTAACTGTTTATTGCTACCTAACACCGATCCTCAAGTCTCTCCATTGGCTGTCCGTAACATATCGATGTCAGTATAAACTTTTGTGTATGTGTTCAAAGCTTTGCACGAGGAGGCACCGGTCTACCTTCAAGAACTCGTTCAATTATATAAACCAATGCGAGCACTTAGATCTGAAAATTCCATGACTTTAACAACGCCACGGGTAAGAACTATAACATATGGGGAAAGAAGATTCGACAAAGCAGCAGCCGTTCTGTGGAATGTTTTACCAAGTGATCTACGGAACATCCATTGTGTGAACGTTTTTAAGAAAAGCCTGAAAACTCATTTATTCAGACATGCTTTTCATAGTTCTTAAAATATTTCTATATCATTGTAATTTTGTTTTGAATTTTTAAGCAATTACTTTGAAGTTTTAACTTACTTTTAATGGTTATTTTTGCAATTATTTTGAAGTTTTAACTTACTTTTATTGGTTATTTTTGCAAATATTTTGAAGTTTTAACTTACTTTTAATGGTTATTTTTGCAAATATTTTGAAGTTTTAACTTACTTTTATTGGTACGGATTCAATATCTCCTTTATTTTATCATGCCCGTTTTATATAAATCTTAATGTTTATCAGTGCTATATTTTTAAAATCTGTTTGTTTTAGAATTTTTAACATGGGCTTTCATATTTGATTGTAAATACTTATATATGTGAATTGATATATGTTGTAAAGCGCTTAGAGTAATTTTAGTTTTATATAATGCGCTGTTATAAATACTGTATAATAATAATAATAATAAATAATAGGTCAATGTACGGCCTTTAACGCGGAGACTAGGCTCACACCGAACAACAAGCTATAAAGGGCCCCAAAATTACTAGTGTAAAACCATCCAAACGGGAAAACCAACGGTCTAGTATGTATAAAAAACGAGAAACACGAATAAATTACATAATCAGACGACAACTACTGTCAGTGGCGTAGCCAGGGTTGAAATGATGTGGATGTTTTGCCGAGCGGACCGAGCCGAAAAATGTTTTACACCTTTTTGTGCAGAAAAATATTTTGTATTCAAGCACATGTACTCCCCCAGAACCCGACACTAGTTAGATGTTTGTTTAAATTCAAAATACCCACCAATTCATATATTTATATTTTTAACCAAATTTTATTGTTTCCTTGAAACTACCATCATTCAATTCATAAATATTTGATGTAAAGTTTCCCACCCAATCTTATATTTGACATATCAAAAATCGTTTAAACGGATCCCTTTACAGCGGCACTTCTGTATAATTTAGGAACTTCGGAATATAGGAACTGAAGTGACTTCTCTTTCCAGGAATTTGTGTCTACAACCTTGGGTTTTTTATTACTGAGCTAAACGCATGCAGCAGACATAAAAATACCGGTCGTCCGATCGTCCGGTCTTGTTAGCACTCTCATGTGTACAATTCTTGTCAGATTAAGTGAAACTCATATCATAAGCAATGTCTTTGACAATTTGGAAAATAAGTCGTAATCAAATATTTTTAACCAGTAACGACCCTTTGAAATATAAATTGTAATGGAAATCCCATTTTATTTGATGTGAAGCTTTTATTTCTCTTTAGATATTGAAAATAAAAAAGAAAAAGAAATAAAAGGTTTATTTTTAGTTATTCCCTTGTGCCTTGCCCTTTGTTAGATAAAATATGACATGTAATGTGCATGGCGGGGAACATAGGATCTTTGTTCTTTACTGATTGAAAATAAAATTAGTAGTTGAACCTAGATAGAAACGGGAATTTATAAGCCTAGGACTTATCACGATCTATATTACAAATATATTTTTTTATCACGTCGTTTACAATGTCGCAAGAAACGATATCAGATATGGTGTTTTAGTTGTTAGTTGCTATAGTCAAATGAGAAGCCATCACTCCACTAGGTTCAATTTTCAAATGAAACATGTCCACGGGTCAGCGTATCAGTCCTCTCCGCTTGCCTTAGCCGATGACATACACTATTTTTACGAACAAAAGTTAACTTGAAACACTATTCTGCGATTCAACTATCAAACTAAATGATCCTAAATGAAAGACCAGGCATACTGCTTCGAAAATGACTGGACGTTATCCTCATATCCTCAGCCTTGTTACATTTGGATACTTCAGAGTTAAACTGCTGCTTTTTTTTTTATTTTTTTTTTTTTGTTGTCAAAATGATGTGGATGCTTGAGCATCTGAGCATACATGCAAGCTACGCCTCTGACTGTACATTAGATTTCTGACTAAGAACAGGTGCAAACATTTGCAGCGGAATTAAACGTTTTAATGGTACCAAACCTTCTCCATTTTTCTTAAACAATAGTATATTAACATCACAACATAGAAAAACACACGATAAAATATCAATTGGAAGGCTACATGTACATATGTACAGGTTTTGGCTTCTGTACCTCTGTTCTAGCGTCTTCATTATTATGTAAAACAAACAATTAATAGTACCCCATTCCGGTATGGTGTCTGTGACAGCAACACACATGAAATCTGAACATACATGTAAGTTTCAAAGGCCATGATCTTTTAGGGCAAAATAGAAGATGCACAATTTCATTAAATGCTATAAGTATGCCTGAAAGTTTTTTTTGAAATTAGTTTCATTAGCTTCCAAAAAGCAATTCGGACGCACGAAATTTACAAAGTGTTTATATTCAATTAGAGGAGCTAACAAAACAAAGTGTGGACGGATGACAAAGCGATCACTGAAGGATCAAACTGATGGAAATAATATGACTATAAAGTATTCAAGTAACAATAATTTGTTGATTTAATATGCAATAAAACCGTCGACTCTGATATCAGTTTACGTCATAAGAACTGCCTATTAACCAGGTCAGATAATTCAAGTTCTTGGTAATTAATTTTAGATTAAATTTGTTACTCTATTTGAGAATTTAAAGAGGCTTAAAGTCAACGCATTAGCTTATTTTTTGTTTAATTACTAGATTTCAGGTGAGAGAAAAAGAATATGGCCCATACCTTAAATGGAGATTAAAGAATTTATTTCAGATTAGAAGTGTCTTGAAATAGGACCATACTATAATTGTTCTCCGATTGCAGAGATGATTTGCAATATAATGACATTTACATGTATTAAAAATAAGTTTAAGCTTTTCATACAAACATACGAATTCCTTGGCAAATAACATTGTATATCGTTGCTCTGGAGGTCAATTAAGTTAAAAGAAACCTATAAAAAAGAAGATGTGATATGATTGCCAATGAGACAACTATCCACAAAAGACCAAAATGACACAGACATTAACAGCTATAGGTCACCGTACGGCCTTCAACAATGAGCAAAGCCCATACCACATAGTCAGCTATAATAGGCCCCGATAAGACAATGTAAAACAATTCAAACGAGAAAACTAACGCCTTATTTATGTAAAAAAATGAACGAAAAACAAATATGTAACACATAAACAAACGACAACCACTGAATTACAGGCTCCTGACTTGGGACAGGCACATACATAAATAATGTGGCGGGGTTAAACATGTTAGCGGGATCCCAACCCTCCCCCTAATCTGGGACAGTGGTATAACAGTACAACATAAGAACGAACTATAAAAATCAATTGAAAAAGGCTTAACTCATCAGATGGACAAAAATACAAGTGGTGTGGCCGGGTACTTATACATCCCGACACAAAAAGACGCAATGAACAGATCTGAGAGTACTCGCAGTTATCTGACAGCTAGTTCAAAGCCACTAACAACTAATAAAAAAAATCTTGCATCTAAGACCAAACTATCAATCCGTACACATCCAACATCCAATGGATTTAGTGTAAAGACGTCATAAACAGTCAGAGAAAAACATGACCTTGTGCAATGCCAAGTTACAGGTATCGACAGATTGTAGATCCATGAATATGTATATAACATACTAGTAATATTTAGTTAGCTTTTAATTTACTGATAACAAAATCAATATTTATACCAATAAAAGCCGTTTACGGTCGCATAAGATTCTGGATAAAACTGATAGCCGATTTTACCCCGCTCACGATATAAGCGAACGTGAACCTTATGGAAAGGTGTAAAACATGTAAATCTGTGTAACACTTGTTTCAATCATATGATATAAACTCCCTTAATTTGTATAAAACGTTCTTTTAAATTGAAAATGTATAATGGATATTCTTAATAAAAAAAAAAGTTCCTTGTTTTAGATTTTCATCTTTAGAAACAACGAAATTATTAAACAAACAAAAAAGATTTTCTAATCAAATTTATCAAGTATTCTAGTAGGATAAGTACATTAGAGCAATAGACAGACCTTAAACTTGAAGACATATTTCTCCGCTGAAATTAACCTAAAAAGTTTTTTTTTGTTTTTCTTGGCATTTGTAAGTTGAAAATGTATTTTACCTTTTCTCTGCTAAAGGTTGATTATTAATTTGTGAAAACATTTAAAGACAAGAGATGAATACAAGTAGTTGTTGGTTGGTATACGGGGATTTTCTTTCTCTGTAACTAACTACATGCATAAAAAAAGAGGCGATACCAAATGGAAATTCTAACTCATAACTGAGACGCATGCCGTCTTTTATTAGTTGTTATTGGCCTGAACTAGCTGTAAGTAACTGCAAGTTCTCTTGGATCTGTCTTTAAAATTGTTGTTTTTGTTGTGGGGATATATAAGTACCCATCCATTTTTAGATGTATTTCTATTTGTATCAATCTAATGATTTACAACCTTTTTCAACTGATGTTTATAGTTTGTTCTTATGCTGTACTGTTACGCCACTGTCCCATGTTTGCGAGAAAGGTTGCTACCTTCAAACTACTTTAACCCCGCCACAGTGTGTATGTGTCTGTCCCAAGTCAGTATTGTTTCTTACATTTCTTTTTCGTTTATTATTTGGCAGTTTTGTACCGTAAAACCAATTTCAAATGTTAGAGGGAGAGTTTTAGCACCAAAAAATACACGTCATTTATTCAAAAATAGAATCTTATATTGGTTAAAGAAGTTTGTTCCGGTTAACATTTTAATATTTGATTAATTGTTTTAAAACAATTATAGATTATAAGCCACGTGATATAAAAAAAATAAAATATGATTTTTTTTTTTGTTCAATCATTACTGAAAGTTACGTAGTGAAATGATATTTCACTATAAGTTGTCAGTTAAGTTAAATTTTGACGCGGGAATGCCATGCGATAATGTTACGAAAAGGAATGCCATACCAGCTGGAAGCAGTTGATTATGTTTTCACATCAACCCGCAAAGCACCATTTCGTAAAATATTGAACTCTCATAAACTTGATGCTACTAGTATTATCATACTGTAAACATTTATAAGCTTTTTGCTCTAAGTATTATCTCACTAAATAATTAAAAGTTTGGGGACTTTGTATTTGGAGGTGAAACAAATGAAACAACAGACACAATTAAGTCTATCCCATAAATTGACTTACGCTTACAAATTGATTGCACCTGTCAATTGTGAACTTTCCATTTTTATGCAGCAATTTTCCAGAAGCGCCGGCATAGGGAATATATATATTAACGTTGATATGATATTTCAGAGCTTGCGTTTCCAATCATGATTTTAATGATACCTGAATTTTTCCCTTGTGCTCTTTGAGATTCCATCATCTACACGCAAATGTCTGATGGTGCAACAGTGAATGCATAGTTTAGATCTGCGAAACATGCAAGTCTTGTAACGAAGTCAGTTTCATGCTATGTTAAAGGCATAACAAGACAATAACCACTACGAGAAGATAATGTTTCAAAAGTCTTCTAATTGTTGTGTAAACGAAATTAATGTTTGTTAAAGGAAGTTAAAGGATAATATCAGCTTCTTTCTAAAACGTCTGAGTTTCAGCATGAGGGGCAATACACATTTGTTTCTTTTTTCCTGTGTACAGTAGTAAAAGCTTTACATACTTGACCTTGGTGAGGTAAACACTTGTGATATGCCTTTAGATAGTGTTCTTTCCTGTGTTTAAGAACAGGTACTCGAAACAATTATGTTCGAAATTGGTGTCTTATAGAAATATAATGATGATTTACGAACTGCTGCCAGATACATCAAAAGGTAAAACAGCTATTGGCTGAAGGTAAATCCGTAGCTGTTACTAGTGCTGCGCTATACTGGTCTTATCCGAATAATACATGTGCATTGTAAACTATCCTATAATCATTGTTCCATAACGGCATTATCAACCTCCAATTCTCCAAATACTTTTTGATCCGAAATTTTCTTGAGGTTTTATGGAGCAAATGTGACCTTACTCCAATGTAGAAGCGGGGCTGATTTTGAGTATAATCAGTGATAAATTATTATTTTTTATCGTAACATTTTAGTAAAGCACTTTTCACTGTATTTTGGAAAGGCTCTATTACTATTCACTAATATAACCCATTTGTTCAAATATATGTGTCGGGGTGGGGGTTAAGGACATAAAACATATTTTGTCGGCTATGTAAATATATAACAGTGTCGTTCCCTTTTTCAAGACTTTTTTATAGACATAATTATCCATACAAAAGAGGATAGAATAGTACATGCAATGGTCAAATGAAGGAAAAAGTAATTATCAAGCCACATTCTTATGAAATTTTGAAAATCTAAATAAAAAGAATTAATGACCTTTCTCTCATGTGAACATGTATCACAAGATATTTTTTTTTATCACCAAACAATTAAAATAGAAAATACCGAATAATGATATATAGTTTGCCTTTATATGGTAAATGACAAAACTGGAATTCAGACAGATTATAACGCAACAGAATAAAATTATCGTCACAGAAATTCTTTGAAAATGTAGTACAGAACAGATTAAAAAAAAATGTTAATGTGGCGAATCCAGATCTAGTTCTACATTTGATACATAATGGTAATTACTGTCGCAAAGGCTATATGTAGTTCTCAAAAGGTAGAAGATGTTACATGAACAAGATGCTTCCTCGATTGTCATCACAAGGTTAGACTGTTTGAAACTGTCATAACCTAAGATACATAAGATATACACTGTTAAATAAATACATACATACAGATATGTTTGAGCATTTATTTGTAAAATCTAGTTGTAAGACCGCTAACCTTGCTTCAATGCTAATCAATAGAAGTTTGGTTGAATGGTAACTATGATCTCTTGTTTTCAGACGGGCGATTAAGCGGGAAATGATGCTTGATAGCTCGAGTGAAAAGGAGTTTTACATCTTGTGTTATCTATTATAACTGTAACCGCATGGGGTGTCTGGGTTAAACATACATGTATATGTATGAATAGAATTAACCGAAATTTCATTCACAAGATTCATTGATGAAATATCTTATTTTCAAAAAAATAATATTAAGTGAATAAGTAAACCATTAAAGATAAGATTAATGATACATTTATATGATTATATGATTGATTGTCTGACATTAGGCCAGTGATCCCGAATATTGCACTTTCACCAAGGGTTGACTAGGATATAAAAATAGTGTCATCTAGATTTATATAGCGCGCCGGACATAGTGCAAGGTGATTTGAAGCCACTCTGAACCATGAGTTCGAAAACCGGACAGGGGAGAACAAAAATTTGCTTCCGAAAATTTACAAATCTAACTTTGCTGTGCTGTTTAATGAAGATTACAACGGATTAAGCAAAAACAATAAAAGATTTGCCATCTGTCAACAACACTCAATTCTCCAAAATTACAAACAATTGTATGGTACGACATAAGCCATCAACTGGCGTGGTATATGACTTAGGACAAGTACATCATGCTTTCTACGCCGCCTAGAATCATACCACATCTTATTGTTATAGGAATAGGAGCGGGGTTAAAAAATATCAACCTTCGTCCTGTTATATTCTCGTCAGTAAATTAACAAAACAAACCTAAAAGAAACGAGTAAATGTTGACAATGTAGTATAAATCGTTAACTAAAAATAATAGGGAGTGAGAGCATATTGGTTATTTATAAATCATAACATGTTATCACTCTGATTAGTCGTGATATGAAGGAACTACGTGATCACCGACTTATTCCAAAGAGACCCAAATTTCACCTTTGGTCGTTGTACTTAGACTTCATTTGAACAATTCACTCAAGTGTAATCGCATTAAATGTCATTTATCCATATTCATTAAATTGTTATCCATATTTTAAATTTTAAATAAATTTGCAAAAGTTAACTGCCTTAGTGCTCTAGTGCTGGAGGACATGATGCCTGGCTGAATCAATTCAAACTTTCAAATGGGTATTTCTGGCTTCTTCGCACGAGACATGAGCGATAAGAGATAAGACTTGCTTGATCGGAGTGATGCGCAGCCGTCAGTATTCACTCTGTAATCTACTTCGATCAAACCGCACACATACAGGGAAAACGGTACTATTTATTCTGTCATAGGCGACAATACTAACATTTTCTAATTTTACCACTTTTTATAACAAAAACATGGATAAAACAGTTATGTGTTGTGTTAGTACTTTATTACTCTATTTTAAAAATTGAAGCCAAATAGTATCATGACCAATTTCCAACGGAGCTTGTTTATGTTATCCATGCCCACTGTCATTTTGCAGTAAATTTATAAAATTTTGAAAGCCTTTTCGAATAATTCTCTAGAAAATATTTCAATAGGTTTTAAAATTTATATTGTAAATATAAACACTGCAGTTATTCATAGATAAATAAAAAAATATATTGTACCCTTACATCCAATCACGGCGCTCCTATTTTGACTTCCTTCACCTGTCTTGGGTACACAAAAGGCCAACCTAATGCTAGGAAAATGTAATACTACTGTTTTCCCTACATTAGTAAGGCTTGTTTGTCGTAAACTAAGTTTATTTTGGGAATCAGTATTTTACCTACAAATAAAATATCCAAAATAAATTTTAATCATATAGAAGCTATTTTTTTTCGTGATTATTTATTCAGATTTCCCTTCTAAGTAAATTTGGATTCGAAAGGAACCACAAGTAAGATGTCATACAGACAGACATCTGAAATGATGGGGGAAAAAGTTGATTTTGAGAAAATTCAAATGAGTGTAACTGATGAAGGTCATTGCATACACATGTGCTCATTGAAAAAAAGAATCAACGCTTCACTTAACACGTACTCACGTTTTGGCACGAGTTACGGAAGTTGGGTGATGAATTCACAGGACTTAGAAACCAAAATTTCCCTATTGAGGACTATAATTGATACAAATGCATTTTCGTAGAAACACTTGAAAAGTAAACTAATTGGATTTTTCGATTTCTTGTGAAATAAACCAATTATCATAAACAATGCTCTTCTGTACTGGGAATTTCCACATATTTGTAGGATTAAAAAAAAATCAAAATCAAAAAGACACGCATACAAACATGGGAGTAGGGTGGTCTTCTTATAAAAAGGTAGATATATATTCCTGCCGAGTGTATTTAGCCACTATTTTGGGATGTCTAATATAAAAATTAGTTGCAATTTCACGGAGGTACTATAACAATGAAATGAAATTGCGCCACATTTACCTGTTAATATTGTTTACCTATATCATACCTGTACATGTTTTACCTATCAAGACAAGACAAGACAAGACACCGTGACTTGTTACATGTACATATGAAATATACAGCTTTTTAAAACACAAGTTAACAACAAGAGCCACTCTACAAAGAGTTTTGAGAGACTATAAAACAATTTTTCTTAAAATTATAATACAAATACAAGTCAACTATCATGAGTATAAAATACATTTTCGCTTTATTAAAATTTCATAGCATATTTTGGCAGTATAAAATACCATATTTTCATTTGTAAAAAGAAAGAAAGAATTTCGTGCAAAACAAAAGCAACCGATATGTTGTCAGGGCGACCTTCAAAAATAATAAATTCAGAGCTCTTCAAAATTAAAAAAGAAAATTTAGAAAAGAAAGATTTAAAATATGTGCGTCAGTCAATGTATATAGAGAGAAGAAAACTGCATCCGGCTCAACCTAAAAATCAAGAAGAATTTCACACAATATTGGATGTTATTCCATATTGGTATTATCTTAGTAGGTTTCTCTATATGAATTGGATTTTGAATAAAAAACCATATTCACCTGAGAAAGTGTTATTCACCGCGCTAAACGTCACGCGCTTTTACATGCAACGTTATGGTAAAATGTTTCATGTAAAAAAAAAAAATTGGTATATGTTTGTCATTAGATACATTTTCTTCTCTCGGACTATGGAATAAAACAATTACTGTCCTTTGTTTCGATAAATATGGGGTTTTATTGACTTTTGAAAAAACTGATATTCACTTCGGCCGTCGGCCTCAGTGAATATCAGTTTTTCAAAAGTCAATAAAACCGCATATTTACCTCATCAAAAGACAGTAATTGTATATTATTCCATATTGATTAAATTTTAGTAGGTTTTTCTATATGAATGGGATTTTGAATAAAAAAGCATATTCACCTGAGAAAGTGTTATTCACCGCGCTAAACGTCAAGCGCTTTTACATGCAACGTTATGGTAAAAAATTTCATGTACAATTTGTTTTGGACACATGTTTGTCATCAAATACATTTTCTTCTCCCGGAATATGGAATAAAACAATTACTGTCTTTTGTTTCGGTAAATATGGGGTTTAATTGACTTTTGAAAAACTGATATTCACTTCGGCCGTCGGCCTCAGTGAATATCATTTTTCAAAAGTCAACAAAACTGCATATTTACCTCATCAAAAGACAGTAATTGTATAACATTGGTGTTGTTACAAACAAAGATGATGACTTTGTATTGTGTAACGATCCAGAAAGCGGGATGATTTTATTAGGATGCGAGGCTAATTTAAAATTTCTTTGTACAATGTAAGAGGATTGTTTGCAGTTGCTGATGGTACCTAGTCAATGATTTAGTTGTTATATATGAATAAAAATAAATAGAATTGGTGCCATTAGATGATTATTTTATTGGCGCAAATGATACCTATGGTTTTGAAAATTAGTTGGCGCAAAAGAAGTATTGGCGCAAATAAGTTGTGGCGCAAATGAGTTACTTTTTGGCGCAAAAAGATATCGCCCATAAGAACAACCCCTCATTAAATGTTACAAATTTTATGTCTGATAGCTGCGTTATTTGTTTCCTATGAAATATATAAAAATACGGGCCGAGGTGGAGTAAAAAGTATACCTTTTTCCTTGGTAGTATCTTATTCACAAAATATGATTACTAGTATACCCAAATTTACCCTAACTTTACAATATGCTTTATGCTCAATTTTCCCAGCTCGTTCTGTGCGTGTTTTCCCCTGTATTTTGTACATATGTGCTGTCATGTTGCAAAACTGTTTGAGCTCTATATTCTTTCTTCAAGACAGTTCGGTGACCTGTAGTTATCATAGGTTATTTAATGCTACTCAGCCTCACTAGATTGATTCCAATTCATGTTATTATGATAAATAACACTTGAAATAATTCTAATTATTGTATAGCAATATAATATTTCCCACAGAACGTAACCAAAAGTTAGCGTGCAATAAATTCTAATATTGCACTAGTGCAATAAATCTTCAAAATTCATGACGTCATCAACGACAAAATTAAACCAATTTTTACTTTTAAATATTATATTGCTATACAATAAAAGGGTTATTGCATGAATATTGGGGAATATTGTCCCTCGTAGAACATATATTGCACTCGCAAGCTCATGCAATATAAAATTCTACTCGGGACAATATTCCCCAATATTCATGCAATAACCCTATATTATAACAACCTTCTATATAACATTCACCGTATATCAAGCTTTATGTACCCGTATTTGGTGATGTCAAGCTATTTACAAATTCGACATCATGACATGAAAATAAAAAAAAATAATATTACTAATATGGAGGCATAGTGTCCTGCGCAGTTATATCATATAGCACGAGCTTGTGAGTGCAATACGATATACTGCAGAGGACAATACTCCTTAATATTAGCACAATAGCACTATTATAATATAGCACCAAATATTTTATCACCATTTATGATACTTCGTCCATTATCTGCTGCTTTGATGCCTGCAATAAGGACATAATGTCAAGTTCTGTTATCGTGCATGTCTTTCTCTTGTTTGCTTCCATGCAAATGCCTTTCTAGATCATACACTTAAGTTAATAAATAAAGCATAGAATGCAATATGCTCCACTTTTTATATAGTTTTTATATTTTAAAAGATAACCCAGTAAAAAAGAGACTGCAAATATTACATTTTTTATTTTAAAAGCAATCTGCCAGAGATATATGATATCTCAAAATTTTCATTGAAATTGTCACGTTGTTCTAATCTATGAATTTTCTCGAAATTAATATGGATTATTGTTGAGCCATCAAATCAGTTTCTGTTGCAATAAATATATATTTCACCATTGCAAACGTAACCTTCTGAAGTTTATGAAGACGAAACTTGCACTCAAGTGACCAATGGATTTGTGATGAACCTAAAAATTACTCATATTTTTTATTTCAGGCTAAAGTTAAACACATAATGCTATAAAAAGTTACTTGATCATCAGTTTGTCCTTCAAATGATGTCATTATACTACTGATTATACAATAACAGCATCTCAACATCATCTTCAGACATTTAATCTCAACAGAAAACATAGTTATCTGTCAATTGCGTCAGAAATAAGAGCCATTAATCATCATTGTTCTTGATAATCAAGTTCTTTTGTTTTAGGACAGACGATATTTTTTGTGTGTAAATTTATTTTCAATATAACTTTTAAAAATTAATACAAGATATCCTGAAAATAATCAAAGTAAAAGTAAAAAATACAAGTACGTAAATAGGAAATTCGAAGTAGAAAAAAAAAACTAAGTAAACAATCTAAGCCAAAGTATAAAAAAAAACAAGCAAATAATAAAAATAAAAGTTAACTAGATGTGTCCGGACAACACGCGGAATGGCCCCGTCTCAAAAAGTTGAAAATTTTGCAATTCCAACAACACATGTGAACACAAACATGATGGTTGTCTTACATTTAAAAAATCAGCTAAAATCTGAAGGCGTATAGAAAAAAAAGTACGTATAACTGTGATTTTCAACAATTTTCCAAAAAGTCTTAAACCCTTAATTTCGGTAAAAACAAGCGGAACGGAACGAAACTTAAACTTGATCTGGAACTCATCATGGTTAACTCACATACCAAAAATCAGCCAAATATCTAAAGGCGTTTAGGAAAAAAAGTCTGTATAAAGGTTTTTTTTGCGGAATGATGGAATGTCGAACGAGGGTAAAACTTAGCGCCACACATTTCTTATTTTTATTTTTCTTCCTATCTTTGAGTTTTAACGCAAACCTTTGCGTTATGTAACGCAAACTTTTGCGTAGTAACGTAAACCTTTGCGTTATAACGCAAACATTTGCGAAAGGTTTGCGTTATAACGCAAATATTTGTTTTATCTTATTGCTTATTTAAGATTCAAAGGAAACAGCAGTTATTAATGGAGGAGGCTGTATATATTAAAATTTATCATCTTTGTAGTCATTGCAAAGTAAATTGCTTGAATAATTAGAACATATCGTTGACTAATAATGAGCAGAATAATATAAGAACAGGCGGTGATGAGTGTCATTTTATTGTAGATTACTAAATATACGGAAAGGAAACGAGCGCTGTACGGAGATTGATCCATGTCGTAATTACAACATCGCTATGTCGTAATAACGACATCCTTATGTCGTTTAACGACATCGCTATATATATAAAAAATAGTATGTATTATGATTGCAAGTCGAAATTACGACATTACGTCATATTATTTTTTTAATGGACCTTATCGGCTTCCGTAGAATCTTAAAACTTATTCTGAGATTTAAAAATATTAATAAAAATGTTTCCTTATCAATAATTCATTTTAAAGCAGAAAGATCATTTTGTCTATTTGACTTTGAAGTTTCACAATTGTATTACATTATTTTTGATCTTTCAATTTAAATATGCCTATATTCTATACTATATCTATTTTCTTGTTAAATTATATACCTTTCTGATGCACAAATCAGTCTTAATTTATGTATGATTGCACTTCATCGGAAGGTACCAAGACCTTGTTGATAAATATTCCGTATCAACTTCACAAATAATACATGATGGTCTTGATGTATAGATGCTGCGTACTGATGTTGTTTATCATCTTAACAATGTGTTATATTATTCTTTCATTTGTCTTTGTTCTATTATTAAATGATTACTTTTACTGTTGGATTGTTTTATGTGATATCCATTTAACGTGGCTCGGTACTCACGGCCGACACTCGGCTAACCGAGAGATTGGTCGGTTAATCTATATTGAGTATGTGGCTATATCGGCGGTGGGTCTGTTAATCGGGTTGGCTAAAGTCTGTTAATCAGGTGTTATCGAGGAAATCATTGGAAATTCTGCATGTTTCATTGTATAACTTTTTAATTATATGTTTATCATAAAAATTATTCATGTCTAACAAAACAATTCAATGTACTGAATCCAGTGGTGTAATTATTATTTTTCTAGCTTCGATGTACGATCTATAAAATGAAAAGGCGTGTTACTCATCAATAAATTTATACACATTTTACACACACAGAATGTACACAAAAAGACACGTTGGTTGAATTTACTTGCATGCGATATTTTGAACATCGAACAAAGACAGGCATTATGTTTGTCAACCAAATTGATATCATTGTGTGAAAAATCTACACAAAAATCTGTATTTTGGTGACATAAATCAATCTTTATTTAAAACCTGGTCTGTTAATGGGTCGGATGTATAAAACCCGGTCTGTTAATTGGTCTGTTAAGAGTTATGAATGGCAATAAAAGTATAATTTTATTGCTGTATGGGGTGTTATCGTATCAAATGGGTAGGCTTAAGACGAGTGGCTAAAATATACGGAAACAACACATGAGCAATGAAACAAAATATATACGGAAACACTGACATGAACAATAAATTTAGGCCATGAATATTGAAAACTGATATAAAAAAGTGTAATATTAAAGTATTATTATACATCATGTTAAAATGCCAAATTTTGATTGCCTAATACGAAGGTGTTAATTTACTCTATCACATGGCTGAGCGGGTGACAATTTTTTGGAATGTCACCCTCTCGGCTAGACCAATCCAAAATCGGCAGTTTAAACGACAATGAATTGAATCTACATCAAGTTATTTTATAGACAATGCTTAAAGTTCTAATTTACTATACAACGAAGCGTGGAACGACTCAAACTTAGTTCTTTTACAATTGTTGGAAAAACGTATTTCACTTGTTAATATTTTTACTTTAAAACCTATAAATCATTGTGTGTTATGCTTATTGTTGATATTACACGCATTCGTTCACCATCGATGGGTTTCAACTGGTGATGTACTGTGTAACATTTCATCATGTTCATTGTGATGTATATTTCTCAGCCAGATATGAGGCCTTTTGAAAGGGGTATTTACCCAAAATTTAAATAAAATAAATAACAATAACAAAATAACAACAATTGAAAATATTTTTTTTCTTGATAGCAGAGCTTTTTTCCCGTTTTGGGTTAATCCTTGTATCGTTTATATGTCAAGTCAATGCACTACTATTGTCTATTTACTTCACTTCTGGTGATTTTTTAAATACCCGTTACGCTGTCAAGTACGTGACTACATAGAACATACTTTATAATAAAACTCATCTGGTAAAGAAAATGATGATAGGACATTCATTATAATAAATCAAATATCACATAGCTGAGAGGGTGATAGAGCAGATCGGTATCCCTCGAAAAAACATTGTCAACCTTGGCTTCGCCGCGGTTGACAATGTTTTCTCGGGACCCAATCTGCTCTATCACCCTCTCAGCTATGTGTCACTTATATCTTATCACATATTTGTTACGGATACGGATAAATTTTTAAGATTTACCTGTTATGTTTCAATAGATTGTTATAATTGAACTTTTTTTCCCTCTTTTCTGCAACACTTAAATATGTGATAAAGAGCTTAAAGATTATATTATATTTTTTTTCCATATTTGCCCTGGTATCATCACTCGACCCATATCGGCCCTCGACTAAAGCCTCGAGGCCGATATGGGAGTCTCGGGATGATACAAGGGCTAATATAGAAAAGGGCATGTTATAATCTATACATATTGATTTCATCCAAGAATGGTCGCATATATCATGTGGATTCTTTTTAGGTTGTCATGAATGACCCTTATTTGTATCTAAATTGGTATTAACCAGTATATAAATCAGAGATAAACGTCGTAATGTAACTAAACATCAGTAAGTAAAATATATTGGGATGCTAGAATATATAAAGAATAAAGAAATAATAATGAGTAAGATAAAATAAAATGTAGAGAAAAGTAACAGACAATTTAAAGAATATAGAAATAAACAACACTCCCAATCCGGACCCTCATTGTATACACGAGAATCTGGATGGAAACACAGAATATATAGAATAATAGATAAGGACAGTAGGAAGTGATTAATAAAAAAAGATAGAAAAAAAATAATAACTGTTTGAGAATAAAGACATGAAACACCCCTGGGTGTTGAAACAGTAACGGATTGCTATGTACTCATACTGGTAATAAATGCTAAAAGTTTACATGAGGACAACTGCAGTTCTCCTCTGCACTTATGTAGAAAGGAACTAAACGGAATAAAATGAATTAAAACTTAAAATAACCAAATGTAGCTGCATTCGCTCCTTTCCGTTTACTTCTTTAGACTGATTTGTAAACAACAGATGATTCAGTAATAGAAGAAAAGAACCAATCGGATGATGTTGACGATTTAGAGTTTAACGTCCAGTGACAAATATCATGTGCATATGAGAACGACAACACGTTATATGTACCCTATGTTGTATTAGAAAGACACTTTCGGACGGATTTGAGAACGTGCTACTTTGAACAGACACAAAAATTAAGGCTGAAGAAAACGTTAATAATAGATTCATGCATATTCCAGCTGGCAATCCATATCCATATATTGAAGTGACACACCCCTTAATAAAATGTAAAGGAAGTCAAAATAAAAATGTTCTTACTAGAAGTATACTGTTGCAGCGTATTGTCATTTTTTTTTACTCAAGAGCATCTCATTCTTAACTTTTTCAAAGGGAAAATGTAAAGGTAGCACAACTATTGTCGTGGCTAAATAACTCTTAACTGACACAATTTCAATTGTCCAACCCATTAACAGACTTTATTCCCATAATGTTCACTAAAACGTGGTATTACTCACGTAATATTACAATTATGAAATATTTACTAATTTCAATTTATATTTTAGAACCAAAGTACGATTTTGTGTCCTTTAAATGATATCTAAAATTGTTTTTTTCGCCTTTCATTACAAAAATTGCTATGCGTATAAGCATAAATACTACATACTTGCGCGACGCCTTTTAGTTTTACTGAAAACTGCGCAGACTATGAAATGTTTTTACAGTTGGAAAATGTTCTATGATATATATCATTTTGTCAGACACTTTTCTTTTTTTGATTTGATTCTTATAATGTACCTAAAATCTGTATATTAAATAGATTTTAATATTAAAATTGTGCGTTTTACTCTTAACAGACGTATAACCAACCCGATTAACAGACCAACCGCCGATATAGCCGCATACTCAATATAGATTAACCGACTATCTCTCGGTTAGCCGAGTGTCGGCCGTGGTACTTAAACATCCCGTCAATTTGTTTGTATTATCTTTCATTTTTTGCTGGTGTGTTTTGTATATGCGACTTTTTGTGTTTCTTTGGTTCTTATAACGTGACTCTGTACTTTAAAAGATCCCGTCAATTATATGATATTGTTCTATTATATGTCATTATGATATATTTCTATTATGAATTAGAAAATACGTTGAACCACAAACGTAAAAATTATTCAATCGCGTAGTGGAATGAACTATTTGTGGATTCTTATAAATTCTTTATAACTTTTGGACTATTTTAAATCTCGGCCCACTTCTCAAATTAATTCTTACATACTTTGATTTTTTAACCCTGTATGCTAACATTGCCCATGTGAAATTTTTAAATTGTTCGTATATACATTGAACGTCACTTTTTTCACTTTTTGCGTTGAGGCCTTGACTAAGTCGGGTGTGTCTATTTTATGTGTTGGTCTATGTAATGTATCCGGGTTTTGTTTTCTGTAATTAGTTAGCACTTCAGTTTTATCATGTATATCTTTTATATTCATTTGATAAAATTTACTGTTTGCAATAGCATAAATTGTTCTAAATAATAAGGATGTTCTTATCCTAAGCAGAAAACCCTAGCCATTTTTGGCACAACCTTTTTGAACTTTTGATCCTCAGTGCTGCACAACTTTGTACTTGTTTTGACTTTCGAACTTTTCTGGGCGTCACTGGTAAGTCTTGTGTGGACGAGGCGCGTTTCTGGCGGTATTGAATTTTAAACCTGATGCCTTTTGTTAGCTATTATTCATGTGTTTCTTTGTCTAATAGGTTCTCCTATTTGTTTGTATTATAGTCCTGTAATATTATGTTGTCATTTTAATGTTATATGTAACACTGCCATTAAAGTGCGAGGTTTGGCATGCCAAAAAAACAGGTTCAACACACCATTTTTTTCTTTAAAAATGTCCTGTACCAAGTCAGGAATATGGCCATTGTTATATTATAGTTCGATCTGTGTGTGTTACATTTTAACGTTGTGTGTTCCGTTGTGTCGTTTGTTTTCTCTTATATTTCAGTGTGAATTCACACTACTATAAGACATGTCACGGTACTTTTCTATCCCAAATTCATGTATTTGGTTTTGATGTTATATTTGTTATTCTCATTGGATTTTGTCTAATGCTTAGTCCGTTTCTGTGTGTGTTACATTTTAATGTTGTGTCGTTGTTCTCCTCTTATATTTTATGCGTTTTCCTAAGTTTTAGTTTGTTACCCCGATTTTGTTTTTTGTCCATGGATTTACGAGTTGCCTTTATTTATGTGACGTATAAAATTTTCTGACGTCAGATGATGTTACACGATGATGTCTGCTGTACCCATATTTTGACTATTTTATTTATTATGTCTGTTTAGTTCACGCATCATTGTAAATATAACGGAATTTGATGAGACTTTCATCAAAGTGAGAGGTTTAGGGCTTTAAACCCAGGTTTAATCCACCATTTTCTACATTTGAAAATGCCTGTACCAAGTCAGGAATATGACAGTTATTGTCCATTCATTTTTTATGTGTTTTGTCATTTGATTTGGCCATGTGATTATGGACTTTCCGATGGATTCTCCTCTGAGTTCAGTATTTTTGTGATTTTACTTTTTTCAAGTATTCCATTATTCCTATGCATATTTATTATTATGATTCGGCATGGTGTGTATGTTTCTTTTTTTTTTCTACTAGTAAATCACAACCAAAATGAATGACATAAAACTATATGGTCCCGACAACTTTGTAGCGAGGCTATCAAAATACCAAGTAAATAATCAAAATCAAAGTGAAAAAATACCGGTATATCATCAAAATCAGAGTTCCAAGTAAATTATCAATATCGAGGTAAAAAACACCAAATAAATTATCAAATCGAGTAACAGATATACCAAGTAAATAATCAAAATCAAGGTTAAAAATGAAAATTTAAATCAAGTCAACATGAAAAGACTAAACATGATTTTTTTTAAATAGGTATGTTTGTGGTTTCGATTAATGTGCATATATCAATTGGAGTTGTATGTTATTCAAGTGGAAGGTTCGGCACGTCGTTAAAAACAAACGCTTCCCGTTTTGAGGATAGTTGAGCACGCCCTTCTATGTAATCTTTTGTGATGACTATTTGATATTTGTAAGAGACAGGCAGGAGGATTTTGAAAATCTGCTGGTATTCTGACATGGTAATAACTGATAACAAATAACTACTTCCTAAGTGTGTGTGGGGCGGGGGATACAAGTAAATAGGACATTGACCATTGACTATATATACCCATGAGGAAAACTAAAAATGTTTGCCCATCATAGAGAATATTCATTGATGTTCAGGAAACGTCGCTTGTACCTCCATTGCTCTTTTGATGTATTTAGGTAATTGTTATTGAGAAATAATCGTATTCTTTTGAAAAGAATTATACTATGTAGTTATCATGTCATACTTTTGGTATTCTAATTATTTACGATGTGATACTTATAAGAACCATTTCAGATTATTTTAAGCCTTGCACTTGGTAAGCAATTACAATGTTTTAGTGCGAAAGACAATTATGAAAAAGCGGGACAGGAGATGTGTAATAATTTCCTACGCAGTGTGAGACAACTATCCACCAAAATCCAACGGTGGAAAAGTTGTGAACACTTACAGGTCAACGTTGGGCCTTTAATAATGTTTGTGTGATAGCTTGTTTAAAAAGCTTGATTTCGCAGAGAAAACCATCGACCGTCGGCAACAAAAACAGAGAATAAATATCAATTAACCTTTAAGAAAAATGTAGCATGCTTAAATTTCTCAAAAAACTACAGATACTTAGTTATAATACAAAATCTATTTAAAAATAGATATGCAGTGAAATGCCTACATACATGTGTGAACAATTCTCAAACAAGACCATAAATAACGAATCAGTACAAGTCAAGGTTTTATACTTTGCCCGGACAGCCCACGACAACACCAATTAGAACCGGTCAAGATTTTACTCTTTCTCGGACTATCCACAGGCACTTGTCTCAATCTTTTTTTTATCCTATACACCCTAATTTATTGGGGAAAAAATTCTAAGACAAGTTCCTGTGGGACCATCAATGAACATACAAATCAGCACAGTCAAGGTTTTACCCTTTGCCAAGACTGTCCATGAAGATACAAACCAGTAGCCGTCAAGGATTTACTTTGTCCGGGCTATCCATGATAATACAACTCAATACTAGTTAAGTTTAAACTTTGTACGGAAAGTCGATGAAAATACAAATCAGTGCCTGTCAAGGATTACACTTTCCCGGACTGTCAATGAAATGATATTTAGATGTGTCTGATTTGTAAAATGTTTGGTAGTTTTAATAATTTACAACACCGGCAAAGCAATCAATGAAAGGTAAAAAAAATCAAAAAGTTTATTAAAATTACAATATGAAAAAAATAATACAATTGAGCTGTGTCATTATGTACGGTTACTTGATTGATAATAATTATTGACAAGCTCTTTGGTGCTTATAGGTTTCAGAATTAAGTATGTACAGTATTAGTAATTCTAATACCGTTTGATACTAGTACCATCAAGAGCTTAAATGACCCTCTTCTAATTATGTAACATTAAAATAGCTATAAAATAAAGAAAAACATGTCATAGCTTATATCAAGCGTAGACCCCAGTTCAGAACTTTGGAAAGAATTTTCATATAAGATGGAGATAATTCTGGATTTGGGAATTAATTTTCACAACAAAAGTTTTGAAATGTTTTACAGCAAAAAAGGATGAAGTCGTAGGTTTCTTATAAGGTGTTGCTTTGTAAAAAAAAACTGTTTTAAAACAACAGATATATCATGTTAAGGAGGGGTATTTTTCGCAAATACCCCTCAAGAACATGATATATCTGTTTAATTACACCGAATGTTAATGTTCAAAAACGCATTGATGATCGTGACGTTGCAAGCGTCCAGTCGGATAGAGTATTTTTTGGCAAATACCACGGCAGAGAGGGTAAAAAAGGCATATCCTTTTGGCAAATACCCCGGCGGCGTTAAAAAATGAACCATATTCATTTGATAACAGTAAATTGGTGAAAAATACGCTGGCTATCAACCAATCAAAATCCAGGATTCTTACATAAGGTGTAATTACTGCATAGAATGTATTGGTTAAATAAACTAAATTTAAGCGATAGTAAGACACATGCTTTAACATGAAGTGATAATACACACATATATCTTCAATAAATATTCAACTGTCATGCAATCAGACTTTGAACAATCTAAATCATTTAGATGCTAATAAACCCTAAGACTGAAATATACCCAAATACCGATGTATGGTAAAAAGAGTCCGTTATTTTTTATGCAATAAAGTAAGAAATATATTTCACCTTTAATCAAACAAGGGAATAAAATTGAGAATGGAAATGGGGAATGTGTCAAAGAGACAACAACCCGACCATAGAAAAAACAACAGCAGAAGGCCACTAACAGGTCTTCAATGTAGCGAGACATTCCCGCACCCGGAGAAAGCTTCCATTTCTATTTCTGGGACTACGAAATTTGTATTTGGGGTAAAAAATACAAAATGATAATTTATAATTTTCTTGAACAGTTGAATCGGGTATAATTATTTACGAGATTCCGGAATTACAAATGTTAAACATGACCAAACGTAACCTTGTGATAGAACCACAAAGATATTCCATTCATAAGATATTTTTTGAATTAACACTCTCATACAGTTACATCATACCATCAAATGTTATATTTGACAAAGAATACACAGCTTTCATTCTGATAAATACAGTTATCCAAGGCCACAAGTCATACACATACACAGTATGAACACAATATCACTTTAGTCCCGTTTGTACTGTCTTAATGTCTTTTAACCAATACCATAAAAAAAAGACAGATGATCCATCGGTTTATGTATCGATCCATCGGTTCATGCATCGATCCATCGGTTCATGTATCGATCCGTTGGATTATGAATCGGGAGAATCAATAATATCTGTGTTGTCGCCAGCAGAATTTCCAAGAATACGCTCACAAAATGATGGCCATTGTCCACTCGCCTTTAAGCGTTGACATCTTAAGACAAGAAGAGTTTTTCTATTTGGATAGTTCCGTCTGGTTCTGGCATTCGAATTGCCGTTGTTTTCTGAATGGCGCCTGCTACGCTTCACTTTATTTCTGATATGTTTTATTTCCCGTAAAACTTCAAAGGCTAAAATACAAAAATACAATATAAAATAAATTTAAACAATTTACCCAACGTATAGCTACTTAGTTGAGACGCTTTGCATCACACATTAGATAACTGTAATAATATAAATGTCTCTTGTTGTAAGCAGATAATACAAGTTAGTTTTCGTTTAGTTTTGATGTATAAATCAGGCCGTTAGTTTTCTCTCTTGAATTAGTCCCTATGTTTCATCATATTACCTTTTATTTTTTATAGTACGGTGTTAGTTTTGCTTTTTGTTGAATGAGGTACTTTGTCCTGTGATTATTCACATGTTTTTCATTGTCTATAGTTGATACTGGCCCGATATTTATTTTATTGGTAATCATACCACATCTCCATGTGTTATAACGTTGGAGCCTCAAGTTTCCTGAATGAAATTCAAACATTTTGCAACATTAAGGCGAAAGCCTTGTACAACTGTCACATATCTATTACACGTTAACCAAGAGACAGAGAATTTTCAGAGGCAATTACCTAAGACTGGCAATGCAATGTGAAATAATGGCGAAATTACCGAGTTGTTGCAGCCGATAGTCTAAAAATCATATTTGTTGTTGTAGTCTAAAAAGGCGACACGTAGTGGTTTCTTATTTTCATCAAAGCGAACGATATTATCTAATAAAAATCTTAGCTTAAAAAAAGATTAAAATACATACCATCATCAATTTCGGTTTCCAATGCTGTCTCTAGCTTTTCCAAGTCTCGGTTCGAAATAATGGACCTTGCTTTCACCACAGTCTGAGTAATGACAACCAACAAATACAAACATAATATGTTTCTATACACATCCATCGTATGCTGAAAATAAATACAAATGGCGTAATGAAACTAGCAGTCTTTTTGGTAAAAAGATAAAATTTCAATTGAAATTAATGTTACTTATATGAAGTACTGACTCATAAACAAAAACAAACGTCATAGATATTAAAGTGCTATGTCCTTCCATGTTTATAATTAAATATTTTCAACTAATAATAAACAATTATAGTAAAAATAACAGTTAACCTAAATTAAAGGGCACTTAACTTTATTCAATAGTAGTATATTTACAGAAATTTTGTTATAAAGTGTTTACTTGAAAATTCAAGTATAACAAAAGTGCAGAAGAGGCAGGAGCCTTAGACTTTGGATTTAATTTATTTCATGGCCGACATCAAATTTTTTTTTCAATTTCTAACAAAATTCACAGCAACACTGCCGCGTCTACTTTGACATTCAAACAATATAATGAACTATTTCTAAACCTATGACCACGTTATAAATGATAGTAAGAACAATACTGCATTTTTAATGGTTAATATATCTACATTTTTTTATTCTAATTATCCAACAAAATGTATGAGAATGACATTTTATAACCAAAAGGAATTAACCAAATTGAGAATGGAAATGGGTAATGTGTCAAAGAGACAAAAACCGACCAAAGAGCAGAAAACTGTTTGATTGTGATAAGATGCAAATAATTTGTTTTTATAAAAGACTCCCTTCACATCAAAGTTTACATGTAAAATTTCCAATAGTCTTCAACAGCAATAGGTAGCGCCGAATAACATGTAAAGGCAATAGACTGTTCAAACACTCAAATTCAAGTATTTGATAAGTTTCTGATTAGGACCCGTTGACACTAAGGGTTAAACAAGTACAGGAAAACATATATGGATAATCAAAAAGTACTAAAGTTGTAAGAGGTGCATTTTCCTCGAATGATCTGCCTACACACCTACAGGAAAATAACACTCAGTCATGCAATAATACAGGACGATGATCGCTAGATGACTGCGCTCTTATTTTGGAACAAACGTCAAACTCAATGGTTTGTCTTAATGATAATAGCATTATCCTTCCTAAATGTTTAATAAAGTGTTAGATAAATTAAGTACCAGCTGCGTAAAGTTAATGATCATAGTAAAGATCAATTTTAATGAAAATTGGTGGATTTATATCTAATGATATTGTTAGACGGTGTACATAATAACTATAATGCAACGCTTTTATAAGGGAAATGGGAAAAATGATGACATTGCTTTTTTCGTCAGTTAGAAGTAAGACTTTTCAGCTTTCATACAGATTGAAGTGCTGTGTAATTGTTTATTAATATGGTCAACAAGTTACATATACAATATTTTTACTTTTTCGGAAAAAAAATCACGGTACATTTGTATATAAGCTTTAAAAACGGACGAAAAGCGAGGGTTTATACGAGCTTTTTCCCTGTTTCGTAGCTAGTACAAATACATTTTACATTTCCGACAATGCATATATATTGTTTTTATCTAGTTGTTAAATTCACACGCGGCACTTTAAGGTTTAGTTGTTTACATCCAAGATATTTTATTTGAACACTTTCAAATAGAAACAAAATTATTCATGTATGTGATATTTGTACATACGTTCGCTGTTTGCAGGTTCAAGTGAATTAGTGTGTTAAGTTAATACAAATAAGGCCATATACGTATAACATTAGGAATATGAATATTGCATTTCCCGAAGGACTTGAATAAAAGCGCAAATCAGTCCCTTAATGATTTCAAATTATCATGGAATTAGTATAATAACTTATTACTTTGAGTTTAAAAGTTGCTTCCATAAATAATTTGATATCGCATTTCCACTAATACAATTTTCATCTTAAATGAACGCCGTACACAAATCTTTTTGTGCTGACTTGCTTTAATATCTTTATATTGGACCATATTTTTTTTTCCCTAACAAGTGCTTAAACTTATAAAATTTAAATTTCTATTATATTTTTGTGTATTCATATGCAATCAAAGTTTTAATTGCTTTGTATAAAACATTAATAAATAATACATATATATAAAACTTTTAATTTAGAACTATTTAATATATACACTTAACAGAAGAAATGGTCGTCTTTACAATTTCAAACATAACTGCGAACTATTGGTAAAAGATTTTTTTATATGACTATTGAAATCATCAATAATGTTTGTATGACATGTACTGAATTACCAAAAGTTGAACCTAAACGACTCTTTCAAAAGATATTCTAGAGAATTCATTTATATGCCGTTATAAACAGAACCTTTGCATTTAGGTAGTCGAGTACGAACTACATGTATTAAATATTTTATAACATGTTATCGTCCTGAATTTAATTACCTACGCACGCCTTCAGAGTCTAATCTATCAAAGTCATTGTTTTTCGCTCGTACTTTAAAAAAAAACAATTTTAAGGAAAGCAACCATTTTATCTTTTTCTTAAACATGACTAACAAGTCGACTTTTAAAGGAAGAATTGTAAAATGTTGCTATTTTTTAGATGAGACTATTGCGCAATTATATATCGAATCGAAAATACTGTGATAAAAACTGTGAGATGCGTACACAATTTGACGTTTCCAACGCAGTATTTAGTATACTGGTTCATCTATATGTTACGGAGTTTAGTGAGCAACCATTTAAAAAAACCTAGTACTCAATTTATTTAGGGGCCATGTGAAGTGTTGAAGACCCATTGGTAATATTGGGCTGTTTTCTGCTCTATGGTCGATTGTTATCTCTTTGACACTTTCCCCGTTTCCATTTTATATGCAATAATCTCTTAGACACTTTCATCGTTTCCATTTTATATGCAATAATAATCTCTTTGACACTTTCCCCGTTTCCATTTTATATGCAATAATAATCTCTTTGACACTTTCCCCGTTTCCATTTTATATGCAGATACGCCTATTTATTAAATTACGTTCTTCTATTTAATTAACCGTTTATTTTTCCATATTCTTAGTTTTTAGATAAGAAGATGTGGCAAGATTGCAATTGAGTCAACTAACTACCAAAGTCCAAATGACGTGATGTAAGCAACTTAATGGAATACGATGCAGTTTTTATTTTATTGTTTTACTACCACTATACCTTAAATTTGAATAAATTTATGAGCACGTACATGTACAACATAAGATAGTTCATAACATTGGCTCATCCCAAGCAGCTATAGTTGAATATATGTAATAACAAATACACCCATAGGGGGAAAAATATACCCCAAGAATATACGAAATAGAAAAAAAATATGGAAAACTTCCCAAAAAACTAACAGAAAATACCGAGTAACATCTGAACCTGGAAATTCGCGGTTGCACTTGCATGAGTTAGATATAAATTGTCAAAAATTGCAAAGGAGTAGGTTCAGTAAGACCCCTTTTTGGCCCCAAAATATAGCAGTTTTACAAAATTGCTAAAATGTTAACTTTTAGTTATTCATTGGACAGTAGAATGCTTCTGCTGCATAAATATGAGCTGTTTTTGACAATACAATGCACATATATCGGGTACTAGCACCATAAAGTCATGCAAAATTACTGAAATCTTCACAATTCTAGCATTTTAGCTAAATTTTAGACGGTTTTCGTGTAAAACGAAAGTGGACGCATTCGTGTTCATTCATAATTTTGAAACGCTAGTTGTATTTTATGATAATACATAACATATATAAAGTTTGAGAATGAACACGGATGCGGCCACTTTCATTTTTGACAAAAAACATCTGAAAATTGACATTTTTCGGCATATTTGGTAGATTTTTCATATTTGAGCTTGAATCGGATCGTTTTTAAAGACTAAATCACTTAGAATATTTCACATAAACTTTGATTCAAATGAAATAGACACTTAAGTGTTTAAAAAGTGGTCACAATCTTTCGTCAGATGAACCTGAAATATGAGGCCAAAATTGGTCCTTACCGGGCCTACTCCTTTCTAGTTAATATTTTTTTTTTAAATTAATTTGAAGTTTAGTTCAACGTTTGTATAATCAAATTCAAATAAAGATATAAATAAATAAAACCGATTTTCAGTATGCTTTGCAGAATTATTTTCTTATGTTATAAATTCAAATTAAATAAAATATACTTACTTTTTATTGAAATAAAGTTTGGCAACCATACAGTAACACAGTTTTGATGAAATGCAACACAGCACGAACAGCTGATCGTATATGATATATTCATATAAATCTCAAGTGACCTTAACATACTGTATCATTCATTGGTCTCCTTAGAATATCCTTGACTAGTCATCAACGATTGGGCGACAATTTATTCAATGATGGTAAATTATTTGATAAATATGCTATTGTCATTGATAGGATCAATAACGTAAAACCATTTCAAAATTATTGTCTGAAACGACTTTTTGATAAGTTGACAATTTTGATAGTATTGTTTAATAATTTGCAAGTTTGATTTGTAAGAAAGATTTGAACATCTGTATGGCTGATTTATTATATTAGAACAACAAGGTGTACGTTGACACTACGAAATAATGTTTAAACTTAAAGTAGAATATTTTTTAAAAGACAGACTGATTAAATTTGATAAATCTTTGTCAAATTATTTGGAAAGTCATTATACCAGATTGACTAACTTATGAGTTTCTACTTTTAAGAAATGAATTGTTGTGGATGGAAAAGAGTTTTCTTATCATTTAACCTTTATAAACTTTGGTTTTGTTTCGGTTTGAAAAATGACATGCATTTATTTGCATTTTTTAGGACAATTTGAAAGATGAAGGCTACCATTAAAAGAATAATTGCTTTGTTTTTATACTATGCATGTGTCCCATTTTCCAAAACATACAGTGTATATAGTCTTTTATGTAATGAAATTCTAACATAAATACTTTTTTATTTAAATTAAGGACCTCAAGAATCGTTAATGTCGCAAGGATATTGGTGTTATCGATGTTTAATGAACAAGAGCATGCTTTAAGAGAATCGGAACATAGTGATTGGTCGTGGCAACTGTATTGTTTTTGGAGACCCAAAAGACGTAATGTGTCGTTGTTATCGTTTATGAATGACAGGAAAGACGCTGATATGTATTATGGGTGGCAAAAAGAGTTGATTGGTCGTGGGAACTGTTTTTGGTCGACAAGATTTTCGTGATTGGTCGTGACAGTCTTAAATAGTCGACAAGAAATATGTGATTGGCCGTGTTATTAATTATGGTGACATGATTGGCGTTTTGGAGACAACACATATGTGATTAGTCGGGGTTATTTTTCAAGAATGACAAGGTGGATATTCTTTATGGATTCCAGGAAAGACGTAAATGGTCGTGTTAAGGTAGCACAATACAAAGATTTTAAGCCTCCAATTCCCCAGTTTTAAAATGCTGTAACTTTCGTTTTAATGCTTGAAAATTTATAATAGTGGTATCCATGGATAGCTAACAGACTACTCTTTCAAATTAATGCAATGTTAGTATTATACAACAATTATGTAATCAATTATAATGATAACTGTGTCTACAAAATTTTACAACAAATTTCCACTTTTAATTGAAATTAGCTTTTTTATAGATCCCCCTAGAGGGTTGATTTTATTATATGTTGTTCCTTGGGTCATTATCAAAAAAAGAGTGTCTCAGATTTTGGATAGAATGTATAGATCAAATTTTACACCTAATCATACATTAGCTTCTTTTATGTGGTAAGGATGTTTACACTAATTACAAATTTATGAGAGAATGGAATACGATAGCGATAATTTGAGACACCTTTTTGAAGCTCTTGCTGTGCTGATTAAGATAACGTTCAAATTTCTTGTGTAGCTGCTATAGAGATGAAAGAGCTAAATTCATTTAAGTGACCTGACCAAGATTTTGCCACTAATTGCATAATAATTGATTACATAATGATTGCATAACAAAAATGTTGCATTCATTTAAAAGATTATTCTTTTATCAATCTACATATACCTCTTTTATTAATTTATATGCAATTTTAAGAAAGTTACAGCATTTTAAAGGTTGGGGATTGGAAGTAAAAAAATCTTTGTATTGTGCTACCTTAATTGGAAATGGATGACAGGAAGGATGGTACATGCATTGGTAGTCGTTTGTGTTTTTTTTTGTATTGATTTCGTTGCTCATATAGACACGTTTTCTATTAAGAATTTAGATAAATGTATATACCTTTTTGTTCCTTATTTAAGCAAGAACTACTCAGACAATACATATTTTAATCCATGTAATGAAAGCTTTTATGTGGTACCAGAACAGTCTTGTGATATAATGTGTATATTTAAAGCGAGTGTATGTAAACCGTACTTGACAACGGTATCTCATTTGAAGGTGGACGACCTTCAACTGTTAACAATTCTTAATTTTTATTTATGTATAATGATTATCATTTGTTTTATTTATTTTTCATTTTCAGGAATCTGCAATATAGTAAATTTTATTCAAGCGGCAACCAAACGATTGACAATGAATTCACCGTAAAATATGAAAACAACACGTTATAGATTTAATGCTTCCGATGAGTTTTCTGGATTTACCTTCAATAGAAACGGTCCAAGCTGTATATTTGAAAGAACCGAAACAGTAACTTATAGAGCTACATAACCAAAACGGATCTAAAAATAGCCAAATATATCAGAACAACTTTGGCTGTGGTAGTTGAAACCTAAGTTTTTAACAATTTTAAAATTCATAAACAGACAATTTTAGAAAGGTTTGTTATAAATCCTGTCAGTACCAAACTGACTACTGGTAAATTGCACCGCAGATATATAGTATGTATTTTTTTTCATATATCCTATGTATATGTGACAAAATTACTTTTACAACAATTTGTATCGTTATCAGATTTCAGGTAACCAATTGGACCATTAAATGACAGGATCATTTGATGAACGATATTATTTAGACCGATTAAATACCGGGATTAAGTGGAGTTACATCATGCATATAATTTGGTATTTCAATGCACTGACCTATAGCAATGCTACGTGAATTGTTTTAAAATAGTCACAAAGCAATCAATGCAAATAAAGTTGCGTGTTGTCAAATATTCGTACGGTTCAATTTCTGATAAATAAGGTATAAGGTATTCACGTTTTATATAATAAGAAAAACAAAACAAACTAGATTTGCTATTGCAAGCAATAGCGGAGGATGGCACCCCGTACTGGACATTGTCACAGTAGCATCAACAATTATAAGTGTACAAAAGTCAAATGGCATATCTATTATACATGTCGGAATCAGCATTTCTGAACCTCCCCCCCTTTTTTTTCTCTAATAGAATACGTTTCAGTTCTATACATAGATTGGGAATCCTTTTAAATGTAAAATTAGACACGCGTGCAAGTAGGAAGGTGGTGTCACGTGATACTCAAGTATATTATCGTGGACTTAGCATCACGGGGAGGGGGGGGGGTAACTTCCTATTATTGGGTATACGGGGATGTGCCAAAATATGGGTCATAATTTTGCGAAATTTTATATAAAAATGACCCTCCTTTTTAATGACATCCTATATTAAAATGCATTTACGTTTGATAACTGTATATTGATTTGGGGTATGATCTACATATCATTCTCGACTCCTAGGAGTCGAGATTAAGAATTGAACGATGGACAGTTAGTGCGTGAATTTTTCTTGCTACCTGATTGGAAGATATTACGAGACGTGAATAATCAAAGTTTATTGATTGGTTAGGACAATCCAAACCAAGTAAATGTCCTTCAATCCCGTAGAGTATCGGATTTGTCCTCTCTATTTTAGCAATTAGATTTTACACGGGTAACCTTTATCTATAAATAGTCGAATCTTCTGGAGTAAACAAAAACGTTAAACGATACTACTTCATAGCGTGTGACTAGCTCACGTGTGTGGTAAAATCCGGGGGTAAAATTTGTTGATTGATGCACGTGGCTATATTCTAGTAAATGAATTAATCTACAAAGCGAGAGCACTTTCCATTTTCATCAGCTAAGAGTCGAATAGCGGCTTTTTGAAAGGCTAACGCTTGTATATAGATATGCTATTGATATGTGCACCAAACGATGTCAATTCAGATATAAAAACTTAAGGGTAGCTGGTATATGGTGATGATGAGTTAGTGCTTATATATAATATAAGCATGGGTCATATTTTAAATATGATATAAATTGTTATAATAGCTATTCATTCACGGAAGTGAAAACAATTGTTTAAGATGTTTTAAGTATTTACATCATCAGGTTCTTTACTTTATAAGTATTTACTTCAAGGTCAAGTATGAAAAGTTTTACTTAATGTACTACAAGGACGCAATTTCACCTTCAATAACGCCACTATTTGTCCACCCATTCACTTGAACAAAGTTCATTGAGAAAATCAAAATTCTTTCTTATTTCCTTCTCCAGTGAAAAGATTACAATCTTTATGTTACTCATATTTCAATCAATAGTTATTATTCTTTTTTATTTGAAAGCAATATATAGTGACTTGTATTAAATTGGAAAAAAAACCCCGATTATTTGATATTGATAAAATGTTTTAACTTTACAATATAATTCAATGACGTAGATGCTTTAGTAATTAACAAAAGAGAATTGATGCAGTATTCCTATATAGATATCCTCAACAACCAAGATAACATATATAGACACAATCTATCAACTTCGTACTTTATTTGGCCTTTTTTTAAAATCTTTTTTTTTATTCGAGTGTCACTGTTGAGTCTTTTGTAGACGAAACGCGCGTATGGCGTAAAAACTAAATCTAATCCTGGTTTCTATGATGAGATATTTACAACCACTGGGTAGATGCTACTGCTGGTGGAGTTTTAACTCCAAGAATGTATCACCAGCCCAGTAGTCAGCACTTCTGTGCTGGCATGAATTTATTATCATTGATATGGTCATATTTATAAATTAACTTTATAAAATTTTTGAATTTTTGAAATACTATGGCTTTTCTACCTCAGGAATAGATAACCTCAGTTTTATTTGGCAAATTTTTAGGAATTTTGGTCCTCAATACTCTTCAACTTCGTACTTTATTTGGCCTTTTTAACTATTTTTTTTAATCGAGCGTCACTGATGAGTCTTTTGTAGACGAAACGCGCGTCTAGCGTAAAAACCAAACTTTAATCCTGGTATCTATGATGAGTTTATTTAAATCTAAATAAGTTAATGCTCATACAATTGTTTGATATTTCCCCAATTGTATGACGTTTTTTTCGCCAGTTAACAATCCATATTCCGCTATATATGTTTAACTACCTATATACATATTGGCCGTAAAACTCTCCGGCATTTAAAAGATTTAAAATGTCAAGTGTTAAAAGAAAACGTGAAAGGTCTTTCATTTTCCATTTGTAGAATTTACTCTGATAGATTAAGAGTGCAATACAACCCTTAAAATAGGACAATATTTTTTTTAATTTATGACAAGAACTGCTGTCGTTAGTAAAACGATGTCATTGCAATTGACCCCATAAGTCCAAAGAGTTGTAGCTAATAATGTTTATAGAAACCGTAAATGGTGATTATGCCTAAACAGAAATAGAATCTCTTCGGTAAAAGTATAACAAAGTTGTTCCTTGAAGACCTACCATTTTTCACTATTCACTATTCAAGACTTCCGTTACTATCACGGATTTTGAGATTATTCCCTTACAAGGTGTAATGTCAAAGGTCAAAGCTAACCTTAAAATTTTACCCCGAGATTTATAACTGAATCTTAGGACTAAGGTGAAACTGATTAACCTTTTTTATATTACAAAACGTCAGTTAAGTGACTTACTTTACTTGAATAATTGCTTATATCTGATGAGGTCCACGACGCATTAAGGCATCACTGGTATGTATCATCTATGATATTCACGTTAGTATCTAACACTATTCACAATGAATCACTGGTAATAGTAGAATCACAACCGATCATCATAGTATTAAATCAATTCACAACGTATCACTTCAAGTCTTGAATCTAGTGAGATCTTTAACGCATCACTTGCGTCTAGTGAGATCTTTAACGCATCACTTGCATCCAGTGAGATCCACAACGCATCACTTGCATCTAGTGCGATCCACAACGCATCACTTGCGTCTAGTGAGATCCACAACGCATCACTTTAGTATATAATGCGATTTGCAACGCATCTCTATCGTATCTAGTGATATCAGCAACGCACAAATGTAGTATCTGATGAGATCCACAACATTTCACTTTATTATGTGTGATCCACAACGCATCACTTTATTATCTTATGAGATCCACATAATACCACTATAGTATCTAATGAGACCAATAACAGATTACTTTTCTATCAAAAAGATAAATAGCGCATCACTTTTGTATCTAAAAGATTCACAACGCATTAGTTTTTTTTTATCTAACGCGGTTCACAACACAGCACTGGTATCTTATGAAATCCTCATCGCATCACTCTAGTATCGAATGAGATTTACAACTCATCGCTGTATTTTGGTTAGATCCACAACGCAATATTACGTATCTAATAAGATTCACAACGAATCACTATAGTATCTAAGGAAATAAAGAACGCACCACTATATTATCTTATGAGATCTACAACGCATCACTATATCGAATGAAATTCATAACACATTAGTACATTATCTAATGAGATCCTCGGCGTATCACTATATTGTATGATGACATACAAAACAAATCTCTATAGTATCTTATGCGATTCACAAAGCATCACTGGTATCTAATGAGATCTACAACGCATCACTTTATATCATTTAATGAGATCCACAATGCATCAATATATTAATCCATTAGATCCATAGCGTTTCACTTTATTTATTAAATGATGAGATCTACAGCACATCACTATAGTATCTTTTGAGATTCACAACGAATCACTAGTATCTTATGATATCTTCAACGCATCACTATATTACCTTATGAGATCTAAAACGTATCACTATTATATTTGATGAGATGTTCAACGCACCATTTGAGTATCTAATGATATCTTTTCCACATCACTATATTGTCTAATGATCTCTACACCACATCCCTTTATTATCTAACGATATCTTCACCACATCCATATATTATCTAATGATATCTACAGCACATCACTATGTTATCTAATGATATCTACACAACATCACTATATTATCCAATAATATCTACACCACATCTACACCACATCCCTATATTATCTAATGATATCTACACCACATCCCTATATTATATAATGATATCTACACCACATCCCTATATTATCTAATGATATCTACACCACATCACTATATTATCTAATAATATCTGTACCATATCCATATATAATCTAATAATATCTACATCACATCCCTATATTATCTAATAATATCTACACCAAAGACCTATATTACCTACTTAGATTCGCAAACCATCACTCTATTATCTAATGAGATCCACAACGCATTTCTATAGCATCTTAAGAGATCTACAACGCATCACTACAGTATCTAATTAGATCCACATCGCATCACTTTATTTTCTCATAAGATAAACAACGCATTTATATGGAACGCCATGACTGTCTTCTGATGTTGATTGTTGAATATGTTCGGTGCTTAATCCTTTATGTTCAGTAGTATTTATATTATGTTCAGTAGTTTTCAAATTATGTTCAGTAGTTTTGACATTATGTTCGGTGCTTTGGTCATTTATATTGTAAATAATGCGATGCACAGCCCATTGCTACTATCTCATGAAATCCACAACAGTTTTGATTGTACGATTTATATATGTTTAAATTCAAATGCATTCGAAAACAATCATCTAAAACAAATATGATATACAGCAACATACGGCTACTATCAAATTAATATATACTGGATATACCACATGTGAAAACTACACAGTTTGCTAAGAAAAGTTTAACAGCCAACCTGACCATTTCAGAACTGAAAACAGTTTTTTCTCGATTTAAAAGCCTTATACAATCCTGGAATGGTTCAAAGTGCTGTTGTTCTGCATGTAGATAAGCTTTCTCATATTTTAGAAGTTGCTCTAACATGTTATGTGCTTAAATTTTGGTTTTACTTCAGTTATGGTTTGCTTAGATATGTATTTTAGTAGTGATTTTCCATGTAATATGCCTGTGCTGTTATATATCTTGTTTGCATGTTGTGTGTTTTAATGTTTGTTTATGTTATTTTATTTTCGGTAAAAAGCTCTTCAGAGCTTATGTTTGTATTGTTATATGGAGACCGAATCAAAATTAAAACCTTCGTATTGTATGGTAACACTCATTTATAGGTTTCTGACATGACTAAGGCACATACAGAATGTGGCGGATTACAAATGTTTGCAGACACCCCCTCCTAGTATGGAACAGTGGTGTAACAACACAACATAAGAACTAACTATATAAATCGGGAAAAGAACATACAATAAGTAAAAAATAATAAAATATAGTTGTGATATTACATTATATAACGAAATGTCGCATGTCAAGTGGATATCACAAGATGCCAAGTGCCCATCAAATAACGACAAGTCCTCGTCATATAATGATAATTCCACATAATATAATGATAATTCCATAAAGAATAATGGCAAAATAGCGCACATTATATAGTGATAAGTGACGTCATATAATTGTGATTACATATGATATGAGTGAACATCATATATCATGTTTATTATTGAAGGATTTTGTTATTAAATAGTTCGTTTATATGTGTGTTGGTGTTTGTTTTCGTTGCACTTGGGTGTTCCTGTTGTTTCCGTTTGTTTTCTTTGTATAGTTGATATGTTTCCTTCGGTTTCATCGATTTATGACTTTCGAATAAAGGTAATCTAATTAAAATGTAGATCTCTGATTTCGTTATTGTAGTATCTATATTTTAATTAGATTTCGTTTTACTGCAGTATAACGAAATCAGAGATCTATATTTTAATTATATTATACTACAGTATAACGAAATCAAAGATCTATATTTTAATTAGATTGGAACAACGGTATACTACTACTGTTGTTCTTATAATAATATTTCATCATCGAAATACGTTATTATATCATTTATTTTAAATATCCTATCGATGTGATTCTAGGTGATAATGACATTGTTTTTGTAGCTTAAAGTAGGCTATATGTACTCTATGTATATGTATGTATGAATAAATCAACTTATGTAAGATAATATGATTTTGTAAACATTTTATATTGAAATAAAAAATCGCATTTACCTTTCATTGTGTGATAGAATGATCCGAACAAAATATAATTTAGAATAACATATACAATCCATGTTTATTTAATATCAGTGAATCTTTAACTTAAATGAAAATATCTATCCGAACAATTATTCTTATATTAATGTTTTAAATTATGAACTTTGGATGATGAAATACCATGCATTGGTTGGGTGGACAGCGTATGCTAAAGCGTATGAAGTAATGAATGGAATATTTACATTGAGTTTCGTCGTGCATATATAATTATTTATAAATTAATTTTCCATTTACATGAAAACTGAGATATTATAAAAAAATCAATATAAAAATAACGATTGTGAAAATAATAATAAAATTTATAATTCAAAATATAGCTACAAAAAATTGATTGTTGTTAAAGGTAAAAAATTACAAACGACACTTATATATCAAGCTAAGTAAGGGTGCATTTCTTTCTAACACAAACGATGCAAACGACTAAGCACGCACATGTTTTGATTGAAAGTTCAAACAGGGTCAGGAAAGACTTATAAAACGTTGTATTTGTTTCTACTGTCGTAGCGTTTAGAAAACAACAACAAACGCAAATACAACATTTACAAAATTTTGGTTAGAAAGAAATGCAGCCTTAAATAATGTAACATAAAATTGTCTTTTGGAAGAGGGGCAAAAAACAGCAATAGAACATTCAAACTCACAAGTCGAAAACAAACTGAAAATGCCTTCGCAAAAAACAACAACACCGAAATGACAAACAATACATACAACGCAACAAAAAAACCTAAAGACTGAACACCATAAACCCATCTAAATACCAGGGGTATCTCAAGTGGTCTGGAAGGTCTAGCTGATCCTGATACACATGTGGCACCCGTCGTGTTGTTCATGGATGTACAGATCCGTTGACAAGTTTTTCGGTATATCATATTCGAGAAAATGAAAACTGGTATATGGTTACGACAATTGGAACATATCCGGCGTCATCTGTGCAACAGATATTTCATAATGGCCAATCAAATCGTGATGGCGTCCGTAAATTTGCGAAGAGATGATTTCAACTTCATCACTTGAAACTCTCGGTTTCATAGCTTCTTTGTACTCAGCAGCCCTATATCAAGGAAATCGTCGTAGGAAATATAAGCAGGCTCTGGAATACTGGTTTAATTGGGAGATATGTATTCCATATGCAGGTGCTGCTTGAGTATTACTTCCAAGAAATGGAAAGTTCATTCTTGAAATTATCCCTTTTGTCGTATATGTGTGTTATCAACCGATCTTCTTTGTCAATTTCTAGTGCAAGTCAAGATAAGAGGCAAACATAGACAATAACTGTTTAGTGTCTTTAAATATCAGCTGTATTTGTACGAGGCTAGGAAACAAGGTGTATGCGAGCTTTTAGCGAGCTATAACACCTGTTTCGAGCCGAGTACAAATAGAGCTGATATTAAAAGACACTAAACCGTTATTGTCTTTATCGTGCAATTAATTATGTATATTATTTGTGTTTTGAAAGACACAAAAAAGCATGTTTTGCATTTATTTTCGATTTGAAATCCCTTGAAGCCCGTGTAGTAATACGATACAGTAATCACACAGCTGAAGACGGGTTCGCAAAAAAAGAATCTTGAATTGTCAACAATAATACATTGCTCAAGGTGAATAATTATCTATCTTAACATTAAAAACAAATAACGAAACATTGTCCAATTTGAAACAGGAGTGTAAGAGTTGTTCTACGCTTCAGACTCGACATTCTCTAAACATGCATGCTGAAATTGACATGGTTGTTTTTGTTACACAAACATGCACATTCAAGTTTTGAAATCGGTAGTTGTCATCGTAGAAAAGGCTGTTGTTCATGTGTGTATGTTATCAGAAAATTGGTGTGATTATTATTGCTCTTAAGAAATGTTTCAAACAAACAGAACGTATAAAACACGTAAAAGTAATCGTTAATTCGCAATTAATATGTCATTGGAATGCGAGTTGCAATACACATTCTGAGGTCACGCAGGTTCATACAATACTCAGTCCGGCAGTGGGCGGAGCTTTAAAGCGATATCTGTATAGTATACAGATACAGTATAGCGATATCTGTAGGACTGTATCTGTAAAGTAGAGCACCCAATTGCAGGATAAATAACTGTATCTGTTGTAACTGTTATATTATTTGTTTCAAGTTCGTTAAGAAAGATATGTTAAATATAGTAACAGCTCTTTGAACTGTTTATATTGAGATGACATCATCTTATTTAATAGCAAAAGATTAAAAGGGAAAATGCTAGCTTTTTTTGAAAGAATCCAAACTCAAACGATCCATTTATTTGACTATTCCTCAGACAAAAACAAGCATATATATATATAGTCACAAATGTTGCACCCCTGATCCGAAAAGAGATGGTTCCATACTTTGATTGATCGTCGCAAATGTGACTAAGGGTCTTTTCAGAACCCCTTAGAACAGTTACCAGTCATCGGGGAATCTTGACCTTGTCATTCCATTCAACATTTTTGTTTTCGAAATAACTGAGAAAGATCTTCATAATTATTAATCTTATTGTAAAAACGGATGACCAAAACACAACACTTAACTGTACATGGTGCCAATTCTAAGCATGACATGTATGCAATAAACCGTGTAATGTGGTTAAGTTATGACGAGTCTTTTCGTGTACGAAACGCACGTCTGGAAAGCACAATTTAATTCAAGGTATCTATGATAAGTATATTTATATGGTAAAACTTTGCTTAAATTCCAAATATACTCTTTATTTAGAAAATGCATTAAAAGTGTGCTTGTAATTTAGTTTTGTATCGATGGCAACTGAACAGTTGATTAATCTTTTTTGTTTCATATATCAAAGCTATCTATTTTTCTGGATTGTTTTATCTCGCTTAAGGATGCTAGTTCTCTGATTGTGTACTACTGGAACTGATAAATTCAGTCAATAATTTCATTTTTCAAATATCAACATACTGTGCTTTTAATTGTGTATTGTGTTGCGTTGTCTAACTGAGTACCAGGGGATGAATAAATTCCATTATACGCTTTGAACTTCGAGATGTAATATATGAAACGTTCGATAGATTCTGAATATATTGTATATATAAAACCGAAAGGTCTTTGTCAATATTACTCCAAGAGCTAGATGGTTCGTGTGCTTTTCTCAGTTGCAATACCAATTCCCCTGGTCCCATGTAAGCATTTGTTTTACACTAGATGAATTTACTGATTTGTTGAGTAAATTGACCAAATTCATATATTCGCCTTTCAATATTTTTCTTTTATTGATTATGAAACATTTATTCAAGAATTCTAGTTAACTCTATCGGGAATGTGTAACTAATCAATTATGGGCATATTACCTGTTTGTCCAACCCATTCAAATTAGCTGCATGCTGTCTGGGCTCTACTTTCTGTGTTACACTGCTACCTGATTTGCTTTGATATCCACCCACTAAACTAGGTTGCGAACCATCAACTATTGTTTACTGTAGACATAGATTGACATGGAGATGCTTCAGATGACATATCATATATGTGAACCACGTTCTCTTGTGTTGCCATTCTCACCTTTGAAAGCAATTTTCACATATCAATAAATAATCTTGCTTGATGTTCAAATTAGATTTGCATTGTCAGATATATTTTGAACGACGCTTTGGATCAAAATGAATATCAGCGTGAGTTGCTCGGCATAAAAATTATTTTTAAATATAAATCATATCCATATTGAAAAGTGCATAACGTATGTGACTTATGTTTTTCCTTAGTGACACAATAAAATTAACGGTACCAATTTTCTTGCACCAGATGCGCATTTCGACAATACATGTCTCTTCAGTGATGCTCGTGGCCAAAATATTTGAAATCCAAAGCTTATATAAAAGATGAAGAGCTATAATCCAAAAGGTCCAAAAAAGTAAGTGTGCTCATCACAAACGTGAATGATGCAAATAGTTTTGTCTCCATTTTCCTCAATTTTTTCATCTCATTTGTGTTTACTTCAGAAACGGTGCCATAACAAAAAAAAAAAAAAAAAACCCAGAGCAGTCGGAAAACTCTTTTATTATAAACAAAAATGAAAAGAATGAGTCTATTGACGATTTTATTCATATTTAGATTCATTATACTTAGATATTGTGTTGCTGATTATTTTTGTTATTTGATGTTTTAATCAGAACCTTCTTAAAGACAAAAAGAAAAGGCACCTTGCGAAATTCTTTAATTTTACTTTCCGATATATTGATGATGTTCTATCATTGAATAACCCATATTTCAGCCAATACTTACATCTCATATATCCCAGTGAACTTGAAATTAAGGATACTACTGATACTAGAAGGACTGCTTCATACCTTGATCTTTTCCTCAATATTGACGCACATGGACGACTTCACACGCAAATCTATGATAAACAGGACGATTTCAACTTCCCAATTATCAATTTCCCATTTCTCAGCAGTAACATACCCTCTACCCCATCGTATGGCGTTTACATATCTTAATTGATACGTTATTCTCGTGCTTGTGTACACTATACTGACTTCATATACAGGAGTGTGCTCCTTACGCAGAAAATGCTCCAACAAAGTTATGAGGAGAACAGATTAAAATTGACACTTCGTAATTTTACGGACACCATCACGAATTGGTTGATCCATACGATGTGACTTTGTTTGGCATGCCACAAAACCAAGTTCAACCCACCATTTTTTTCTTTAAAAATGTCCTGTACCAAGTCAGGAAAATGGCCATTGTTATATCATAGTTCATTTCTGTGTATGTAACATTTTTACGTTGTGTCGTTTGTTTTCTCTTATATTTTAGTGTGAATTCACATTACTATTAGACGTGTCACGGTACTTTTCTATCCCAAATTCATGTATTTGGTTTTGATGTTATATTTGTTATTCTCATCGGATTTTGTCTAATGCTTAGTCCGTTTCTGTGTGTGTTACATTTTAATGTTGTGTCGTTGTTCTCCTCTTATATTTAATACGTTTCCCTCAGTTTTGGTTTGTTACCCCGATTTTTTTTTTTGTCCATAGATTTACGAGTTTTGGACAGCAGAATATTACTGTTGCCTTTATTTGTCCCAACTAGCTAAGGACATTTTTACCACATATTAGATTGTGGTTTGTCATTACGTCGTCTAATCTTTTTATTACCGAACGTGACTTATTCCCGATCGTGACTGTTTTGCTGAGTGTGAATTCGCATTGCTATAAGACGTTTTACGGTACTTTTCTATCCCAAATTCATGTACATGTATTTAGTTTTGATGTTATATTTGTAATTCTCATCGTATTTTTTCAAATGTCTTGGCGTCTTTTCTGTTATATTCATGTGTTATGGTAAAGAAAATTAATCATCGCCTTCATTTATTAGATTTGATCCGGTTCAACGTAATGTGTATGATGTTTTACGTTTTCAGTTTGATTCAAAATAAACCGGACATAGCTATATAATATATTTAATTGTCTAATTGCTACCTCAGTTTGATATTAATAAGTATTGCAATTTTCATTGTTATTAAATGTTATATCAGTATTTAGTACAAATATAATCTTAAATCAATTCTTATTCTATTTTATTTTTGAGAAATAGTTTTAGTCATTCAAATATGACGTCATTTTTTGAGTGTGCTGTTTTAGAATTTCAAATGTGACGTATTTTTTTGGTGCTTTTTTACCATTTCAAATGTGATGTCACTTTTTGCGTTGAGGCTTTGACTAACTCGGGTGTGTATTTTTTGTGTTGGATTATTCTGGTTTATATAATGTATCCGGTTTTTTTTTCTGTAATTAGTTAATACTTCATTTTTATCATTTATATCTATTATATAGTCATTTCATATAATTTACTGTTTACAAAAGTATAAATTATTCTAAATAATAAGGATGTTTTTATCCCAAGCAGAAAACCCTGGCCGAATTGGGCACAACTTTTTTGAACTTCCGGTCCTCGGTGCTGTTTGGCTCTGTGCTTGTTTTGGCTTTCAAACTTTTGTATCTGGGCGTCACTAGTTAGTCTTGTGTGGACGAAACGAACTTCTGGCGTTTTAAATCTTAAACCTGGTACCTTTTGTTAGCTATTATACGTGTGTTTCTTTGTCCAATATGTTCTATTTATTTGCATTGTCCTGTAATGTTATGTTGTCATTTTAAAGTTATTTTAACATTAGTTTAAACATATTTATTTATAGTGGATTGGGAAACAAATTTTGCAACTTATATTAATCCCTTTCCACTTTGCGGGTGCGAGTGTTGCCTTGTAGCGGCATTAGCCTGCTCGTTTTCGAAATCTACAAGGGTGTCTTTAACGTCCAAGAGATATGGCTCTCTCTTAACACGGGTCAGCCATTTATCGTCCCCTTCCGAGGGACTATCATCGTTTCCTCAAGACCATACTCGCAAATGGTGTCAAGGGAGATACTTAACATTGCCATTAAAGCGGGAGGTTTGTCATGCTACATAACCAGGTTCAGCCCACCCTTTGTGTCTTTAAAAATTGTCCTGTACCGAGTCAGGAATATGACCATTGTTATTTAATAGTTCATTTCTGTGTTTCTGTTGTGTCGTTTGTTTCCTCTTATATTTCAGTGTGAATTCACATTACTATAAGACGTGTCACGGTACTTTTCTATCCCAAATTCATGTATTTAGTTTTTATATTTGTTATTGTCATCGGATTTTGTCTAATGCTTAGTTCGTTTCTGTGTGTGTTACATTTTAATGTTGTGTCGTTGTTCTCTTATTTTTGATGCGTTTCCCTCAGTTTTAGTTTGTATCCCGGATTTTTTTTTCTATCGATTATGAGTTTCGAACAGCGGTATTCTACTGTTGCCTTTATTAATCGATATATTTTAGTTTTTTTTTATGAATATTAGGTTAAACACTAAAATTAGCATAAAATCAGCATTCAACTATTCAATAAGGAGTCAACCGATAATTAAGGTGAATTTTACAATGTTAAAGATATTGTGTTGTTGGTGATTTTTGCAATAACCAGTTTCTTTCTCTCTATTATAGTTCAAGATAAAACCAAACTTGATGGTGTTTAACGGAATTCTGCACTTTTGGTTGTATCATGGGGTCGTTTTTCATTAGGCTATGAAGCCCGAGACCCAGACATAACCACTGACTTTCGGCAGGGTTGGCTACTATTATGTTAAAACGTAGAGAGTCATTCTGGTAGATGTTAGTTTATTTGAACATATGAAATTATCAAATGAATTGACCCGGCTGTTAGAGGTCTTGTGTTTTGTGATTTGATATTCTTTGAATTTATAAGGTTACTTATCTTATAGTTAAGACACAAATGTTTATATTCAGCCTATTTTGTATTCATCCTGCATGCAAACAGAAAGAAAAGAATCAAAACTAATAATGTCAACCTTAAAATACACTGATTCGTACTAAATATGATAATCAAAATAAACAAATGAGTATGATCCCCGTTCAGTATAATTTCAAAGATATCAGGTATCATAACGTTAAAATCGAATTATTATTCGTTTGTTTAAAAGATGACTTAAAAATCGTTTAAAACCACCAATTTTGACAAAAACATCCCACCTAGTCGTTTCAAAATTATTGCCTTATACATTTGAATGTTATCACTTTTGTAATATATCTCCTGAATTAAGAAAAAATATGTTTTTAGTTCTTTGGTCAATATATATAACTTTTAAAAGATATTTATTTAAAGTGATTGTGAAGAAGCGTGACAGAATCAATGATCAGATTCACCAAAACATCTAACGACTAAAATTGATCTTAAGTAAGCTGAATTGTTTGTCATGACTTGCGATCACCTTATAGATACCATAGACACCATATATATAATGACATGTGCACATCATTTAATGAATGGCTATTATTTATTTTGTGAATTTATTGAACCATAAAATTAATGTTTGACTCTTCACATTGAATAATCCGCGAAGCCATTATTGCCATTCATTATAAATAAATTTCTATCAAAAATAAAGCTCAAAGAACTTTTTATATTATTTATATTAACAATAACAACGTACACATATGATGGCGTATGAATACACAACGTCAGAGTGGGCGTGTCGCCATAAAAATTGACAACGTTGAAAATAAAACTAATAATTTTTACCAATCAGAAGACAGTAAATACACCAAATTTATTTATATTATGACAATTGAATATCATATAATGACAACTGCATCTTATATAATGAAAATTCGAATTCATATAATGACACTTACACATCATATTATAACAATTGCACATCATATCATGACGAGTGCACATCATATAATGATAATTGCACATCATATAATGACAATTACACATCATATTAAGACGAGTGCATAACATACAATGACAATTGAATATCATATGACAATTGCACATCATATAATTACAATTCACATCATCTAATGACAATTGCATATCATATAATGGCAATTGAACTTCATAAAATGACAATTGCACATCATATAAAGACAAGTGCATTCCTAATGCTGTGACGTTTCGAATTTTAATGAACGTAATGATGTATTCCTGGTTAATTATTAAGTCAGGGGTTTCGTTACCAATTTCAATATCTTTATATTCTCATAATCATTGCAGATAGGTATAGAGAGAGTGCAAAATGTGTACATGAATATGCATCTATTTACAAAACATATGAAAAATACATCAGATTCAAAATAATATACATTTTAGCCAGGATTACCCACATGTTTATCTATACACTTTATTAACTTACATAATCTTTTTAATTCTGACTTTTTGTTTAATTTGTTCATCAATTTACTTAAAACCTTTACTAAATTCTTCTACAGATATAAAGATTTTGTTTTGAGGTTTGACTGTTCCTGCAGATTTCAAACGGGATATCACATCCTCATTTCTACGGAGATGTTGTTTACCGTGCCTGGAAATTAAGAAACAATCCTGGTTAACTCATCGATCCTTTAAATAAACTTATGCTTAAAGGTTACCAACTCAACTCTGTACTTAGATCTTAGATTATTGTTTTATTGGTATTAATATGAATGTTTTAACAAGTAAATTAAAAGCAAACTAAATATTATTGTTATATATACATATGCACATTCATGGATCTACAATCTGTCGATACCTGTATCTTGGCATTGAACAATGTCATGTTTTCTCTGACTGTTCATGAAGTCTTTACACTCAATCCATTGGATGTTGAATGTGTAATGATTGATCATTTAGTCTTAAATGCATGATGATGTTTTTAATAGTTGTTATTTGCTTTAAACTAGATGTCAGTAACTGTGAGTAACATAAGATCTGTACTTAGTGTCTTTTTGTTGTAGGATGTACAAGTACACGGACACTCTGTGTTTTTATTTGTATCCATCTGCTGAGTTGAACCTTTCTCAACTGGTTTTTATACTTCGGTCTTATGATGTATTGTTTTACTAATTTCCCAGGTAAGGGGAAGGTTTGGGATCCCGCAAGCATGTTAAACCCCGCCACATTCTGTATATATGTGACTGTCCCAATGGCAGAAGCCTGTCGTTTGTTGCTTTGTTACATAATTGTTTTTCTTCCATTTTTTTGTTCGTACATAAATTAGGCCGTTAGTTATCTCGTTTGAATTATTTTACATTTTTTTCATTTCATGTCCTTTTATAGGTGACTATGAGTTATGGGCTTTGCTCTTTGTTGAAAGTCGTACGGTGACCTATAGTTGTTGATTTCTGTTTCATTTTGGTCTCTTGTGAAGAGATGTCTCATTGGCAATTATATCACATCTTCCTTTTTCCTATATAAAGTCGATTCCACCTCATTAAATGATAAAATCACATTATATTGTTGAATAATCAAAAATGATGAAAATGGACATAAGAAGAAAGTTTTGGCGTTCCGTATTCCAGGCATGGATTATATTGGTGTAGGGTCAGTATGTTTGTATTTTCAACACATTTACTTACATTTTAATTAAAATAACAGATTACACCTACTTTACGACATAAATGTGGCTTCTTGAAATCAGTTGACAAATGACCTAAACCTGCATTGTAATAATAGGTATCAAGCTGTAGTTATGTAAAAAAAATAATCAATTAGCTTTACAGTTTCATCAGTGCCGAACCGAAGGACTTCAGGAATTTCACGATAATTTTTTCTTTAGGTCTCTGTGTACTCATTGGTGGTGGTTTTTTTTTGGGGGGGGGGGAGCTTCTATGTACTCAGGGAGGGTTATTACAAAATAACACGTCTTGTCTGATGTTAGTTGATTTTGATATCATGCATCTATATCTTATCAAATCCAATCATTAGTATGATATCCAATTGTCAGAGTGTCACTAACACATGAAATCCTATAAGATCATACATATATATGTAAAAGTTCAAAGTTATACAAAAATCACATTAATTTGCAATATAATGTCATAAATTTTGGAATGTCAGAGGAGGTGATATTCATGCCAAAGTTATATATATAAAATATGCATTCAAAATACTCATTTACAGAAAATTATCATAAACTTGTGAAATATTATATAATCACTTTACTTCGTATTTTCAGCTAATATTTGTGAGTTCATTAGTCCTTAACAACTTGAGCAATAATATGTATGTGCTTTAGTCAAGTCAAGTCAAATACCCAAATGTAAAAAAGAAGATGTGGTATGATTGCCAATGAGACAGCTCTCGTCAAGAGACCAAATGACACAGAAATTAACCGCCCAAAACTTATAGTCAGCCATCAAAGGCCCCAGATAAATAAATGCGTACATAAATACAATTCCAATCCATAGTATTGTATTTATGTACTCATTTATTTATCTGTTTCTGAATAAAATAGTGTTTACACTAAAGGCCCCGAATTGAAAAATGTAAACGAGTAAACTAACGGCATAATTAATGTACAAAAAATGAATGAAAAGCAAGTATCAAACAAAATCTATAAACAATAACCACTGAATTACAGACTCCTGACTTGGGAAAGGCACACACATAAAATGGAGAATGGAAATTGGGAATGTGTCAAAGAGACAACAACCCGACCACAGAGCAGACATACATAATGTGGCTGGGTTAAACATGTAAGCGGCATCCCAACCCTCCCCTAACCTTGGATAGTGGTGTAACATAAGAAAGAACTATAAAAATCAGTTGAAAAAAGGCTTAACTCATCAGATGGATACAATAGAAATGTATCTAACATTATCACAGAGTGGACGTGGTCGGGTACTTGTATATCCCTGTGATCTGAGAGTACTCGTAGTTACTGACAGCTAGTTCAAAGCAACAAACAACTAATATTGAAAATCATGCATCTAAGACTCAATTATCAATCAGTACACATCCAACATGCAATGAATTTAGTGTAAAGACGTAATAATAAGTCGCAGAAAAAACATGACCTTGTGCAATGCCAAGATACAGGTACATACATATTGTAGATTCATGAATGTGTATATAACAATAATATTTAGTTTGCTTTTGATTTACTGATAATAAAATCAATATCAATACAAATAAAAACAATATTCAATAAGCTAATTATAGTGTTGCATTGATAACCTATAAGAATAAGTTTATGTAAACGATCGATAAGTTTACCAGGATTGTTTCTTAATTTCCGGGCAAGGTAAACAATATTTCCGTTAAAATGAGAATGTGCTCATTTTTACTTTAAAATCAAATCTTTATACCTATAGAAAATTTTAGTAAAGGTTTTAAGGAATTTGTGGTAACAAAATCCCTGACTTAATAATTTACCAGTAATACATAGAAGAGGAACGAAAGATACCAAAGGGACAGTCAAACTCATAAGTCTAAAACAAACTGACAACGCCATGACTAAAAATGAAAAAGACAAACAAACAACAGCACACATGACACAACATAGAAAACTAAAGAATAAACAACACGAACCCCACCAAAAAACTAGGGGTGATCTCAGGTGCTCCGGAAGGGTAAGCAGATCCTGCTCCACATGTGGATAACGCTCTTTAAAATCAAAACCGTCATAACAAACAAGGGCATAGCGAATTCATTATGAAATATAAACACCGTAGGATGGTGCTAATTTAAAAGGAACAACACGTTCCAAAAAGGTAAAATTAACAATAGGGAACGAAAACATGTCGCTTATGTCGTAAATTTATTTGTGGACTTCCTGTGTAAAACTGAAATATCTAAATCTAGGAAAAGACAGTTATTGTGTATATGTTCAATTTCCCATTTCTTAGCATTGATATACCCTCTGCCCCATCGTATGGTGTTTACATATCTCAGTTGATACCTTATGCTCGTGCATATTCACACTATACGGAGTGTGCTCCTTACGCAGAAACTGCTCCAACAAAGTTATGACATAGATAGATAATACAATTAGTTATCTAACTACAAACACAATTCTATATTAATATCGTTGTAATTGTTATAAAATACATCAAGTAACATAATAACAAACCTAATCTTGAATGATATCCAATTTTTAGAAATTTACCTGTGACGTCATTTTTTGTGGCGTTGATACAGTCGTGTTGAGGACAGTTCGTGGTTCTGTTGCGCTATTTTTTGTGTGCTGTCCTAGGTTGATTTACGTGTTCGTTATAATGTTGTCGAACGTACTATAATCGTATTGTTTATTTATGTTTTCCTCTGTCCTGAATGTTCTTGAATTTATTTGTACTGTATTCCTGACATGTAATGTTGGCATTTTAGTGATATATTAAACATTAACATTTCCATTAAAGCGCGAGGTCTAGCTAGCTACAAAAGCAGGTTCAAACCACTATATTTTCCTTTAAAATGTCCTGTACCAAGGCAGGAAAATGGCAGTTGTAATAATATAGTTCGTTTCTGTGTGTCTTGCATTGTCGATTGTTTTTTGTTGTACAGTGTGTCTGTTCTTTTGTTGTTTTCCTCTTATAGTTGATGTGTTTCCTTCGGTTTTTGTTTGTAACCCAGATTTGTTTTCTTACAATTGATTTATGACTTTTGAACAGCAATAAAATTGAGAAAGGAAATGGAGAATGTGTCAAAGCGACAATAACCCGACCATAGAGCAGACAACAACCGAAGGCCACCAATGGGTCTTCAATATAGCGAGAATTCCCGCACCCGTAGGTGTCCTTCAACTGGCCCCTAAAAAAATATGTATACTAGTATAGTGATAATGGACGTCATACTAAACTCCGAATTATCATACTTCTGTTGCCTTTATTTAGTCCATTAGTCAAGTAAAACAATATACCCAAATATGTATTGTCTTTAATTAAGTCCAAAAAAAAAATACCTAGATTGTGTATTCTCATGTCAAGTCAACTTAATATATGATTAGTAAATTTAAATTTGTAACTTTTAGAATATTTCTGACATTTTATAAATCATAGCATCTATATATATCGTATATATTGATACTCCATTGTAATATATGCGTCAAAAAATAAAAGCATTATGAACTTCTCTTGTTCCCAGTTCTCTGTCGGGATTAAAAGTACTGTAGTTCACATACCTCCAACAGTTTAAAATATTTATCATGAAACTGTTTTAGCATCTATTAAACAGGCCTTATTTCGTGTCTTACTTTAACTTGACCTTGGTTTTAAAATCGAATGATTTTAAATTTTGTTTAAATAATTGAAAAAGATTTGAGTACTTGAACTCTTGTTCCTATTTGAAATGTTATAATCTAAGATGATCCGGTATTAACTTTTGAATGGTGTTGTGCTAGGTTAACCAATTTTGTTGGTATTTTTGTTAAATACTTACAAAAGGTGTTTACAAAGTTTTCGCAGGTATTAGGTCACCTTCTCTGAAATTATGCTCTATGGTTTTGATAATTTTATCCAATGAAATAATATTAATTTAATCAAATACATCCGCCAATCATGATACAATTGGATTATGTTTTCGTACCAGATATACATCTCACATTTAAATACTTTTTATTCCAAATATTATTATAGTCTATGAATTAGAAAATGCACTGTACTATCGCATTTAAAATGAAAATCAAATCGTTCTTCACAATTGTCCGTAAGTCAGCATATTATTCAATTTGCAATATCTCTGTCACCCGAATAGACTCGTTAAGTATTGTATGTTTTTGAAATATTGCATGCTCTTGTTTATGATGTATTGTTATAATTATATTTCTAAGTGGATTTCAACAGAATGGTCTTAAATAAATGAAATTAACTTCAATAAAACAAAATTTTAAATTACTGCCAACAATAAGTGCTCATCTACTCTATCAGCATAATGCCAATTGAGGTCAACACCAATTGTGCCAGATGAAATCATCAAAGAAACCTATATATATAATTTCCCTGAAAAAATAAAGCACGGTAAATTAACCTTCTATATGGTGAATAGATTGATAGACAATTTTACGTCAAGTGGTAAAATTACATGTTATTAGCATCACCGACGCCGTCCAGAATTTTAACAGTCCCGCTGGAAAACTTTCAACCTATTCATGCTACGACAGTCTCCAGAGATATTTCGAACGTCAGTTTTAAAAGTTGTTGACTTGACCTGTCAATGATAAAACTCACAGCCTATAACACTCGACACGTGCAAGCTACTGGGAGGCAACCGTCCGAGGTGTTTGTATGCTCAGTTTGGGTAGACTTTATTTCTATTTACTAGAAAAAACACCAAACTAAGCTGAGTGTCGAGGTTAAAAGTATTAATGCTATTAGTATTAATAATAATTATTAGACCTTACAATACAGGTGTTGAGGGTAAGAGGTTTACCTACCACACGTAACAGAAAATTATTAAATTTATTTAAGAATGTGTTAACCAATTTAATACAGCTTAAAAGGTGTTATAATATTTATCATGAGTATGAAACGTGACCAAAAAGGGAAACTTTATTTATTTTGAAATATAACTTACTTTTGGCGTCTGGAATCCAGCCCAACAAAATCATAACTGTATTTTCAGTTGGAAAGTTATTCAGGTTTACTACATATACATTTTTACATTGCAGGTTGCATTTCTGTAAATATTGACAATGCAATTTCCCATAGGAACTCCTTTTACGGCAAAAACTGTACCACTTTTACTATGAAGTTTTGAAAAAAATCTTATCCTAGAATTGAAAGTTCATATGCACCACAATTTTTTTCAAAGGTCAAAATATAGGGCTGTGCGGCATATTTTCAACGTTTATATGCCCTGAACTTCTCTGAGTTTAAACTTACACTAATTTTCTTAACTACCCCTACCTCGAATGAAAGGTTACCACAGATTTCAATGTAAACAATATGCACGTGTTTATTTACTGGTAACATTCCCAAGTTCTGTCTCTGCGATATGGAACACAGAGAGCATAACTGGGAACCAGTATGTAAACAAAATGAATTTTCTATGAATATTCAATTACTCCCCAAAAGAGGCGTGTTTTGAGAAACAGCTGTATTTACAAAGTGCAACCTATACAGACATTTATTCAAATAGAAAACTCTCTAAAATCAGTTTTTCTCACATTAATACTCATTTATCAGAATTAAAGTCTTAAAGAAATCACTGTGTATACTCTAAGTTTTTCTTTACTATACATTTTATACCCCCTCCCCTGTTTCAATTTTTTAAAGAATTTGAAAACAAGACTTTAATTATTGCCAGCTTTCCCTATTTGCATATTTTCTGATAAAAAATGCCTAGAACCTGTTAAAAACTGTTTTGATAACATATTGAAAGCATATCAGAATATCATAAATGTAATGTTTAGCAGTCAATCATTACAACATTCAAGATTATATAAAGTATCCAATCCAGCCTCTATCTCCAGTCCACATCTTACTGTATGCCTATTTGTCAATTAAAGAACACATTTTCTGCCTCAAATGGTCAATTTAGAATTCTTGTCACAACAGTATCATCTTTAACCATATATCTGACACAATTTAGCTACTATATATACTAGAAGTGTTCAAACAAAGCCATATTTGCAATAGTTGTATGTATGCAGATACCAGTCTGAGATATAAATTTACTTAAAATGTTGTAGAGATGACTGCTAACATTTGATTTTTGCATAACTTCCAAGCATAATTATTGTTTTCTATATCAAGAACTTTAAAATCATAAAATCATAGCATTTACAAGTTAAATTATTTGTTTTATGACCCAGGGGGTAGGCAATTTTCTATGTTTCTTGCCCTTGGGGCCTCAAATTTCCAAAATAATTCTGCTGTTTCTAGCAATTTGGAATATTTAGTACATATTCAGGATAGAACACACTATTGTAAGTTTTCTTGAGATATTTTTGTTTTTCTAGCTTGTATATATTATGCCGTGGTGACAAAAAGGCAGATTTAGGTGTTGCGGCTTACTTTTGGGTTATCGAAAGGACACAAATACCCCATAAATAATATTCAGGAAGGATCTATGAGTTTCAATGACTGCGAAGAGTAAATATAAGCACTTCTTAACAATTTAACTTACAAATATGCAAATATCATGATTTAATTTTGTATCCAGGACTTTAAGTAAACTATGCATACTGTAAACTGTGAATTTATGCCGAGTCATCATATTTAAGGCCCAGGATTCTATAAATCTTCATTAAATATTTATAAAACTTCTTATTTGAGTTAATTTCTTTAAAATCTGTGAAATAAAGCAAATTTGGTTAAATTCTGAATGTTCCCCTTTTTCACCCTATATAGGTTGCATTTCTGTAAATATTGACAATGCAATTTCCCATAGGAACTCCTTTTACGGCAAAAACTGTACCACTTTTACTATGAAGTTTTGAAAAAAATCTTATCCTAGAATTGAAAGTTCATATGCACCACAATTTTTTTCAAAGGTCAAAATATAGGGCTGTGCGGCATATTTTCAACGTTTATATGCCCTGAACTTCTCTGAGTTTAAACTTACACTAATTTTCTTAACTACCCCTACCTCGAATGAAAGGTTACCACAGATTTCAATGTAAACAATATGCACGTGTTTATTTACTGGTAACATTCCCAAGTTCTGTCTCTGCGATATGGAACACAGAGAGCATAACTGGGAACCAGTATGTAAACAAAATGAATTTTCTATGAATATTCAATTACTCCCCAAAAGAGGCGTGTTTTGAGAAACAGCTGTATTTACAAAGTGCAACCTATACAGACATTTATTCAAATAGAAAACTCTCTAAAATCAGTTTTTCTCACATTAATACTCATTTATCAGAATTAAAGTCTTAAAGAAATCACTGTGTATACTCTAAGTTTTTCTTTACTATACATTTTATACCCCCTCCCCTGTTTCAATTTTTTAAAGAATTTGAAAACAAGACTTTAATTATTGCCAGCTTTCCCTATTTGCATATTTTCTGATAAAAAATGCCTAGAACCTGTTAAAAACTGTTTTGATAACATATTGAAAGCATATCAGAATATCATAAATGTAATGTTTAGCAGTCAATCATTACAACATTCAAGATTATATAAAGTATCCAATCCAGCCTCTATCTCCAGTCCACATCTTACTGTATGCCTATTTGTCAATTAAAGAACACATTTTCTGCCTCAAATGGTCAATTTAGAATTCTTGTCACAACAGTATCATCTTTAACCATATATCTGACACAATTTAGCTACTATATATACTAGAAGTGTTCAAACAAAGCCATATTTGCAATAGTTGTATGTATGCAGATACCAGTCTGAGATATAAATTTACTTAAAATGTTGTAGAGATGACTGCTAACATTTGATTTTTGCATAACTTCCAAGCATAATTATTGTTTTCTATATCAAGAACTTTAAAATCATAAAATCATAGCATTTACAAGTTAAATTATTTGTTTTATGACCCAGGGGGTAGGCAATTTTCTATGTTTCTTGCCCTTGGGGCCTCAAATTTCCAAAATAATTCTGCTGTTTCTAGCAATTTGGAATATTTAGTACATATTCAGGATAGAACACACTATTGTAAGTTTTCTTGAGATATTTTTGTTTTTCTAGCTTGTATATATTATGCCGTGGTGACAAAAAGGCAGATTTAGGTGTTGCGGCTTACTTTTGGGTTATCGAAAGGACACAAATACCCCATAAATAATATTCAGGAAGGATCTATGAGTTTCAATGACTGCGAAGAGTAAATATAAGCACTTCTTAACAATTTAACTTACAAATATGCAAATATCATGATTTAATTTTGTATCCAGGACTTTAAGTAAACTATGCATACTGTAAACTGTGAATTTATGCCGAGTCATCATATTTAAGGCCCAGGATTCTATAAATCTTCATTAAATATTTATAAAACTTCTTATTTGAGTTAATTTCTTTAAAATCTGTGAAATAAAGCAAATTTGGTTAAATTCTGAATGTTCCCCTTTTTCACCCTATATAGGTTGCATTTCTGTAAATATTGACAATGCAATTTCCCATAGGAACTCCTTTTACGGCAAAAACTGTACCACTTTTACTATGAAGTTTTGAAAAAAATCTTATCCTAGAATTGAAAGTTCATATGCACCACAATTTTTTTCAAAGGTCAAAATATAGGGCTGTGCGGCATATTTTCAACGTTTATATGCCCTGAACTTCTCTGAGTTTAAACTTACACTAATTTTCTTAACTACCCCTACCTCGAATGAAAGGTTACCACAGATTTCAATGTAAACAATATGCACGTGTTTATTTACTGGTAACATTCCCAAGTTCTGTCTCTGCGATATGGAACACAGAGAGCATAACTGGGAACCAGTATGTAAACAAAATGAATTTTCTATGAATATTCAATTACTCCCCAAAAGAGGCGTGTTTTGAGAAACAGCTGTATTTACAAAGTGCAACCTATACAGACATTTATTCAAATAGAAAACTCTCTAAAATCAGTTTTTCTCACATTAATACTCATTTATCAGAATTAAAGTCTTAAAGAAATCACTGTGTATACTCTAAGTTTTTCTTTACTATACATTTTATACCCCCTCCCCTGTTTCAATTTTTTAAAGAATTTGAAAACAAGACTTTGATTATTGCCAGCTTTCCCTATTTGCATATTTTCTGATAAAAAATGCCTAGAACCTGTTAAAAACTGTTTTGATAACATATTGAAAGCATATCAGAATATCATAAATGTAATGTTTAGCAGTCAATCATTACAACATTCAAGATTATATAAAGTATCCAATCCAGCCTCTATCTCCAGTCCACATCTTACTGTATGCCTATTTGTCAATTAAAGAACACATTTTCTGCCTCAAATGGTCAATTTAGAATTCTTGTCACAACAGTATCATCTTTAACCATATATCTGACACAATTTAGCTACTATATATACTAGAAGTGTTCAAACAAAGCCATATTTGCAATAGTTGTATGTATGCAGATACCAGTCTGAGATATAAATTTACTTAAAATGTTGTAGAGATGACTGCTAACATTTGATTTTTGCATAACTTCCAAGCATAATTATTGTTTTCTATATCAAGAACTTTAAAATCATAAAATCATAGCATTTACAAGTTAAATTATTTGTTTTATGACCCAGGGGGTAGGCAATTTTCTATGTTTCTTGCCCTTGGGGCCTCAAATTTCCAAAATAATTCTGCTGTTTCTAGCAATTTGGAATATTTAGTACATATTCAGGATAGAACACACTATTGTAAGTTTTCTTGAGATATTTTTGTTTTTCTAGCTTGTATATATTATGCCGTGGTGACAAAAAGGCAGATTTAGGTGTTGCGGCTTACTTTTGGGTTATCGAAAGGACACAAATACCCCATAAATAATATTCAGGAAGGATCTATGAGTTTCAATGACTGCGAAGAGTAAATATAAGCACTTCTTAACAATTTAACTTACAAATATGCAAATATCATGATTTAATTTTGTATCCAGGACTTTAAGTAAACTATGCATACTGTAAACTGTGAATTTATGCCGAGTCATCATATTTAAGGCCCAGGATTCTATAAATCTTCATTAAATATTTATAAAACTTCTTATTTGAGTTAATTTCTTTAAAATCTGTGAAATAAAGCAAATTTGGTTAAATTCTGAATGTTCCCCTTTTTCACCCTATATACAGACATTTATTCAAATAGAAAACTCTCTAAAATCAGTTTTTCTCACATTAATACTCATTTATCAGAATTAAAGTCTTAAAGAAATCACTGTGTATACTCTAAGTTTTTCTTTACTATACATTTTATACCCCCTCCCCTGTTTCAATTTTTTAAAGAATTTGAAAACAAGACTTTAATTATTGCCAGCTTTCCCTATTTGCATATTTTCTGATAAAAAATGCCTAGAACCTGTTAAAAACTGTTTTGATAACATATTGAAAGCATATCAGAATATCATAAATGTAATGTTTAGCAGTCAATCATTACAACATTCAAGATTATATAAAGTATCCAATCCAGCCTCTATCTCCAGTCCACATCTTACTGTATGCCTATTTGTCAATTAAAGAACACATTTTCTGCCTCAAATGGTCAATTTAGAATTCTTGTCACAACAGTATCATCTTTAACCATATATCTGACACAATTTAGCTACTATATATACTAGAAGTGTTCAAACAAAGCCATATTTGCAATAGTTGTATGTATGCAGATACCAGTCTGAGATATAAATTTACTTAAAATGTTGTAGAGATGACTGCTAACATTTGATTTTTGCATAACTTCCAAGCATAATTATTGTTTTCTATATCAAGAACTTTAAAATCATAAAATCATAGCATTTACAAGTTAAATTATTTGTTTTATGACCCAGGGGGTAGGCAATTTTCTATGTTTCTTGCCCTTGGGGCCTCAAATTTCCAAAATAATTCTGCTGTTTCTAGCAATTTGGAATATTTAGTACATATTCAGGATAGAACACACTATTGTAAGTTTTCTTGAGATATTTTTGTTTTTCTAGCTTGTATATATTATGCCGTGGTGACAAAAAGGCAGATTTAGGTGTTGCGGCTTACTTTTGGGTTATCGAAAGGACACAAATACCCCATAAATAATATTCAGGAAGGATCTATGAGTTTCAATGACTGCGAAGAGTAAATATAAGCACTTCTTAACAATTTAACTTACAAATATGCAAATATCATGATTTAATTTTGTATCCAGGACTTTAAGTAAACTATGCATACTGTAAACTGTGAATTTATGCCGAGTCATCATATTTAAGGCCCAGGATTCTATAAATCTTCATTAAATATTTATAAAACTTCTTATTTGAGTTAATTTCTTTAAAATCTGTGAAATAAAGCAAATTTGGTTAAATTCTGAATGTTCCCCTTTTTCACCCTATATAGGTTGCATTTCTGTAAATATTGACAATGCAATTTCCCATAGGAACTCCTTTTACGGCAAAAACTGTACCACTTTTACTATGAAGTTTTGAAAAAAATCTTATCCTAGAATTGAAAGTTCATATGCACCACAATTTTTTTCAAAGGTCAAAATATAGGGCTGTGCGGCATATTTTCAACGTTTATATGCCCTGAACTTCTCTGAGTTTAAACTTACACTAATTTTCTTAACTACCCCTACCTCGAATGAAAGGTTACCACAGATTTCAATGTAAACAATATGCACGTGTTTATTTACTGGTAACATTCCCAAGTTCTGTCTCTGCGATATGGAACACAGAGAGCATAACTGGGAACCAGTATGTAAACAAAATGAATTTTCTATGAATATTCAATTACTCCCCAAAAGAGGCGTGTTTTGAGAAACAGCTGTATTTACAAAGTGCAACCTATACAGACATTTATTCAAATAGAAAACTCTCTAAAATCAGTTTTTCTCACATTAATACTCATTTATCAGAATTAAAGTCTTAAAGAAATCACTGTGTATACTCTAAGTTTTTCTTTACTATACATTTTATACCCCCTCCCCTGTTTCAATTTTTTAAAGAATTTGAAAACAAGACTTTAATTATTGCCAGCTTTCCCTATTTGCATATTTTCTGATAAAAAATGCCTAGAACCTGTTAAAAACTGTTTTGATAACATATTGAAAGCATATCAGAATATCATAAATGTAATGTTTAGCAGTCAATCATTACAACATTCAAGATTATATAAAGTATCCAATCCAGCCTCTATCTCCAGTCCACATCTTACTGTATGCCTATTTGTCAATTAAAGAACACATTTTCTGCCTCAAATGGTCAATTTAGAATTCTTGTCACAACAGTATCATCTTTAACCATATATCTGACACAATTTAGCTACTATATATACTAGAAGTGTTCAAACAAAGCCATATTTGCAATAGTTGTATGTATGCAGATACCAGTCTGAGATATAAATTTACTTAAAATGTTGTAGAGATGACTGCTAACATTTGATTTTTGCATAACTTCCAAGCATAATTATTGTTTTCTATATCAAGAACTTTAAAATCATAAAATCATAGCATTTACAAGTTAAATTATTTGTTTTATGACCCAGGGGGTAGGCAATTTTCTATGTTTCTTGCCCTTGGGGCCTCAAATTTCCAAAATAATTCTGCTGTTTCTAGCAATTTGGAATATTTAGTACATATTCAGGATAGAACACACTATTGTAAGTTTTCTTGAGATATTTTTGTTTTTCTAGCTTGTATATATTATGCCGTGGTGACAAAAAGGCAGATTTAGGTGTTGCGGCTTACTTTTGGGTTATCGAAAGGACACAAATACCCCATAAATAATATTCAGGAAGGATCTATGAGTTTCAATGACTGCGAAGAGTAAATATAAGCACTTCTTAACAATTTAACTTACAAATATGCAAATATCATGATTTAATTTTGTATCCAGGACTTTAAGTAAACTATGCATACTGTAAACTGTGAATTTATGCCGAGTCATCATATTTAAGGCCCAGGATTCTATAAATCTTCATTAAATATTTATAAAACTTCTTATTTGAGTTAATTTCTTTAAAATCTGTGAAATAAAGCAAATTTGGTTAAATTCTGAATGTTCCCCTTTTTCACCCTATATAGGTTGCATTTCTGTAAATATTGACAATGCAATTTCCCATAGGAACTCCTTTTACGGCAAAAACTGTACCACTTTTACTATGAAGTTTTGAAAAAAATCTTATCCTAGAATTGAAAGTTCATATGCACCACAATTTTTTTCAAAGGTCAAAATATAGGGCTGTGCGGCATATTTTCAACGTTTATATGCCCTGAACTTCTCTGAGTTTAAACTTACACTAATTTTCTTAACTACCCCTACCTCGAATGAAAGGTTACCACAGATTTCAATGTAAACAATATGCACGTGTTTATTTACTGGTAACATTCCCAAGTTCTGTCTCTGCGATATGGAACACAGAGAGCATAACTGGGAACCAGTATGTAAACAAAATGAATTTTCTATGAATATTCAATTACTCCCCAAAAGAGGCGTGTTTTGAGAAACAGCTGTATTTACAAAGTGCAACCTATACAGACATTTATTCAAATAGAAAACTCTCTAAAATCAGTTTTTCTCACATTAATACTCATTTATCAGAATTAAAGTCTTAAAGAAATCACTGTGTATACTCTAAGTTTTTCTTTACTATACATTTTATACCCCCTCCCCTGTTTCAATTTTTTAAAGAATTTGAAAACAAGACTTTAATTATTGCCAGCTTTCCCTATTTGCATATTTTCTGATAAAAAATGCCTAGAACCTGTTAAAAACTGTTTTGATAACATATTGAAAGCATATCAGAATATCATAAATGTAATGTTTAGCAGTCAATCATTACAACATTCAAGATTATATAAAGTATCCAATCCAGCCTCTATCTCCAGTCCACATCTTACTGTATGCCTATTTGTCAATTAAAGAACACATTTTCTGCCTCAAATGGTCAATTTAGAATTCTTGTCACAACAGTATCATCTTTAACCATATATCTGACACAATTTAGCTACTATATATACTAGAAGTGTTCAAACAAAGCCATATTTGCAATAGTTGTATGTATGCAGATACCAGTCTGAGATATAAATTTACTTAAAATGTTGTAGAGATGACTGCTAACATTTGATTTTTGCATAACTTCCAAGCATAATTATTGTTTTCTATATCAAGAACTTTAAAATCATAAAATCATAGCATTTACAAGTTAAATTATTTGTTTTATGACCCAGGGGGTAGGCAATTTTCTATGTTTCTTGCCCTTGGGGCCTCAAATTTCCAAAATAATTCTGCTGTTTCTAGCAATTTGGAATATTTAGTACATATTCAGGATAGAACACACTATTGTAAGTTTTCTTGAGATATTTTTGTTTTTCTAGCTTGTATATATTATGCCGTGGTGACAAAAAGGCAGATTTAGGTGTTGCGGCTTACTTTTGGGTTATCGAAAGGACACAAATACCCCATAAATAATATTCAGGAAGGATCTATGAGTTTCAATGACTGCGAAGAGTAAATATAAGCACTTCTTAACAATTTAACTTACAAATATGCAAATATCATGATTTAATTTTGTATCCAGGACTTTAAGTAAACTATGCATACTGTAAACTGTGAATTTATGCCGAGTCATCATATTTAAGGCCCAGGATTCTATAAATCTTCATTAAATATTTATAAAACTTCTTATTTGAGTTAATTTCTTTAAAATCTGTGAAATAAAGCAAATTTGGTTAAATTCTGAATGTTCCCCTTTTTCACCCTATATAGGTTGCATTTCTGTAAATATTGACAATGCAATTTCCCATAGGAACTCCTTTTACGGCAAAAACTGTACCACTTTTACTATGAAGTTTTGAAAAAAATCTTATCCTAGAATTGAAAGTTCATATGCACCACAATTTTTTTCAAAGGTCAAAATATAGGGCTGTGCGGCATATTTTCAACGTTTATATGCCCTGAACTTCTCTGAGTTTAAACTTACACTAATTTTCTTAACTACCCCTACCTCGAATGAAAGGTTACCACAGATTTCAATGTAAACAATATGCACGTGTTTATTTACTGGTAACATTCCCAAGTTCTGTCTCTGCGATATGGAACACAGAGAGCATAACTGGGAACCAGTATGTAAACAAAATGAATTTTCTATGAATATTCAATTACTCCCCAAAAGAGGCGTGTTTTGAGAAACAGCTGTATTTACAAAGTGCAACCTATACAGACATTTATTCAAATAGAAAACTCTCTAAAATCAGTTTTTCTCACATTAATACTCATTTATCAGAATTAAAGTCTTAAAGAAATCACTGTGTATACTCTAAGTTTTTCTTTACTATACATTTTATACCCCCTCCCCTGTTTCAATTTTTTAAAGAATTTGAAAACAAGACTTTAATTATTGCCAGCTTTCCCTATTTGCATATTTTCTGATAAAAAATGCCTAGAACCTGTTAAAAACTGTTTTGATAACATATTGAAAGCATATCAGAATATCATAAATGTAATGTTTAGCAGTCAATCATTACAACATTCAAGATTATATAAAGTATCCAATCCAGCCTCTATCTCCAGTCCACATCTTACTGTATGCCTATTTGTCAATTAAAGAACACATTTTCTGCCTCAAATGGTCAATTTAGAATTCTTGTCACAACAGTATCATCTTTAACCATATATCTGACACAATTTAGCTACTATATATACTAGAAGTGTTCAAACAAAGCCATATTTGCAATAGTTGTATGTATGCAGATACCAGTCTGAGATATAAATTTACTTAAAATGTTGTAGAGATGACTGCTAACATTTGATTTTTGCATAACTTCCAAGCATAATTATTGTTTTCTATATCAAGAACTTTAAAATCATAAAATCATAGCATTTACAAGTTAAATTATTTGTTTTATGACCCAGGGGGTAGGCAATTTTCTATGTTTCTTGCCCTTGGGGCCTCAAATTTCCAAAATAATTCTGCTGTTTCTAGCAATTTGGAATATTTAGTACATATTCAGGATAGAACACACTATTGTAAGTTTTCTTGAGATATTTTTGTTTTTCTAGCTTGTATATATTATGCCGTGGTGACAAAAAGGCAGATTTAGGTGTTGCGGCTTACTTTTGGGTTATCGAAAGGACACAAATACCCCATAAATAATATTCAGGAAGGATCTATGAGTTTCAATGACTGCGAAGAGTAAATATAAGCACTTCTTAACAATTTAACTTACAAATATGCAAATATCATGATTTAATTTTGTATCCAGGACTTTAAGTAAACTATGCATACTGTAAACTGTGAATTTATGCCGAGTCATCATATTTAAGGCCCAGGATTCTATAAATCTTCATTAAATATTTATAAAACTTCTTATTTGAGTTAATTTCTTTAAAATCTGTGAAATAAAGCAAATTTGGTTAAATTCTGAATGTTCCCCTTTTTCACCCTATATAGGTTGCATTTCTGTAAATATTGACAATGCAATTTCCCATAGGAACTCCTTTTACGGCAAAAACTGTACCACTTTTACTATGAAGTTTTGAAAAAAATCTTATCCTAGAATTGAAAGTTCATATGCACCACAATTTTTTTCAAAGGTCAAAATATAGGGCTGTGCGGCATATTTTCAACGTTTATATGCCCTGAACTTCTCTGAGTTTAAACTTACACTAATTTTCTTAACTACCCCTACCTCGAATGAAAGGTTACCACAGATTTCAATGTAAACAATATGCACGTGTTTATTTACTGGTAACATTCCCAAGTTCTGTCTCTGCGATATGGAACACAGAGAGCATAACTGGGAACCAGTATGTAAACAAAATGAATTTTCTATGAATATTCAATTACTCCCCAAAAGAGGCGTGTTTTGAGAAACAGCTGTATTTACAAAGTGCAACCTATACAGACATTTATTCAAATAGAAAACTCTCTAAAATCAGTTTTTCTCACATTAATACTCATTTATCAGAATTAAAGTCTTAAAGAAATCACTGTGTATACTCTAAGTTTTTCTTTACTATACATTTTATACCCCCTCCCCTGTTTCAATTTTTTAAAGAATTTGAAAACAAGACTTTAATTATTGCCAGCTTTCCCTATTTGCATATTTTCTGATAAAAAATGCCTAGAACCTGTTAAAAACTGTTTTGATAACATATTGAAAGCATATCAGAATATCATAAATGTAATGTTTAGCAGTCAATCATTACAACATTCAAGATTATATAAAGTATCCAATCCAGCCTCTATCTCCAGTCCACATCTTACTGTATGCCTATTTGTCAATTAAAGAACACATTTTCTGCCTCAAATGGTCAATTTAGAATTCTTGTCACAACAGTATCATCTTTAACCATATATCTGACACAATTTAGCTACTATATATACTAGAAGTGTTCAAACAAAGCCATATTTGCAATAGTTGTATGTATGCAGATACCAGTCTGAGATATAAATTTACTTAAAATGTTGTAGAGATGACTGCTAACATTTGATTTTTGCATAACTTCCAAGCATAATTATTGTTTTCTATATCAAGAACTTTAAAATCATAAAATCATAGCATTTACAAGTTAAATTATTTGTTTTATGACCCAGGGGGTAGGCAATTTTCTATGTTTCTTGCCCTTGGGGCCTCAAATTTCCAAAATAATTCTGCTGTTTCTAGCAATTTGGAATATTTAGTACATATTCAGGATAGAACACACTATTGTAAGTTTTCTTGAGATATTTTTGTTTTTCTAGCTTGTATATATTATGCCGTGGTGACAAAAAGGCAGATTTAGGTGTTGCGGCTTACTTTTGGGTTATCGAAAGGACACAAATACCCCATAAATAATATTCAGGAAGGATCTATGAGTTTCAATGACTGCGAAGAGTAAATATAAGCACTTCTTAACAATTTAACTTACAAATATGCAAATATCATGATTTAATTTTGTATCCAGGACTTTAAGTAAACTATGCATACTGTAAACTGTGAATTTATGCCGAGTCATCATATTTAAGGCCCAGGATTCTATAAATCTTCATTAAATATTTATAAAACTTCTTATTTGAGTTAATTTCTTTAAAATCTGTGAAATAAAGCAAATTTGGTTAAATTCTGAATGTTCCCCTTTTTCACCCTATATAGGTTGCATTTCTGTAAATATTGACAATGCAATTTCCCATAGGAACTCCTTTTACGGCAAAAACTGTACCACTTTTACTATGAAGTTTTGAAAAAAATCTTATCCTAGAATTGAAAGTTCATATGCACCACAATTTTTTTCAAAGGTCAAAATATAGGGCTGTGCGGCATATTTTCAACGTTTATATGCCCTGAACTTCTCTGAGTTTAAACTTACACTAATTTTCTTAACTACCCCTACCTCGAATGAAAGGTTACCACAGATTTCAATGTAAACAATATGCACGTGTTTATTTACTGGTAACATTCCCAAGTTCTGTCTCTGCGATATGGAACACAGAGAGCATAACTGGGAACCAGTATGTAAACAAAATGAATTTTCTATGAATATTCAATTACTCCCCAAAAGAGGCGTGTTTTGAGAAACAGCTGTATTTACAAAGTGCAACCTATACAGACATTTATTCAAATAGAAAACTCTCTAAAATCAGTTTTTCTCACATTAATACTCATTTATCAGAATTAAAGTCTTAAAGAAATCACTGTGTATACTCTAAGTTTTTCTTTACTATACATTTTATACCCCCTCCCCTGTTTCAATTTTTTAAAGAATTTGAAAACAAGACTTTAATTATTGCCAGCTTTCCCTATTTGCATATTTTCTGATAAAAAATGCCTAGAACCTGTTAAAAACTGTTTTGATAACATATTGAAAGCATATCAGAATATCATAAATGTAATGTTTAGCAGTCAATCATTACAACATTCAAGATTATATAAAGTATCCAATCCAGCCTCTATCTCCAGTCCACATCTTACTGTATGCCTATTTGTCAATTAAAGAACACATTTTCTGCCTCAAATGGTCAATTTAGAATTCTTGTCACAACAGTATCATCTTTAACCATATATCTGACACAATTTAGCTACTATATATACTAGAAGTGTTCAAACAAAGCCATATTTGCAATAGTTGTATGTATGCAGATACCAGTCTGAGATATAAATTTACTTAAAATGTTGTAGAGATGACTGCTAACATTTGATTTTTGCATAACTTCCAAGCATAATTATTGTTTTCTATATCAAGAACTTTAAAATCATAAAATCATAGCATTTACAAGTTAAATTATTTGTTTTATGACCCAGGGGGTAGGCAATTTTCTATGTTTCTTGCCCTTGGGGCCTCAAATTTCCAAAATAATTCTGCTGTTTCTAGCAATTTGGAATATTTAGTACATATTCAGGATAGAACACACTATTGTAAGTTTTCTTGAGATATTTTTGTTTTTCTAGCTTGTATATATTATGCCGTGGTGACAAAAAGGCAGATTTAGGTGTTGCGGCTTACTTTTGGGTTATCGAAAGGACACAAATACCCCATAAATAATATTCAGGAAGGATCTATGAGTTTCAATGACTGCGAAGAGTAAATATAAGCACTTCTTAACAATTTAACTTACAAATATGCAAATATCATGATTTAATTTTGTATCCAGGACTTTAAGTAAACTATGCATACTGTAAACTGTGAATTTATGCCGAGTCATCATATTTAAGGCCCAGGATTCTATAAATCTTCATTAAATATTTATAAAACTTCTTATTTGAGTTAATTTCTTTAAAATCTGTGAAATAAAGCAAATTTGGTTAAATTCTGAATGTTCCCCTTTTTCACCCTATATAGGTTGCATTTCTGTAAATATTGACAATGCAATTTCCCATAGGAACTCCTTTTACGGCAAAAACTGTACCACTTTTACTATGAAGTTTTGAAAAAAATCTTATCCTAGAATTGAAAGTTCATATGCACCACAATTTTTTTCAAAGGTCAAAATATAGGGCTGTGCGGCATATTTTCAACGTTTATATGCCCTGAACTTCTCTGAGTTTAAACTTACACTAATTTTCTTAACTACCCCTACCTCGAATGAAAGGTTACCACAGATTTCAATGTAAACAATATGCACGTGTTTATTTACTGGTAACATTCCCAAGTTCTGTCTCTGCGATATGGAACACAGAGAGCATAACTGGGAACCAGTATGTAAACAAAATGAATTTTCTATGAATATTCAATTACTCCCCAAAAGAGGCGTGTTTTGAGAAACAGCTGTATTTACAAAGTGCAACCTATACAGACATTTATTCAAATAGAAAACTCTCTAAAATCAGTTTTTCTCACATTAATACTCATTTATCAGAATTAAAGTCTTAAAGAAATCACTGTGTATACTCTAAGTTTTTCTTTACTATACATTTTATACCCCCTCCCCTGTTTCAATTTTTTAAAGAATTTGAAAACAAGACTTTAATTATTGCCAGCTTTCCCTATTTGCATATTTTCTGATAAAAAATGCCTAGAACCTGTTAAAAACTGTTTTGATAACATATTGAAAGCATATCAGAATATCATAAATGTAATGTTTAGCAGTCAATCATTACAACATTCAAGATTATATAAAGTATCCAATCCAGCCTCTATCTCCAGTCCACATCTTACTGTATGCCTATTTGTCAATTAAAGAACACATTTTCTGCCTCAAATGGTCAATTTAGAATTCTTGTCACAACAGTATCATCTTTAACCATATATCTGACACAATTTAGCTACTATATATACTAGAAGTGTTCAAACAAAGCCATATTTGCAATAGTTGTATGTATGCAGATACCAGTCTGAGATATAAATTTACTTAAAATGTTGTAGAGATGACTGCTAACATTTGATTTTTGCATAACTTCCAAGCATAATTATTGTTTTCTATATCAAGAACTTTAAAATCATAAAATCATAGCATTTACAAGTTAAATTATTTGTTTTATGACCCAGGGGGTAGGCAATTTTCTATGTTTCTTGCCCTTGGGGCCTCAAATTTCCAAAATAATTCTGCTGTTTCTAGCAATTTGGAATATTTAGTACATATTCAGGATAGAACACACTATTGTAAGTTTTCTTGAGATATTTTTGTTTTTCTAGCTTGTATATATTATGCCGTGGTGACAAAAAGGCAGATTTAGGTGTTGCGGCTTACTTTTGGGTTATCGAAAGGACACAAATACCCCATAAATAATATTCAGGAAGGATCTATGAGTTTCAATGACTGCGAAGAGTAAATATAAGCACTTCTTAACAATTTAACTTACAAATATGCAAATATCATGATTTAATTTTGTATCCAGGACTTTAAGTAAACTATGCATACTGTAAACTGTGAATTTATGCCGAGTCATCATATTTAAGGCCCAGGATTCTATAAATCTTCATTAAATATTTATAAAACTTCTTATTTGAGTTAATTTCTTTAAAATCTGTGAAATAAAGCAAATTTGGTTAAATTCTGAATGTTCCCCTTTTTCACCCTATATAGGTTGCATTTCTGTAAATATTGACAATGCAATTTCCCATAGGAACTCCTTTTACGGCAAAAACTGTACCACTTTTACTATGAAGTTTTGAAAAAAATCTTATCCTAGAATTGAAAGTTCATATGCACCACAATTTTTTTCAAAGGTCAAAATATAGGGCTGTGCGGCATATTTTCAACGTTTATATGCCCTGAACTTCTCTGAGTTTAAACTTACACTAATTTTCTTAACTACCCCTACCTCGAATGAAAGGTTACCACAGATTTCAATGTAAACAATATGCACGTGTTTATTTACTGGTAACATTCCCAAGTTCTGTCTCTGCGATATGGAACACAGAGAGCATAACTGGGAACCAGTATGTAAACAAAATGAATTTTCTATGAATATTCAATTACTCCCCAAAAGAGGCGTGTTTTGAGAAACAGCTGTATTTACAAAGTGCAACCTATACAGACATTTATTCAAATAGAAAACTCTCTAAAATCAGTTTTTCTCACATTAATACTCATTTATCAGAATTAAAGTCTTAAAGAAATCACTGTGTATACTCTAAGTTTTTCTTTACTATACATTTTATACCCCCTCCCCTGTTTCAATTTTTTAAAGAATTTGAAAACAAGACTTTAATTATTGCCAGCTTTCCCTATTTGCATATTTTCTGATAAAAAATGCCTAGAACCTGTTAAAAACTGTTTTGATAACATATTGAAAGCATATCAGAATATCATAAATGTAATGTTTAGCAGTCAATCATTACAACATTCAAGATTATATAAAGTATCCAATCCAGCCTCTATCTCCAGTCCACATCTTACTGTATGCCTATTTGTCAATTAAAGAACACATTTTCTGCCTCAAATGGTCAATTTAGAATTCTTGTCACAACAGTATCATCTTTAACCATATATCTGACACAATTTAGCTACTATATATACTAGAAGTGTTCAAACAAAGCCATATTTGCAATAGTTGTATGTATGCAGATACCAGTCTGAGATATAAATTTACTTAAAATGTTGTAGAGATGACTGCTAACATTTGATTTTTGCATAACTTCCAAGCATAATTATTGTTTTCTATATCAAGAACTTTAAAATCATAAAATCATAGCATTTACAAGTTAAATTATTTGTTTTATGACCCAGGGGGTAGGCAATTTTCTATGTTTCTTGCCCTTGGGGCCTCAAATTTCCAAAATAATTCTGCTGTTTCTAGCAATTTGGAATATTTAGTACATATTCAGGATAGAACACACTATTGTAAGTTTTCTTGAGATATTTTTGTTTTTCTAGCTTGTATATATTATGCCGTGGTGACAAAAAGGCAGATTTAGGTGTTGCGGCTTACTTTTGGGTTATCGAAAGGACACAAATACCCCATAAATAATATTCAGGAAGGATCTATGAGTTTCAATGACTGCGAAGAGTAAATATAAGCACTTCTTAACAATTTAACTTACAAATATGCAAATATCATGATTTAATTTTGTATCCAGGACTTTAAGTAAACTATGCATACTGTAAACTGTGAATTTATGCCGAGTCATCATATTTAAGGCCCAGGATTCTATAAATCTTCATTAAATATTTATAAAACTTCTTATTTGAGTTAATTTCTTTAAAATCTGTGAAATAAAGCAAATTTGGTTAAATTCTGAATGTTCCCCTTTTTCACCCTATATAGGTTGCATTTCTGTAAATATTGACAATGCAATTTCCCATAGGAACTCCTTTTACGGCAAAAACTGTACCACTTTTACTATGAAGTTTTGAAAAAAATCTTATCCTAGAATTGAAAGTTCATATGCACCACAATTTTTTTCAAAGGTCAAAATATAGGGCTGTGCGGCATATTTTCAACGTTTATATGCCCTGAACTTCTCTGAGTTTAAACTTACACTAATTTTCTTAACTACCCCTACCTCGAATGAAAGGTTACCACAGATTTCAATGTAAACAATATGCACGTGTTTATTTACTGGTAACATTCCCAAGTTCTGTCTCTGCGATATGGAACACAGAGAGCATAACTGGGAACCAGTATGTAAACAAAATGAATTTTCTATGAATATTCAATTACTCCCCAAAAGAGGCGTGTTTTGAGAAACAGCTGTATTTACAAAGTGCAACCTATACAGACATTTATTCAAATAGAAAACTCTCTAAAATCAGTTTTTCTCACATTAATACTCATTTATCAGAATTAAAGTCTTAAAGAAATCACTGTGTATACTCTAAGTTTTTCTTTACTATACATTTTATACCCCCTCCCCTGTTTCAATTTTTTAAAGAATTTGAAAACAAGACTTTAATTATTGCCAGCTTTCCCTATTTGCATATTTTCTGATAAAAAATGCCTAGAACCTGTTAAAAACTGTTTTGATAACATATTGAAAGCATATCAGAATATCATAAATGTAATGTTTAGCAGTCAATCATTACAACATTCAAGATTATATAAAGTATCCAATCCAGCCTCTATCTCCAGTCCACATCTTACTGTATGCCTATTTGTCAATTAAAGAACACATTTTCTGCCTCAAATGGTCAATTTAGAATTCTTGTCACAACAGTATCATCTTTAACCATATATCTGACACAATTTAGCTACTATATATACTAGAAGTGTTCAAACAAAGCCATATTTGCAATAGTTGTATGTATGCAGATACCAGTCTGAGATATAAATTTACTTAAAATGTTGTAGAGATGACTGCTAACATTTGATTTTTGCATAACTTCCAAGCATAATTATTGTTTTCTATATCAAGAACTTTAAAATCATAAAATCATAGCATTTACAAGTTAAATTATTTGTTTTATGACCCAGGGGGTAGGCAATTTTCTATGTTTCTTGCCCTTGGGGCCTCAAATTTCCAAAATAATTCTGCTGTTTCTAGCAATTTGGAATATTTAGTACATATTCAGGATAGAACACACTATTGTAAGTTTTCTTGAGATATTTTTGTTTTTCTAGCTTGTATATATTATGCCGTGGTGACAAAAAGGCAGATTTAGGTGTTGCGGCTTACTTTTGGGTTATCGAAAGGACACAAATACCCCATAAATAATATTCAGGAAGGATCTATGAGTTTCAATGACTGCGAAGAGTAAATATAAGCACTTCTTAACAATTTAACTTACAAATATGCAAATATCATGATTTAATTTTGTATCCAGGACTTTAAGTAAACTATGCATACTGTAAACTGTGAATTTATGCCGAGTCATCATATTTAAGGCCCAGGATTCTATAAATCTTCATTAAATATTTATAAAACTTCTTATTTGAGTTAATTTCTTTAAAATCTGTGAAATAAAGCAAATTTGGTTAAATTCTGAATGTTCCCCTTTTTCACCCTATATAGGTTGCATTTCTGTAAATATTGACAATGCAATTTCCCATAGGAACTCCTTTTACGGCAAAAACTGTACCACTTTTACTATGAAGTTTTGAAAAAAATCTTATCCTAGAATTGAAAGTTCATATGCACCACAATTTTTTTCAAAGGTCAAAATATAGGGCTGTGCGGCATATTTTCAACGTTTATATGCCCTGAACTTCTCTGAGTTTAAACTTACACTAATTTTCTTAACTACCCCTACCTCGAATGAAAGGTTACCACAGATTTCAATGTAAACAATATGCACGTGTTTATTTACTGGTAACATTCCCAAGTTCTGTCTCTGCGATATGGAACACAGAGAGCATAACTGGGAACCAGTATGTAAACAAAATGAATTTTCTATGAATATTCAATTACTCCCCAAAAGAGGCGTGTTTTGAGAAACAGCTGTATTTACAAAGTGCAACCTATACAGACATTTATTCAAATAGAAAACTCTCTAAAATCAGTTTTTCTCACATTAATACTCATTTATCAGAATTAAAGTCTTAAAGAAATCACTGTGTATACTCTAAGTTTTTCTTTACTATACATTTTATACCCCCTCCCCTGTTTCAATTTTTTAAAGAATTTGAAAACAAGACTTTAATTATTGCCAGCTTTCCCTATTTGCATATTTTCTGATAAAAAATGCCTAGAACCTGTTAAAAACTGTTTTGATAACATATTGAAAGCATATCAGAATATCATAAATGTAATGTTTAGCAGTCAATCATTACAACATTCAAGATTATATAAAGTATCCAATCCAGCCTCTATCTCCAGTCCACATCTTACTGTATGCCTATTTGTCAATTAAAGAACACATTTTCTGCCTCAAATGGTCAATTTAGAATTCTTGTCACAACAGTATCATCTTTAACCATATATCTGACACAATTTAGCTACTATATATACTAGAAGTGTTCAAACAAAGCCATATTTGCAATAGTTGTATGTATGCAGATACCAGTCTGAGATATAAATTTACTTAAAATGTTGTAGAGATGACTGCTAACATTTGATTTTTGCATAACTTCCAAGCATAATTATTGTTTTCTATATCAAGAACTTTAAAATCATAAAATCATAGCATTTACAAGTTAAATTATTTGTTTTATGACCCAGGGGGTAGGCAATTTTCTATGTTTCTTGCCCTTGGGGCCTCAAATTTCCAAAATAATTCTGCTGTTTCTAGCAATTTGGAATATTTAGTACATATTCAGGATAGAACACACTATTGTAAGTTTTCTTGAGATATTTTTGTTTTTCTAGCTTGTATATATTATGCCGTGGTGACAAAAAGGCAGATTTAGGTGTTGCGGCTTACTTTTGGGTTATCGAAAGGACACAAATACCCCATAAATAATATTCAGGAAGGATCTATGAGTTTCAATGACTGCGAAGAGTAAATATAAGCACTTCTTAACAATTTAACTTACAAATATGCAAATATCATGATTTAATTTTGTATCCAGGACTTTAAGTAAACTATGCATACTGTAAACTGTGAATTTATGCCGAGTCATCATATTTAAGGCCCAGGATTCTATAAATCTTCATTAAATATTTATAAAACTTCTTATTTGAGTTAATTTCTTTAAAATCTGTGAAATAAAGCAAATTTGGTTAAATTCTGAATGTTCCCCTTTTTCACCCTATATAGGTTGCATTTCTGTAAATATTGACAATGCAATTTCCCATAGGAACTCCTTTTACGGCAAAAACTGTACCACTTTTACTATGAAGTTTTGAAAAAAATCTTATCCTAGAATTGAAAGTTCATATGCACCACAATTTTTTTCAAAGGTCAAAATATAGGGCTGTGCGGCATATTTTCAACGTTTATATGCCCTGAACTTCTCTGAGTTTAAACTTACACTAATTTTCTTAACTACCCCTACCTCGAATGAAAGGTTACCACAGATTTCAATGTAAACAATATGCACGTGTTTATTTACTGGTAACATTCCCAAGTTCTGTCTCTGCGATATGGAACACAGAGAGCATAACTGGGAACCAGTATGTAAACAAAATGAATTTTCTATGAATATTCAATTACTCCCCAAAAGAGGCGTGTTTTGAGAAACAGCTGTATTTACAAAGTGCAACCTATACAGACATTTATTCAAATAGAAAACTCTCTAAAATCAGTTTTTCTCACATTAATACTCATTTATCAGAATTAAAGTCTTAAAGAAATCACTGTGTATACTCTAAGTTTTTCTTTACTATACATTTTATACCCCCTCCCCTGTTTCAATTTTTTAAAGAATTTGAAAACAAGACTTTAATTATTGCCAGCTTTCCCTATTTGCATATTTTCTGATAAAAAATGCCTAGAACCTGTTAAAAACTGTTTTGATAACATATTGAAAGCATATCAGAATATCATAAATGTAATGTTTAGCAGTCAATCATTACAACATTCAAGATTATATAAAGTATCCAATCCAGCCTCTATCTCCAGTCCACATCTTACTGTATGCCTATTTGTCAATTAAAGAACACATTTTCTGCCTCAAATGGTCAATTTAGAATTCTTGTCACAACAGTATCATCTTTAACCATATATCTGACACAATTTAGCTACTATATATACTAGAAGTGTTCAAACAAAGCCATATTTGCAATAGTTGTATGTATGCAGATACCAGTCTGAGATATAAATTTACTTAAAATGTTGTAGAGATGACTGCTAACATTTGATTTTTGCATAACTTCCAAGCATAATTATTGTTTTCTATATCAAGAACTTTAAAATCATAAAATCATAGCATTTACAAGTTAAATTATTTGTTTTATGACCCAGGGGGTAGGCAATTTTCTATGTTTCTTGCCCTTGGGGCCTCAAATTTCCAAAATAATTCTGCTGTTTCTAGCAATTTGGAATATTTAGTACATATTCAGGATAGAACACACTATTGTAAGTTTTCTTGAGATATTTTTGTTTTTCTAGCTTGTATATATTATGCCGTGGTGACAAAAAGGCAGATTTAGGTGTTGCGGCTTACTTTTGGGTTATCGAAAGGACACAAATACCCCATAAATAATATTCAGGAAGGATCTATGAGTTTCAATGACTGCGAAGAGTAAATATAAGCACTTCTTAACAATTTAACTTACAAATATGCAAATATCATGATTTAATTTTGTATCCAGGACTTTAAGTAAACTATGCATACTGTAAACTGTGAATTTATGCCGAGTCATCATATTTAAGGCCCAGGATTCTATAAATCTTCATTAAATATTTATAAAACTTCTTATTTGAGTTAATTTCTTTAAAATCTGTGAAATAAAGCAAATTTGGTTAAATTCTGAATGTTCCCCTTTTTCACCCTATATAGGTTGCATTTCTGTAAATATTGACAATGCAATTTCCCATAGGAACTCCTTTTACGGCAAAAACTGTACCACTTTTACTATGAAGTTTTGAAAAAAATCTTATCCTAGAATTGAAAGTTCATATGCACCACAATTTTTTTCAAAGGTCAAAATATAGGGCTGTGCGGCATATTTTCAACGTTTATATGCCCTGAACTTCTCTGAGTTTAAACTTACACTAATTTTCTTAACTACCCCTACCTCGAATGAAAGGTTACCACAGATTTCAATGTAAACAATATGCACGTGTTTATTTACTGGTAACATTCCCAAGTTCTGTCTCTGCGATATGGAACACAGAGAGCATAACTGGGAACCAGTATGTAAACAAAATGAATTTTCTATGAATATTCAATTACTCCCCAAAAGAGGCGTGTTTTGAGAAACAGCTGTATTTACAAAGTGCAACCTATACAGACATTTATTCAAATAGAAAACTCTCTAAAATCAGTTTTTCTCACATTAATACTCATTTATCAGAATTAAAGTCTTAAAGAAATCACTGTGTATACTCTAAGTTTTTCTTTACTATACATTTTATACCCCCTCCCCTGTTTCAATTTTTTAAAGAATTTGAAAACAAGACTTTAATTATTGCCAGCTTTCCCTATTTGCATATTTTCTGATAAAAAATGCCTAGAACCTGTTAAAAACTGTTTTGATAACATATTGAAAGCATATCAGAATATCATAAATGTAATGTTTAGCAGTCAATCATTACAACATTCAAGATTATATAAAGTATCCAATCCAGCCTCTATCTCCAGTCCACATCTTACTGTATGCCTATTTGTCAATTAAAGAACACATTTTCTGCCTCAAATGGTCAATTTAGAATTCTTGTCACAACAGTATCATCTTTAACCATATATCTGACACAATTTAGCTACTATATATACTAGAAGTGTTCAAACAAAGCCATATTTGCAATAGTTGTATGTATGCAGATACCAGTCTGAGATATAAATTTACTTAAAATGTTGTAGAGATGACTGCTAACATTTGATTTTTGCATAACTTCCAAGCATAATTATTGTTTTCTATATCAAGAACTTTAAAATCATAAAATCATAGCATTTACAAGTTAAATTATTTGTTTTATGACCCAGGGGGTAGGCAATTTTCTATGTTTCTTGCCCTTGGGGCCTCAAATTTCCAAAATAATTCTGCTGTTTCTAGCAATTTGGAATATTTAGTACATATTCAGGATAGAACACACTATTGTAAGTTTTCTTGAGATATTTTTGTTTTTCTAGCTTGTATATATTATGCCGTGGTGACAAAAAGGCAGATTTAGGTGTTGCGGCTTACTTTTGGGTTATCGAAAGGACACAAATACCCCATAAATAATATTCAGGAAGGATCTATGAGTTTCAATGACTGCGAAGAGTAAATATAAGCACTTCTTAACAATTTAACTTACAAATATGCAAATATCATGATTTAATTTTGTATCCAGGACTTTAAGTAAACTATGCATACTGTAAACTGTGAATTTATGCCGAGTCATCATATTTAAGGCCCAGGATTCTATAAATCTTCATTAAATATTTATAAAACTTCTTATTTGAGTTAATTTCTTTAAAATCTGTGAAATAAAGCAAATTTGGTTAAATTCTGAATGTTCCCCTTTTTCACCCTATATAGGTTGCATTTCTGTAAATATTGACAATGCAATTTCCCATAGGAACTCCTTTTACGGCAAAAACTGTACCACTTTTACTATGAAGTTTTGAAAAAAATCTTATCCTAGAATTGAAAGTTCATATGCACCACAATTTTTTTCAAAGGTCAAAATATAGGGCTGTGCGGCATATTTTCAACGTTTATATGCCCTGAACTTCTCTGAGTTTAAACTTACACTAATTTTCTTAACTACCCCTACCTCGAATGAAAGGTTACCACAGATTTCAATGTAAACAATATGCACGTGTTTATTTACTGGTAACATTCCCAAGTTCTGTCTCTGCGATATGGAACACAGAGAGCATAACTGGGAACCAGTATGTAAACAAAATGAATTTTCTATGAATATTCAATTACTCCCCAAAAGAGGCGTGTTTTGGGAAACAGCTGTATTTACAAAGTGCAACCTGCAACGATGTTTTTTTTCTATTGGATTGCAGAACATCTTGTGCATTACATCTATGTTTCTTCCTTTGGATAGCTGCACAGATGACTATAGAATGCAAGAACTGCTTTAATGTGTTGCATAGCAACGTTAAGTACTGTACATTTTAAATGATATCTTGTATATGATAAGTATATGATAAATCTTGAATGTTGAATAGATAAAGTGTCATAAGTCAATGGAAAATTTTACAAGAACCAGAATGTTTTAACCTTTTTAACTTGCAAAGACTTATAATGTGATACCGTTAGTCTGCCTTTAATTTGTTGCTATAAACACAGTGACACTTACAGTACGGTGAAGTGTTTTGTGGATTGTCTTATTTTTGTTTTCATCTTTTTCTGTCGGTTATGTTTTCTGTCAATTGATGAATTCTTAAAGTAGTATCTGGGCAATGCATTTAAAAGACCCATTGGTGACCTTGTGCTGTTTCTGCTCTGTGGTCGGGTTGATGTCAATGACACATTCCCTATTTTTTCCATGATTTTTTTTTAATGTTTAGTGCTCTTAGACTGAGATCGACACTTTGTGTCCTCAGTCTTATTGATACTAGTAGTTGTTTTTGTTGCTTTGTGCAGATCTGATGAGTCTATGGCCATTTTCAAATGAGTTTTAGTTTGTTCTTATGTTGTGTTGTTACACCAATGTCTCATATTATTGGAGGGTTCAGTACTCATAAATATGCTAAATCCTTCTCATTCTGTACGTGTCTGTCCCAATTCAGGAACCTGTTTATAAGTGGTTGTTGTTTGTTGCTGTCCGTTATTTTTCGTGTTTGTTTTTTTGTTTCAAATTGAATCATATTTTGTCTTTTCATTACAACAATATTTTGGAAATAATTTATTTTAAACCCAGTTTCAGAATTTTTTAAAGGGGGAAAGGAAACGGCATTTTTTGCGGTATATTTATCAAATTTTCGTTGACTTTTTCATAAAAAAAATGGTACAAATTATTTATACACGTAATCAAACGTAAATGATATTTAAAACCAGAGAGGGGTTCATGTACTTGGTTTCAAGTTAAACCAGTTAAAAAAATGCACCTTTTCCCGATATGTCACAGTTTGACACCGCGAAAATAACATTATACCCCTATTGCCTGGTTATGAGGGTAATAACAAGTTTGCTGTCCCTGAGGTAAAACTGTTGTTTGAAACGAAGCAATATGCACAAAAACACGACTTTTGAAGTCATTAAGTGTTTTATTGTACTAGTATTCAGAAATGGTTAACGATCAAATTGGGTTACTTAGATTGAAATTCAAAACAGTGTGGCTGTGGCCATTGATTGACACATTAAATTCATCCATTGACTGGGACAATTTAGGTGAACGTTTGTATGTAACGATCATTGCTCACTGTGTACTTTTTAAAGACACTTAAACTATGGGGTCACCAAAGGTCCTCAACACCTTAATAAAGTATTTCGAAAAATTAATCAGGAATAACACGATGTTTTGATTTATATCAATTGTATAAATCAAAACATAAAGGTTATTCCCGATTAATTTTTCGAATTATTTTATAATTAAAGGCGTTAAGAAACCTTTGGTGACCCCACAGTTTAAATGTCTATCGTAGGTACGTCGTGAACAGTGGTCGTTACAGACACACGTTCACGTAAATTATCCCAGTCAATGGATGAATTTAATGTGTCAATCAATGGCCACAGCCACACTGTTTTGAATTTCATTCTATTATTGCAAATTTGATCCGTGTAATTCAATTCAATACTTTTCTTTTTATGATACTCAAGTTTTGAACACAAGTGAGCATAATTGTATTCTACAGTGTATTTCATTTAAAACAAAGATTTGTACTTAGTTCTATTTTTTAGTACTACGGTCATGCACATTGTCCAGTTTTTTTTCATATTTGGTCCAGGTTATTTTTTCAACAAACAAACAAAATATGATCATGAAATGAGGCATTCGGGATTTTTTAAACTGATTTCTTTTTCTTCGTTTTAAAAACGTTTTCATAGTAATTTTGTTAAGGACAATAATACTTGATCATTAAAAGACCACCAATCATGTATCTTAAATGTTCATCAATATCAACCCTTGTTTAATGTAATACCAACTTTCTGGTAGTACATATAACCATAACCTTCAAGCTTGCAATATCATGGAACAATAACGGTCAAAAGAACTAACAACACGGGAGGCTCAAACATTGTTCATGCTTACTTGTTTTAGCTTGTAACCAATTGTAATTGTCATCTGTTACAACAAAACAAAACAAAACAAAATAAAACGAGGACAACTGAAATCATGTTATATAAAACAGACCGTCGGAGACACATTTCAATATTAGCAGGTTACATACTTTGGGCTTGCTTTCAGTTCCTGGAAAGATTCTCTGATGTAGTCTTGTTTATCATTGTTATGTATGTACTACTGTTTTTATAGAGTTAAGTTTTTTTTTCTATACGATATCTTTTACGGTATTCTTTTTTGTAAGGGTTTTTGTCATTTTAGTTTATTGTTGATGGTTTGATAGTCTCTGAAATCTTTCCTAGACTGGGACAAATAAGAGCTTATATATTGTATCGACGCTTGTTTTAAAACTGTAAAATAGTAAAAAGTTTAAATGCAATTGCTAGATTTCTTTTCGGTTTTTTTTTATCGTTTGTTTGCAGTCTAATATTATATCCCACATCTCCCTTTAAATAATAATTATAATAAAAATAGATGTAGGGACTTGGCACCAGCAAATATGGAATGACTTTTTCTTTGAAACAGCAGGGTTTACAAATACATACCTATGAAACAATTACATCAACAAAAATAATTTCCTTTGGGATGCTCTCGTTGTGATACTAGAGGTTTAAACAAAGAAAACGGTTACTCACACAGTGTAAGATACTTACTGAATAAAAGACACTGTAACATCTGATTCAGAATAAATTACGGATTCACAAAAGTACAAAGGTGAAAATATGACCTGACATAACTCATAAAATGTTTTTGGTTCCTCATTAAAATTCATTAACATCTTTGTCCTTGCACCTCTACCATTTGATAGCAAAGGTATACTGGGTACACTTCATTTAAAACCACCCGTGCAAAATCTTGCATAAATTGAATACAACTGCACCCATTTATATTTTTAACGGTTATATTTTCGTATTTAATTGAATTAATTATTTTTTAGTTCAAGTTCATATTCAAACTCATAGGTAATGTTAGTGTTGTTGAATCTTTTCTCTTTAATGAAAATCACAGCTTAACTTAAATCATATTTTGTGTGAATAAGGTCTCTTAACTTCCTCATAAATAGATTTTCTTAAGCTATTATTATTTTTTTTTGTAATGCCACCCACAAAGTAAGTTTTTTGAAACATTTTCTTGATATTCAAAATTTTGCATATTTTCACATTTTTTTTAAACAGTTGCTGCATCTCAGTTATTAATAGGATTTAACTTTCCAAGTCAACATCTAACTTCATTATATAGGTTTTACCGACTTCTAAATTGTATTTTCAACATGTAAAGTGAATTCATGTACATATGTAATAGGACGTTATCCTCATTGTGTATATCTAATTTACATCATTATATTTTGGTGTATGCAAAATCATAAGTTTCAATAGTTTAGAAAAGGGCAGGAGTTTGATTTTATTTTATGATAAAGCATGAAAATTGCGGAATACCAAATTAAATATAATGACATCAAGGTATAAATAGGTTCATATCAGTTGATCAGAAATTACATATTCCTTTCCTACAATTGGATTATCTCTGTAATATTTAACCACTTAAACTTTATATATTTTATCTATCCAAGAGCATTAACTAAAAAACCTTGTTGTTTAAGACTTTTTACAATTATCTTAGATAAATGAAGGCTTGAGAGCTAATATAGTGAAATTTCCAACATAAATAGAAAGTGTTTCCTAGGGGAATAACTCTTTAAGAAATATTTAAAAGTCATTGGTTTTCGAAGTTGTTCAAGATATTTCTATTATAAATCTTCAATGAAGATTTGATAAAAAGCTGAACAAGAATCGTACACATGAGAGTGCTAACAATATAATATAATTCAATTAATCATTTAATATTTCCATTGGGCACCACTCTTTTAAAAATAATTGATCTGCACTGATTTTCAAACTTGTATGAGACATAGTTGATATAAACCTTATTAGTTTTATAAAAATCTGGCAAGAACTGTTCACATGAGAGCCTTAACAATGAAATTTCACAAACATAACTCTTTAAAAAAATTGATTGGCACTGGTTTTAGAACTTTTCAAGAACATTGCTGAAAGAAACCTATGATATAAGTTTTATACAAATCTTACAAGAATTGTTCAAGAGAGCGCTAAGAATACTGGACAGATGGACAGATGCCTCATATTTCTATGGTCCCCTGCATGCATTGCGCATAGGACAAACAGATTATTATTCTTTATGAAATATTTTTCATAAGTGCGTAAACTGAATATATATATCTATACATTTAGCTAAAATGTGTTATACAAAGACTTGTAAAGTAATTCATGCCTGTGTGGTAGAACAAATTACTATGGAGGATTTAAATTATTATATCATTCAGTGATATCAGAGACATATAATAATTGTATTATATGTCTCTGGTGATATTAATCCATCATCAATGTCAACCAATCTTTACAAATTTAAATAGTACTTTTCAACAATTTTAACAAAAATATATGCTGCACGCTGTTCAAGGCTGGTGTATGAATATCATATCATGAGTCTTCAATGCAATGTAATTATTGATAACTAAGTGATTCCAGGTCCTATGAATTACATATTCAGCACATGAAATCCTACTTAATCTAAAGAAAAATCTAGAGAAAATAACTAAAAATGTGATTGACAAAACCTGCAAAAAAAGATGAACTGAAATAATGGAAGTTATTTAAAATCTACACTTGAACTGTATGTTTAATGTTATCTATTCAATCTTATTTTCAATATACCACATGGATTTTTACATTGTCCTTTACAAACTAGAAATATTAATTTACAAGTCAAGCTACTTGCACTGAAATTGAGTTTTCTTGATGAATGGTGCAACTTGGCCCTTTAAAATCTATATTCAGAATCATATTAATGTTATGTGCAAATTATTTAGTACCAGATTTGTATACCAAATTAACTAGTTTCCAATGGATGAAATACAACCCTATCCTTACATGTAATTATGAGTTGATCAGGTTCTGCTGCTTCTTCTTATTGCCATGGACTAAGAGGAGAAACAGTAAAACTTATTTCAAAGTATTAAGACGGTGTACGGTAATACATGGATCAAAACAATAACCTCCATATATCAAAGTATTAAGACGGTGTAAGACAGGGATCAAAACAATAACCTCCATATATCAAAGTATTAAGACGGTGTAATACAGGGATCAAAACAATAACCTCCATATATCAAAGTATTAAGACGGTGTAATACAGGGATCAAAACAATAACCTCCATATATCAAAGTATTAAGACGGTGTAATACAGGGATCAAAACAATAACCTCCATATATCAAAGTATTAAGACGGTGTAATACAGGGATCAAAACAATAACCTCCATATATCAAAGTATTAAGACGGTGTAATACAGGGATCAAAACAATAACCTCCATATATCAAGGTATTAAGACGATGTAATACAGGGATCAAAACAATAACCTCCATATATCAAAGTATTAAGACGGTGTAATACAGGGATCAAAACAATAACCTCCATATATCAAAGTATTAAGACGGTGTAATACAGGGATCAAAACAATAACCTCCAAATATCAAAGTATTAAGACGTTGTAATACAGGGATCAAAACAATAACCTCCATATATCAAAGTATTAAGACGGTGTAATACACGGATCAAAACAATAACCTCCATATATCAAGGTATTAAGACGGTGTAATACAGGGATCAAAACAATAACCTCCATATATCAAAGTATTAAGACGGTGTAATACAGGGATCAAAACAATAACCTCCATATATCAAGGTATTAAGACGGTGTAATACAGGGATCAAAACAATAACCTCCAAATATCAAGGTATTAAGACGGTGTAATACAGGGATCAAAACAATAACCTCCATATATCAAAGTATTAAGACGGTGTAATACAGGGATCAAAACAATAACCTCCATATATCAAAGTATTAAGACGGTGTAATACAGGGATCAAAACAATAACCTCCAAATATCAAAGTATTAAGACGGTTTAATACAGGGATCAAAACAATAACCTCCAAATATCAAGGTATTAAGACGGTGTAATACAGGGATCAAAACAATAACCTCCATATATCAAGGTATTAAGACGGTGTAATACAGGGATCAAAACAATAACCTCCATATATCAAGGTATTAAGACGGTGTAATACAGGGATCAAAACAATAACCTCCATATATCAAAGTATTAAGACGGTGTAATACAGGGATCAAAACAATAACCTCCATATATCAAAGTATTAAGACGGTGTAATACAGGGATCAAAACAATAACCTCCAAATATCAAAGTATTAAGACGGTTTAATACAGGGATCAAAACAATAACCTCCAAATATCAAAGTATTAAGACGGTTTAATACAGGGATCAAAACAATAACCTCCAAATATCAAAGTATTAAGACGTTGTAATACAGGGATCAAAACAATAACCTCCATATATCAAAGTATTAAGACGGTGTAATACAGGGATCAAAACAATAACCTCCATATATCAAAGTATTAAGACGGTGTAATACAGGGATCAAAACAATAACCTCCATATATCAAAGTATTAAGACGGTGTAATACAGGGATCAAAACAATAACCTCCATATATCAAAGTATTAAGACGATGTAATACAGGGATCAAAACAATAACCTCCATATATCAAGGTATTAAGACGGTGTAATACAGGGATCAAAACAATAACCTCAATATATCAAAGTATTAAGACGGTGTAATACAGGGATCAAAACAATAACCTCCATATATCAAAGTATTAAGACGGTGTAATACAGGGATCAAAACAATAACCTCCAAATATCAAAGTATTAAGACGTTGTAATACAGGGATGAAAACAATAACCTCCATATATCAAAGTATTAAGACGGTGTAATACAGGGATCAAAACAATAACCTCCAAATATCAAAGTATTAAGACGGTTTAATACAGGGATCAAAACAATAACCTCCAAATATCAAAGTATTAAGACGGTGTAATACAGGGATCAAAACAATAACCTCCATATATCAAGGTATTAAGACGGTGTAATACAGGGATCAAAACAATAACCTCCATATATCAAAGTATTAAGACGGTGTAATACAGGGATCAAAACAATAACCTCCATATATCAAAGTATTAAGACGGTGTAATACAGGGATCAAAACAATAACCTCCAAATATCAAAGTATTAAGACGGTTTAATACAGGGATCAAAACAATAACCTCCAAATATCAAAGTATTAAGACGTTGTAATACAGGGATCAAAACAATAACCTCCATATATCAAAGTATCAAGACGGTGTAATACACGGATCAAAACAATAACCTCCATATATCAAGGTATTAAGACGGTGTAATATAGGGATCAAAACAATAACCTCCATATATCAAAGTATTAAGACGGTGTAATACAGGGATCAAAACAATAACCTCCAAATATCAAAGTATTAAGACGTTGTAATACAGGGATCAAAACAATAACCTCCATATATCAAAGTATTAAGACGGTGTAATACACGGATCAAAACAATAACCTCCATATATCAAGGTATTAAGACGGTGTAATACAGGGATCAAAACAATAACCTCCATATATCAAAGTATTAAGACGGTGTAATACAGGGATCAAAACAATAACCTCCATATATCAAGGTATTAAGACGGTGTAATACAGGGATCAAAACAATAACCTCCAAATATCAAAGTATTAAGACGGTGTAATACAGGGATCAAAACAATAACCTCCATATATCAAGGTATTAAGACGGTGTAATACAGGGATCAAAACAATAACCTCCATATATCAAAGTATTAAGACGGTGTAATACAGGGATCAAAACAATAACCTCCATATATCAAAGTATTAAGACGGTGTAATACAGGGATCAAAACAATAACCTCCAAATATCAAAGTATTAAGACGGTGTAATACAGGGATCAAAACAATAACCTCCATATATCAAGGTATTAAGACGGTGTAATACAGGGATCAAAACAATAACCTCCAAATATCAAAGTATTAAGACGTTGTAATACAGGGATCAAAACAATAACCTCCATATATCAAAGTATTAAGACGGTGTAATACAGGGATCAAATCAATAACCTCCATATATCAAAGTATTAAGACGGTGTAATACAGGGATCAAAACAATAACCTCCAAATATCAAAGTATTAAGACGGTGTAATACAGGGATCAAAACAATAACCTCCATATATCAAAGTATTAAGACGGTGTAATACACGGATCAAAACAATAACCTCCATATATCAAAGTATTAAGACTGTGTAATACACGGATCAAAACAATAACCTCCATATATCAAGGTATTAAGACGGTGTAATACAGGGATCAAAACAATAACCTCCATATATCAAGGTATTAAGACGGTGTAATACAGGGATCAAAACAATAACCTCCATATATCAAAGTATTAAGACGGTGTAATATAGGGATCAAAACAATAACCTCCATATATCAAAGTATTAAGACGGTGTAATATAGGGATCAAAACAATAACCTCCATATATCAAAGTATTAAGACGTTGTAATACAGGGATCAAAACAATAACCTCCATATATCAAAGTATTAAGACGGTGTAATACACGGATCAAAACAATAACCTCCATATATCAAAGTATTAAGACGGTGTAATACACGGATCAAAACAATAACCTCCATATATCAAGGCAAGAATTTTATAACAGAACAAACGAAAATAAATGAATCCACTGGAATATTATAATTCATATACAACAGAAACAGAATTTATTTTATATTCTATACAACATTGACTTTCCCATAATACACATTATGCAATACCTATTTTTTCAACATTAAACATTTTAATGTGTACTCTAGAAATATATGTTTAACACTGACATTAATTTCATAGAATAAGTAAGCTGATTGTAATAAAATGCAATTATATTATTTTTCAAAACTGCTCAAAACAGCATAGAAGAGAAATTCATGCATACAACACAAAACTTCTTTTACAAACAATATGCATCGTAAAACTTTTTCACAAATAATAACTTAACATGACAAATTACCAAATCTTTTTCTTTAATTAGGTTTATTAATTATATTGTCTGTATAATGTCCAGTAACACAAAGCACATACAAATCATGGTGATGAATTACAATACTTAATGCTTTTAATATAAATTGTAGAAACCTTTGGGAAATTCAGTATTATAGCTTTTTTATATTTAAAAAATATCTATTATATTCAGAAAAAAAACTGCATTTGTGAAAAGAATTAATTTTGTTGTTTCAAATTCACATTTTGTCACAATATGTGCTTTAAAATTTTCTTTTAAAAAAAACTAAAAATCCTATATTTGATTTCAAATGTAATATTTAAAAGCATGTACTTGATAAAAACTGATAATAGCAATCATATTATTTTGACCCACTACATAATGAAATGCAACATTCACTTTGAACACCTCAGAATATACCTGGATTGATTGATTAAATATTAGTGATAAACACTTCTTTCAGCACACTTGACTAGATCTTGGTTGCAGGCTTTTGATAGGTAAAGACGGAGTACCTGAAGAGAACAACCATTCTATAGCTGAAAAAAAAAACGGAAATATCAGAAAGGTGCATGTGATTTGGTCATGGATTTCACTTTTATTTTTCATTCTATGAATTTGGTGTTGATGGCAGCTCTTTGATAAACTGCTAATCAGAGCAATTTAAAGCCTGAGTGAAATGAAGTCCAAGTGGTTTGTAATCACACATCTTATTAAAGCCACAACTAAGCTTGATGGTCCAATTAAAAAAAGCAAACAAGCTTTACCCACTGCATGAACCTATATTTTCATCTGTATAAAACCAAATAAACTCCAAGCATGAGTCAAATATGCTTTAAAAGCCCTGTCTTGTCCTTTCCTTTTTCAGTCCTTTTCCTTTACATAAGCCTTTATCACTTTAGCCATACTAGCTATATCAGGAGAAAAGATCTGACAACATCCTCCTATCCATGTAGCTCCTAAACCTATCCACTCTTCGATTTGTTCTGGTCTAAGGGGAGACGACTCTGCTCTACCATACCACCTTTAATAAATAAAAAAGTATAAATGTTGATCAAAGGGAAAATAATATAAAAATATGGATATACAATTTTGATAAATTTTGACACAAGGAATTAATTCAGGATATTTATGTTTTTTTGCTATGAATTTGTAATGTATTTTGGTAATCATTTTAAAAATTCATTTCATTCTTTTCAACAAAGAGATTCATTTGGAACAGCAAAATAATGTTACGTAACAAATTTCATTAAAATCCCTAGTAGAAATAGATGTTATTTTCAAAATTTGTGATAGTTTCACAAAAACAATATTCTCGCTCTTATTTCAAGAATAGCGATTTTTGGCACAAGGAATTCAATTTGTTACCTAAACAACAAATTTTTAAAAAATCCTAGAACAAAAATCACATTTTTTTTTACAGCAATTAGTTTTCAACATTTTCACAAACTGGATGGATACCTTCCTTTTATAGATATGAACACTGTGCATAAACTATTGAAATTGGTTGAGGCAATCTTGATTAATCATACAACATAAGAGGTTTGAATAAATTGACAGACAGTGTGATTAAAAAACTATAACCTTGTGCAAACTAGTTTGCAGGGGCTTTAATAAAGAGATATAAAGATATGTAGAAATAACTTAGGTAAGATAAAACTGAATATTGTTTGAAATAAAGTAGAATCAAGGCCATATTAAATGGTGTGTCAAGGTCAATTGAACCCTGTTTAACAGACATGTATACCTTGCAATGATTCTATATACTAAATAAGTTTTACTAAAAATAACTAAAATCATCACGTTATAAAAGAGCAACAAGTACACAAAGTAAAGCTGTCATTGAACCGTAAAAAATAGTTCAAGGAAAGGTACTCATTTAAGGACTTACAAAAATATCAGACCATGAGGCATCGGTATACTAGATATAGATTATTCAGCTCTACTACCTTCTAAAATACAAAGCTCTATAGAGAAAGCCAGAATTTCATCATGAATGTCTCACATTCTTCAACATTCATCTATGGTAAGACAAAAGAAAAATTGAACAGAGAAGGAATTAAATGATTTTAAATATACCCTGGGAAAAAACAAAAGACATGCTTAAGATAAGTGTGTAACAAGAATGTGTCCATAGTACAGGGATGCCCCACTTGCAATATCATTTTCTATGTTCAGTAGATGGCGACATTGGGGTAAAAACTTTTTATTTGGCATTGCCATTTGAAAGATCATATCATAGCAAACATGTCACGCAGTGTTCTCCCCACAACCTTTAGCATCATGGTAATGTGATGATATATTTCTTGAATGTGATGCTATCTGACTTATAAGTTTTGTTATGAATGTGATGCAATAATTTTCAGAAACAAGAGTGTACTTAGTTTCAATTGGATTGGATTTCAACTTCATCAAAAACTACTTTGACCAAAAGTGTTAACCTGAAGAGGGCCAGACGGACGCACAGACTTAAAAACCTAATGCCCCTAGGTGAGGCATAAAAATGGTTATAAAACTAAAACATAAGTATTTTCCAGTGTATAATACCAAAAAAATTGGCTCTGAAACATTTCAAAGAAATAAATATGATTAAATATGTTTCATCAATAAGAATCAGTTGTTAAAAAAATTATACCCTTTTTCTGTAGACCAATCTTCTCCACTGTTAGGTTTAATCATCACAGGTTTAGTTAAGTTTAAATGCTGTAGACTTTTCAATAAGGGGGAGATAAGTCTTGGATGAGTACAGTTAATACCAACAGCCACAACATTGTTGCAGGATACTACTTCCTTTACTGCATCTGAGAAAACTTCACCACAACCTGTATGATTTTCATCCTATTTATCATGAAAAAAAGAAAAAGAAAATACATAAAACAATATGTAAGAAAAGTAAGATAGTAATCAAATGCATACAGGCTAGGTACATCTGTAAATATTCTTCATGATGGAGGCAATATTTTTAACAATTCAGCTTTACATTTATGTTTCCATTAATTTTTATTGCTTTTACTGTGATCTCTGCTTGCAATAAAAATGTTACCTTATAAATACCTCCTTAAAACATCAAATAAGTACTAATAATCATTTCCCTTAATACCATTAGATTTTTGCTTTTTTCTCATTAATATCCTTTTTTTCCTCCATGTCATTATATTTTCTTTAACATATCAAGTATAATAGGACTAATACATGTGACCAATACTGATAAAATAAAATATTTATCTTCACTTACTTTACATGTATATGATACCCAACACTTTATTCCTGGAAATTCTTCTGCTAATAAATCTACGACTGCTTTTCCCTCAATGGACGAAGGAATTGTTTCTATTGCAATATAATCTGGGTTGGCCTCAACTAATGCTTTTATTCTCTGCCTGTGGCAGTCTTTAATTTCCTGATAAAAAATAGTAATAAATAAAAATATATTAAATTAAAATGCTTTGCGTTCTTGACCTATACAGTTTTATTATGTAGTTATGCAATTTTCAGATATACTTAATTTTTATGATAAATTTCAGCCTAAAATTGTACATTCTCTTTCATTACCCTTCATAAAATGATTTTGTTTAAAATTTTCATACAAATTTCATAAACAATCAAAAACATTTTTTTCGTTAGATTATTGTTATGTCAATTTATTTGCCTTGAAAAAAGTTAAATAAGAAATTTCATTTCATACAATGGGAGACAACTCTTTTTGGATTGAGTAACTAATGTTTTTGTAGACCTTAGTATATGGAAAGACTATTTGGCCACGCTTTAAATAATAAGTATATTGTAACCAATTGATTGTAACATCAAAATGACTAGCCTGTATAACTATAAAGTAATAAATAAATACAAGAACCCTTTTTGAACAAGCTCGCCTACCTAAAGCAATCCACATGATTTATACAATATTTTTTTACAAGTCTAACTTCTGCAAAAATTAATCATTATGTCCCCAATTCATTAATTTTATTAACAGCAATATATCAAAATTTAAAAAGAACTGATTGAACAGATCATCAGTTATGGATTGGTAAGCACATGAAGTAACATTTTCCAAAAGACTATAATTCTTGAACAGCATAAGAAAAAAGGCTTCATCATGAAAAATATGAAACAATTTAAACAAGAAAACTTACAGCCTAATTTATATCAAAACAATTAACCATAAACAAATATGACAGACATGAACCAGAGACATATAATACAAGAGATTGGCAACTCGGCGAAATCCCGTAATATCACACGGCCACATTTAAATCTCGCGAGATCTCTTTGGGTAATAGAGTTATTATCAAAGTATTAAAAGTACTCGAGGTAATGGTGAATGTTTAAGCATAAATTAACTGTTTCGGTGTTAAATTTAACATAATTAATTAAATAATTTGAGTTCATACATTCATAATTATTTATTTCAATGTCCTTTTAATTTTTATTTGTATTATTTGCATTATTGAAAAAGAGACGTAATTTGATATTGAATTAAAAAAAACCAATATTAAATAATTAACACTTAATAAATTGTATCAGAGTTCATTTTATTTGATACTTTCACAGTGGGTTTCTTTTAAATATACACCTGTCTCGGACACTTAATTTCACAGTGTAACATGTATATTAGGCTTGAATTATTCGATGGTCAGGTAAATCACAACCTGTTAAAACTGAAGAGTTTTATTTGACAGCTGGTACACAAGAAGTTGTTACACCACAGGTGTCCACACTATTTCCGAAAATACTATTTACAAAATATATAAAATTAATTAATGTCAGTGTAGAAAAAAATAATTAATTTGGTTGTTTGTCGTTAATCATGATCGACTTCGTCTTATATTCATAATTTGTATAGATCATTAAAAATTGAATACTTATTGTGTTCATTATTATTTGGGCTTGTATTAAGTTTTTTTCTATGATTGTCGGTAAATTGTTTTCTAAGTGTGTTTTTTTTTCAAAATCTACATTATGAGCTTGCATTGAGTTTTTTTTTTTTTTTTATGGTTGTCGGTTTATTTATGGTTTCTCCTTTTCACGGATTGTGTATTTAGGACTTACATTTAATGATCAATTAATAGAAAATGGCAATATAAGTCTCACTTTTGACCTCGAATAGAAAGAGATTAAACCATATTTTAAGTGTAAGGAACTGATACATATACGATAAAGATTCAGAGCAGCAGGTATTGCTGCCTTTTCATGTAACAATTTTTGTAAGAAGAAACATTTTACTATGTTATACTTCTGTCAGCTTGGTAGGTTGACTTCAAAGCATACCCCTTTTTCAATGCCACATTGATATCTAAATGTTTCGAAATGTACACGTTTCCCTTCTTTCTTTCTTTTTAACTTTTGGACTAGTTAAAATCTCCTTTTAGTTTTGAAACGGACATGCACATGTGTAAATAGTTTTACAACTATTTGACTTGATTTGTAAGTTAAAACCTTTTTGTTTTACTTTATACAAACTGCACGAAAATGCGCCTACCTTTGTTGTTGATCAGGCTGATTTAATTGATGGTTGCCTAACGTCCAGTGGAAAATATTTCATGGCATATTTTTAATATATTGATGTGCGAGTGTATGACATTTCTTTTCTGTACAGTATATGCAATATAATATTGAATCTCCACAAGAAACCAAATGATAGACATTAACAACTGTAGGTAACCATAAGGCTCTTAGCAATGAGTAAAATTCATGCTGCACTGCAAACTATACAAGGTCTATTTACATGTATGAAAAAGGTTTAACAATTCAAACAAGAAAACTAACCGCCCGATTTATGTACAAAATAATCCAAATATGATATACAGCAACAAACCACAAGTGAATTACAGGCTTCTTACTTTGGAAAGACACAAAGAAGTACAATTTTATGTTTTTGTTTGTTTTTTGTTTGTTATGTTTCCCCCCCCCCCCCCCCCCCCCCCCCCCCACAGTAAGCATCTATAAATCATATAAACCAATTAATTTGGTGTGGCTTTTGGATAAACCAAATTACATCATTCTGTATAAAACCACTGTCATACTTCCCATTATTCTGAAATGAAAAGGACCTGTCAGACTGAGAATCAGAACAAGTATTTATGTATACAATATATCTAGACTATCACTACACATCATTCCATCCTTTTTCAATAATTAAACCAAGATATAAGAGAACAAAACTCATTCCAGGTATAAATAATATTTTTATTATCAAACATTCACTTTTAATGTTACGTACTGTAAATGATAACTGAGAGCTTCGTGCTAATTTCCCTGCAACTGATCTGGTACAGTTCAACTGTATGCAAATTTCGGTATCTGTACAGCTAAGGATATATGTACATGTATCATTGATGCTAACTTGTAATAAATTGCATAAAGTCTGAAAGGGAGAATGGGAGAAAGGCAAGGTTCTTCATGTTCATTGTGTGTCTCATTCACTGCAAATATCTCAATAACAAATGTATTGTGTAATCAGTTGCTCTGTGCCTTCCAGTGGTGCAAGAAAAAAATCAGCATGGCAATCAAATTCAAGCGTACATATTTTTCATTCTCAAATGGCTGTTCTTTTGCTGCATAAGTGTGGTCTGAATTTTCATCTAACAAGAGTTCTCCTTTGACTTCTTCTGATGTAATAGAAATTTCCTCAGAACCAGAGATGTGTCATAATTGGATGATCCTTTTCATCTTCAGTGTGGATTGAAACTGCAACAGATATCTCCTCCATAATGGTATCAACAGCTGTCCATGGTCGAGGATTGTAACCTTTCTTTTTAACTCCTTTTGTTAACTTACTACATCTTTTCCTCTATTGGCATTCTAAATTAAAAAAAAAACATAACTTTAGAGTTGAAAAGAAATTTGAATTTGTAGAGCCTATTATACAACGTCTATTTGTCTTACTTTTAAACTTTACTTCCTACATGTATGTCATACAACATTCTGCAGGTTTTTATTATGCTAAATCTATTTTAAATTTCATTTTGTCATGTATGTACCTTTCAAGCTTGCTATTAGGAACAAATATTTGATATATTTGTCAATTGTTAAACATCGTACAGTGAACATACGTAACAATGTAAGTTGCTGACATCAACTTTACTTAGTGTCTGCTACTATCTCATGAGGGTCTGGAAGCAGGGGCGGATCAACCCAGGATAAAGGGGGTTCCAACCACATGTCCCCATTCAAATTCATTGATCATCCAAAAAAAGGGGCTGGATCTGCCAATGGGAAGGTGTTTACAAAAGGTAAACGGACAGAAAGTCACAAAATTGGTAGGACAAAAAGTCACAAATAATCCGTTGACAATTGTTTGTATATATAAGAGAAATATCTTTAAATATTTAATTTTTAATACATATATTCATATTAAAGTTTAATAAATGTGTCATTATATTTGAAAAATGAAGATTTATTTAATTTTAATCATGCAAAAGAAAGATTTCTTGGCACCATGAAGCCATTTAAGTGCCAAACCAGTTTGACATTTTGTTTTTTCAACAATTATTTGATCATTTTTTAATTGTTTTTGATAATTTTTGTTTACAAAGTTGGTTTATATACAATTGTTCAAGAATAGAAATAAGCATTTTTTTGTTCAAAGAAATAATCAGAAAAAATGAATTGTGACTTTCTGACACTGTCCTACATTCATACAATAGGAGTATTGGAATAACTGCATAAATTGAAATCAGAAAAGTAAAGACAAGAGGAAACATTTTATCAAAATATAAAGATTGGAGAATGATGGGGTGCTAAAATAAATAAAGAATGGAGAATAATGGGCAAAATTTATAAAGAAAAGAAGAATATATTGGGAATGTGTACATGTCCATATGGTATACACATATATGCCCCGCTGATCTTATTTTAACAAGATAACATTTGGAATTTATACAGGCTCATAAAATTGCATATTTATTCGATAATTTCTAAGTTTTATGAAAAAAAGGTAATCCTCGCATAGCTGGATTTGGGTATCAATGTGAAAAAAAATAAATCACCTTTGATGGTATTTTATGAAAACACTATTTGATAAAAATATACGAAAATAGTATTATTTTAACGGGATAACAATCGGGAGTAGAATAACACTTTAAAATTGTATATAAAATCGTAAATTTTAAAGTTTTATGGAAAAAAAATGGTGGGCCACACCGGTTCTACAGCAATAAAGAGGGGAAGCTGAATGGACCGAATTTAAATTGGTCTGCATTTGATTATTATCATCATCTCAGCACATTATAGTATAAACATATTGGTAGAACTAGTTAAATGTATCTTTTGAATATACTTACATGCTTTAGCTGTGAAAGCAATCGACATAAACGAGAAAACAAATCTGTAAGCGTATCGTCTCTTTTAACAACAATGGCGGAATTTTCTCATCTCGATCCTCCTTCATCCCAGGTCACATCATAATCACAAGCACTTCCGGTGGCCAAGTGATTTCATTGGCCGTTATATAGACTCTACTAGAGTTGCCAATCTCTTGTATTATATGTCTCTGCATGAACCAATGAAAACTACTGAACTGCAGGCAGTTGAGTTGGGACAGGCATATAAAGAATGCATAAATGCAAGTTTATTTTGCCAACTTCCAATTATATTGAAATAGGTGACTTGCAGATAAGTTGGTGCACAATATCTTAAATCAATCTACAATGTACCTGAACTGACATTTTGTCAATATAAGTCCCTGTATATTCTGATCCATTATGTAGTATAGCACCATAAGCTCCAACTGATCCAGCTACCTTTGCTGTGTAACCTTAAATTAATAATACTGTATTTAGCTATTAAGTGATACGGCAACATTAGCCAATGCATTTTTAGTCAATTTGTGATCATTGTGAATTGTTGTGTACATAATAAATATTATATGTACCAATTTCATTTCATTTAGATATGCATTTTTGCTTGGAAGCTATTGTTGCTTTTGAATCAAACTCAATTTTTCTTGTATGCTTTTGTAGGTTGTATTTATAACATCGTGCTGGTTTAGTTCTATTTCACTTTATTTTTGTATACTAAGGTGCACTTTTGTTTAAAACTTTTATAACATAAGGAAATGTACATGTGGAACAGATACAGATAAGTAACAATATTTTTTAATACAAATATGATGACAATCTGACCATAGGTTTATCAGATTGTATTTGTTTGGTTTTTGCATGATAGAAATAAGTGTTACTATGTTTCACCAGCAAACCAGAAGATAACTTAAAAACATTACGTTTATGGTAGTTTTCTAGTGGCGCCACCCCACACCCACAAATATTTTTGCTGAAATATTTTAAATATACCATACTCTTTACTATTCAATAAAAAATTTCAATGGGCGATGGGTGTTGCCATATATGATTCAAATTGATCGGCATTGGAAACCCTGCATATGAAGTCATGTTATAAGGTAAAAAAAGATAATGAATTTCTGTAAAAAATAGAACTTAAATGAAATCTATACATATTTCAGACTTATATACTTATAATATATGATCCACCAACTCCACACTTTAGAACCTGATGGTCTTAACGGAAAAGACGAGAAAAGATACAGGAAAGATAAAGAATAATTTAATACAAAGCATCGTCCTTTTTATCCCGTAATATTGGCCAATGGACGTTGCTAACTTCAACTACCAATTATGTATTTTCAAGGCAGCTAAACCAAAGTGCAACATATAAATTGAGCTGCAAAATTTTCTTATTTTCTACATCTGATTTCTCTTGGAAAGATGCACGCTTGATAAAGCTAGTTGGTCTAGCGAAATATTGCGTTTATTTTCATCATTTTGTAAATATTTTAAACATTCTTATATTTACATACTAAATAGTGTGTTAAAATTACATTGTTAGGCAATCTATAATTTTATTTGTGTAATTGAATTAATCTCTGTACTGATTAATCCACACTCCCATAGATTTGTATGTCATGTGCTGCTATTTATAGGCACTTATAATATATGAAGCAGATATACATTTTTTTTTTTTTATTATACCTCCAAAAATAATACATTTAGCAAATCATACACAGCAAATTTACTTGAAAATTGTAAATGTTGCTATGCATTTCAGATTATTTTGATACTGGTATGTAATTTACAAATATTTTCAAATTTCCAAACCTCACCAGAAACTTTGCTAACTTCTTCAACTGCTTGTTGTGCAAGTTGAACACTCTTCTTAATCAAACTGTATGCCTGTTCTTCTGTTACCCCTGCATGTTTTACAAACCCTTCTATTGATGCTTGATAAGACCCAGTCAGTATTATCTCTGAACCAGCTTCTATAAAGCTGAAATAATACGAAAAGTATGAAGCCCTAGAATCAGCTGCTACAACAAAATTGATATACTTAACAATTTCTTTTTTCTTCATATAAATTGTATCACACAAAACCTCAGTAAAACTGTAATGTTTTTTTTACAATTCTTTTTGTTGCCTTCATGTCAAATATAATCTGATTTTTGGTAAGCTGTGTTTGAAATGCTGAGTTTATCATTTAAATGTTTTGCTACAGTAATCCTATGGTTTTAAGCTATCTAATACCTTGCAAAGAGTATCTAAAGAAAAGGTGATTGTATTAATAAGGTCTTGATCTTGTTAACATGCTGAAAGACTTTGAGCAACTTTATAGGATGAACTTCAATTAAAATTTCTTCCTTTGATATATTGTCAATTTCTTAGAACTAAATGATTTTTCCAACAGGTACTCCAGAATTCAATATCAAAAACTTTTTCAAATAGATTTCTTGAGTTGATAGAAAAAAAAAGGACAAACAGTTTGACAAATGAACTTTGTAAGAGTAGGTCAAGAGACAACAGCTGCCTATTTAAAATAGATTTATTTATTCTTACTTTTTATGGCACTGTACAAATGATGCTGGGTTAGTTTGAAGAAGTCTGGCTGACCAAAGTGGATCTTTCTGTAAAGTGAAGTACCCTTTAATGAAGTTTTAAATAGACATTATAAACACTGTAGAATGAAGCAAACATGAAACCATATGAATCAAACCCTGTCACATTTTTTGTTCTTATTGTGATATATAATATATATCCTTATTGAAAGATGATTTAAATACACAGCTCTTTTCAGGAATATTCCTCCTCATTTAAACTTTTTCCCCAAACTTGGGAAGCCAAGCATGTACAAGAATTCGTTCGGTCTTTAATGCGCATGCGCTTGTAATTGTCCATATACAGCGATTACTTTTACTATAGATTTGTATGGGCAAATAGTTTTTATACCCGTATTACTTTATGTTAACATTTGAATTTCTTCTTCGCGTGGTTAAATATAGTTTCTTTAAGGTTTGAACTGTTTAATGATGTAAATTTTATGAAAATAAGATATTTTAAACATCAGTCACTTTTGATTTTAAATTTGCTACCATAAATAGCAAAGTAGCCCTTTTAATGTATACAGAGAAGGCATTGTTTTGCGAACCCCTGACATCTGTTTGCTTCAATAAAAAATAGTATTCGTTATTTTCTTATTTTCGCGTGGATATTTTAATAATCTCAAAAGACAGGGAAATAAAATGGCATTTTTGTCTAAAAATTAACTTTTGTAATTCTCCCGTCTTTTTATGGTTGAAAATTGAAAATTGTCATGGAAAAGAGAATTTTACACGCTTGGATACGAAGTCATCGGAAAAAAAACTTATACTTTTATGAATTAGTCTGATTATATCTTTTAAGATTCCGATATACAATATAATTTTGAAAATATACATGTTTACTCTACATGTGACATTAAAGTAGAAATACTTGCAATACACAAGATATACATTTTTTGTATATTTTCCCCTTTTCAATCATGATCATAGAGTATAAAGTATACAAAGGAATCATTATGTTGAAAAGTGAACTTTCAACAATTAACAATCTCAATATATTTTTCATTACAATGACAAAAACAATTTGCTGGAAGCTTCCGAGAAAAACTTTGACAAAAGACTGGTGTAACGGATGTATGTGGAAATTAAAATCCTCCTTCGAATAAAAGAATAAGCTTCAATCGTGACCATGCATAAACATCAATTGGATAAGGTTCTTTGGTTGCACCAGTTATATTTTTTTAACAGAAAAAATGGCTATGATTTCTTGAATTATCAAAATTTCAATAACTATATTTCATGATTTTTCTATAACTGTAAGCTAACTAACAACAGTGACATATACTAATTGTTGTAGTATATGTCTCTGCTAACAATAATAATTTATCTTTCCTGAAAAAAAAAACACATATTAAACATCCCACTACTCAGAAGTATGATAAAGTTTGAAATATGTTTTAACAGAAATATTTACTAATTAACTGTTTAACAACTACATGTACTGCATAAACCTACACACCCTGGGATACCAATATTGATTTGTGTGATTCAAGTATCTTTGATTGTTCTCTACAGGGAGTGATGCGTGTATAAATATTGTTAATTTTTCACACTTTTCTTATCATTTCAAGTTGAACACTTTCAGAGTTTTATCTTTGACGAGTTTTTGATTTGGCTAAGTTAGCTACATGTATTTTGGAAGATACCCCGTGTTTACTAAATACTTTGTCATAGTTGAGATCCGTTACATATATTTCTTTGGAAATAATCATTATTATGAAATAATCATTAAAACGAATATGAAAATAAATTAAAAAAATACTCAAAACTGTTATATCTTTTGAAAAAGTTTAATTCGTAAAAATCACACAATGGATTGTTACTTGAATACACAACGACTAAAATCATAAAATCTCGCAGCATGGAGGTTTACATCTATTGTGTCAAATAAAAAATACATGTATGCAACCTTTTAAAAGGTTTTAACACGAAAATCAAGTTATATTAACATTTGAAACCAGGAAGAGTTTAACCAAACAAATTGAAGTCAACAGGGCCGAAGTAGTAGTAGATGGTGTAAGAGACAAAAATAACAATCAATATAATGAAATTATGTCCAGAATTGCAATATTTAAACAGTGACACTATAGTTTGGTTTTGATTATAAAAATTGGATCTCTCTTTTAGAATCTACTATACTTTATGCAATATCATAATTTAATTAAAAAGATGAAATAAAAAAAGGCCCAAGTGAGATAAAATAAACATACATTTTGTAGCTTCTGTAAGGAGTACAAATTGACTTTTCTTCCCTTTACACGCGTATTCCTCATTATAAACTTAAAGACATTGTAGACTTTTAAGTCAATCTTTTGTTAAGTGTCCATAGTTAAAACAACTGTCTTGCTTGAAGAACGGACAAATCACATTTTAAAAAACCTATTTATTCGATAAAAAAAAATTGGAACTGTGAAACTGACATGATGTTTGATTTTTTTTTCATTGACCAAATGTATGTTATGTTAGGTTGACTTTTTTTCAACTGATATCAATTGCATGCAATCCCATTAGAAATAATTATGAATCTCTTTTCATCGACATGCATGTTGCTTTGTTTTAACCAAGCTAGTTTTTTTCAATAAATAAGGCCGTTATGTTTTTCGTTTGACTATTGTTTTACATTGTCATTTCGGGGCCTTTTATAGCTGACTGTAATTTCCGCAATTGTTTAGTCACGACACAGTCTTTCGAATCAATTTGTACGTGTCTGCTAAATGTAAAATGAAATTATAAAAAAAAAACGAATGAAAACTTTTAGGATTAATGTATTTATATAACATTGAAAATATCACTTAATGATTGTGATGCGTTCAAAGCGCTTTTCTGTATTTACCGTTATCAATATCCAAAGTTATAACACACCCTACAATTAATTGGTTAAAGGTGTCTTCTTAAAACTAAGAAATATATAAAGTATCAGTATGATGACCATAAAATCAGTAGGACGTCATCGTTCACGAAACAGTAACATAAAGGTGTTAATTCTGTTTATTTATGTTTACCTTACTATCTTTACATATAAAACATGAAAAAGATCATAAACTGGAAATAGATATCCAACAAAATTTTATTTTATAAAACTTTTTATTTATTTTTACCTCAAGTATCAAAGAAGTCAAATCGATTTTGTTTTAAATCATTCTCTATTTTAAACTTGCAAAATTTAATAGACTTTATAGATGCATTTTGCTGTTTAAAGATGAAAAAAAGAAACAAACTTTTGAGTTAATATGAGTTTAGAATTTTTCTCTTTACCGATGTAATGCAGTGTCTTTTCTCTGTACCGATGTGATGCAGTGTCTGTATGAGATTCAAAATATATTTACTAAGTCCTTCAACCAGACATGGCAAAATACAATGTTTTAGGTGGGCAGATTTATTTCTTTTTTTGTTTTAAAATCAAATACTTTTCATTTTCTTAACAGAATTTGCATGTTTAGAAAAGTGTTCAAAAAATAAGAAATAAGCATGTTACACAATAATTACGCATCTCGTATAATAAAAACTAATTGAAATTATTATAATTATATAAACCGTAATAATCCTAATTTGATTCTAAACTCGGTTTTCTATTAAGATGACAAATTATTATACTATTGGAATTAAGCGTGGACATCGATCGTCAAACATTCAAAACCGTTGTGATCCGATATTTAATTATTTATGTACACAAGTTGGCGTGCAAAAATTTCGTTTCCCTTTATATGAAAATTGAGTTACCTCCCCTTTTTTAGTACGAGTTGTCTTTCTTGACCGAACTAATAGTTCAGTATGTACATTTTTGTACATATATAATTTTGACATTACTTAAAAACACTGCCTGATGAAGTGATAACTTTGCCCTAAATACTGCTATATAATCAATATTATAAAACAGAACAGCCAAAGGTCAACGTTGTCTGATGAAGTTATAACCCACGGGGGGGTAACTTCGATATTTTTTTGGTAGGGGTGTGCCATTTTTGCCTCAAAAAACGTACCCATTTTAATATAACATTCACTGAAATTCAGTACCTATAGTTATATAAATATTTAAGAAAGAATGACCTATACTTATATACAATATTTAAAATATGACCCATGCTTATATATAACACAAATCAGGAGACAAATTTCCGGGGTTCATTTGGGAACTTATTTGAAAGGTGAACTTTCAAATGAATTGATTTAATTTAATATAATAAATTAATTGAACATTTATATAAATAATGTAAGATTCTAAATAGCATATTTATATATGATATGTAGATCATACCCGAAATCAATATACAGTTATCAAACGTAAATGCATTTTAATATAGGATGTCATTAAAAAGGAGGGTCATTTTTATATAAAATCTCGCAAAATTATGACCCATATTTTTGGCACATCCCCGTATACCCAATAATAGGAAGTAACCCCCCCGTGTTATAACCTTACCCTAAATACAGTTATACATGAATAATCAAAAATCTATCATTATTGCTAAGATTCCTATAAGCATTGCGGAATTACTAAATGTAAATAGCAACAACCTATCGTAAAAATATATGGAAATTTAACCTCAATTAATTTGTTTCCCAATCTTGCAAGTTCCATTGACGTTCCACCATCAAGTATCTTTATTTTGGACATGCTTGCCTCTGTCTGTCTGTATCGATTGAGTTATGTTTTACTTTCAGTTTCACTTTACAAAAGATTTCCGAATGAACTTTCGGTATCTCTCGTGAAATATGTCGAGGATTGTCGACAGGGTTATTTATAGCCTTCCATTTAAATAGTCCTAATGGACTGAAAAAATGTGATGTAGGGATTAAGGGGACATTTGGGGGTTGGAAAGAGGGCTAGTCACTTTTTAATACTTCAGATGTGTGTTGTGTGTGTGTGTTTTCTTCTCTTTTCTTCTACTAACGCCCATATACTACCCAACTTTATACACATAACTACATATAAACACTAATGAGGGGGAATAGGACCTTTATCGGGACTCCGGGATCGGGTGTTTTTAAGCTCGGGATTTCGGGATTGACCCTTTCGGGATTCGGGAATCCTTTTTTTCGGATTTCGGGATGTCGGGATTTGCTTTATTTAAATTCGGGACCTCGGGATTTCGTTTTTTCAAGTCTGGGATTTCGGGATCAAGACCCCTCCTATCCCCCTCACTAATGAAAACCAAACTAAAGTTCAAATTGAATATCATACCCACCAAGGATTTGTCCTTGTACCCACACGACAGTGCCATGTGCTGAATAATTAATAATTAATAAGCAATTAATAAGCACAATTAAAGCATATAAAATAAACATAAAATGCAGATAAACTAACATTCATGCAATAGCTATTATAAAAGCACTAAAAGTAATTCAAGCATCTAGATCACAAAATTAAAAAATATGCCTAAAAAATTAAAAGCCACTGAGTATACAATATAAATAAATAAACTGATCTACAGCACACTGAGATCTGCAGGAGGAACACTGACACGAAAGTAGTGCCCTTCCAATTACCAACCAAACTTTTAAACTGACCCAAATTATGACATTTCTTCCCTCATTTTATTTGGCAGTTCGTTACAGAGTTTGGCTCCTGCATATTTGAATAAGTGTAACCCATGGGTAGTTGACCTTGATTTACCGTCCTGGGAACATCTGCTATGTTGTTCAGTATTTGTTAAAGAGTAATTACTTTTTTTAATTTCAATAAGTTCATGTAGATATAATGGACATTGTTTATTAATAATTTTATATACCTCTATCATTCTAATTCTTCTGATTTCTAAACTTGGTAATTTTGATTTAATTAACAGTTGTTGATAAGTACTACAATTATAGTCTTCATATATAAATCTTAGGGCACGCTCCTGTATTTCCTCTATTTTTCTGGTATTACAATCACCACAGAAGTGCCATATTACAGGACAATAATTAACATTTGACATGATGTACATGAATAGTATATAGTAAGTCTACCTAAATTTGTTAAATGTTTAACAATACGGTTAAGTACATGTGCCTTTTTACAAATGTTAAAAATATGGGCATCAAACTTAAGTTGATAGTCAATTGTTACACCAAGTAATTTCACTTCTTTTTCACAATATATAATATTACCATCTAAATTAAATGAAATTTTTTTATTTTAATTTTTCTTGCCTATGGCTATTGCCTGAAACTTGTCAGGGTTGCCCTTCATATGATTTAGACTGAACCAATTTATTAGCTTAAGCTTTCTTTTTCTAAAATATTTACCACAGTGTCTATATCAGAGTGTGAATATGACAAAGTATTGTCATCTGCATAATTATATGTAACAATGAACTGCTTGATACAAAATGAAAAAATGTCATTCAAGAAAATCATGATTAAAAAGTACAGGTCCTAATATAGAGTCATGCAGCACACCTTTATATATATCTTTCCAGGTACTTATAACTATACCAACTTTTACGTTTTACACATTGTTTCCTTTTACTAAAATAGCTGTCTATCAAGCTTATAGCTGTTTCAGATAGTCCATATGCCTTAAAATTTAAAATTAATAAATTATGAGGAAGGCAATCAAAGGCTTAATGAGATGACTACTAGTACTTATGTCAAATTCTAGGTTTAAGTCTAAAAATGGAGCAGAGGATCATGTAAAGGTTCCGATCTTATTAGATTGAAAGACGGGGAAGTGCTAAATCTCAAATTATAATGACTAGTCTGTAGAGAAAATGTATTTATTGTGGATTAATTCTGATGTTCAATAAGGAAATAAATACAAGGGAGTACATTATTAATATTAGTGAGTCTATGTCACCTATCCCATCATCGTGCTTGATGCAGAGAAGCTGGATCTATATGTTGCCTTCATCAATCAGATATTAAAATATGAACATTCTAGACATTTTAAGTAGACATATTAGACAAATTAGTTTTTGGTTATGAATCAATTAAGTAATTAGAGGTAGGACAAAGTGAGTTAATCATTGAGTAAATGCAGTTTCTCCTAAGAAGATGTGCAAGATAAAAAAAATAACAAAAATAACAAACATTTTTCATCATAAATTTTATTTGAAGTGCACCTGAGACTTTCTATGTTTTATCGAGAACTACCATGATATCTACCTTGTTCAAACTTTTATATAGAAGGAAGTACGTAATCGAGTATAATTTCTCCTCCGCTCAGGGGATCGCAACAAAATAAGATATTCTTAAGTCTTGAAAGAGCAATGGCTACAGAGCTTTCCATCAGAACAGTTGTGCATTTGGAATCTCACTGATCCTCATAGTATACTGATACAGAATTGTTTTGTATAAAAAATTAAAGCTGTAATTGCTTAATATACTAAGTAATTAATTCCACTATTTTCGAAGGCCTTAATTGAACAATTTATTATCAGGTTTTTAATTGTACCAAGTGTGCTGGTAAGAAGAATAGACAATTTAGTAGTGGAACAATGGCTTGAAGACGAAATAAATTTATATTTGTAAGGTGTTTTGTGTAGCTTCGGAAGCCAGTACATAGTTGGGACTTTCATTGTATTTGGCTCTGCTTGTAAAGCGGTAGCTAAAAGTTCATGTTTGTTACAGATGTCGTTTTCTGAAAATGGAGTCAGTTGGAATGTTGGTGAATTGGTGATTTCTTTTTTCAGAACCTCAATGTAAAATTTACGTCAAACACTTTATCGGCCGGGACAAAAACAAATTTCTTGGCTAGTTCTTTTAGTTTATGTTTGATACGAGAAATAGGTTTTTTGTGGTTATTGTTAATAGCAAAATGTTCTTTAAAATGTTGAATACGTATATCAACTATCTTCATTACTGAATTAAAAAAAGAGTCCAAAGATTTTTTGTCAGCTTTTTCCCGTTTTATCCATTTCATACAGTAAGTATGGAGTGAGTCGTGGATGATATTACGACACTCATTCCAATTAATAATTGACGGGGACGATATTTAGGTCCTTTACTGAGGAATGATTTTAACTCTCGGTCTTGAACGATGTTAAGATCTCCTGTTATAACATGGGAAATGGGTCCATAAATATATTCGGAGGTACTACAATTACATGAAGTAGGTGTATTTTCACTGATATTAACATCTTTACACAGTTGACTATAATTAAACACAAATTTCCGGGTAGATTTCTTGTAAATATAACAAATAAGAGGTAGCTCAGTATTGTCAAAATATCCAGGAATTTGTTCTTTAACAGAATGGTCGTTAAATATACCGGCAATATTTACAAAATCAAAACCTTTATTGACATACTTTATTTTAATAAAATGTCTTTTATGATCTTCAGGGCGATCAATTTTGGGAAATAGTTTAGAATAACAATATGCCATAATAATTTGAACAATTTCATACTTAGGACTGCTATATGAAATTGTGTTGCAATCCTCCAAAATTTTATTTAACTTATTAACCGGTAATGAACAGAGTTTCGTTAACAGATAATGTCTTCCGTTGTTTTTTGAAATAGAAATTAGGTCCGAAATATTAGTATGATTAATCCGAAATTTTCTTTGATTGCGATTTGTTCTACGGCCGTGAGAACGGTTTTTACGAACAGTTTTAGAAACTATATCCAAAATGTTAACGGAATCGGTTCTAGATATATTACCAATTCCAATGATATTATCATTAAGACTGTTTGTAATTTTTTAATCCAATTTAATTCAATTGTTTTCCGTGATCGTATAAACTTTGAATGAGATTCACAGGGCTGCTTATTTACTACTTCCAAAGGTTGAATGGCTAAATAGACAAGACAAGACAAGACAAATACTTTATTAAAGTCTCACCACTTGTTACATATAAAATATACAGCTTTTTAAAACACAAATTAACAACAAGAGCCACTCTATAAAGAGTTATGAGAGACTATAAAACATTTTTTTAAATTATAATACAAATACAACTTAAGTCAACTATCACGAATATAAAATACATTTTCGCTTTATTAAAATTTCATAGCAGATTTTGGCAGTATAAAATACCATATTTTCATTTGTAAAAAGAAATATAAATTTCTCATTATCAGACATATGTAAAAAATTCTCATCAACAATACTAGCATGGTTAAAAATAACATTACGAATCTCTGAATATACAGGACAGTTTAACAAAACATGTTTTTCATCTTCAACGTCATCAGTACAGTTAAAACATAATCTATTTTCAATATCAATATTCTCATAACGACCAGTTTCAATTCTGATGGGTGCTACACCGCATCTAAATTTTGCTAAAGCACTCCTGTATCTACCTGGTATATTAAAAATTAAATAATTTTCTACGCCATATTCATTTTTAAACATTCTATATGTACGTAATTTATTTTTATCATCTGACATAATCTTGTCATACCATTCTCCCTTAAATTTTTCAAAACATACATTTTCAATATTCTTAACTAAATCCTTGTTCAAAATAGCACCATTGCACAAATATTCCATATTAAGTTCTTTAAACTTATTTTTTACTCTAAAATGCCAATTTTTGACTTTTTTACATGTGTTACCCCATATTAACACTTTTTTATTTACTCTATCATCATTCATTTTATTAAAACGTGTCCAGTTTCTAAAAACACTAGTCCACTGTTTGATTTTACATGGCATCCAGCCCATGTCACCATACAAAGACATATTAGGCGTGTATTTTCCTACACCCATGAAAAAACGCATGGCTCTATTTTTAATACTATTTATACATGAAAAATCACGTGTTCCCCATATAGAGGCACCATAATCTATTACAGACCATACAAGTGTATCAAATAATTTTGTAAATATACAATATTGAAATCCACCATTAGCTTTACATTTGGATATTAACAGACCCAACGATCTACTGGCGGCTTTAGCAACTGCTTTTGCCATATTATCATAGCTTAAATGCTCAGTAAACAATAAACCTAAATATGTGTATTGGGAAACAATATCTACATTGTTACCATTAAACAAAAATGAAAAATTTGATTTAGATACAGACTGTGTTCTAAAATGTACTATTTTAGATTTTTCTAAGTTAACAGTTAGGTCATTAGTACAACACCATATATTCAAAACATCTAATCATACCCAACTATATCAATCCAATTCAGGACCGATAACTCTGTCGATAGATATTATCGGGTATACAATATTGTTGAAACCAGCCCAATCGTATTATACGTCTCTGTTGAAATGTATACAATAACTTTTCTTTTTTTACACAAGTTAAACTTCATATCGATTCATTGAATGCCTGGATTTAGCTTTAAATATTGAATTAAAAAAAATAATAATAAAATCATATACAATATGAAATCCATTTAAATTAAAATTTGAATCAGAATATTTCTTTGAAATAATTATAGAAACATAAATATTGGAATGTCTTTTAAGCAAAACATATTTTTTTATTAATGAAATTTTCGTAATATTCATATTTTCTTAAAGTTTATTATGAAACATACTTCTTCTGATTTGACACTGGAAAGAGAATACATTTATTTGTACATCTATGAAAACTTTTGTATAACACAAAATTTAAACTCTGGTAATACATGTATACACAGGATGTTTAATGTCACCTGGTTGCTTTTGGTTTGCACGTCTACCTGACAATATATTGTGATGTAACATTACATCCCAAGTCAGCGTTCACCTGGTGGGTCAAGGGATGAAATTTTAAAGGTATAGAATATTTATCTATAATTTGTTGGGCATTGATTTTTTTTCTCTTGCGATGATTTTTTTCTAAAAGGAATGTATAAATATATTTCTAAAGAAAGATAAAATATACAGAAAACAGGAAAAACACCTTTAAAAAAAGAAGAGAAAATTTTTATTATAAGTTTTATTGTAATCTATTTTCTGGTAACAGTATATCCTGGATGAATATCTGTCCAAATAAATGTTCCCGTGTCACACTGAAAATAATATTTTTTTATCAAGAAATTTTGAAACCAATCATATCGAAATATCACCAAAGAAAATAACAGAAACATAAGAGATTCTGCATGAAAAATTAAATATAATCTAGGAAAGTCTTAATACTATAGAAGTCCTTGATTTGATGCAACATTTCCATATACATCAGCCGCCATTTTGAAAAATCCCGAAAAATTACCTTTTTTAAATAGATGTTTGACCGAATTTGCCCTGAAATTAAACTGTTTTAAGTAGTACTTTTCGCCAGATATATGTTTAAATATACTTAATCGATTTGCAAAGTTTGTTTTTTATTTACGGAATTTCTTTATTTGTTGTACAAGTAGACATGGGTATCGGCAAGGATTTGTATAGTAAGAAGGATTGGAATCTCGCGGTTTATCGTAATCTCTTCCGCGGCGAGACTTCGGTACTCGCCACTATTACTACTACTACTACTCGTCACTTACGATATCGGAACGTGATTTTTTTGTACACATGCATCGAGTTGTGTTCTTATTTTTGTCACGTATAGACAATATTGTAATGGTTAAGGACTTTATTCATTCTTTTAAAATGTAATCATTATTGATTTTCACTCAAGTTTCAATTGACGAAAAAGCATAATTCAACTGTTTTATTTGATGGAAGGTGTATAACGACAGTTGACAGTGTGTTTGTATGTTAACTTCTGTAATTTTTTATTTTCAGTCAATTGTCAAAGAAATTAAAAAAAATTCTTTTTCTTGTAAATTATGTCATTATAACTATACATGCGAATTTGCATCTTCGGAAACCATCAATCTCGGGAAACAGGTGCAAAACAATTTTTGTGGCAAAAAAGAACTGACCACACATTTCAGGACGAATTACTGCATTGCGTTTTATACATATATGTCAGTGGCTAGTCATTATCATAAGTTTGGAACAAGTACTGTTAAAGAGGGAGCCCACTGGTAAACCCTATAAAACTGCCTCTGCATGTTACTGTAGCCGGTTTCAATCATCATAAACATATAGGCATAAAAGAAACGTTAGCCAGTGTGTTATAAATTTTCAATGCAAGCAATTTTTTTTAATTGTACTAATAACATTACATCTTTAAATGCACTTTTGTTTCTCATCAGAGCACTTTCATCAATTTGTGCATGAATTAATAGGGCAACTTTATAGTGTCAGCTCTCTGTCATGGTGTCTTCCTCCTATTCCCACTTTTTAAAAATACTATTCCTTCTATTCCCACTTGCAAATAACAATAGATGTTTTGATAAATAATTTGTTTTTATAACAATCAGGGTTAATTAGAATTTCACCTAAGATTTACCTGTATTATTTTTAAAGCATAACATATTTGGTACACTGTTTAGGTATAATACCTTGTTTATTTGTAATATGTTTCTTTTTTCATCAAATAAATACTTAAAAATAGAGAAAAATTATGATAAATAGATTGCAGTTAGATTTATATTTAAACTTTTGAATGTGTACTTCAAAATAAAGAAAAATTATGATAAATAGATTGGAGTCAGATTTATTTTTATATATTAAGCAGGTACGTAACAGCAGTTTACATCAAGTATTAAAACAAAACCAATACTTTTCTGTCTGTAACTTTCATGCTTTCTAGGTCTAGACTGTAGCGTCTATAGATATTTATCAATAAATGTCTTTGTAAACATAACTAAAATGTTTATTGTGTAACAGAAGATACTTTTTTGTTCAATTTTGCCTTGTATTGACTTTATAGCGCATAATTACTAATATACATGTACAACACTGACTTTTGTCTATCAAGGATAGATTGAATAATTGCTTACTGGTACTTCAACATCATTTGATCTTTGGTAAACTGAACTGTCTCATTCGATTGACAATCATACCACATCTCTTTACTCTTAGGTCTTAACTTCAAATCTGGTATAAAAACTATTTTTACAATAAATGACTTTGTTAACATGTACATGATAACTATAAAATGGTTATTGTCTAACAGAAGATACTTTTTGTACAATTTTGCCTTGTACATGTATTGACTTTATAGCTCACAGTTACGAATATACATGTAAAACGATTTTTATAGATTAAATAATTGCTTACATCAACATCATTTGTTTCTTTGGTGAACTGAGCTGTCTCATTCGATTGGCAATCATACCAGATCCCGCATCTCTTTACTGTTATGTCTTAATTTTAAATTTGATACAAAAACTATTTTTTTGTGCATCTATTATGTATGGGCTGTTGGTTTCATGTGATAATATTTAACGACCTGCTATGCTGCATGGGTTTTGTTGATGGTAGTTGACATGCATTCATTAATTCAATCATTGTACATGTAGACTACTAGTTTTTAAAATCTTCATTTGATATTGGATGGATAGTTCTCTTATTCCAATCATATCCCATGTCTCCTTGCTTATTTTACTACACATACATGTACATCGTCAATATACATAGTACACTCAACACCGAGCAGATTTGAAATATTAAATAAATTTGGCATGTAATGGAATTTAAAAAAAGATTTACAATGATTTATTTTTTTTTATGCTAAAAATATAGAAATAATACAATTTAACCCAGGTATCACATGATCATCTATCAAGTCACTATCAAAGTTCCCTACACACAAAGCGTAGCTTTCACGTGTTGGTATAAGAGATTGAATGTTAATGATCCCATGAAACATTGTTGGTATATCCTCCATAAATGATATTCAGAGGAACATTCTGGTCAAAAGTGGCATTCAGTTGTACCGATACACTTGTATTTCTATTTCTATTTGAAGGCATGCCATATATATATATATATAAGTCCACATGATTAGTGCATGAATGGTCAACTGCTGTTGGCACACAACTGCTTAGACTTTTTTGGGGACTTGATTCCTTGTGCCTAGACTTTTCTTCTTAGCATTCACCAGTTTGAGCATTTTGGAAAATACTGAAAAAAAAGGTGTAATATAGTTACATGTGGCAATAATAATATATAAAACTCTAACTGGACTTGACTGAAGTATAGTTATGAGCAGTTCGGTCTACAAAAGATAAAGCTCAGGTACATTTGTAATGCACAGGTTTAAAAAAATTATGAAGTCTTGCTATTTTAATTATTTGCTTTGACGCCGTTGCAGGAAAAAATCTTGCAAGGCTATTTTGATTTTTGCTTTGACACCGTTGCAGGAAAACATCTTTCATTGTTTGATTTGAAGTTGTTGCAGGAAAACATTATTTAGCCTAGCAAAATGCCAGATAGAGAAGGGGGTCAATAATAATAACATGCATAATAAAGACCTAGGGGGGGGGGCAGTGATTTATAATGAAGACAAAAACAGCACTACCTATACATCATTAAAGGCATTAAAGTAGATGAGCTGTGTTGGTGTATAATTTTGATGTCAGTAAAAATGTAGGCTATATCCTTATTCTATCCCGTCATTTCCATTTACGGGAAAGAATGAAATGGCATATATATTGTATGTTGTATATCGTGTAGTGTGAGATTATGAATAAAGGAAAGATTGCACTGCCCATATTTACCTGTATTCCTTACATTATTTACTATTTATTATATCGTTTATTTCGTTAACAGTGCCAGGTTTAGGTTTTATTACGAAATAAACCAGTATGTAGATTGTGCAATTTAATTTGTATGCATAATACGGGATAGAATGAGGATAATTTTATATATATTTAATATGTAGATTGTGCCGCAAGTTAATTTGTATGTATGATACGGGATAGAATGAGGATAAATTGTTTACAAATGGTTTATATCTCTACAAAACACAGAAATCATTAACCAATACCGTTTATTTCGTAATTTACAGTATTATAGATAAACTTAATAACGAAATAAAGACATATATAGATTATAATATAGTGATTGCTTTTCAGTATGCCCGCGTCACACTGTCCCGATTTTTATATACGATGGACACCCGAATGCGAAAATTGTAAGTTCGTACGAAGTTGGTCCCGGTCTCGTTAAAATACCAAAAAGTGACCGAAGCAAGTACGATGAATAACGAAGTCTATACGATGGAGCCGAAATTATATACGATAGCAAAAGATGGACATACGAAGGTTAACCGAAGACGGGAATTTAAGCTTCATATCTCACCCGAAGCCTACACGATGGATCACGAAGGCTACACGATGGATTACGAAGGCTACACTATGGATTACGATGGTGGCGCGATGGCCATACGATGTCTAAAAGACGTCGTGTACAGCTTACGATGCATTTAAATGATATGCCGTAAGTTGCGTGTAGATAAAATTGTTATGGACACTCTAGAACCAAAATGCTCAAAACTTGGTATGGTGTTACTCGTTAAGAATATCTAAAGCGCTATTGACTTTAAAGTTCAAAGGTCAAGGTCACAGTGGCAGTTGTAATACAAGACAATATCACCCTTGTGGACATTCTAAAACCAATATGCTTCAAAAGATTTTAACCACATTTGGTATATTGTTCCTCCTTGTAATGATCTGATATTTTTTATATGAAAGGCCAAAGGTCAAGGTCATGCAGATCGATGGACTTGTTTTTTCTCCTTGAAATAGCATAATACACAGGAAATTGGTTCCTCATTTTTTTACCTGCTGGTTCTAAAGACAATATTAAAGGTATTTCCAGTTACTGAATGTTTTGGTTGATTTCTAAAAAAATAGTTTATGTATCAAATATGCATATTCAATTTACCATTTTCTGCATGTGTCATATACAAATATAGTGTCCATATTTGTCCCCAATATGTTACATACGAGGGGATGCCACGCTCGGCATTGCCTTGTTTGAACTGTAAAATGTGTTCACTAGTCTGAATAATCACCCATAATTATGCCCCTGTTTACTGATCTATCTTAAAGGAAAGGTAATGGGTTTCCAGGAGAATATCATAATAATATAGACAAAAGGAAGGATGTGGGGAAAGCAACAAATGCGGCAAAACATGACATATAGAAAACAAAATGGTTATGGAGTAAACATTCGTGTGACAACAACTCAGACGATACATAAAAAATCAGAATAATGAAGAAAAAGGTGGATTCCCTATATACGTGTACCTGCAGTGTTGGTGTACGAGGCGCGTTTATGATTTTCATTATGTTACTTGATATGAAAAATTGACAAAAAATAATATTTAACTTGTAAAAGTAAATCCGGAGCCTGTAATAGCTGCTCTTCTTTTTCCATTTGAATTAATAGAAACAACGCTGTCGCCTTTCTTGTTCTCATAGAATCATATGATATGAGCTCCATGTTTTGTTAACGTCTTTCTTAACTGTCGTATTAGAATGACCAGTGCATATCGCGCATGGCACTTTAAATGTATTTTAGCGCGAAAATTAACTTACATTTAGCTGGATTTATTGCCGTCGTAGTTCCATCTTGTCGCCTTCGTACTTTTATTCGATGGCAACACGACGGGATTACGAGGTCTTCACGAAGTCGTGTTGCCATCGTAAGACCTTCGGGTAGCTTCGTGATTCATTCGTGTAGACACCGTAATGCCAAAACTGCCCGATGGAAACGATGGAAACACGAATGCAATACGATGTTCAAAGATGCATTCCGGGTGACATTACGATGGTGAGGATGGTGATACGAACTCAATACGAACCTTCAACATCGGACACACCTTCGGGGATTTTTTAACATGTTAAAAAATTTAGAACCCTTCCCGAAGTTGTCCCCGAAGGTTAGAAAAAGTGGCCGATGGTTCTACAATGGTTAAAGATGGCACTACGAATTGCCCGATCTGGATACGATCAGTCCCGATTTTGAAAATTTTCATAATCGTGTTGCCATCGGCGTAAAAATCGGGACAGTGTGACGCGGGCAGTATGCATTTCACGGGATAGAATGACGATCAGTATATTTACTTAGCAGTATTTAAAGACCCAAATTGAATAACACAGTTTGTTTATTTTGTAAATACGGGATAGAATAATATCAGTGTGATCATGAATAAATGTCTTTTACTATTGTTATTTAGTAAATCATGTTGTATATGGATAACAATATACTAACTTACCATTACATTAATAACATATTTATGGCTGTCTGCCTATCACTAAAATCTTTATACTTGATGTCAGTTAATCGAATTATCTTTATACATATTGTTTATCGCCGTTAAAAATCCATCACCACAATTTAAAGTTTACCACAAACAACACAACAAATAACAGAACATGAAACGTATATACAGTTGATTGGCTTTGTCTTCTTTATCTGAAAAATAACAAATATGTATCCATACATATTAAACGGAATAAACGATATGAATATAGGTAATACTTTAATGGTATTTTGTAAATTACGGGATAGTTTAAACTATCCCGTATTAGGTGAAAGAAATTGATTTTCTTAATATTTATGAAAGGTAAGTTAATTATACACGGTATACAATGCACAGAAAATAAACGGAACTTACTTTCTACTGGAATTATAATGGTGGACAGTTCCATTTATGTACTCGTATCTACGAGATGTGGTATTCCACCCATATAGTCTGTAATGCACATGTGGGAATAGTCTGTACAGGGCTATTATGTGGTTCCTAGCAGCCCTGTCCCTCAGAAGACCCATTAAATTACACCACTCCAGGAGGATATCCACATGCAACGAATTGATGTAACAAAATGTGGCTAATAAAATACGGTCCCAATGGTGTAAGTTATGGGTCCAAAATAAACCCCTTATTCTATAAGGCCACAGCCTTGCAGCACCTATTAAATCTTGTATTTCGTTCCATAGAAGAAATATACGTCTATTTCGGCTTAAAGGCATTTTGCATGTGAGTAACTTACCTGACGCGCTACCTATTTATTAACATAACTCACCTATTCAAAATCACTATCACTGGAGAAATCAAACACGTAAGCTGATTTGCTGTATGGATTTGACAATCTTTTTCCTTTGCCACTCTTTGCATTTGGTTTGCCTTTCTGTTTGTCTTTTTTCTTCAGTGGCTTAAATGTGGGAGGAAAAAAGAGTTTTTGTATATCATCCTCATCTGTGGAATACTCTGTCAAATCCAAAATCGGTTTGGATGTTTTTTTAATGTTTGTCACACTTCTTTTAGTAGAGCAAGCTTTACTTGTCCCTTGGACTTCCTCACTATTGTTCATGCTAGCAGGCAAAGAAGAGCCTGTGGGTATCGATGTGTCCACTGTTGATGTCTCTTCTCCGTCAGACTCAGCATCACTCCCTTGTACGATCGTAATATTATGTCTGGCCTCATCTGCTTTAGTAGGTGGCGTCCAAGTTCTAAACAGTGGTTTAGTATAAGTAAAACGAGGTGCCATGTCCAAAGTATATATAGTCTTCATAAGATCAAAGAAGGATGCATATATGTTGCCAGATCTGTGGACATGATTTCTCCAAACTATTTCACAGAGATGTTGTTCAAAGAGGTTGGAGTTGGTGCCATTAATTCTTCTGAAATGGTCTTTAGCAAGTTTCCAAGCTCCTTCAATTCTGTTGGTACAACACTGTACCTCTTCATTAGTTTCACTGTTAATATACACCTGCTTAAATGAAGTTTTGTGGATAACTGTGAAATGTTCGTAACCCAATCTATTAAGACCAGAATATGCCCCCCAGCTATCGGAAAATATTCTACTTCCAGGTTCAATGTGCTTCTGAATTAATGGTACCAATACATCAGCACCTCTACTGTCTACTGGATACATCACTATCTTGTTGGAACTTCTTTCAATCATACCAAAAATCCATATACGGTTCCCCGTAGGCTTACCCCTATTGTATTTGATTTTTCTACCAAATAGGCTCTCGTCCAGCTCTACATCACCTTGAAATCTTATCATTTCATACTCCGTGTATATATATTCACAAAACATCTCTCTGATGAAGCTAGCCCAATGAACAGATGTGGATTTATATTCCATATTAGCACATTTAGCCGACATGTGTAGACTATGCCCTTCTATGTAATACTTTATAAAGACTATCAGGTCTCTAATATTATAAGAAGACCTTTCAAAGAAGGAGTTCTTTCTCATACCTAGTTCATGCCCCTTTTTGCATCTAAATGTGAAGCCATCTGTTGTGCTTGTTCGGCGGTTCAAAGTGCAGGTTGCACTACAATGACAAATCAATTCCGATGGTAATAAACCATTTACTCGAAGCCAGTTAAAAACTGTTGTGTCATCAGACATAAACAAATAACTAAATGTCCATAAGTTACCAAAATCTTGAAACGAAATATCTTCAACATTAGATTTCCTTAAAGCAAAACTGCCTTCTCCGTGTTTTTTCCTACGTCTTCCCTCTGCAGTGGCCATTTTTGAATGGTCAAATTTGTAATACCTTCATGTTGACCACAACTCAAAAAAACGCCAACAGCAAATTCGGTTTATTGAAAACACTGATTTTTATTTACTTTATTTACTTCTTGCTAACAACATATGTACCTGTAATTACCTGTATTATATTGCATAAACAAAAACAACAAATTTACACTTACCTGCATATTTAACGGAATAAACGATATGAATAAAGGTAATATTTAAATGCATTTGGTAAAGTTTAAACTATCCCGTATTTAGTGAAAAAAAATGATTTTTATGTAATTTTTCATCCCCCAAAAATATCTTTACCCCTTTTTTTTATAAGATCTCCCCAAAGAAAACCCTTTCATAAACTTTTTTTTACATACATTAATTATTCTTTTCTATCCCGTATTCAATATAAAAAGACACTTTTTTTATTGAAATCGCCGTATATATACTGATCCTCATTCTATCCCGTATTCAATATAAAAAGACACTTTTTTTATTGAAATCGCCGTATATATACTGATCCTCATTCTATCCCGTATTCAATATAAAAAGACACTTTTTTTATTGAAATCGCCGTATATATACTGATCCTCATTCTATCCCGTATTCAATATAAAAAGACACTTTTTTTATTGAAATCGCCGTATATATACTGATCCTCATTCTATCCCGTATTCAATATAAAAAGACACTTTTTTTATTGAAATCGCCGTATATATACTGATCCTCATTCTATCCCGTATTCAATATAAAAAGACACTTTTTTTATTGAAATCGTCTCCTATATACTGATCCTCATTCTATCCCGTATTCAATATAAAAAGACACTTTTTTTTATTGAAACCGCCGTATATATACTGATCCTCATTCTATCCCGTATTCAATATGAAAAGACACTTTTTAAATTAAAATCGTCTCCTATATACTGATCCTCATTCTATCCCGTATTCAATATAAAAAGACACTTTTTTTTATTGAAATCGCCGTATATATACTGATCCTCATTCTATCCCGTATTCAATATGAAAAGACACTTTTTTTATTGAAATCGCCGTATATATACTGATCCTCATTCTATCCCGTATTCAATATAAAAAGACACTTTTTTTATTGAAATCGCCGTATATATACTGATCCTCATTCTATCCCGTATTCAATATAAAAAGACACTTTTTTATTGAAATCGTCGTATATGATATTATTGTAAGACCTTCTGTTTCAAATATATTACGGGAGAGAATGAGGATCAGAATAAGACACATCTAATTATATTTTTTGAGGAATATATAAAATGAAATCTTTCCTTTATTCATATAATAAGTTTTAGCAGTTTTACGTCAGTTGAAAATAGGCATTTTTCTCCAATCCCGTACGGGATAGAAACACGATATAGCCAAAATGTACATTCATTTGTACAGTTGTTCACAATGTACTCACAATATCATGATGCTGAACATTTGAAAAGATTACCATCCATGCATTGTCCCTTTCCACATCGGCAAAGGCAAATCTATAGAGTTTTCTATGGAACATGGCTAGTTAAAATTGATGTAAAACTATTTCAAAACACATGGTTTAACGATTTCACTTCAGTATATTAACAGGAAGGAAGTATCAGATTATTATGACAACTGGATCCCCTCCCAATTTAGACCTGGTAAATTGCGATTCATCTGAGAACCACATTGATTTTTAAAGACAAAAAAGTATCACAATTCCCTTATTTAGCGGTTTGAGATTTCTTCAATACACTTTATCACCAATGTTTTACGTTTGTAAACATGTTTGAACATTAATCTAGGCCAATTGAAAAACTTTATTCATTTTTCCGAAGCCACCCCCATTTTTGCTCCAGAACGCCATTTTTGTTGTAATCAACTAAAAAAAAAGGAAAAAAATAGGAAAACTACTGCACCAATCACTACGAAATTTCTTCAATACACGAAGAAATCATATATCTATCAGAAAATATAAATACTTTCACTCATCTCCGTTTTTTGAGGAAGGAGTATAAAAATAGAAAATGATGTTAGGACCGCCCAATAGGCGTGATAGGGTGAGGTCACTTCGGTCAATATGCAAATTCATTCTATGGAGCCGTGTATTCTTACTGCGATCGTAAAAGTTATTCATAACACCAGAACCATTTTAAATTTCTTATTTCAAGCATAATATTTGATAAATATAGATTGTAGATACTTACATATCGATGTCTATTTGTTTAGGTGATGCAAATGTCAGCCATTAATCAGAGCTGTTTAACATTTTCCAGATGCATCACGGGTAATCTCACAAAATCTCGCGCCGCAGAAGATATTATACTACAGTCTATGCAAAAGCCCACGAGATTCCAATCCTTCTTACTATACAAATCCTTGGTATCGGTAATTTAGCATTGAGTCAACGGAGAAATGACGAGAAAAGTGCATGTTTTTACGATTCAGATTTGACCGAATTTAATCAAAAATTAAACTGTAATGCCCGCGTCACACTGTCCCGATTTTTATATACGATGGACACCCGAATGCGAAAATTGTAAGTTCGCACGAAGTTGGTCCCGATCTCGTTAAAATACCAAAAAAGTGACCGAAGCAAGTACGATGAATAACGAAGTCTATACGATGGTGCCGAAATTATATACGATAGCAAAAGATGGACATACGAAGGTTAACCGAAGACGGGTATATAAGCTTCATATCTCAGCCGAAGCCTACACGACGGATCACGAAGGCTATACGATGGATTACGAAGGTTACACGATGGATTACGATGATGGCGCGATGGCCATACGATGTCTTAAAGACGTCGTGTACAGCTTACGGTGCATTTAAATTATATGCCGAAGGCATCACGCGTTTTAAATTGTTTGATCAATATTGAATATATATTATATTGTACATTTAATTTCTGGTTTAATCATAAGACGGAAGACCGTGGGCTTGAAGGGTAAAACTTGACTCTGAGTCTCTGCATATAATGCCACCAAAATCAGGGAGAGGGAGAGGAAGAGGAAGAGGGAGGGGTATGAGTCTAGCATAAAAGTACATGACCAAAAGAAAACTGAACTGTAAAATGTGTGCACTAGTCTGAATAATCACCCATAATTATGCTCATGTTTACTGATCTATCTTAAAGGTAAGGTAATGGGTTCGTTGATCCCTTTTATTCAAAAAGAGCTCTTTCCAGGAGATTATCATATTAATATAGACAAAAGGGAGGATGTGGGGAAAGCAACAAATGTGGCAAAATATTACATATAGAAAAAAAATGGTTATGGAGTAAACATACGTGTGACAACAACTCGGACGATACATAAAAAATCAGAATAATGAAGAAAAAGATGGTTTCCCTATATACGTGTACCTGCAGTGTTGGTGTACGAGGCGCGATTATGATTTTCATTATGTTACTTGATATGAAAAATTGACAAAAAATAATATTTTACTTGTAAAAGTAAATCCTGAGCCTGTAATAGCTGCTCTTCTTGTTCCATTTGAATTAATAGAAACAACGCTGTCGCCTTTCTTGTTCTCATAGAATCATATGATATGAGCTCCATGTTTTGTGAACGTCTTTCTTAACTGTCGTATTAGACTGACCAGTGCATATCGCGCATGGCACTTTAAATGTATTTTAGCGCGAAAATTAACTTGCATATAGCTGGATTTATTGCCGTCGTAGTTCCATCTTGTCGCCTTCGTTCTTTTATTCGATGGCAACACGACGGGATTACGAGGTCTTCACGAAGTCGTGTTGTCATCGTAAGACCTTCGGGTAGCTTCGTGATTCATTCGTGTAGACATCGTAATGTCAAAACTGCCCGATGGAAACGATGGAAACACGAATGCAATACGATGTTCAAAGATGCATTCCCGGTGACATTACGATGGTGAGGATGGTGATACGAACTCAATATGAACCCTCAACATCGGACGCACCTTCGGGTATTTTTTAACATGTTAAAAAATTTAGAACCCTTCCCGAAGTTGTCCCCGAAGGCTAGAAAAAGTGGCCGATGGTTCTTCGATGGTTAAAGATGGCACTACGAATAGCCCGATCTGGATACGATCAGTCCCGATTTTGAAAATTTCCATAATCGTGTTGCCATCGGCGTAAAAATCGGGACAGTGTGACGCGGGCATTAAGACAAACATTGTTTGATGGAAATATGTTTGAATATCAAGGATTGATTTGCAAAAGTAAGAAAACGGATCAGGTTTATGAGAAAATTAAACTTTATTGAAGCATCTATGCATTTTATACTGGGGAAATATAATACAAAATGGCGGCTATTATACGTCACAAAAGTCACGTGATGTCTAAATTAGTTGGATATGATTTTTTGTAAATCACTCTCATTCTCAGTGATAAAAACAAGATCATCTGCATATAACAACATGCTAACTTTATCATTTTCAATGTCTATACCTATGTTCAATTTCTTGACCTCATCAACAAGATCATTAATATAAATTTTAAATAATAAAGGCGAAAGGATACACCCTTGTTTTAGACCACAATTTACGTCAAACCAATCGGTTAAGTTACCATTTACTTTAACACAAGCCTGTACATTGTTATAAAGAGAATAAAGTGATTTTAACATTTTTGAACTAATACCAAGTGTTTTTAATTTACAAAATAATAAATTTCTATTTATCCAATCGTAAGCTTTTTTGAAGTCAATGAATGCCACATATGTTGATTGTTTACGAAGTTTTCTAGTTTCTATAATAGTAGCCAATGTACTTAAATGGTCAACAGTACTACGTCCTTTTCTAAAACCATTTTGCTCGTCACATAAGAAGTCAATATCATCAAGCTTATATGTTAGTCGAGAGTTCAATACTCCACAATACAATTTGTAGGAAACTGGTGCCAAAGTTATACCACGGTACGACAAGGGATCTCTCGGATCTGATGTTGAGCTTTTTGGAATAGGCGTTATAATCCCTTTTGACCACATTGCTGGAACTTTACCAGAGTCAAAACAAATATTGAATACTCTAGTTAGCGCATTTAACATAGTTTGGTTCTTATACAATTCAACTGGTATTTCGTCATATCCTGGTGATTTACCATTTTTGGAACTTTTTAAAACATTAAATACTTCTTCCACAGATATTTCACAATCTAACATATCATCATATATAACATCTACATCATTTTCACATATATTTACATCACTATCATCATTTCTATTAAACATATTAGAGAAATCACACTTCCATTTATTTAAAACTTCATCTTTATCACTAGAAATTTGACCATTATCTAATTTTACTTCCATAGGAATATAATTTTGGCGCTCACTACCTACACCAATTTTTCCAATTTTTCGCCAAAACTCTTTTGGGTTTCCACACGAATTACTCAATTCTTCCTGCATGGAGTACCAATATTGGCGTTTTGCCTTTTGAACCGCTTTATCAAATAATTTCCTTTTATTCACAAATACCTGTCGAAAAAACTTTTTCTGATTTTGAATTTTACACTTAATCCATATTTTTTCGGATGCACAAACGTCGTTCCATAATTCAGTTAACTCCTCACTCCACCAAGGTTTCTTACATCTCCTTCTTTTGTTATTTACGCCGTCGGATAAGACAATCACTTTAGATGATAATTTTGTAGACATTTCCGTTTTAATAACATTCACAAATGCATCATACATATTGTTAATCTTGTCTTGCGTTACATTTGAAAATTCCAAATTTTGAATAATAATATCAATATCATTCAGAGCAGATTCCGAACTGAGCCAGTCTTCTGGTATATTTTTGATGTCATATTTGGTTTTAGTTTTACGATTGTTTTTTGGTTGCGCAGCATTTTTATTACTTTGACTAAATTTCAACGTTATTTCCCAAGTCAGTAGAGAATGATCTGGAATTATTTTCTGAAGATCAAATTTACCATTAGCACATATTTGCTCTATAATTAAACTAGTTCTTGTAACTTTAAATTTGTTGAAAATATCCAGCATTTCGTACGGTACTACGCAGTAATCCACAACGCTCAGACCGCGGGTAGATACATAGGTGTAGTCATTTAATAGGGTATTTCTTCCATTTAAAATACAACAGCTAATATCTGTAAGAAATTCACAAAAGACCTTCCCATAACTGTTACACTGAAAGTCTACAACATGTCTGTCAGGAAGATTATCAATACCAGTGATTGAATCAACAAAGTCCGAACATCGGCTATTCCAGTCACCACATATATAGAAGGGGTTTCCTTGAGGAACATTAAGTTGTCAAAGAATTCATGAACGTTAACTGCACGTGTGGAATTTTCGGGAGGAAAATAAACAACACAGACATAAAGAACGTTATTTGCATTGGTTTTGTTCTCAAGTTTAATCCATAAAATTCCCTCAGTGTCATTATCTGCAATTGTAACATCAAATTCATTGCATATGCTATTTCGTATTAAAATTCCAACACCACCCGATCCGGATTTTGCTCGGACATGAATATGTTTACGATTAAGACCAAACCACCGATAACCTTCAACGCTAATAACGTTATCCCCAGTAAGATGCGTCTCCGCTAGTCCAAGTATATCCAAATCATAATGTTTTACACATGAGATTAAAAACATATATTTATCGCTATTTACATCAGACTTAAGCAGATGAAGGTTTATTTGATTGAAATCTCAACGTGAGTTGTCCCATTAAAAGCTAAAATCAAAAGAACGTTAAAATCATAATGATAGTCACAGGTTTTAGTCAGAAGTTTACTCTAAATAATACGTAACACATCAGTACTCAATAGTTATAAAATCCACTTGAATCGGTTGACAGCGATTTTTTGGTGCTCATGCCACCTCAATGTTACTGGAGAGAGATTGATTTTTCTGAATTTATTAGAGGCTAAAACCACGGGTGTCATTCGGTTTATCGAGAGAAATGATCGTGAAAGAATATCTAACGGCGGTCAAGTATTGAGAGACGATCGTGAAAGTTCTGGTAACGGATCGTGAAAGACATTTAATGTACATTCTAGTTTAGAATCTTTGAAAAAAATCGCTTAATTTTCAAAACGCGGAACAAATCCGAACAAAAAAATATGTCTGTCAAAATGGTAAACAACTTCCTCAACATAACTGTGAAAGAAGATAAAGAAAATTTGAAGTACTTTTTGAAAAAACACAAAAGGCGCAATGCGTGTCTATGAAAATTATTACAAATAACACGCTTTTTGTACCTATAATGGTGATTTTTCAGTTTATCGGGATATATTTGAAATTTAATCTTGGGTGTATCTGATAGTACAGTAAAATTAAGGTATGTTCTTCTCTTAAAAGCATTAATTTGTATATGAAAACCTTGAACTTGTTGAATATCCATCAAACTTGATCGTGAAAGCTCAGGCAACGCATTATTTTGATCGTGAATAATAATGCGTGACAAGACCTATTATTACTAGTAATCAGAAATCAGTATTTCTTTTACCATTTGATACACCTGCAACTGGTTGAAGCCTGTAACTATTTTAATAAGGATGAACATTAAAGCTATTTTTTTTAATCAACACTTTACCTCGAAAGTTAAAAAAAAAACAACTAAAAACGTCTCTAAATAAGTTTGAAAGATTTAGCTCTGAGAATCGGCCAAGTGCAATTCAGGCAGACCGACACTATTTAGCCAATAATATGGATATGCAACGTTTAAACCAAAATGATATCCATCAAACAAAAAATTACAGCAAAACAGCATCTTTCATGAGTAATTTGAGATTGAACGATAACCAACATTTTGTGCAATAGTACTTTCTTAAGTTCTGTATATACAACGCAGATGTGGATTGATTTAACTATATACTACAGACTATAGAATACCAGAACGCAAATGCTGTAATGTCTCGTCTGCTTTACTTATGATAGTTAATTTTTGGAACGTCTATAATATCAAGGGTTTTACTAGAAGTGTCAAATGCGATTAATGCACTTAATGTATTTTTGTCCATCTGATGAGTTAATCCTTTTCAATTGATTTTTATAGTTCGTTTTTATTTTGTACTGTTACACCACTGTCTCAGGTTAGGGGAGGGTTGGGATCCCGCTAACATTTCTAACCTCGCCACATTATTTATTAATGTGTCTGTCCAAAGTCAGGAGCCTGTAATTCAGTGGTTGTCGTATGTTTATGTGTTACATATTTGTTTTTCGTTTATTTTTTTTTTATACATATAAGGCCGTTAGTTTTCTCGTTTGAATTGTTTTTACATTGTCATATCGGGGCCTTTTATAGCTGACTATGCGGTATGGGCTTTGCTAATTGTTGAAGGCTATACGGTGACCTATAATTGTTAATGTCTGTGTCATTTTGGGTTTTTTTGTGGATAGTTGTCTCTTTGGCAATCATATCGCATCTTCTTTTTTTAAAATTATGATTGTCAATGGTTCATAAAAAGAGTGCAAGGTCAGATGAACCATGACATACAGATCTCTACAAATATCCCGTAGACCAAATAAATGTGTTCCGATCGTTACAGTGCCTTAGAAACTGACAAAAGTTATGCTTGGCAAATTAATTCGAAACATAAGGTCAAAAGTATATGAACCCTGACCGACAGCCAGACATAGACATCTTGCTATTATTCAATATATCAAATACAATTGACGTCATCATGGTCATATATGAAACATGTAGACAGACGTCATGTACACCATACACGAAATACCATGGCGCTATAGCATACAGGTATATATCCAAAAGGCTAGACAACATAAAACGAGCATTGCCGAATGATGCATGATAATGAGTTCGATGTTATTTGAAACCTTGCAGAAGTCGAAAATATAATCCTCACATTCATAACAACAGACAGTTATCCTAAAGCTTAACGAATCCGCGATACGGACTTGACCACAAAAATGAATCTTCATCCATGAAATAAGGCAAATTCGGGGTCAGGTGAATCCTGTCTGACGGACATGTAGTTTATAGGATCCAATATACAAAATGTGGGTATCCTATAACTCGTAATAAGTTAGTACTTTACATAACAATAAAAAGCATCCAAGTATCTTACTTATTTCATTTTCTGAAAATATTAATACTTTGAAAAGCTTAAACCTATTGAGGATGTTGACCTATATAGCTTTTCTCAATATAAATAACAAATATTAATTTTGATATAATTGAAGAATAATTTGAACGTCTTCGTAGCATCAGATCTTTTACGATCACTTTCACGATTTTCAAAAATGCGGTACGTGATCTTTCACGATCCGAAAAATCAATTTTTGTGTAAATAGTACTTTATTTACCAAGTTTCAGATTATGTTTATACAAAATAACTATGAGAACCATTTGATTAATTCAAACAGAATGCCCTTGTTCGTATTAAAGTAGGTTTTCTAGTTGAATTTTTGAAAAAATCATGTTTGTTTACATTTTTTATGTCACTGAAATGTCGAGAAGCAATCTGCCTTTTGTTGTTTTGTAATAACTATGTACTTTTAAAACTGGATATTCTCACATACTGATCATAATGTTGAACCATTTTGACAGACAGTTTTATTTTGTCGTAAATTTGTCTGTGTAATTAATTAAATTAGAATATGTATTGACCTTTCATATGTCTTCTCGATTAAATGTCTTTCACGATCCGTTACCAGAACTTTCACGATTGTCTCGCAATACTTGACCGCCGTTAGATATTCTTTCACGATCATTTCTGTCGATAAACCGAATGACACCCGTGAAAACGGTCACTGTAAGCTGATACTTTAAGGTTCATCATAACCTTTTGGCTAAAATGGCCGTATTTACACCCCAAATTTTACTCTGAGTACAGACTAACCTATACACCTGCAACAGTTTTAAGGGATGGCAGGAACTAGATATATAAATTTTAAATGCATTTTATGTTTCAGAAAATTATAAACTTTTCTAGATTTTGCTATCCATTTTTTTTCGTTCCTGCAGAAGGTGCAAAAATTAACTAAGTAGTGAAAACGATTGAGAAGCTCCCCTCATATAATCAATGTTGTGAGTAGTATTGATTTAACTGGACAATAGATGGACAATAGACACCTGTAAACAATAGGTGATTTGTGTAACTGAGTGGACCGTATCAAATGAAACTCGGGTGTTTGTTTATTTTGCTATCTTCTGCAGACTGGAAAAAAATGAACATCAAAATCCACGTAAGTTTTTAATTTTCTGAAACGTAGACTTCATATAACTTTTATATATCTAGTTCCTGCCATGCCTTAAAACTTTCCTGGATGTGACAGTTTGTCTGTACTCATAGTAATTTTGGAGGTGTAAACACGGCCATATTTTTCAATTCCTTATGATGAACCTTAAGTCAATTATAGAATGTCAGGGCCGTAACTAGCCTCTTATAATATTGAGGCAAAATATAACCGCCGAGCGTAGCTAGGCGAAAACATTTTGGCGAGGGGTCTGGGGGCCCCCAGAAGCTCCGAGAAAAATAACGCAAGATCGTGCATTCTGAGCGTTTCCCGGACTCTTTCTTACAATGAAACGCATTTAATTTTAAGCTATTTCTTTCGACAATATTCTTGTCTCAAAGCAAAAACTCATTGTAATTTAAGACTTTTAGGTTTTACGGGGACAACATTAAAAGTATACCGATATGTAAGATAAAGCAAAAACCGAAATTCTCATAATCATTATGTCTGTCTGTTCTTGTCTTGTATTGTGCTTAATTCAGACTTTGGTGATCTTTTTATGACTAGATTTAAATATAATGACAGTGCAGTATTATATTTTAAGTACTAGTACTGCTGAAGTCGACACTAAGGACCATCTTGACCTTGTTTTACGGTATTAATGATTCGTTTATTGTTGAAGACCCTCCATCAACTATCAAGCTGAAGAATAGGAAAAAACACTTTGACCATTGATCATTTGTATTTTTCTATGCATTGACTTTGTGTGAGATAAGGTCCTGTGCACGTTTACTCCATATTCTTTTATTTTCTGTTTAAGAGTCTGAACACGACTTCATGCAAGTTTAATCCTTCAATGCAAAAGGTCACATGGCAATACATTGACTTTTTTTTAAAGATGATTTGATACCGGGAAATTGGTGGTCTTACTTTAATTTAAACCATGTCATCTATCTAGTTTTATCTACAAAACCAGATGCTCCGCAGGGCGCAGCTTTATACGACCGCAGAGGTTGAACCCTGAACGGTTGGGGCAAGTATGGACACAACATTCAAGCTGGATTCAGTTCTAAATTTGGATTGTAATTAAATAGTTGACAGAGCATAGGTTTCTGACACAGAATGAATGTGGTCTAATGAACTTAAAACATTTTTTTTGTCTTTGAGCAATTCACTATGCTGTTGAAAAAATGTTTGAAGAAATTTTCTTTTTATTTATGAAATCTGAAATAAGAAAAATTTACCCCCCCCCTCATTTTTTTTTCACACCCCCCTTTCCCTTTTTCTAAAACTGATCTCAATTCAAATTTCTAATGGAGTTTGCAACAATAACTACTCATTTAAATACATCATAAAATATCAAAATGTAAAATAAAGTGCTTGTTATCACTGAATGGTAAAGATTGTTTAAATTTATCAGTTGGTAGTAAAAGTGAATATACATTGTATATTGTATAAAACAATGATTTAAGTTGATTCAACTACTATTCTGGACAAAGAAAGATAACTCCAATTGAAAATTTCTTGCTATTGCACAATATTGTGCAATTATATTGTGCAATTAGATATTTCATGCTATTGCGCAATACTGTGCAATTGAAAATATTTGCTATTGCACAATACTGTGCACTTGAAGATTTCTTGCTATTGCGCAATAGTGGCAATTGAAAATTTCTTGCTATTGCACAATACTGTGCAATTGAAGATTTCTTGCTATTGTTGAATACTGTGCAATTGAAAATTTCTTGCTATTGCACAATACTTCATATAATAATTTTGGATCCTGAATTGAACCAACTTGAAAACTGGGCCCATAATCAAAAATCTAAGTACATGTTTAGATTCAGCATATCAAAAAAGCCCAAGAATTCAAATTTTGTTAAAATCAAACTTAGTTTAATATTGGACCCTTTGGACTTTAATGCAGACCAATTTGAAAACGGGACCAAAAATTAAAAATCTACATACACAGTTAGATTTGGCATATCAAAGAACCCCAATTATTCAATTTTTGATGAAATCAAACAAAGTTTAATTTGGACCCCGATTTGGACCAACTTGAAAACTGGGCCAATAATCAAAAATCTAAGTACATTTTTAGATTCAGCATATCAAAGAACCCCAAGGATTCAATTTTTGTTAAAATCAAACTAAGTTTAATTTTGGACCCTTTGGACCTTAATGTAGACCAATTTGAAAACGGGACCAAAAATTAAGAATCTACATACACAGTTAGATTCGGCATATCAATGAACCCCAATTATTCAATTTTTGATGAAATCAAACATCGTCCAATTTTGGACCCTTTGGACCCCTTATTCCTAAACTGTTGGGACCTAAACTCCCAAAAATCAAAGCCAACTTTCTTTTTATGGTTATAAACCTTGTGTTTAAATTTCATAGATTTCTATTTACTTATACTAAAGTTATGGTGCGAAAACCAAGAATAATGCTTATTTGGGCCCCTTTTTGTCCCCCAATTCCTAAACTGTTGGGACCTCAACTCCCAAAATCAATCTCAATCTTCCTTTTGTGGTCATAAACCTTGTGTTTAAATTTCATTGATTTCTATTTACTTATACTAAAGTTATTGTGCGAAAAACCAAGAATAATGCTTATTTTGGCCCTTTTTTGGCCCCTAATTCCTAAACTGTTGGAACCAAAACTCCCAAAATCAATCCCAACCTTCCTTTTGTGGTCATAAACCTTGTGTCAAAATTTCATAGATTTTTATTTACTTAAACTAAAGTTATAGTGCGAAAACCAAGAAAATGCTTATTTGGGCCCTTTTTGGCCCCTAATTCCTAAAATGTTGGGACCAAAACTCCCAAAATCAATCCCAACCTTCCTTTTGTGGTCATAAACCTTGTGTTAAAATTTCATAGATTTCTATTTACTTTTACTAAAGTTAGAGTGCGAAAACTAAAAGTATTCGGACGACGACGACGACGCCAACATCATACCAATATTACGACCAAAAAATTTTCAATTTTTGCGGTCGTATAAAAAGAGCTAGTATTGTATTCTTTGATATTAAGTTCAATTCTCCATGCAGAAACGACAATTTTTTTTTATGTCCAGTAGCATCGTATATTCTTAAAATAGTTTCCCGTACAATGTCTGGACATCGGTGGACATGCAACATGGCAAAACCAGTTTACAAATGAAAACCAACACTCTGCAGACTATAGTTATAAAGTAGGACAATAAATGAACAAAAGACAAACCCGGGACACAGAAGTACAAACAATAGACCATCAACTCTGAAAACTAAAAGTAAAATAGAAACATGGACCACAAATAACATGCAGGGGCGACATCAGAGAGACTTGCAAGACACTTTCCGTGAAAACAATTCAGTTTGATATGAAAACGATCTTGTTTCAGTCTTTTTTTTTTTTTTTTTTTATTTTTAACATGAGGCATTTGCCTCATTTGCCTCAAAGTAGTTACGGCCCTGAATGTCCCAGCCTCTGTCACTTGTTCACCGGTATACTTTAATGATTCTTTAATAGAATATATGTTAGGTAGGTAGTTTTGTGTCTGTGGTCCAGCTGTAAGTATACCCAGGGACTTTCTCTACTAACTATAGCGGAAAGTCCCTGGTATACCTTTCTGATTAATAACAATGCTTGACGATTGTTTGATAAACGTGAGTTATATCTTTCAAAAATGTTGGGAAACCGTGATCGTGACGACAATACAGCTGACTCACTTTTACCTACATTGTAGTGAAAACACCTGTGTAGGTATGTGAATATGCCACGGGTGACTGCACAAACAGTTCGGAACTTTTTGGACTTTTTCCATCTCTCTAACATAATTGTTTACAAACAATTTAAAGTTAACATGCAACAGTCGGTGTCAATTTTCATTGAAAAAAAAGTTACATTTGTAGGAAGCGTATCACTTTCACCAGTTGAAAAGAAAATAGATTCTATATAGGTAGATATGCATTTTTTTATTGATAGAGTCCATAATGCCGAAAAATGACTGTACATGTACCACAGGGGCTTGTTACAATTGCGGGTTTACTGTCCATACGAACCCCTGTTTTTTTAGGGGTTCGTATGGATAGTAAACCCGGCAATTGTAACAAGCCCCTGTGCATGTACCAAGGATTTGTATAGTGAGAATATACAAATCCTTGATTGTACAATAAAATATAGAATTATTTGAAGTTTATGTAAGGCAAAGCTTGGCCTATATGGAATATTGTACCACAAGACAATATTTTATAACTATGTATCATGAAATATTGCCCTTGTTACATGGTATACAGACAATATTTCACAGATGAATACTATGAGTATGGAATTTTGTCTTGTTAAAGGGAGGTTATATTTTGTGTGAATTGAGACAATATTTCACAGATGAATACTATGAAATTTTGTCCTGTTAAAGGGAGGTGTTATTTTGGTTATATTTTGTGAGTATTGAGACAATATTTCATATACAGATTGTCATGGAATTTTGTGTCATGAAAGGGGAAGTTATCAACATGTATTCCCATAGGCGGATTCTGGGGGGCCCGCCCCCCCCCCTTAGGTCAGTCAGCGGGCCCCTCCTTAGGCAAAGTTCTTGATCCGCCACTGATTTCTGTAAGAGCAGGTAACAAAAAGTGTACATGTATATATAGGATTTTTTTTCCTACGGCAATGGCCTGTGTATATATTTACAAAATAAGTGACTGTCAGTTCATTACTTATATTGGTACATTAATATGAGGCAGGCATTGCCTGTGAATGGGGCCGAAGTCTGTATGAATGATTTTTATGTAACTTAAATAGGCCTATTTGTTAAAAAAAAGAAACGGAAATACCGTAACATTTCCGATTTTGGTTCTGTAGCACAATGTACGTAGCACTTGTCTTCAACAACCCTCTAGAACTACAAAACATGATTAACATTGCTTTGGATTTTAGCAAAAGGAAGGATATTTATTACAGCCTACAAAAAGCAATTATTATACCAGTAAAAACATGCCACAAATCTTATGAAATTGAAGATGGATTTGGATAATTAAATGGAAAAAACATGCCAATTGTTTTGAATGCCTCACATATAGGAATTCAAAAATCTGACAAAGATTCTGCTGACACAACAGTAAATGAAAATATACAGAAAGCACATAGAGCGATGTACAGTTTAATGGGTACAGGCTGTTGATTGGCTATTTATGGCTTCAATATAATTCTATTGTCTATTCTAATGTCTTTACTAAACTATAAACTAAACCCACCAAGTAACATGTACCTGAAAATAATATAAACAAAACAATAGAAAACACAGTAGTTAACAATCTAATCCTTTTCTCTTTTCACTAGAAATGTTAATGTCCAAATAAAAAAGAAAATGAAGGCAATTAAAATGTCATAGTATCAAGTATTTATCTGATCTTTCTTCTCCTTTTTTTTTATTGTCAGTTGCACTAATTACAAAAGGCTTGAATTCAAAAGTCCTTTTTCAAAACAACGTAAAATGTCTTGTCCAGAAGCACCATGCTTTGTAAGAATATTGGCGATTTGTTCATTTGTCTGAATCCATTTTACGTCTTTAAGCTCTCCACCTTGAAGTAATTGCTTTATTGCATTGATCTCCACCCTCAATCTCTTTTCTCCAACAGGTTTATCAGAGTATATTGCATGATAAAGGTCTTTGTTGTCAATGAAACAATCTACTGGAGTATGCATCAAATCGTTCTCATTATGCATTAATTCCTTAAACAGAGCTGCTAAAGATATAACACAGTCCACACCATCAGCTAAGGCCAAGGCTTCACTTGCTAAAGTACTACATACAACTCTTCTTAATTTCTTAGACTGCCAAGTGATTGGGTTCACTTTACCATCATCGCCCATCAAAAACACAACATAACCACCCTGACTTCCACCATCTGGAAGATTTCCAAATGATGCATCACTGAACAAAATAAATTTCACATCATGTCCAAGATTCTGGAATTGCAGTGAAACGGGATCGTTTTGCACCTTCCTAATTATTTTATTGACTTTCTTTAGATCTTCAATAGTGCTAGACTTAATTTTTGATGAAATAGCAGCAACATCAAACGCAATGTCTGGACGTGTTTGTCTTGCTAACCATAATAATTGTCCTATTTTTGACCTCAATAGTGTCTGTTCTGATGATGAAAGAGGAGATGTTTTAACTCTGTCTTTATCTATTAAAACAGTCTTTAACATTCTGACATAGTCTTGCTGGCTGAGAACAATAGTTTCATTTTCTTGGCTGAGGTCAAGACCTAAATATTTGAAAGACTCACAGGATTCTTTCCCTACCTTGAACATATCCCTAATTCTGGACACAACACTTTTCTCAAAGGTACTGGATCCTGCCCAAAGAAAGTCATCTACATGAACTGCTAGGACACCAGTCAAACCTTTTTCATTATACCAATAAAAAACTGCTGAATCAATTTTGGACACTGTTCCTCCACAATCTAGCAATGTTGCTTTAACTTTTTCATACCACTTTAAGGATGCATCAACAAGACCATATACACATTTGTTAAGGCGCCAGACTTTACCAGTTGCTTTAACTTCTTTAGGAGGTCTCAAGTAGACTTCTCTTTGCATTTTCTCTCCTTGAAGAAAAGCAGTTTTAATGTCCACAGAATTAATTGACCATCTTTTACTAGCAATAATTGATAAAATTAGTCGTAGAGACTGCTTTTCACATGTTGGTGAATTCTTTGGTATCTCATCTAGACTGTCTTCTTCAAAACCTTTTGCTACCAATCTAGCTTTTCTATGAAATTCGTTCTCTAATTCTTTCATAGTGTAAACCCATCTTGTTGAAATACAGTTTTGACCATTGTCTTCAACTTCTTCAAAAACATTGTGCTTTCTCCAGTTATCCAGTTCTGCCTCTCTAGCCTCAGTAAAATCAATATCACTTAAAAGTACATCTTCATTCAAGTCATCTGACTGGTTAACAACTTTCAAATTATTGACTGTTCTTAAATCAATTGATATCTGATCACCTCTCATATTTTCTGGCTGATCGTATTCTATATTATACCAGCTCTTTTTAACAGTTGTAGCCTTTCCTGCCCTGCCTAAAATTATTGCTTCTCTTGTGTCATTTTCACCAGGGATTTTAACATTCACTATCTGATCCTTCTTTAATTTCATACAATCATTTTCCTGGGACTCAGGATTATGTTCCATACTTTCCTCATGTATATCATTATCTGCCTGATTTTCCAAATCAAAACTGTCTCTCCCTTCAGACTCAGGACCATCTTCACCATTCAAACTACCATTCAAGCTACCAGCATGACTATCATCTTGATCAGCACTTTCGTCTGCAGATTCTTCAACATTTTCTTGATTTTCATCATTCTGAGTATCATTTTGATGAGGCTCTTCATCGTCACTCTCATAGTATACTAAGTCATGATCTGGTTCAGTGTTGTTATATGTTGCAGCTTGAGGCTTACGCACAGGAGTTGACTTTGCTGTATGCTTATGAATAATCTTTTGTTTTCTTTCAACATCAATGTCTCTTTTTATTCTACTTTCATGTACACACACGTATGTACCTCCATATCTTACAAAAACAACTACGTTATCTTGACCAATTACCCAGCCTGGTCCTTTCCACTGATTGTCTCGTAGGAAGAAAACTTTGTCACCATTTTTGAATTTTTCTCCTGAAGGCCGGATTTGCTTACGTAGTGCCCTTCTTACTTTCTCAGAGGATTCTGCGGCAATAAATGCTTTTCTAGCTTCATGTAGGCCAACTAAATGCTTTCCCATAACATTACTAATTGTTGTACCTTCTAATGCAGGAGGCTTGTTAACTATAGACGATGGCATGTTTGGGTTCCTTCCAAAAACTATTTGATATGGACTGTAGCCATAGACATTCAACAAACTGTTCTTAGCATGAACTGCCCAACTGACGGAAGTCTCCCATGAAAGGTTAGAGCTTTCTCTCATTTTATTGATTGTTTCTGTAAGCGTTGCGTTGTGTCTTTCCACTACACCATTGGACCAAGGACTATATCCTGCTGTTGTTTTAACTGACATGTTCAAGTTTTCTGCCATGTCTCTAAATATCTGTGAATTAAATTCACCTCCATTATCTACATGTAAACACCAACTTCAGGTGCACCATAAACGCCAACCCATATCTGCATGAACTTATCTACAATGACTTTAGAGTCCTTTCTTCTGATGATTGCAGCTGCACTCAATCTGCTAAATAAGTCAATAACATGTAGATAATAAAAGTTATGGTCAATTTCATGAAGGTCCATTGCCACAATTTGATTGAAATCATTTGAATGTGAAAAGGCAACCACTGGTTTAGCTTTTGGATGCTTGAACTTATGGCAAATTAAACACTTTGTGCAGATATCTTTAAGAATGGTCTTTGTTTCAGAATCAACAGAACCAGTACTTTGCAACCGGGATAAAAGTTTATCTGATGATGCATGTCCAAACTGCTTATGCAACTTTAAAAGAATCTCCTTTTTCTTCTTAAAAGATAATTTTGTGTCAATAATCAAAACCTCCTCACTCTCATTCTTATTTCTGTTTGTGAATTGCTTGTCTTTAATGTTGATACAGTAATGACCACTTGAAGTTAGGTTTACATCCACTAATTGTCCAAACATGGTAACCTTGTCATTTCTGAGATCTAGGATAGTGCTTGCTCTTTTCAGACAGGTTTTACTTAACAGTAACGGTATTTCACAATCCACCACTTCTGTTTCAATTGAGCACTTAACTGATCCAATAAGTGCTGGAATTTTCACTTTCTGATATGAATATACTGTTTGTCCATCACCAAATTTGAATGGTACATGACTTTCATTACAAGTAAGTTGATCAAGTCCTGGATCAAGTGATTCTACAAATTCGTATAACCATTTAGAACCCCACACTGTCTTGGAACATGCAGTATCAATAACTGCAGCATTGTAGGCTTCTGCGACAAACACTGTTAGAGGCTTAAATTCTTGTGCGGAGGTAAATAATGTTATATTTACAATTTCATTTAACTCATCACTCTCATGTTCTGTTAAATTCACATCTAGCTGCTTGTGAGGACAATCCTTGACCCAATGAAATTTGGAATCACATATTTTACATCTTGAGACATTTCCATTAAAGACTGGATTCATTTTAGTCTTAAGTCTACTAGAGTTGGTTGATCTATCAGCTCGATTACGAGGAAAATTTCTTCTTGAACTTCGACCTCTCTGATAATACCCATCACTGACAAAAGCTGATTCTTCTTTAACAGTTACAACAGAGTCTTGTTCTCCAGGAAAATTTTGAGATTTTGATGCAAATATCCTATTCAAAGCAGATTTCATTGTGTCGAATTTAAGGTCAGAACGTGCAGTTAATGCCAGCTGACGATTACCTTGACTTAACCCAGCATTGTCAAGAAGTTTAAAAGCTAGAATTGCATCTGCGAGTACCATTTCATATTTCTTACATTTATTGTATCTCTGCTCAAACTCAATGATATAATCAGACATGCTTACATCATCTATTCTGTGGAACTTATCAAATACAGTATATGCAGCATAAGCCTGATCTATTTTATCCTTCTCAAAAAGCTTGTCCAACTCAGTTATCAGCTTATCTACTCCTTCATCAACATTTAAATCAGTGGGATCTACTTCTAAGGCTACTTCCCTTGGTTTTCCTTGTAGCGACAAAGCTAAAGCCAAACCTCTCTTCTTCTTGTCAAGATCTGTCACGAGTTGCCACATTTTAACTTCATTTTTCCATTGTTGATAACTTTTATCTTTGGTCAAACCTGGTGGGTTCTTGTAACTAGGTGCTGTTGCCATCTTTATAAGCTCTGCTACCACTGTTGATTGGCTATTTATGGCTTCAATATAATTCTATTGTCTATTCTAATGTCTTTACTAAACTATAAACTAAACCCACCAAGTAACATGTACCTGAAAATAATATAAACAAAACAATAGAAAACACAGTAGTTAACACAGGCCTCCATGGAGAGAATGGTTTAGATAGTAAAACTTCAATTTCATTGATAAGAACATATATTCTGCCAATATTAACTTATGGGTTGGAAATTTTATTACCAAAAGGAAAAATACTAAATAAAATCTTTATTCAGTATAAAAAATGGACCAATTTCAAACAAATTTTGTCTTTAAATTCCAATGTAGCTGATTCTGCAGTTTATACCTTATCTGGTTTACTCAATATAGAAGCTGAAATCCATGTCAAAGCTATCAATCTTTTTGGAAACATATCTAGAGCTAAATGTACTGATTTAATTGAAACCGAAAGGCAGCTACGGATAAAACCCCATAATAGTCGCAGCTGGTTTATCGAAGTCAAGGAATTATGTTTAAAATATGAAATTAATGACTTGTACAAATGTATGCTTATTTAAACAACCCGTTATCAAAATTTCAATGGAAAAAGCTAGTTAAATCCAAAATTCATGACTATTGGACATCAAAAATTATTGATGAATCAAACGGTTATTCAACTCTTAAATTCATGGACCATAAATATAATATTGGATCTATAGGTATATCCTTTAGCAATTTCAGTTAGTGCAAATGTAAAGGACGTCAGAAAAATTCCTGTACGTCTTAAAATTTCAACTGGGAACTATATCCTACAAACCCACAAGGCATCATTTTCAAAGAATCATATAAGCTCAACTTGTAAACTCTGTAGTAAAGCTGATGAAACGGTGGAACACTTTATCCTATTGTGTGAAAAGTTAGAAGAGGCAAGAATACCACTTTTGTAAAAAATCCTAGATAATGGAAGTCTGATCCTATCTAAAGTTACAACTTTGTTTCCAATTGATCTTATCCAACTAATTATCAACCCGTTCTGACATCAATGCAAACAGAACTGTTGTTGAGGAAACCAGTACCATTTTGGAACCCCTGTGAAGACAGTTGCTTTATAATTTGCATAACAAGTGCTATGCTTTATTAGCTAATATAGATAAGCAAGGCAGTAGAAAATCTAACTTCTAAATGCTTAATAGTGTAGTATAGGAAGCTTGGCCTTGAAATTACATAACGGGCACACATGGTCCCAGAATGCGTTGTTTTTGCATGGAAAGAACATTTAATTTATTTCTATCAAAGATTTGATTGCTTTATTTGTGTGTGTAATATAAATTCTTGAGGTGGTGAAAATTTTTATATGACCGCAAAAATTGAAATTTTTTGGTAGTATATTGGTATCACGTTGGCCTCGTCGTTGTTGTCCGTTGTAGTCCTCCGAAGACATTTTGTTTTCGCATTCTAACTTTAGTAAAAGTAAATAGAAATCTATAAAATTTAAACCATAAAAGGAAGGTTGGGATTGATTTTGGGTGTTTTGGTCCCAAGGGTTTTGGAGTTAGGGGCCAAAATAAGCATTTTTCTTGGTTTTCGCACAATAACTTTAGAATAAGTAAACAGAAATCTATGAAATTTTAACATAAGGTCTATGACCACAACAGGAAAGTTGCGATTGATTTTAGGAGTTTAAGTCCCAACTGTTTAGGAATTAGGGGCCAAAAACAGGTCCCAAAAATAAGCATTTTTCTTGTTTTTTGCACAATAACTTTAGTATACATGTAAGTTAATAGAAATCTACGAAATTTTAACACAAGGTTTATGACCACCAAAGAAAGTTGGGATTGATTTTTAGAGTTTTGGTCCCAACAAATTAGGGGCCAAAAGGGTCCAAAATTAAGCTTTGTTTGATTTCATCAAAAATTGAACTATTGGGGTTCTTTGATATACATGTACTGAATCTAACCATGTATTTAGATTCTTAATTTTTGGCCCCGTTTTCAAATCGTTCTACATTAAGGTCCAAAGGGTCCAAAATTAAACTTAGTTTGATTTTAACAAAAATTGAATTCATGGGGTTCTTTGATATGCTGAATCTAAACATGTACTTAGTTTTTTTTATTATGGGCCCAGTTTTCAAATTGGTCCAAATCAGGGTCCAAAATAAAACTTTGTTTGATTTCAACAAAAATTCAATATATGGGGTTCTTCAATATGCTGAATCTAACCATGTATTTTATAGATTTTTACTATTTAGGACCGGTTATCAAATTGGTCCACATTGAGGTCTAAAGGGCCCAAAATTGAACTTTATTTGATTTCATCAAAAAATGATTTTTGGGGTTCTTTGATATGACGAATCTAACCATGTATTTAGATTTTGGATATTGGAATACCAAAAAAGGATGGTAAGAATTGTCTGTGGGAGTTATGGTTCAAACCATTAAGGAATAAGGTGCAAAAAAGGAGGGGGAAAGGGTTTCCAGGTTAATGGACAATTACTTAAGTACAAAACTTAATTTAAAAGCAGTGTAAGGTTGGTAATTGAAACTCATTTCATTAGCTCATCTAAACTGCTCTTTAATTATGTATATATTGGAAATTTGCCAAAAACTTTGTTATTAATAAATTCAATTGGAAATTTGCCAAAAACCTTAGTTTAATGAACTTCATTGGAAATTTGCCAATATAAAATGTTGCATTGGAGTTATCTTTCTTTGTTCAGAATAGTAGTCAAATCAACTTAAATCATGACTGTATGACATTTTATTGTCGAGCCTTCGACTTTAGTCGAAAAAGCGAGACTAAGCAATCCTACATTCCGTCGTCGTCGGCGTCGTCGGCGGCGTCAACAAATATTCACTCTGTGGTTAAAGTTTTTGAAATTTTAATAACTTTCTTAAACTATACTGGATTTCTACCAAACTTTGACAGAAGCTTGTTTATGATCATAAGATAGTATCCAGAAGTAAATTTTGTAAAAATAAAATTCCATTTTTTCCGTATTTTACTATAAATGGACTTAGTTTTTTCTGCGGGGAAACAAAACATTCACTCTGTGGTTAAAGTTTTTAGAATTTTAATAACTTTCTCAAACTATCCTGGGTTTGTACCAAACTTGGACAGAAGCTAGTTTATGATCATAAGATAATATCCAGAAGTAAATTTTGTAAAAATAAAATTCCATTTTTTCCGTATTTTACTTATAAATGGACTTAGTTTTTTCTGCGGGGAAACATTACATTCACTCTGTGGTTAAAGTTTTTAGAATTTTAATAACTTTCTTTAACTATCCTGGGTTTGTACCAAACTTGGACAGAAGCTTGTTTATGATCATAAGATAGTATCCAGAAGTAAATTTTGTAAAAATAAAATTCAATTTTTTCCGTATTTTACTTATAAATGGACTTAGTTTTTTCTGCAGGGAACCATTACATTCACTCTGTGGTTAAAGTTTTTAAAATTTAAATAACTTTCTTAAACTATCCTGGGTTTGTACCAAACTTGGAAATAACCTTATTTATGATCATAAGATTGTATCCAGAAGTAAAGTTTGTAAAAAGATTACTCTGTTTTTTTCTGTAATTTACTTTCAAATGGACTTAGATTTTCTTACAATCATAAAATAGTAACAAGAGGAATATTTTTATTGATTTTTTTCCTCATTGTTGTTGAGCCTGCGATTTACAGCAAAAATAGGCGAGACACTGGGTTCCGCGGAACCCTTACAAATTTTATTTTATGATGTATTAAATGAGTAGTTATTGTTGAAAACTCCATTAGAAATTTGAATTGAGATCATTTTTGGAATAAGGGAAATGGGGAGGTGAAAACAAATTGGTGGGGATTAATTTTTCTTATATCAGATTTCCGAAATGAAAAAGAAAATTTCTTCAAATATCAAAGGATTAATATTCAACAGCATAGTGAATTACTCAAAAGAAAAAAAAGACATTTTAAGTTCATTAGACCACATTCATTCTGTGTCAGAAACCTATACTGTGTCAACTATATATTTAATCACAAACCAAAGTCAGAGCTGTATCCAGTTTGAATGTTGTGTCCATACTAGCCCCAACCGTTTAGGGTTTGACCTCTCCGGTCGTATAAAGCTGCGCCTTGCGGAGCATCTGGTTATATTTTAATATATAAAGTGATGTGTGTTGTATTGTAAAATATTGTGTATTGACATTTTCCTCTATGTGAATGGAGGTGTGTCTTGATTGGCAGAACTATGTTAACAGATTACAGACTTGACTAGAAAATGAACTGAAATACCGACCTTAGTAGCTAATGAACCAAATAGTGCCTTAAAATAAATGAAGAGGATGATTTAATTGGAATGTCTAAACTTGACAAGGATAGCACATTGTATTGGGGTAAACATCTCGTTTAACTTGACAAGGATAGCACATTGTATTGGGGTAAACATCTCGTTTAACTTGACAAGGATAGCACATTGTATTGGGGTAAACATCTCGTTTAACTTGACAAGGATAGCACATTGTATTGGGGTAAACATCTCGTTTAACTTGACAAGGATAGCACATTGTATTGGGGTAAACATCTCGTTTAACTTGACAAGGATAGCACATTGTATTGGGGTAAACATCTCGTTTAACTTGACAAGGATAGCACATTGTATTGGGGTAAACATCTCGTTTAACTTGACAAGGATAGCACATTGTATTGGGGTAAACATCTCGTTTAAAATGTCTAAACTTGACAAGGATAGCACATTGTATTGGGGTAAACATCTCGTTTAAAATGTCTAAACTTGACAAGGATAGCACATTGTATTGGGGTAAACATCTCGTTTAAAATGTCTAAACTTGACAAGGATAGCACATTGTATTGGGGTAAACATCTCGTTTAAAATGTCTAAACTTGACAAGGATAGCACATTGTATTGGGGTAAACATCTCGTTTAAAATGTCTAAACTTGACAAGGATAGCACATTGTATTGGGGTAAACATCTCGTTTAAAATGTCTAAACTTGACAAGGATAGCACATTGTATTGGGGTAAACATCTCGTTTAAAATGTCTAAACTTGACAAGGATAGCACATTGTATTGGGGTAAACATCTCGTTTAAAATGTATGAACTTGACAAGGATAGCACATTGTATTGGGGTAAACATCTCGTTTAAAATGTCTAAACTTGACAAGGATAGCACATTGTATTGGGGTAAACATCTCGTTTAAAATGTCTAAACTTGACAAGGATAGCACATTGTATTGGGGTAAACATCTCGTTTAAAATGTCTAAACTTGACAAGGATAGCACATTGTATTGGGGTAAACATCTCGTTTAAAATGTATGAACTTGACAAGGATAGCACATTGTATTGGGGTAAACATCTCGTTTAAAATGTATGAACTTGACAAGGATAGCACATTGTATTGGGGTAAACATCTCGATTAAAATGTCTAAACTTGACAAGGATAGCACATTGTATTGGGGTAAACATCTCGTTTAAAATGTCTAAACTTGACAAGGATAGCACATTGTATTGGGGTAAACATCTCGTTTAAAATGTATGAACTTGACAAGGATAGCACATTGTATTGGGGTAAACATCTCGTTTAAAATGTATGAACTTGACAAGGATAGCACATTGTATTGGGGTAAACATCTCGTTTAAAATGTATGAACAGAAGCCAGCCTCACAGGGACATCATGACCACCACTAAACTGTAAACAAGTCTAGAAAAAGCAGGGACATCCTGACAACAGTTTAACTGTGAACAAGTTAAGGAAAAACAAGAATGTTCTGACACCTGAGTTAAACAAGTCTAAGAAAAGCAGGGATTTCCTGACCAAAGTTAAACTGTAGAAAAGTCTAGGTAAGACAAGAATTAAGGTCCTGACCACCTGAGTTGAATTGTAAACAAGTCAAGGAAAATTTGGACATCACGACAACTTGCTAAACAAAACTTTCAAGGAAAAACAAGGGTGCCCTGACCACATTTGATCACATTTAAACTGTAAACAAGTCTAAGAAAAGCAGGGACATCCTGACCACCATGGCCAGTTTAACTTAACAAAGTCAAAGAAAACAAGGATGTCCTTACCACAATTAAACTGTAAACAAATCTAGGAAAACAAGGAATGTCCTACCACCAGTTAGGCTGTCAACAAGTCTAGGTAAAACAAGGACTTCCTGACCACAGTAAACCTGTAAACAAGTCTAGGGAAAACTTAAATCCTATTTTTGTATAGAGTAAATATAATACCCCTTGAAAATATTATTCTTTGAAAATTTTATTGTTAGTGTTCTCCTGTGTACAGTATTTGCCAGATTTGTATGAATTAATAATTAAATTGTAAACACATCTTTGTAAAACATGGACATCCTGACCACCTGAGAAAAACTGTAAACAAAAATAGGGACATGAGGACCAGTTAAACTGTAAACAAGTCGAGGAAAACAATGATATCCTGACCACAGTTAAACTGTAAACAAGTCAACTTAGTCTAGGAAAACAAGGATGTTCTGACCACCAATTCAACTGTAAACATTCAAGGAAAAACCAGGATATCTTGACCACATTTAAACTGTGGTGACTTAACTGTAAACAAGTCTAGGAAAAACCACATGTTTAACTGTAAACAAAGTAATGAAAAACAAGGATGTTCTTGTTCTTACCATCGGTTAAACAGTAAAAAAGTCTAGGAAAAACTAGAAGGCCCTGACCACCTGAATTGAATTGTAAACAAGTCAAAGAAAATTGAGACATCATGACGACTTCTTAAACATTCAAGGAAAAGCAAGGATATCCTGACCACATTTAAACTGTAAACAAGTATAAGAAAAGCAGGGACATCTTGACCACAAGTTAAAACTTAAACAATAAATTAATACCCCATGGAAATATTATTTCTTTTGAAATTGCATTGTAACAGAAGTGTTCTCCTGTGTGCAATATTTGTATATGAATTTATAATTATCAGCATTGTCTCGAACAACTTAGAAACTCAAACTGAATACAATGTTCTCCCATTGACTCCCAAGCCTACATTTCTTAAAAATCATCAACTATTTTCAAAGAGTTAGCCAAGAGAGCCGTGGTGTAGTGGTTAGTGCATCACACTACTATCACAAAGGTTCCTGGTTAGATTCCTGTTTGGGATAAAAATTTCAGGGACTGAATTTTCGGCTCTCCCTTTACACCATTTATGAGTATGGTCTTGAGGAAACGATGATAGTCCTTTGGAAGGGGACGATAACCCTTATGAAGCTGAATCGTTTGCTGCAAACTTGCAACAGACTTGCTGCAAGCTTGCGGCAAACAAAAAGTTTGCAGGAACACAGAAAATAGTGCTTGCAGCAAGTTTGCAGAAACATCAATGTTTGCCGTAAGATTGCCAGAAAGTTTGAAATAATAAAGAATGTTTGCCGCAAGATTGCAGAAAACATTGACCATTTTATATGTTTGCCGCAAGATTGCAGAAAACTTTGGCCATTTTATATGTTTGCCAGAACATTGCAGGAATTACACAATATTGACTGGGCATGCCTAGTTGGTACTTCCTGGATGCTAACAATTTGAAATTGTGGCTAGGTCAATGTTGGTTGTGTTTGGAAATGCATTTCACATTTAAGAGATCAAAGAGGCATTTTGGTTCAATAATATGGGATAATCAGTATGTAATTTTGTAAGTACAAATGATTAATAGAACTTCATGCTTTAATGAAATAATTAATGTTATCATCAAACATAATTTAGTAAGCAACTATATATACATGTATGTGTGATTAAAAACTTATTATAATCTATTATAAGTTTTAATTTGTAACTGATGTACTGCACCATCATGATCATGTTTATTAAGATTAAAATAAATTCTGTAATGCAATTATTACCTAGCTTCATAGTCTCAATACACATTTGAGATTTTACCCTGTTCATTTTTTAATACAGGTATATTATGTCATTTGAGAATGACTCCTGCCCATTTTTCAAAACTCAAATGCATGTATGTATTTCCTTAAATCTCATGAGTTTGCAAGAATTCTTTCAATGACTGTTTGTATAAAGACAGGAATAGACTTCGTTAAAATGTTGCTGTGTAATTTGAAAGAGATAAATTGAATGTGTCTTCACACATGACATTAGTATATGTATAGTTCCTGCAAGTTTGCAACAAACATTTGCCACAAGCTTGCAGCAAACAATTGCTGCAATCTTGCAGCAAATCTAATTTACATAATTATGTTTGCAGCAAGCTTGCCGCAAACTTCATTTGCATGTTAAAATGGTTGCGGCAAGTTTGCTGGAAACTTGCTGCAAATGTTTGCTGCAGGGCCTTTTTTTTTTGTAAGGGAAATGGCTGACCCGTGTTAAGAGAGAGCCATATCTCTTGCATGTTAAAGATACCCTTATAGATTTCGAAAAAGAGCAGGCTAATTGCGCTACAAGGCAGCACTCGCACCAGCAAAGTGGAAAGGGATTAATTCAAGTTGCAAAACTTGTTTCCCAATCCATTATAAATAAATATGTTTAAACTAAAGAGTTAGCCACTTGGAAATATCAATTTTATGGAAAGTTTGCACTGTAAGTCCTCCCAAGTCTACCTTTATTTAAGAAACGTACAAAAAGTTTGATTGACCTTAGACATGTTGGACAGATATGATATGTGTCAAAACAGGATCCCTGTAACTCTGTTCTTTTGGACAGATATGATATGTGTCAAAACAGGATACCCTGTAACTCTGTTCTTTTGGACAGATATAATATGTGTCAAAACAGGATACCCTGTAACTCTGTTCTTTTGGACAGATATAATATGTGTCAAAACAGGATACCCTGTAACTCTGTTCTTTTGGACAGATATAATATGTGTCAAAACAGGATACCCTGTAACTCTGTTCTTTTGGACAGATATAATATGTGTCAAAACAGGATACCCTGTAACTCTGTTCTTTTGGACAGATATAATATGTGTCAAAACAGGATACCCTGTAACTCTGTTCTTTTGGACAGATATAATATGTGTCAAAACAGGATACCCTGTAACTCTGTTCTTTTGGACAGATATAATATGTGTCAAAACAGGATACCCTGTAACTCTGTTCTTTTGGACAGATATAATATGTGTCAAAACAGGATACCCTGTAACTCTCTTCTTTTGGACAGATATAATATGTGTCAAAACAGGATACCCTGTAACTCTCTTCTTTTGGACAGATATAATATGTGTCAAAACAGGATACCCTGTAACTCTGTTCTTTTGGACAGATATGATATGTGTCAAAACAGGATACCCTGTAACTCTGTTCTTTTGGACAGATATGATATGTGTCAAAACAGGATACCCTGTAACTCTGTTCTTTTGGACAGATATGATATGTGTCAAAACAGGATACCCTGTAACTCTGTTCTTTTGGACAGATATGATATGTGTCAAAACAGGATACCCTGTAACTCTGTTCTTTTGGACAGATATAATATGTGTCAAAACAGGATACCCTGTAACTCTGTTCTTTTGGACAGATATAATATGTGTCAAAACAGGATACCCTGTAACTCTGTTCTTTTGGACAGATATAATATGTGTCAAAACAGGATACCCTGTAACTCTGTTCTTTTGGACAGATATAATATGTGTCAAAACAGGATACCCTGTAACTCTGTTCTTTTGGACAGATATAATATGTGTCAAAACAGGATACCCTGTAACTCTGTTCTTTTGGACAGATATAATATGTGTCAAAACAGGATACCCTGTAACTCTGTTCTTTTGGACAGATATGATATGTGTCAAAACAGGATACCCTGTAACTCTGTTCTTTTGGACAGATATGATATGTGTCAAAACAGGATACCCTGTAACTCTGTTCTTTTGGACAGATATGATATGTGTCAAAACAGGATACCCTGTAACTCTGTTCTTTTGGACAGATATGATATGTGTCAAAACAGGATACCCTGTAACTCTGTTCTTTTGGACAGATATGATATGTGTCAAAACAGGATACCCTGTAACTCTGTTCTTTTGGACAGATATGATATGTGTCAAAACAGGATACCCTGTAACTCTGTTCTTTTGGACAGATATGATATGTGTCAAAACAGGATACCCTGTAACTCTGTTCTTTTGGACAGATATGATATGTGTCAAAACAGGATACCCTGTAACTCTGTTCTTTTGGACAGATATAATATGTGTCAAAACAGGATACCCTGTAACTCTGTTCTTTTGGACAGATATAATATGTGTCAAAACAGGATACCCTGTAACTCTGTTCTTTTGGACAGATATAATATGTGTCAAAACAGGATACCCTGTAACTCTGTTCTTTTGGACAGATATAATATGTGTCAAAACAGGATACCCTGTAACTCTGTTCTTTTGGACAGATATAATATGTGTCAAAACAGGATACCCTGTAACTCTGTTCTTTTGGACAGATATAATATGTGTCAAAACAGGATACCCTGTAACTCTGTTCTTTTGGACAGATATAATATGTGTCAAAACAGGATACCCTGTAACTCTCTTCTTTTGGACGGATATAATATGTGTCAAAACAGGATACCCTGTAACTCTCTTCTTTTGGACGGATATAATATGTGTCAAAACAGGATACCCTGTAACTCTCTTCTTTTGGACGGATATAATATGTGTCAAAACAGGATACCCTGTAACTCTGTTCTTTTGGACAGATATAATATGTGTCAAAACAGGATACCCTGTAACTCTGTTCTTTTGGACAGATATAATATGTGTCAAAACAGGATACCCTGTAACTCTCTTCTTTTGGACGGATATAATATGTGTCAAAACAGGATACCCTGTAACTCTGTTCTTTTGGACGGATATAATATGTGTCAAAACAGGATACCCTGTAACTCTGTTCTTTTGGACGGATATAATATGTGTCAAAACAGGATACCCTGTAACTCTCTTCTTTTGGACAGATATAATATGTGTCAAAACAGGATACCCTGTAACTCTCTTCTTTTGGACAGATATAATATGTGTCAAAACAGGATCCCTGTAACTCTCTTCTTTTGGACAGATATGATATGTGTCAAAACAGGATACCCTGTAACTCTCTTCTTTTGGACAGATATAATATGTGTCAAAACAGGATCCCTGTAACTCTCTTCTTTTGGACAGATATAATATGTGTCAAAACAGGATACCCTGTAACTCTCTTCTTTTGGACAGATATAATATGTGTCAAAACAGGATACCCTGTAACTCTCTTCTTTTGGACAGATATGATATGTGTCAAAACAGGATACCCTGTAACTCTCTTCTTTTGGACAGATATGATATGTGTCAAAACAGGATACCCTGTAACTCTCTTCTTTTGGACAGATATGATATGTGTCAAAACAGGATACCCTGTAACTCTCTTCTTTTGGACAGATATAATATGTGTCAAAACAGGATACCCTGTAACTCTCTTCTTTTGGACAGATATAATATGTGTCAAAACAGGATACCCTGTAACTCTGTTCTTTTGGACAGATATGATATGTGTCAAAACAGGATCCCTGTAACTCTGTTCTTTTGGACAGATATGATATGTGTCAAAACAGGATCCCTGTAACTCTGTTCTTTTGGACAGATATAATATATGTCAAAACAGGATACCCTGTAACTCTCTTCTTTTGGACAGATATAATATGTGTCAAAACAGGATCCCTGTATCTCTGTTCTTTTGGACAGATATAATATGTGTCAAAACAGGATACCCTGTAACTCTGTTCTTTTGGACAGATATGATATGTGTCAAAACAGGATCCCTGTAACTCTGTTCTTTTGGACAATTATAATATGTGTCAAAACAGGATACCCTGTAACTCTCTTCTTTTGGACAGATATAATATGTGTCAAAACAGGATCCCTGTATCTCTGTTCTTTTGGACAGATATGATATGTGTCAAAACAGGATACCCTGTAACTCTCTTCTTTTGGACAGATATAATATGTGTCAAAACAGGATACCCTGTAACTCTCTTCTTTTGGACAGATATAATATGTGTCAAAACAGGATACCCTGTAACTCTCTTCTTTTGGACAGATATAATATGTGTCAAAACAGGATACCCTGTAACTCTGTTCTTTTGGACAGATATGATATGTGTCAAAACAGGATCCCTGTAACTCTGTTCTTTTGGACAGATATAATATGTGTCAAAACAGGATACCCTGTAACTCTCTTCTTTTGGACAGATATAATATGTGTCAAAACAGGATCCCTGTAACTCTGTTCTTTTGGACAGATATAATATGTGTCAAAACAGGATACCCTGTAACTCTCTTCTTTTGGACAGATATAATATGTGTCAAAACAGGATACCCTGTAGCTCTCTTCTTTTGGACAGATATAATATGTGTCAAAACAGGATACCCTGTAACTCTGTTCTTTTGGACAGATATAATATGTGTCAAAACAGGATCCCTGTAACTCTGTTCTTTTGGACAGATATAATATGTGTCAAAACAGGATACCCTGTAACTCTCTTCTTTTGGACAGATATAATATGTGTCAAAACAGGATACCCTGTAACTCTGTTCTTTTGGACAGATATAATATGTGTCAAAACAGGATACCCTGTAATTCTGTTCTTTTGGACAGATATAATATGTGTCAAAACAGGATACCCTGTAACTCTCTTCTTTTGGACAGATATAATATGTGTCAAAACAGGATACCCTGTAACTCTCTTCTTTTGGACAGATATAATATGTGTCAAAACAGGATACCCTGTAACTCTCTTCTTTTGGACAGATATAATATGTGTCAAAACAGGATACCCTGTAACTCTCTTCTTTTGGACAGATATAATATGTGTCAAAACAGGATACCCTGTAACTCTGTTCTTTTGGACAGATATAATATGTGTCAAAACAGGATACCCTGTAACTCTGTTCTTTTGGACAGATATGATATGTGTCAAAACAGGATACCCTGTAACTCTGTTCTTTTGGACAGATATGATATGTGTCAAAACAGGATACCCTGTAACTCTCTTCTTTTGGACAGATATAATATGTGTCAAAACAGGATACCCTGTAACTCTGTTCTTTTGGACAGATATGATATGTGTCAAAACAGGATACCCTGTAACTCTGTTCTTTTGGACAGATATGATATGTGTCAAAACAGGATACCCTGTAACTCTGTTCTTTTGGACAGATATAATATGTGTCAAAACAGGATCCCTGTAACTCTGTTCTTTTGGACAGATATAATATGTGTCAAAACAGGATACCCTGTAACTCTGTTCTTTTGGACAGATATAATATGTGTCAAAACAGGATACCCTGTAACTCTGTTCTTTTGGACAGATATAATATGTGTCAAAACAGGATACCCTGTAACTCTGTTCTTTTGTTATTTTAGTATTTATGTTTGAACCAGTGTTTTTTTTTCTTTTTCAGTGAATTGTAGAATATAAAGTCATTTGAAGCTAAAGGAAATGGAGTTTGACAAATCTGTCCTGGAAAAATTATCAGCACATGAAAGACTGAAAATTAATCGACAGTTACGACAAAAACAGATTGAAAGTTACCTGAAGTTTGTTAGAGACCTCAAAGAAAGAGGCGGTGGTTCTGTCAAAAAGCCATGCAAACCTAACAGAAAAAATACTAGACCTTTTTTTCCTGAAGATATACTGCTCCAGGATGCTGTTGAAAATTTTGATGATAAAGAAGGTAATTAAGATTACATGTACAAGTCAATAAGTTTGTTGCTAATGTACATGTACATGTGATATATATATATATATATATATAAAGATACTATACATGGCAAATTAAAACAATTTAACTTTTCTGGATAAGACGAACCGATGCCTAACGGATGAAAATAAAAGTTGTCTGTTGACAAAATTGTTATCCGTTGGGAGTCTGTTGATGTACTAATCAAATAAAACGGACGCTTAACGAATGCATAACGGACATGCAAATGATATGCAACATACGAGAAACAGAAAGAACGGATGTCGAAACGTACATCCAACGGAGTAGTACCGCATAAAACGGACAGCTAAGTGTACAGGATAAAACGGATAAACAAGATGTACGGAAAAATTAAAGGCGACAATAATAATACATATAAATTGCATAAATATTCAAAATGTTTCTGTGTAACAGGTTTTGGTTTATTCTTCAAAATAACGCCAAAGGGCAGTGTCTGGCCTGAGTAAGAGCTGCTTGATTGTGAAGACATGCCCTTACTCTAACATTGATTATGAATAATAAGATTTCATGAACAGTAATAAATCTAATGGGCATTTCTGACGTGAAATTTTCAATTGGCATTTATCCGTTTCAGATCTGTTCATCTGTTTTATCTGTTATATGTCTGGTAGAAGTCTGTTTCACATTCGTTCAACATTCGTTTTATCTGTTAGACGTCCGTTACAAGTCTGTTGGTGAATTTATCCTCCAGACCTCCAATGGATGTATAACGGACACGTACTAACGGATACAAAACGGAAACAAAACGGATGAGTACCGTACAAAACGGACGCCTACCGGATGTTCAACGGACATTTCTTCTGTTGGACATCGGTTCAAAGTTATGAACATGCTCAAAATTTTCCATCGGACAGAACAGACGTCGAGTATAAAACATACGCTTAACGAACACGCAAAGTATATGGACGGACGTCTAACGGATAAGAACAGACATGAATGGATTGAAAAAAAGTTATCCATTAGGCATCCGTTTGAGCTATCCGTAAGGTGTGACCGAGGCTTTAGAATTAAAAGTTTTTATTTCAAGACATTGTAGTAAGAATTATTGCCATATTTACTTATACACTAACATATGTATTACATGTACCTGGTTTTTATCCATACCCATATAACTGCTTTAAAATACTTTATTGTTTTATTTTAAGTAACAAGGTCATTACAACATGGTTCTAACCAAAATTTTAGAACAGGAAATGGGACATCCTTGTTACATAAGGTGAGTAAGAAAGAGCTGATATTTACTATTCACAAACTTCAACCGTCTCTTCATTATGATAGACTTCAATATTCATGCAAGTTGTTCCATAACTTTCCAAATATTTCTTTCATAATATATGACCAGTACATCAACTTGGACAAACCTATTAACTTTTTAAAAATAAACTTTTTAATTTATTAACTACTGGATAAAATTAATGAATATTTCATATAATTTATGCCGCTAAATCACTCAATTCAGTAAGATAGGGATACAGAAGGCGCAAAGAAGAGGGTTGTAATAGAACTAAGAGAGTGTAAATTAATCATGTAAGAGCCGAAAGAATTATGTCGGTGGAAGTAAGTTGATAATCTGTTGCAAGTCTAGTCACTGATTCCCTGACGGATTCAGACATGGGTGCATCCAGAACTTCAACTTTTTATTATCTGGAACCCCCCTCCCTTAATATCAAATCCTGGATCTGTGCATGAAGTCGTTCAGCTCAGTATCATATATATATATAAACAGTACCTTCATATTTCTATAGTGTGCATCAGATGACAATGCAGTAACAGCAGCCATATTAATTAGCCATGGAGCAGACGTCAATATACAGGATGACGATTGGTGGACACCTTTACACACTGCTTGTTCATGTGACTCTGTGGATATGGTACAGTTATTACTCAATGTAAGTTGTAAAGTGTTTCAAACAGATACAGATAAACAGATAGATAAAAGTACATGTATATATATATATATATAAAATGACTGAATAAATAGTCAACGATCAATCTTACAGGGGCGATGGATCATGTAATTTGATTCTGTACACTACAAAATATAATATATAACAAGTCAAAAAGGGTACAACATCACCATTAAATAACTATAAAATAAACAAATATTAGATATTTCGGATAACAGATATCCTTCTTCAATAATAGCACGATGTCAAATGAATCATGTCAATATATTCAAACTAAAAATTTTTCTAAATCTTGAAATTTATACAATTTAAGCAAACACCACAGACGCTGATACAATTTTAAAATTTCCAAACACAGCGCAAAGATTACAAAGATATGCCAAATGAAAATAGTTTTTTCGATGTGAACTGGCACAACTCTAAATTTCCAAAGGTTGTGACAGTTTAGATGTTATAACTGCATTGAGGGCAGTCCTCAAACAAAAGAAATCAAAGATGTCCTAACTGATCCAAGTTTGTATAATATTTCAAACTTGACAACGGTAGGGCAATTGCAACAGAAACTACATATTTAAGCCTCCCAAACGAGTAGCAGTCTAATAATGATTAGAAAAATAAGTTTATCTAATGAGGTAAAATAATTGAACGTGGCTACGTACTTATACATCCATCCCAAATGAATGGAGCCCTGTAATTTAAACTGGTATTTTAAAAAGAATTTCGAACAACTTGTCTAAATATCAACCCAACAATGTTAGATCTGTAAATTTGCTTTCGCAAATTTTTTGTTCTTCCCTTGCCGGGATTCGAACCAATGCTACTGAGATATCTTGACATCAAATCGCCTTCACTGTAGCCGTCCCGCTAGACCACACGACCACCTGGGCTTCACAAAAATAAAGCTTTCGGTGGCCGTGTGTTACCTTTCCTCATCCGTTTTAATCTAGCGGCGTACTACAGTACATGATATATAAGGCATGGAGATGTTATATATATATATATATATATATACATGTACTTTTATTTATCATAAGATTGAGAATTAATCTATAATGTTTATCAATAAGTCTATTATGCCCTCTTTTGCCCTAAAAAAAAATAATGGGCAATATATTTACATTTTTTAGCTTGTAACAAGCTTAAGGAAAATTGTGATTTTTTTAAATTCAACAAAAATGTGTGAGTCATTATAGCAAAGGTAAGAGGAGTACAGTTAATTCCAAATAGGATATTTAATACCAATCACACAAATGTATACTTTGGAAAATTGTCTCATTGGTGGCCTTTGGCTGTTGTCTATTCTATGGTCGTCGTTGGTGGCCTTCGGCTGTTGTCTACTCTATGGTCGGGTTGTTGTCGCTTTGACACATTCCCCATTTCCTTTCTCAATTTTATCATTGGCACTCATACCACATCTTATTATATCTATTTATCTCCAAAAAACAACATGAATATTATCACAAAATAAACTATATAAATGGCTTTAATCCGTTCTTGGTCTACTAAAATTAATTATGTGTGACTTTGATTTTTGTAAGAATGGTGCTGATTTTAATCTGGTTGATGTTGATGGATTTTTTGCTGGAGACCATTGTCAGGATGGATCAGAATGTCAACAAGTTTTCAATAATTACATGGAGACCCATGGTATGTATATTTACACAGGACTAAACATTTTAATATGACCGCAAAAATTAAAAAAATTTTGGTCGTATATTGGTATCACCTCATCGTCGTCTGAAGACAGATGGTTTCCGGATAATAACTTTAGTATAAGTAAATAGAAATCAATAACATTTTAACACAATGTTTATAACTACAAAAGGAAGGTTGGGATTGATTTTGGGGATTATGGTCCCAAAGGTTAAGGAATTACGGGTCCAAAGGGGCCCAAAACAAGCATTTATCTTGTTTCAGGACAATAAGTTGTGTATATGTATTTCAATTGCTCTGAAATTGTACAAAAATGTTTAATACCATAAGAAGAAGGTATGTTTAATACCATAAGAAGAAGGTTGGGAATTATTTTAAGGGTTATGGGGCAAACAGTCTAGGAATTAAGGGCCTAAAAGGAGTCAAAAACAAGCATTTTTCTAGTTTCAGGACAATGACTTGTGTGTAACTGTATCATGATCTTTCTGACATTGTACCACATGGTTCCATATAACAAAGGGAAGGCTGGGATTGAGTTTAGGGTTAATTTCCCCGAACATGTAGGAATTTGGGGCCAATAAAGGGCCAAAAAGAAGCATTTTTCTAGTTTACAGACAATAACTTGTGTATGGATCTCTCTGAAATTATACTACAAGGTTTCTTACTACAATGGATAGGCTGGAATTAAGTTTTTGGGTTCAAGCCTCAGAATGCCAGAAATAGAGATTAAAAATTTGTGGCAGTGTTGGAAGCAGCTGCGTGATGATGTAAACTTTTTGTTTTAAGATTTATATTGGTCAATGTTATTTTTATGCCCCACCTACGATAGTAGAGGGGCATTATGTTTTCTGGTCTGTGCGTCCGTTCGTCCGTCCGTCTGTTCGTTCGTTCGTTCGTTCGTCTGTTCGTTCGTCCGTCTGTCCCGCTTCAGGTCAAGGTAGTTTTTGATGAAGTTGAAGTCCAATCAACTTGAAACTTAGTACACATGTTCCTTATGATATGATCTTTCTAATTTTAAAGCCAAATTAAACTTTTGACCCCAATTTCACGGTCCACTGAACATAGAAAATGAAAGTGCATGTTTCAGGTTAAAGTTTTTGGTCAAGGTAGTTTTTGATGAAGTTGAAGTCCAATCAACTTGAAACTTTGTACACATGTTCCTTATGATATGATCTTTCTAATTTTAAAGCCAAATTAAACTTTTGACCCCAATTTCACGGTCCACTGAACATAGAAAATGAAAGTGCATGTTTCAGGTTAAAGTTTTTGGTCAAGGTAGTTTTTGATGAAGTTGAAGTCCAATCAACTTGAAACTTAGTACAAATGTTCCCTATGATATTATCTTTCTAATTTTAATGCCTAATTATATTTTTTATCCAATTTAACGGTCCATTGAACATGGAAAATGATAGTTGGAGTGGGGCATCCGTGTACTTTGGACACATTCTTGTTTTTTTCTGATTTAGTCTATTTGTCAGATATTATAAGCAATAATAAACCTCTATTTGGTGTAAATAATGAATGTAAAGTGTATATGTCTGTCTGGCAGCGTTCATTTGACCTTTACCTCAATTTCAAGGTTCATTGGTCAATGTAAATTTTTCATGGTAATATTTGTTTTTCAGATACTGTAAGAAATATGTCAACATGAACTATATTTGTTTATGGAATGATTGCATGTATTTTGCACATGTTGTCTGTTATGGTTTATCTGACCGTGACCTCATTTTCATGGTACATTACAGTGACTTGACTGTAAGTGTTGCTATCCACCAATTGCAACTTATTCAAAATTCTGACCAAATTGCAATTTGTTTTATAAAATCAAATTGTTCAAATGTTCAGAAATTTGAACTAACTGCTGTAGAAAACCACAGTCAAGTAGTGAAAGTGCAAGGTGATAAAATAAAACATACTTACAATCCTATAAGACTTTAACTCCACTTTATTGATGTTGTGACAAAATCAGTTTATCAGTTTGTATAGGTATATTATAGTCATTTCAGGGCTGAAGGAACTGTTATTATTTTGAATTGCTAAAAAAAATGTCCAAACTAAGCTTTCATATAGTTTTTCTTTTGGTCAAAATTTTGAATGAGTTGCAATTGCTGAATAGCAACACTAACAGTCAAGTCACTGTAATCAATTTTCAGTTTTGCAATTTGTCTTGTCTCTCAATAAGAATAGGTTATCTATGTTTTGTGTATGGTATGATTGTAAGTTGTACACGTTTGTCTGGCATGGTTCATCTGACTTTGAGGTCATTTCTATTGATCCTTGATAATGTTGACTTTATTGGAAACTTATAGTGCACCATTATGGTTATCTTCATATTACACATTATCTGTTCAATCATGACAAATAAATCAGGCCAGATATGCCAGGCTGTCACTCTTGTTTTAATATTTACTGATGTACAACTTTTGATTTAATACAAAATAAGTTGTAATTGTAATGTTTTTGTCCAAAATGTTTTTTATACCCCCGCTTTAAAAAAGGGGGGGTATACTGTTTTACCTCTGTCTGTCAGTCCGTCCGTCCGTCCGTCCGTCCATCAGTCCGTCAGTCCGTCAGTCCGTCAGTCAGTCCGTCCCATGAAACTTTCGTCACATTTTTCTCAGGAACTACACATCCACCCTTTCTGTAATTTGGTATCAACATTTATATATGTCAGCCATACCGTGTGATGCGTTTTCAGATTCATCACTTGACAACTTCCTGTTTACCGAACACTTGTCTGATTTTACACATGATAGCCAAGTTGAAAATTTTCGTCACATTTTTCTCAGGAACTACAATACAAGGATTTCTGAAATTTGGTTTCAGGATTTATATAAGTCAGCTATACCGTGTGATGCGTTTTCAGATTCATCACTTGACAACTTCCTGTTTACCGAACACTTGTATGATTTTACACATGATAGCCAAGTTGAAAATTTTCGTCACATTTTTCTCAGGAACTACAATACAAGGATTTCTGAAATTTGGTTTCAGGATTTATATAAGTCAGCTATACCGTGTGATGCGTTTTCAGATTCATCACTCGACAACTTCCTGTTTACCGAACACTTGTATGATTTTACACATGATAACCAAGTAAAAAATTTTCGTCACATTTTTCTCAGGAACTACAATACAAGGATTTCTGAAATTTGGTTTCAGGATTTTTATAAGTCAGCCATACCGTGTGATGCATTTTCAGATTCATCACTCGACAACTTCCTGTTTACCGAACACTTGCATATTTTTACACTATTAATATTATCCACTTGCGGCGGGGGTATCATCAGTGAGCAGTAGCTCGCAGTTTCACTTGTTTAAAAATGTGTAGAACCTAAATCTGTGCAGAGTATATTAAGTAAGAAGAAATTTTGTCATGTTCATTGATAGTTAAGATGCATTTTGTTCAAAAACAGCACAGTATCAATAATGAATAAATAAGTATTATTGGTAAGGGCATACGATACAGTTTTGATCTCGTATTTACATTTTGATAAAAATTTCCATATAGACTATTTTTTACCTGATTAAATCAAATATGTAATAAAAAATATACCTTCATGTGCTACTTTTTGAGTAAAATGTGGTCGAAATTTTTGTATATTTGCTCAAAATTGAGATTTGTGGCCGTATTTTCCCTTTTGAAAGAAAGACATAACTTTTTTGTTTTAAAAGATAAACACAAATTTTTTTTTGTTAAATAATTTGTAATTTCTGTATTTTTAGCTCACCTGGCCCAAAGGGCCAAGTGAGCTTTTCTCATCACTTGGCATCCGTTGTCTGTCGTCGTCCTGCGTCTGTCATCGTTAACTTTTACAAAAATCTTCTCCTCTGAAACTACTGGGCCAAATTTTACCAAACTTGGCCACAATCATCATTGGGGTATCTAGTTTAAAAAATGTGTCCGGTGACCCGGCCAACCAACCAAGATGGCTGCCATGGCTAAAAATAGAACATAGGGGTAAAATGCAGTTTTTGGCTTATAACTCAAAACCAAAGCATTTAGAGCAAATCTGACATGGGGTAAAATTGTTTATCAGGTCAAGATCTATCTGCCCTGACATTTTCAGATGAATCAGACAACCCGTTGTTTGGTTGCTGCCACTGAATTGGTAATTTTAAGGAAATTTTGGTGTTTTTTGTTATTATCTTGAATATTATTATAGATAGAGATAAACTGTAAAAAGCAATAAATGTCGGCAAAGTAAGATCTACAAATAAGTCAACATGACCGAAATGGTCAGTTGATCCTTAATAGTTATCCCACAAGGACGCGGTGTGTCAGTGTAAGATCACCCCGATGGCCGGAGGCCAGAGGGTGATCTAACACTGACACACCAAGTTCGAATGGGATAACTATTTTACATCCCAGCTGTTTTAGATTAGATGAAAAACCGTCTACAATTCATAAAATCGAGTTTAGAACGCCACACAACCATTATAATATACTTCATATATTACTATATGATGTATACCCTTTATGACCCCCGAACACGATGAGTAGATATCAAACAATGTCAACTCGCCCCACTTGCCAATTGGCCCCCACTATATCGCCACTTTATAAAAAAATCGCCCCACTGTTCTTTACCGACTCTTCCCACTTTTGAAAAAAGTGTAAAATCAAATTGAACAATTAGTCTGACAACTCACTTATTAACGAAAAAGGTTTAAACCCCACTGAATAAAGGTCTGCCAACTCGGCCCACTTATAAAAAGATCTTGCTTCCTTTAAGTATGTTAAATTACTGTTAGTTCGTATCCAGTTGTCCTGGTGTAGTGGTATGTGTCGTGGCTAGATATGCTAAAGGTCTTGAGTTCGAACCCTTGCATATACACTGGATTTTTTCTACGTGAATTTTGATAGATAGTCTTTTCCGTATAATTATTTATAAGTTTTACAGTGGATTTGACATTCCCCCCAAAATGTTACAGAACAAAGGAAAGCATGCATAACAAAGAAACTCAAACTGGGGTGATCTGGTAGGGGTGATCCGGCTCAGATCACCCCTGTTAGAACAAAGGAGCTGGGATGTAACTTTAGGAGTTATTGCCCTGTATAGTCAATTTTTAACCATTTTTTGTAAATCTTAGTAATCTTTTACAAAAATCTCCTCCTCTGAAACTACTGGGCCAAGTTCATTATAGATAGAGATAATTGTAAGCAGCAAGAATGTTCAGTAAAGTAAGATGTACAAACACATCACCATCACCAAAACACAATTTTGTCATGAATCCATCTGCATCCTTTGTTTAATATTCACATAGACCAAGGTGAGCGACACAGGCTGTTTAGAGCCTCTAGTTAAAGTATTCTAAAAATTTCTACACTTTTATTCAGAAATAATTCATATCTATCAAATGTTCATGAATGTAGAAAAAAACATATTTTTTTTGCTGAATATTTATCAAATTTATAAAAATTGCTCTATTTACGTTTTCATGAAAATTGGCACACATAATCTTCTCATGTAATCAAACCAAATGGCATTTTAAAAAAGAGGGGTCCATGAACTCATTTTCAAGTTAAGGTGGTACCCAACACTTTCACTAAAATTAATTTGGCTCGTTTAATTTTCATAAAATTTTGACAAAGTATTTACTTTGACCCTTTGACAGAAATATGAAAATTTAAAAATTTTTGAACCAACCGTTTTGTCAGAAAAATTACACTGGTTATATAGCAATTTGACAAACACTTATCATTTGATCATTGAGAAGCTTAATATTTTCTTAACAACACAACGTAATTAAAATGTTTAGCTGATTTTACAGAGTTATCTCCCTGTAGTGTTAGGTGCCACCTTAAATAAGTTTGAATGATAAAAATCAGTCGAAAACTGAATCTTTTCACGATAATATACTGTAAATTCAGAAATTATTGCCATGTTTTTATTATTGTGAAAAATGTGACAGGGTTATAATCGCAATAATTTAAACTCGCATTTTGATTTTTTTATATGAATTAAACATGATTTTTCTCAATATAGCAAAAATTAAAATCGCTTTTTTGTCTTAACTGACAAAATCACAATAATAAATGCATGCAATAATATCTGAATAACAATTTACATAAGCAACGTCATTACCTCCCCTGTAACTGTATCGTATGCCCTTAATAAAAGAGAATCATGTACATGTCAACCAATCAGAAGACGCGGTACATCCAAAATTAAATTATTATACCATGTTGGTGAAATGTCAGTGAAAACTCAAATGTTCCTATATTTTATAAAGTTCAAAACTAAAACTTCCTGTTTTGAACAGAAAATAAATTGACTTTCTGTATTAGTATTGAGTGAAAACCAGATGGCGGCATGCATAATGATACTTCCTTTTAATCTCCATAACTTCATTGTATTTCTTTCCATTTATTCCTTTTAATTTATGTAATAATGTTTATATGCATACTATTTTTAAATGGGTATTTTTTCATTTACATGACTTCAATGTGATTAATTCGTTTAAATGCATCATTCATGCACATTCACAAAACTTAAACCTGATAGATATTTCAGGCTTGTAATTTCCGGATAACCTCATTAGTACATGTAGTATAAATGAAAAGAAAACCAACATTTTTTTATAATACCATAGAAATATATTGTTACTACCACTTAAAAAAAGAAGATGAATGAACTCAGAAATAAAAAAAAATTATCAATGAAAATATCTATTTAAAAGAAAATTGTCATAATAATATGAGAATTATGACATACATATAATAATGGAAAAAACTTTATTAACAAAAATAGATCCTAAATAGGTGTGACCTGATTGATAAAGAATGTTACATGAAGCCACTTTCTGTTTACTTTCCATATATCTGTTATCTTAATAATTTATATAGGACTGGATGCTAGTAAGAAAAAAGAAATTCAGTTATCAACACCTCGTCAGATGTACAAGGATGTTCATGATCAGTTAAGTAATGGTGGATCCCCTAACAAAATCAATGAGAATAAAGTGTCACTAGTAAGTCTAAGCTTAATTAACAATGGAATAAAGTGTCACTAGTAAGTCTTAGCTTAATTAACAATGGAATAAAGTGTCACTAGTAAGTCTTAGCTTAATTAATAATGGAATAAAGTGTAACTTGCAAGTCTTAGCTTTAATTAACAATGGAATAAAGTGTCATTTGTAAGTCTTAAATAATTGTTCAGAAAAGAGAATCATGTATAACTGGGAGAATAAAGTGTCACTTGTAAGTCTTAGTTTTAATTAACAATGGAATAAAGTGTCATTTGTAAGTCTTAAATAACAATGGAATAGCACTAATTTTTTGTATAGAAAGTATACTGTTAAGACTTTTTATTTCAAATGATTTGGAATAAATTATGAAATTTTAAATTATTGGTTAATTGGTTTTTTTGTCATTTGTAATTGTACTAAGAATGTGTACTACAAGGTTCAATATTACATAGGAAAGCATGGGATTGAGTTTAAGGGTTATTGCTCCAAGGGGGGTTTCAATAAATTGGGGGGGGGGGGGGTTTACCATTTTTTTTAAGGGATTTTTTTTCAACATTTTTCAAATTTCAAATTTTGAAAAGTTTCAATAAGAAATCTTCAATTGCACAGTATTGTGCAATAGATGTGTTAGATCTTGAACCACATTATTTTTGTGGCAAAAACCTATATTATGTCAAAAATTTGATCACAATCAAAATTCAGACAGTATCAAGCTTGAATATTGTGACCAAATTTGCCCCAACTGTTCAGGGTTTCGACCACTGGGGTCGTATAAAGCTGCGCCCTGCGGAGCACCTGGTTATGAGCAGATATGTTATCTATAGTAATGTCCACTCCATGGACCAAGATTATAAACAATAGACAGTGGGAAATATCTTTGGCTCACCATTATTAAAGACCTCACCTGGTCAAATCACATGAACCAGACCATAGGGAAAGCCAAGACACTCAGGTTTCTTACGGAGAAATCTGGGTAGGTGTACTCCAGCAACAAAAGCTACAGCTTACTCCATGTTAGAAAGAACAACCCTGGAATATACTTCCTCAGTATGGGATCCTCACCAATTTAACTCCTGGATGCGTTACAAAGCTTCTGGACCAACTTCAATAGGAATCACTGCAGCACACATGCTGGAAACAGTCTAGTGCTGTGTTACAAGACTCAACACCAGTTGAATGCCATTGATCCAGCCAAATGCAATGCATCAGGTGACAGTAGGACCAGGGGCACCCACAAATTTAGACAGACTAGAGTGAAGAAGGACTCATTCTTCCCAAAAACAACTAGAGAGTGGAATAAACTCACTGAATCAGCAGTGGAGTCTGGATCACTAGAGGACTTCAGGGCCAGAGTGAATACCATCTCCTGGACCCAACAACATCTGAAATAGACAGCAGGATATCCAGTGTATATAGTTGTAGTTAAGGGCATACAGTAACAGGGGAGATAATGACGTTGCTAACGTAAATTGTTATTTTCGCGACGTTAAACAGTGACTTATCGGGAAAAGATGCAGTTTTCGGCTAATTTTTAACATTTAAACTGATTTAACTTGAAAACGAGTTCATGGACCTCCTTTTTAAAACTGACATTTGGCTTGATTACGTAAGAAGATTATGTGTACCAATTTTCATGAAAACGTAAATAGTGCAATTTTTTTAAATTTGATAATATACAGCCAAAAATTACGTTTTTTTCCTACATTCATGATCATTTGATAAATTTAAGTTATTTGTAAAAATAAAATGTAAAAATTTATGCAATATTTATATAACACACAAATTACAAATAATTTAACAAAAAACAGATCGTGTTTATCTTTTAAAACAAAAAAGTTATGTATTTCTATCGAAAGGAAAAATATGTCCACAAATCCGTATTTTGAGGAAATATCTGAAATTTGAACCTCAATTTACTCAAAAAGTAGCACATGAAGGTATATTTTTTATAACATATTTGATTTGATCAGGTTTAAAATAGCCTATATGCAAATTTTCATCAACTTGTAAATACAGGATCAAAACTGTATCGTATGCCCTTAAGCTTAATATTTTATTGTAAATACCATCCAGTTTTTCCTGGACATTTACTTTTGGTCAAAGGAGTGGCCTCCTGTCTGTTTGAGATGTGCCTGAGTCAATTATACTTTAATATAGAGTTAGACTTGTAACGGGGAAGGAAGTAAAATTTTTCATTCTGGTATTGTTTTTGTTCCTGGCTTGATTGAAGATTATTTTGTTTACTGTTACTTTTTGTTTACATGTATTTTTTTTTCAGTTACACATAGCCTGTGCTAATGGGTACAAAAAAGTCATAAAGTTACTTATGAAACACGGAGCAGACTTAAATATTAAAGATAACCTGTACTGGACCCCATTGCATGTAGCTTCTAGATTTAATCAGGTCAGTTTATTTATTGTAAAACATTTCGTGAAATTGATTACTTTGTAACTTGAGTTTTGTGTTTAGCTAATTGTTGATGACTTGCTTACTCATAATTAGTGTGTATTTGAGCCAGTTTCAAATACTGAAATGACCTACAGTCTGATATCTTGGAGTAAAGATGCAGATAGGATGAAAATACCCTCAAAGACCATTGCTCTGACATTTTATATATCTAAATATAGATATAAGTAGATGTGGTATGATTGCCAATGAGACAGCTATCCGACAAAGATCGAATTAAGTGGATGTAAGAAATTATAGGCAACCATATATACAGCCTTCAACAATGAGAAAAACACACACTTTAAAGTCAGCGATAAAAGGCAAAGACATAAAAAATTCAAAACAAATCAATTTAGAAAATTTATGGCCTAATTTATAACAAAACAATTTGTAAATAAAAATGATAACAGCGAACATTTTGACTGAAGGGCTCCTGACTTGGGACAGGCACTTAAAGAATTTGGTGGGGTTAAACATGTATGTAAGCACTCAACTCTCCCCCAACCAGAACAGTTGTGTAACAGTACAACATAAGAACAAACTATAAAAATCAGTTGAATAAGGCTGAACTCATCATATCAATACAAAGAAAAACATAACATTCAAAACACAGAAGGGGGGATATATTACCATCCCTCTTATTCCCTCCTCCGTAACAACAAAAAATAGACATAAAGACATGAAGTACAGATCTGAATGAAGTACTGTGAAAGAACATTTGTGTACTATTAAGTATGGTTTTGATTTACTAATAAAAAAATTAATATTTATACCAACAATAAAATTAACCCAAACTCCTTTATAGGATAACATACAGTATTCAACAATACAGTCAAATATGAACAAAGGAGATGTTTGGGTTTACGCCAAGGTGGCAGCAACCCAAGAATAAAAAATATCTTAAATATTTCTAGAGGCCAAAATACAGTCTTCAGCAATAGACTAGTGAAGACACGATAAGTCCTACTCTTAAAGTAGTCTGTGAAAAGCTGTGAATAAAATGACCATAAAACAATCGAGGATTTGCCAATAAAACTCAATTCTCAAAATAAACAAAATCATTTAGATATGACAAAAGAGAGTTAAGACATGCATATGAATTGTAGTGGTGTTAAACTAGTTAACAAGGCAAACTTTGTAATCATGGTCTTTCAATTTATCGAAGTTAAGTGTACGTCTAGCATGCATGATTATGAATCAATGGGAACCATTGCTTGTACTGTTGTTATAAAGGTAAAGGAATAATGTCCATATGAAATTATACACAGAAAGTATAGTTGAAAATGAGTCGGTTGTTTTAACATCATGAATAAGATATAGCTTTCATTTGCAGTTGGAAACAGTTAAAACTTTGATCAAGCAAAAAGCAGATTTAAATGCTTTAGACAACGAAGGAAATAAACCATCAGCTTTAACTGGAAGTAATGAGATTAAAGCTCTCCTGTTAAAGAGGGAAAGAAAGACTAACAGAGATTCTGAATCATCAGAACTAGATGTTAAAGATGATGATGATGATGCAGAAGATGAGGATGATGGTCTACAAGGAGGGGATATAATTAGAATTAACAGTAAAACAGTGTAAGTATTTTTCATATGATTTTGTATCTTTTGAATGTTGTAGATGTGAGAATAGATTTAATTTTCCTCTTTTATATATCAAAAGTTTGCAATTAAAATATTATAGTATTCTTTATATACATTCATTTAATAATATAAATGATATATTTTCTATAAAGAACTCAATTTGGAATTATTGTTCTCCTTTGAATCTACTTGGCCAATCGCATCAATATTTAGCCAAGATCCCCCTAAGCATTTCTAGTTATTTTGTACAATTATCCTGTCTGCAAACCAATATGGCCACCATGACAAAAAATAGAACACATGTGTTATGTGAAAAACTTTGAATTATTGTAAATAAGAATAAGTAAAACAAGAAAGTCAAATATACTGTAGATTTATTATTATTTGTTAGATACCAGTTTTCATTGGTTTCGTGTGCGGAGGTGAAATATGAATTCAAATGTTAAAAGAATTACAAATATTGAATGACTAAGATTCCCATGTCTGTTTACCTGGTTTCAGTTGACATTGACCTCATTCATTGTTTAATGGTCAATATTAAGCATTTGTATTCTGGTTTATTTTTCAAATACAATTAGAAGTAGGTCAACTATATTTTGTTTATGGAATGGTGTTCATGTTCGACTTACAGGTTTCATCTGATCTTGACCTCTATTTCTATGGTTTAAAACAATGTTTAGTATTTGTGGTTTGTCTACTTCTCAGGTACTATAAGCTATAAGGTCACTATATTTATTGTTTGGAAGGATTGTCAGGTGTACGTGTCCCACTGGCATGATTCATATTAGTTACCTTGACCTTATTTTCATGGTTCATTGGTCAATATTATGATTTTGTGGTTTGATCTGTTTCTCTGATACTAAAATCAATATAATTATGGAATTATTATTGAGTGTACATGTCTGTTTGGCATCTGAACATGACTTAATTTTCATGGATCATTGATACTTGTAGTAACACAGACTTTCAACATGAATTAAATCATAAGTAAAACAGGTGATACAATTTAGCATGTGCACACTTTCTGTTTATTTACTCTTGTTTATTTTCAATATGAATGATTAGCAAACAGACAACACTAAAAAAGAAGGAAAAATATAAATAAACAATTTATTTACTTAGTAGTTGATATTTTGTCTTATTTCCTGTGGAAGATCATCACAAACTTCATTGTTTTTAAAAATAAAAAGGAAGAGTAAAACTTGTTCTTATCCACTTGAAAATGATAATTTTTAGGAAACCCCGCCATTCAAGTGTAGGAAAAATGGATAGTCTTCTTGAAGGAAGGCAGTATATGTTAATGTATGGCAGTGATTTTGGTGGGAAAAAAAATAAAACAAAACAAACTGTTGGAAGAATAAACATTGAAGAAAAATGTTTCTATGAAGAAAGGGATGTAAAGCATGATGACAGTGATGAAGAAGAAGTTTATGTTTCTAAAATCTGGAAGACTGCTGACATTACCAAGGTAAAAAAGGTTAACTCTGTCACCTTCTATCTTACTTTTCACCTTTAGAATACTTATAAATTATAAATCTTTCTGTATACAGCATCTATATACAACTTGCAAATTAGACACCTACTGACATACTTTATGAATTATAATTTATTTGGGGGGTTATTAATTGCAATCGGTTACCTTTAATAATTGGTAACTTTTTTTATTCCATCATTTCATCTCACTGAACACTTAGAGATCATAGTTTCTGTGGGATGCTAGACAAGTATGATATTATGGTAAAATCCATTTACATTCCCTTCAATTCCACCAAAAAAAATTGGACCATACTTTCAGTGACATTTCTCTATAAATATATTTCATAGATCTGATAGCTACTATGTATTTCAGTGTTCATACATATGGAAAATATACTTTCTGTTTGAAGATTATATTAATTTATATGATTTGTTGTGAATAAAACAAAATGTCAAATGTTTCTCAACAATGACACATCATAAGATTTTGATATTTGGAGGTGACCTCCTATCAAAGGCTGATGGACATCTCCAGGTAGTACTCCAGCTTCCACAACCAATAAGTGCTGACCACCATGAAATAGCACAGTAGTGTTGACACAACCAATAAGTGCTGACCACCATGAAATAGCACAGTAGTATTGACAATTGTGTTTTTAGCTCACCTGGCCCAAAGGGCCAAGTGAGCTTTTCTCATCACTTGGCGTCCGGCGTCCGTCGTCCGTCGTCGTCGTCGTCCGTCGTTAACTTTTACAAAAATCTTCTCCTCTGAAACTACTGGGCCAATTTTTACCAAACTTGGCCACAATCATTATTAGGGTATCTAGTTTAAAAATTGTGTCCGGTGACCCGGCCAACCAACCAAGATGGCCGCCATGGCTAAAAATAGAACATAGGGGTAAAATGCAGTTTTTGGCTTATAACTCAAAAACCAAAGCATTTAGAGCAAATCTGACATGGGGTAAAATTGTTAATCAGGTCAAGATCTATCTGCCCTGAAATTTTGAGATGAATCGGACAACCCGTTGATAGGTTGCTGCCCCTGAATTGGTAATTTTAAGGAAATTTTGCTGTTTTTGGTTATTATCTTGAATATTATCATAGATAGAGATAAACTGTACACAGCAAAAATGTTCAGTAAAGTAAGATCTACAAATAAGTCAACATGACCAAAATGGTCTGTTGACCCCTTTAGGAGTTATTGCCCTTTATAGTCAATTTTTAACCATTTTACGTAAATCTTAGTCATCTTTTACAAAAATCTTCTCCTCTGAAACTACTTGGCCAAATTAAACCAAACTTGACCACAATCATCATTGGGGTATCTAGTTAAAAAATTGTGTCCGGTGACCTGGTCAACCAACCAAGATGGCCGCCATGGCTAAAAATAGAACATAGGGGTAAAATGCAGTTTTTGGCTTATCACTCAAAAACCAAAGCATTCAGAGCAAATCTGACATGGGGTAAAATTGTTTATCAGGTCAAGATCTATCTGCCCTGAAATTTTGAGATGAATTGGACAACCCGTTGATAGGTTGCTGCCCCTGAATTGGTAATTTTAAGGACATTTTGCTGTTTTTGGTTATTATCTTGAATATTATTATAGATAGAGATAAACTGTAAACAGCAAAAATGTTCAGCAAAGTAAGATCTACAAACAAGTCAACAAGACCAAAATGGTCTGTTGATTTCTTTAGGAGTTATTGCCCTTTATAGTCAATTTTTAACCATTTTTCGTAAATCTTAGTTATCTTTTACAAAAATCTTCTCCTCTGAAACTACTGGGCCAAATTAAACCAAACTTAGCCTCAATCATCATTGGGGTATCTAGTTTAAAAATTGTGTCCCGTGACCTGGCTCACCAACCAAGATGGCCGCCATTGCTAAAAATAGAACATAGGGGTGAAATGTAGATTTTGGCTTAAAACTCTGAAACCGCAGCCTTTAGAGCAAATCTGACATGGGGTAAAATTGTTTATCAGGTCAACATCTATCTGCCCTGAAATTTTGAGATGAATCTGACAACCTGTTGTTGGGTTGCTGCCCCTGAATTGGTAATTTTAAGGAAATTTTGCTGTTTTTGGTTATTATCTTGAATATTATTATAGATAGAGATAAACTGTAAACATCAATAATGTTAAGCAAAGTAAGATTTACAAATAAGTCAACATGACGGAAATGGTCAATTGACCCCTAAGGAGTTATTGTCCTTTATAGTCAATTTTTAACAATATTTTCATAAAATTTGTAAATTTTAACTAACATTTTCCACTGAAACTACTGGGCCAAGTTCATTATAGATAGAGATAATTGTAAGTAGCAAGAATGTTCAGTAAAGTAAGATGTACAAACACATCACCATCACCAAAACACAATTTTGTCATGAATCCATCTGCTTCCTTTGTTTAATATTCACATAGACCAAGGTGAGCGACACAGGCTCTTTAGAGCCTCTAGTTATTGTCCCCATTGTATTTTCTCTCTTTTTAAGCATAACTACTTCTTGTCTGTCTATCTTATATTCTCTATCAAATGTAATGAATGATAACAATGTTTAATTTAATTTTGTGCTCTGATCTATTTACAGTACAATTGTAACAAGACAACTTCTTGTATGATCTTGTATGCATAAACACATATATATATATAAAAAAAATTGAAATGTATTTGCTGTCTACTTTCTCATTATGAAACTAATAGAAATGTAAATTAAATGTTTTAGGTTAAGTTACCGCAAGTAAGAGAAACAGATAATTTAAAGAATTTGAGTGATATATCTGAAGAAAGTGTACTGTCACACATTGAAAAGAGATATAAAGATGACCAGATATATGTAAGTTTAATAAGAGGTGGAAAAATGCTACTTAAGTTCCAGTAGATATATTTAGAATGGATTCTTTTGAGAACCAAAAGATAAAAGTCACATAAAGGATGAAAAAAGAGACTACAGCAGCCTTCCACAAAAAAAACAAGTCTTTACGTCAAAATTATTCAATCACTAGTGGAATGAACTATTTGTGGATTCTTATAAATTCTATAGAACTTTTGGACTATTTTAATTCTTACATACTTTTGATTTTTTAACCCTGTATGCTAACATTGCCGATGTGAAATTTTAAAATTGTTTGTATAAACATTGAACGTCAAAACTATGTGACATATAAAATTTTCTGACGTCAGACATGCGAAGTAATGAATGTGTTTGTAGATAGATGTTTTTGTGTTCTGTTAAATTGTTGCTTTTATAATTGTTACACAATGATGACTGCTGTAACCATATTTTGACAATTTTATTTATGATGTCTGTTTAGTTCATTGTAAATATAACAGAATTTGATGAGACTGTCAACAAAGTGAGAGGTTTAGCGCTATAAAACCAGGTTTAATCCACCATTTTCTACATTTGAAAATGCCTGTACCAAGTCAGGAATATGACAGTTCTTGTCCATTCGTTTTTGATGTGTTTTGTCATTTGATTTTGCCATGTGATTAGGGACTTTCCGATTTGATTTTCCTCTGAGTTCAGTGATTTTACTTTTTTCTGTACTACATGTATATTTCAAACTTAATTGATTATAAACAGCTCTAAAAGGTCCAAAACAACAGAGGTACAAAAAAAATCAAATCACAATAGCACTGCCATAAAACTTCAAACTCAGCAATGAAATTATTTACAAGTCAGTTTGGGCTTGAAATTTATATCCTAGTCTGCTGACATTAAGATCCCTTGTTATTTCCTGCTGGCAGTACTGGGAGTACAAGTCCGTAAGATTCTGATGATCTGATCTATTGTTTGTACATTTAAACAATCCTTTTTGTGTTTTGTATCACTCTATATTGAAAAGGGTAACAAATAATGCTCTTTTTTCCTTTATTAGTCTAGGTCAAAATTATATCAATTTTAATTTGTACATGTCTTATTATTAAGATCTCAAGTTCCAAGGAAAATTTTGCTTTATAGATATAAGGAATTTAGAACAAAGAAAAATTTAATAGCGAATGAAGTAATAGATTCAGGATCAACTCAGGACTACACTACCATTAACTTTCTAGAGCCGGTTGAACTATTCTGGTGTAAAATAAAAAAAAATGTCACTCTATATTGGAAAGGGTAGCAAATAATGCTCTTAAGATCTCAAGTTCCAAGGAAAATTTCGCTATAAAGATATAAGAAATTTAGATCAAAGAAAAATTAAATAGTGATTGGTAATAGAATTGATTCAGGATATACTCAGGACTTCACTACCATTAACTTTCTAGAACCGGTCGAACTACTCAGGTGTAAAATTAAATTAAATAAATTCATCTTAAATACTTATTATGCCCCACCTACGATAGTAGAGGGGCATTATGTTTTCTGGTCTGTACCTCCGTTCGTCCGTCCGTCCGTCTGTGCCTCCGTCCGTACGTCCGTCCGTCCATCCGTCCGTCCGTCCGTCTGTGCCTCCGTTCGTCCGTCCGTCCGCTTCAGGTTAAAGTTTTTGGTCAAGGTAGTTTTTGAAGAAGTTGAAGTCCAATCAACTTGAAACTTAGTACACTTGTTCCCCATGATATGATCTTTCTAATGTTAATGCCAAATTATAGTTTTGACCCCAATTTCATGGTCCACTGAACATAGAAAATGATAGTGCGAAGTTCAGGTTAAAGTTTTTGGTCAAGGTAGTTTTTGATGAAGTTTAAGTTACATCAACTTGAAACTTAGTACACATGTTCCCTATGATATGATCTTTCTAATTTTAATTCCAAATTAAAGATTTGACCCCAATTTCACGGTCCACTGAACATAGAAAATGATAGTGCGAGTGGGGCATTCGTGTACTATGGACACATTCTTGTTCTCTTATTTTTTAAAAACATTTTTTTAACTCGTAGACTTATTTCAAAATACAAGTAAAGTTAATATTCCAGTACTAAAATGTCCTGTGATGTTGTCACTTAAATGACCGTATGTACATTTTGTAACGTTTATTTTTGCTCAAATGTCTTATGTCCTTTTATTTTAGACAAAGATTGGTGATGTACTGCTTGCTGTTAATCCATTCAAAGAACTGTCAGTATATGCCAAACAGGTACCAGTAATATGAACACACAGTTTCTTTTAGAGATACATTTGAACTAAATATGTCTAATTAATAATTTTTTTTGATAATGTTTTGTATTTTGGATGAACAACTTCATTCAACATTTTATATGTTCCTCTCAGTGGGAACAACTTTGTAAATATTGATACAAATAATCAGGAAATTTTAGAACTACAGTTTTCTGGGAAAAAAGAAGTTACCAAGGGAGCAATCAAAAAGCACATGTTTAATAAAAACAGGCAATGTCAAGGTCAAAAGACATAAACAATAACAATTTCTCTGTCTGGAGCCAGTATTGCATTGATTCCTTTTAATGGGAAGACTAGCAGACCACCCTTCATTTTCTCTTCAAAAAAGAATTATTTTAGGTCAATATGCTTAATCACAGCAAGAATCAAACCAAAGACTTTAATGACAAGAACAAAGACTGGTGGAATCAGAGTGATAATGTTGTGTCTGAGTATATGTCTTCATGTGGACTGAACTCCAACATTGAACATCTGACTAAGAATGTTTGTCACTTACAAAGAAGGATAAACATTTATTTCTCATTATTATACTATTGTCCGTAATATACATGAATTATTTGTAGCTGGTTACAGTGATTTTGCTAGCGCTCGTCACTTTCGTATTTTACGAAAGGGTTTTCTCATTGACGAAAGTATTTCAAATCAATTTCGCCACTTTAATTTTTAAAGTGTAAAAAAATTTCACATTAAAAACTATAAATCTACCTGTCTTCATGTTTTCGACAAGTTCATGACCTCCAGGTAATTAACATTTTCAACAGGTGTTACAAGTTGTGATTACAACTAATCCGCTTATCGCCATCGGATGGGTCACTAATCCGTTAATTATTAATAAACCCCATAATTGAATGACCATCATAATTATTTCACCAGGAAGATCAGTCACTCGGCATTTCAACAACCAGGAGTATAGTTTCGTCATTTAATAAAAAATGTAACAACCCAGACAGTTCGCATTTGAATTTCAATATTTCTCAAACGATCACAATTTGAATGTCGTTTGTCGTAGATTCGTCATTCGAAAGCATTTTCGTCATATTTGATTTAAATTTTCATCAAAAACTTTCGGCAATTTCAATTTAGAATAAGGAACTTTAATGTGTTTATTCAAAACTTGCACGAGTTAAACAGGTGCTTCCTGTATTGTGATCTACGCATGCGTGAAAGTATTCCTTTGACTATTTATATACATTAAAAACGTAAAATACGCAATCATTTAGAATCAATTAAATGAAAGAGACAAATATATCTCTTACTAAAGGAATTTAAATCGAAAAATGATAATTTTCTGATGAATCCGGACTCATTTTGAATTTATTATCCACGTGTCACTTCCCGTTTTCGTTTCATTTTAAAACCGAAAGTAGTAAACGTGATCTATTGTTGATTTGTTTACAATCTCCTTTCAGTCATTTTAATAGTTCCACAAAGGATTTTACACATTTCCAACTTGATGGAAATGATTTCCAAATATCGATTTAGACCTTTTATAAGGATTTTGATTATGAAGTGAAATAATCAGTGCAAGTTAATTTCTGATGTGATTCCTTGTTTAAAAAAAAAGAATCCATCTTTTGTTGATCAGGAATGACCCCTGGAACAAACTGAAGAGAAATAGTGAACTAAATTTCTGGATTCCATTTCAGAATCTTTCATAATAATGACCAATACAGTCAAATCATACAATAACTGCCAATCATGCTGGTGCCTTAATCCCTTAAAATCTGACAAAGTCAAAAGATGAAGCTAGTAATATACATCATTGGTCCCTTGCTTTTACACAAAATAAGGTTGATTTTAATAGCGTGCAAAAGTGACTAAAGCCCTCAAAATCCTAGCTTAAACCCTGGCTGGTTAACCATCAATCAAACATTCATGACAATCCCTTTTCTTATTGTAGGTTTCTACTCAGTATCACAAGACAGGAGATTTAACCTCTCTACCTCCTCATCTATATTGTACAGCTGAGGAAGCCTATGGTTCAATGAGGAAGGATAAAACCTCTCAATGCTGTGTCATCAGTGGTGAAAGTGGAGCAGGAAAGTCTGAAACATGTAAACTATTGGTCCAACATCTGGCTAGGGTAACTGGCAGTGAAGAGGCAAACTTGAATAACAAAATTAATCAGGTAATTGTACAATCAATAGTTACTGGTAGTGAAGAGGTTAACTTGAATAACAAAATTAATCAGGTAATTATACAATCTATAGTTACTGGCAATGAGGTGGCTCACTATTTCTGCAAAATGAATATTTGCATTTAAATGTTGATAGAACTATTTCTATGCAATACTGTGGATTCATTTATTTTCGTGGGTACCAATTTTTGTTGATTGACGAAAACTTCCATTTTTGTGGATGTTTTAATTTTGTGGTTCTAACAAAGTTTGCATATATTCCCATAGAAAATTTGTAATTTGTTGAACATTGAATTTTGTGGTTCCCCTCCACATACAAAAAATCCACGAAAATTGGTATCCAACTTATAATAATAATGAATCTACAGTATTTCCTAAAACTGCAATAATTAATTTCACATTTGTGTCTATTGTTCAACAATTGCAATAATAAATGCACACAAATGTTTCTGAATTTAAATAATAATATTATTAATCACAGGAACAATACAGTTTGTTGATTGAAAATTGACCATGAATCGAGCCATGAATAACTGCTAGCACAATTTAAATATGATCTTGATGTTTTAGGTGAATCCTTTGTTAGAAGCTTTTGGGAATGCACAGACAATGATAAATGATAACTCTAGTCGCTTTGCTAAATTTATTGAATTGATGTTTAGTCAGCAGGGGAAATTGGTTGGAGGTAAATATTCTGTAAACATTTATGTGTAATGGCTAATTTGACAGTTATATATTATATACATTTTCCATGCTCATATACCAGTGACTTAACAAGTAGTTAAAATATGCTCAGTTTTGTTTTTCCTTTATGCTTACATGCATTTACAGTTGAGGACTAGTTTATATTGTATATATTGAGGACTATATTGATTTGTAATTTTTAAATGATTTGCAATAGTGTAAAATAAGAATAAGGCATTTCTAATTTTTAATTAGAAAAATTTAATTTACACAAAATTCAACAAAATGAATAAAAGTTATGTGTTTGGTATCTGTATAAATGAGATGAGATCAAACAGGACATTGTTACAAAAATACATACCTATGAATGACTTGTATGTTTATGATATCTCTATTCTGCAGCAAAATTGACAGAGTTTTTGTTGGAGAAGTCTCGTGTTGTCTACCAGAATGAAGGAGAAAGAAATTTTCATATATTTTATTGGATGTTTTCTGGACTAACACCAGAAGAATTTAATTTATTTCATCTGCAGTCTGTTAATGCTCATAGGTAAAATTTGCTTACCTTAGATGTGAAGGTCAGAGTAGTATCTGTATAACCTTTATTGTATGTGGTGCAAAAGCTCTCATTTTTAGATTGATGTCAATTTAATAACAAATATAAATATTTTAATTAATAAACAATTTGACTTTTCTTTTTTAGTTTAAGGAAATGTTTTATATATGCATATAGGGATGTAATAAAAACATGTTCATATAGACTTATGTCTTTAAATTAATGACTCTTTACATTGAAAAACAGACGCCCATAGTATTCCTATGGTAACAAGCAACCAAACTTGACTTTTGCAAAGTTTTATAATTATTGATTAAACATGATTATGAACAAAGTTTTATTTTGCAGATATGTAAGAAGTAGAGTTGAAATGACAAAACTACAAAATAAAGAAAACAAAGAGAAATTCTGGGACCTTAAAAAATGTCTTGGCTTTATTGGATTTTCTGCTGATGTAAGTTTGTAGTAAAAAAAAGCATTGTTTATTTTTGTAGCATTTTTAGAAATAGTTAAATTACAATTATAAGTCTGATGTTGCAAGATTTTTTATGCACCACCTACGATAGTAGAGGGTAATTATGTTTTCTGGTCTGTGCGTCCATTTGTTCGATGGTCTGTCCGTCCGCTGTCCCTTTCGTCCCTTTGTTGGTTCGTCATTCGGTCCCGCTTCAAGTTAAAGTTTTTAGTAAAGGTAGTTTTTGATGAAGTTGAAGTCCAATCAAATTGAAACTTAGTACACATGTTCCCTATGATATGATTTTTCTAATTTTAATGCCAAAGTATAGATTTTCTCCCATTTTCATGGTCCACTGGACGTAGATAATGATATTGCAGATGGGGCATCTGTGTACTGGGGACACATTCTTGTTTAATGATAGTATTTTTGGTAGAAATTGGTACAAATTACCTCCCTTACATGCATTAAGTTAGCCCTCCTCCCTGAGAAGTATCAAATACTAGTGTCATTACCATTTATATGTCCTTTCAAACTATAGATCACAGACATTTCACCTCTGTCAATTGAGTCTTTAGCAATAATAAGATCATTAATGTATAAATATTTTAAAAGTAATCACTCATGGTTCTAGTAAATCATATTTTGGATGTGTTGTAACCTCTTCAAGTTTATTGTCCCTGTTTGTTTTAATTTTGATGTGCTTTATCCATTGAAGAACTAAAAAAATGTTTGTTTACTAGTTGGAGTACCCTTGTTTGTTTACTTATTAATTCATGGATTAAAAATTATTTTATCTGTTAATGTTCTTGTACCATTTTGATTTTTGTTTGTCTATCATTTTGATCAATGTTCAACTGTTGTAGTACCCTTTAAAATTATTTCCATTTAGCTGCCATTTAGAAGTTTGCTCACCTCTTATAGTACCTTTTGAATATTAGTTTACCTGTTTTACCATTTATATGTCTGTTTATCTGACGTTAAGGTTTTAAGAGATATCAGAGACAAAAGCCTATGTGTCTTAATTACATTCAAATAATTATATGTTTTGTGCTTTTTTTGTTTTGCGACAATACATTTGAATTCTGACCACATTTTCTTATTTCTTTATATAGGATATTCAGAATTTACTGCTGACCTTGGCTGCAGTAATCCATATTGGTGATATTACCTTCTTTCCACATAGTAAAACAGATGCTGCTACTATTGCAAATGAAAACAAAATTGAAGAAGGTAATGTTAATTTAGTGAATACTTATGAATTAAAATTATAATTTACACAGTTTTAGTTTATTTTCATCTTGCAAATAAATCAGTTAAGACTGTGTTTTGTTTTATATAAATGACAAAATCTAAATTTTGAGAAGTATTTTTTTTGCATAATAATTTTCTTGGTATGAAATGAAATGGATCATAAAAGCATGTATCTACTTCAGCCATTCTAAAGCTAGTTTTGCATTCTTAATAGAGTTATTTAATTGGTCTACTGTTTGATTGTGTAGAAAGAGAGGGGGTCTCATTGGGGGGTTCCGATCCCGGATCCCGCTTACTGTTTTGTCAGATTCCTGTATCCCGCTTACACTATGTACGTAAGCAATTCTCATTTTTTTGTCATTTCCCTGGTCCCGCTAGACCTCATTTCCCTTTTTCCCGACACTATAATTTGACTTTCACGTGTCACGCTTACAAATCGGCAATCCCGCGTCACGCTTAAATCCCAATGAGACCCACAAGAGAGACCTTTGCAGACATGCTAATTTCTAGTGATGAGTGCATAATATAAGTTTGCATTTACACAACTGATTGTACACCATTTCCATATTGATTGATAAATATTGAACAAACTCCTGCATTTACTGTCCATTGAGTTTTGATAATTTTGCACATTGTTTTATTTTATAAATTTGTGACATACTCATAATACTCAAGAATTTTAAGAAAATTGCTATCCAGTATTTATATGTGATTGGAATTTCAAGGATTTATACATTTATATATATTTATAGGGAGTTATGCTTAATTTTTTTGATTTCTTATATCTACCGGTATTTACTGCATGGTTTGTTGCTCATGCTATGTGGATGCAGTAGAATGTGCCCCCGTGCTTGTGGTGTATCCCCATATATTTTTTAATTTCTTATATCTATTGTCAACATGCTTCGAACCTTTGTTTAGCTTGTTTAACTTTATACTTTTGTTTTTAGTAAACAGTTGTCTTTGATTTTTAGGGATATGTCATAATTTTTCTATAATTATAGTTTCCTCCATGCTTGATGTATCACCAGAGGAACTCAGTTCTGTCCTAGTAGCAGAGTACACAACAACAAGAGGTATGTCATTGTGAATGCTCACTCATGAGAATTAAGAAGGAGTTGATAATCAGAAAAAAATAAAATGGGTGAACAATTGTTTCTAGGAGGGGGGTTTGTTGAAATATCCAATATTAATTCTTGTTTCATGGATATAGTGCCTTCATTTTTATCAGACATCCTGCAAATTTATACAAATATTACCCTTCATCTGTCTGAGTGATCAAATAAAGCTGTTGTCATCAAAACCCATTGACAAATACGACGATCAAACAGAAACTGAAATAGGGGACAATTTGAAGGGTTTTATCCTTTAGCTGGGATAGTGTCTTCATTTTACACTCCTGTTAAGAATCTCTGAGAATAGAATACTAATAAAAAATAATCTAGCAGCAACAACAACAGTTTCATGAATCATTGATAATGTATAAGATTTGCAACTATATGTCACTGTAAGGCCTTGAACAATGAGTAAACCCATACTGCATATCAAGCTATAAAAGGCTAGAAATGATGTGTAAAACAATTTACACAACAAAACTAATGTCCTAATTTATGTCCAAAACAATAAATGTAAAAACGAATATGCTATGCATCAACAAAGCAACCAACGAATTACAGGCTCTTGACTTAGGACAGGCACATATAGAAGTGGTGGGGTTAAACATGTTTGCAGGCAAGCCAACCCTTACCTGGTACATTGAGGTAACAAATACAAAAATCTGTTGGATACAAGGCACCAAAAACAGTTGACAAATACACAAAAGATACAAAGTATACATCTGAGAGTACTGAAATCTAGTTCAAAACCAATAACAACTAAGAAAAAAAATTATATATATCTAAGACTAAATATCAATCAGTACAAATTCAACTTCTCATGGATTTAGTATAAAAACGTCATTAACAGTCACAGAAAAAACTTGACCTTAATAGTGTATGACAATTCTCCATTGCCACCTAAGAATATAAACTTACAAAAAGTGTGCTTAATCCTAAAAAATAGCTTGTTTTGTTGTTGTTGCTTGTCCTTGGTTTTAGATTTTATTTTATATGCATGTTTTTTTCAGTTGTTATCAGAATATTACTTCTATCATTTATAATTGCTGGTTTGGGATTATTTGGTTTTAACTTTTGAAGTAAATATTATAGACTTTATAAATATTTTTTATACGACCGCAAAATTTGAAAAATTTTTCGTCGTACTGTGGATTCATTAATATTCGTTGGATACCAATTTTCGTGGATTTCGTGGGTACATGATAACCACGAATTTAAATGTTCAACGAAACGTACATTTTATATATGCTTTGTATGCAGATATTGACATAACCACGAAATCAAATATCCACGAAAATTGATACCCACGAAAATAAATGAATCCACAGTATATTGCTATCACGTTGGCGTCGGCGTCGGCGTCGTCGTCGTCCGGCGTCCGAATACTTTTAGTTTTCGCACTCTAACTTTAGTAAAAGTGAATGGAAATCTATGAAATTTTAACACAAGGTTTATGACCACAAAAGGAAGGTTGGTATTGATTTTGGGAGTTTTGGTCCCAACATTTTAGGAATTAGGGGCCAAAAAGGGCCCAAATAAGCATTTTCTTGGTTTTCGCACTATAACTTTAGTTTAAGTTATAGAAATCTATGAAATTTTGACACAAGGTTTATGACCACAAAAGAACGGTTGGGATTGATTTTGGGAGTTTAGGTTTCAACAGTTTAGGAATTAGGGGCCAAAAAAGGGCCCAAATAAGCATTATTCTTGGTTTTCGCACAATAACTTTAGTTTAAGTAAATAGAAATCAATGAAATTTAAACACAATGTTAATGACTACAAAAGGAAGGTTGGTATTGATTTTGGGAGTTTAGGTCCCAACAGTTTAGGAATTAGGGGCCAAAAAGGGACCCAAATAAGCATTTTTCTTGGTTTTCGCACCATAATGTTAGTATAAGTAAATAGAAATCTATGAAATTTAAACACAAGGTTTATGACCATAAAAGGAAGGTTGGTATTGATTTTGGGAGTTTTGGTCCCAACAGAATAAGGGGCCCAAAGGGTCCAAAATTAAACTTTGTTTGATTTCATCAAAATTGAATAATTGGGGTTCATTGATATGCCGAATCTAATTGTCATGACTGTGTATGTAGATTCTTAACTTTTGGTCCCGTGTTCAAATTGGTCTACATTAAGGTCCAAAGGGTCCAAAATTAAACTTATTTTGATTTTGACAAAAAATGAATCAGTTAGGTTCTTTGATATGCTGAATCTAAAAATGTACTTAGATTCTTGATTATTGGCCCAGTTTTCAAGTTGGTCCAAATCGGGGTCCAAAATTAAACTTTGTTTGATTTCATCAAAAATTGAATAAATGGGGTTTTTTGATATACCAAATCTAACTGTGTATGAAGATTCTTCATTTTTGGTCCTGTTTTCAAATTGGTCTACACTAAAGTCCAAAGGGTCCAAAATTAAACTTAGTCTGATTTTAACAAAAATTGAAATCTTGGGGTTCTTTGATATGCTGAATCCAAAAATGTACTTAGATTTTTTATTATGGGCCCAGTTTTCAAGTTGGTCCAAATCAGGATCTAAAATTATTATATTAAGTATTGTGCAATAGCAAGTCTTTTCAATTGCACAGTATTGCGCAATGGCAAGAAATATCTAATTGCACAATATTGTGAAATAGCAAATTTTTTTTTAATTAGAGTTATCTTTCTTTGTCCAGAATAGTAAGCAAGAAATATCTAATTGCAAAATATTGTGCAATAGCAAGATTTTTTTTAATTGGAGTTATCTTTCTTTGTCCAGAATCAACTTAAATCTTTGTTATATACAATATACAATGTATATTCACTTTTTACTACCAACTGATAAATTAAAATAATCTTTACCATTCAGTGATAACAAGCAGTTTTTTTACATCTTATTTCCTTATCTTATCTAAAATGTTTTTAGATAATGTATGTTGGACATTTGCCAGACATGACTATGATGTCATTTTCTATTTTTATTTGCCAATAACTTTATGTAAATAACTTCATTGGAAATTTGCATAATATAAAATGTTGCTGATGAAGTTTTTTTTATTGTTTTATACAATAAACAATGTATATTCACTTTTACTACCAACCAATCTTTACCATTCAGTGATAACAAGCACTTTATATTACATTTTAATATTTTATGATGTATTTAAAAGAGTAGTTATTGTTGCAAACTCCATTAGAAATTTGATATCAGTTTTGGAAAAAGGGAAACAGGGATGTGAAAAAAGGGGGGGGGTTAAATTTTTCTCATTTCAGATTTCATAAATAAAAAGAAAATTTCTTCAAACATTTTTTTGAGAGGATTAATATTCAACAGCATAGTGAATTGCTAAAAGGCAAAAACAAACTTTTAAGTTCATTAGACCACATTCATTCTTATCAGAAACCTATGCTGTGTCAACTATTTCATTTTAGATTTAAAAAGTTTGAAGAAGAAATCTTTAATTGTAAAATTTGTAAAATCTTGACATTTGTTTTGTGTAAAAAAAAAACCATGTAATGTCAAAAATTTGATCACAATCCAAATTCAGAGCTGTATCACGCTAGAATGTTTTGTCCATACTTGCCCCAACTGTTCAGGGTTCGACCTCTGCGGTCGTATAAAGCTGCGCCCTGCGGAGCACCTGGTTATTTGTTTGAATTATTAAATTTCGTTTTCATCTGAAAAAAGTAGCAATTAACAGATACTTACTAATTCTGTTTATATTTATTTTGTTTGCATGTGTGCATGTGGTTTGCATGTTGTAGGTGAACAGATTAAAAAAGACCGCACTGTACAACAAGCTTCTGATTGTCGTGATGCTCTCGCCAAAGCTATTTATAGCCGATTGTTTAGTTGGATTGTTAACGGCATAAATCAACTAGTTGAACCAACATATTACAGGTACAACTATTGAATATTTTATTACTTGACCTTTATTCTTTAGCATTGGAAAATGAAAGAGGAGCTCAATTTCCAATCTGAATGAGAAAATGAGGGATTATTGTTTACAACAACAAAAAATAATAAGATAGTTTAGAGTTCATAAAAATATGTACATGAGTAAGACTAAAATGGGATTTAATGTTTGCAATATTTTTTTTTAAATGCGAGTTTTAATTATTGTGATTATAACCCTGTAGCAGTTTTTGCAATAATTAAAATATCGCAATAATTTCAGAATTTACAGTATTACAATTTTTAACATGAGAAGTCTTAAAGAATCACCGTTTTTTATACAACCGCAAAAAACAATTTTTATACGACCGCAAAAATTTTAATTATTTGGTCGTATATTGCTATCACGTTGGCGTCGTCGTTGTCTTGCGTCGTCGTCGTCATCGTCCGAATACTTTTAGTTTTCGCACTCTAACTTTAGTAAAAGTGAATAGAAATCAATGAAATTTTAACATAAGGTTTACGACCACAAAAGGAAGGTTGGGATTGATTTTGGGAGTTTTGGTCCCAACATTTTAGGAATTAGGGGCCAAAAAGGGCCCAAATAAGCATTTTCTTGGTTTTCGCACTATAACTTTAGTTTAAGTGAATAGAAATCTATGAAATTTTGACACAAGGTTTATGACCACAAAAGGAAGGTTGGGATTGATTTTGGGAGTTTTGGTTCCAACAGTTTAGGAATTAAGGGCCAAAAAAGGGCCCAAATAAGCATTATTCTTGGTTTTCGCACAATAACTTTAGTATAAGTAAATAGAAATCAATGAAATTTTAACACAAGGTTTATGACCACAAAAGGAAGGTTGGGATTGATTTTTGGAGTTGAGGTCACAACAGTTTATGAATTAGGGGCCAAAAAGGGGCCCAAATAAGCATTTTCTTGGTTTTCGCACTATAACTTTAGTTTAAGTGAATAGAAATCTATGAAATTTTGACACAAGGTTTATGACCACAAAAGGAAGGTTGGGATTGATTTTGGGAGTTTTTGTTCCAACAGTTTAGGAATTAAGGGCCAAAAAAGGGCCCAAATAAGCATTATTCTTGGTTTTCGCACAATAACTTTAGTATAAGTAAATAGAAATCAATGAAATTTTAACACAAGGTTTATGACCACGAAAGGAAGGTTGGGATTGATTTTTGGAGTTGAGGTCACAACAGTTTAGGAATAGGGGGCCCAAAGGGTCCAAAATTGAACTTTGTGTGATTTCATCAAAAATTGAATAATTGGGGTTCTTTGATATGCCGAATCTAACTATGTATGTAGATTCTTAATTTTTGGTCCCGTTTTCAAATTGGTCTACATTAAGGTCCAAAGGGTCCAAAATTAAACTTAGTTTGATTTTAACAAAAATTGAATCCTTGGGGTTCTTTGATATGCTGAATCTAAAAATGTACTTAGATTTTTTATTATTGGCCCAGTTTTCAAGTTGGTCCAAATCGGGGTCCAAAATTAAACTTTGTTTGATTTCATCAAAAATTGAATTATTGGGGTTCTTTGATATGCCAAATCTAACTGTGTATGTAGATTCTTCATTTTTGGTCCTGTTTTCAAATTGGTCTACACTAAAGTCCAAAGGGTCCAAAATTAAACTTAGTCTGATTTTAACAAAAATTGAAATCTTGGGGTTCTTTGATATGCTGAATCCAAAAATGTACTTAGATTTTTTATTATGGGCCCAGTTTTCAAGTTGGTCCAAATCAGGATCTAAAATTATTATATTAAGTATTGTGCAATAGCAAGTCTTTTCAATTGCACAGTATTGCGCAATGGCAAGAAATATCTAATTGCACAATATTGTGAAATAGCAAATTTTTTTTTAATTAGAGTTATCTTTCTTTGTCCAGAATAGTAAGCAAGAAATATCTAATTGCAAAATATTGTGCAATAGCAAGATTTTTTTTAATTGGAGTTATCTTTCTTTGTCCAGAATCAACTTAAATCTTTGTTATATACAATATACAATGTATATTCACTTTTTACTACCAACTGATAAATTAAAATAATCTTTACCATTCAGTGATAACAAGCAGTTTTTTTACATCTTATTTCCTTATCTTATCTAAAATGTTTTTAGATAATGTATGTTGGACATTTGCCAGACATGACTATGATGTCATTTTCTATTTTTATTTGCCAATAACTTTATGTAAATAACTTCATTGGAAATTTGCATAATATAAAATGTTGCTGATGAAGTTTTTTTTATTGTTTTATACAGTATGGTATATCAGTTTTGGAAAAAGGGAAACAGGGATGTGAAAAAAGGGGGGGGGTTAAATTTTTCTCATTTCAGATTTCATAAATAAAAAGAAAATTTCTTCAAACATTTTTTTGAGAGGATTAATATTCAACAGCATAGTGAATTGCTCAAAGGCAAAAAAAAACTTTTAAGTTCATTAGACCACATTCATTCTGTGTCAGAAACCTATGCTGTGTCAACTATTTAATCACAATCCAAATTAAGAGCTGAATCCAGCTTGAATGTTGTGTCCATACTTACCCCAACCGTTCAGGGTTCAACCTCTGCGGTCGTATAAAGCTGCGCCCTGCGGAGCATCTGGTTTTTAATGTGTGCATGAATGTTAGAAAATTGAGAAAATTTGGCCAAGAAATTATGCAATTTGTCAATTTGGCCCTGAAATTAAATTAAAAAAATTCAGGTAAAGAACACAGTTATTGGATGAAATATGTCAGAATTCAAGGCAGTCCAACCTTTATTAATGCATAACTGTGTTTTGAAAAGTATGCTTATTATTTTGTTTAGTATTTGATAAATATGATCTGTTGAATTTCATAAATTCATGAAAACAACTTTCCAGAGGTGGATCCAGGGGAGGGTTAAGGGGGTTGGAACACCCCCATTAAGTATGTAAGTTGCTGTAGAATTTTACTAAGGTATCTAATGGGAAGGTTTTAAAACTTGCAAGATACCCCAATGATTAAGTATTTTGTACATTAAAATACAAAATGATATTTATTTTTTTCTAGCATTGAACAGTGTAATGTTGGTATATTGGATATATTTGGCTTTGAAAATTTCAAAGTGAATAGCTTTGAGCAGGTAAATAGTTTCCTTAAGAATTAATGAGAAAGATTTACAATTTTACATTTTTCTCTACAAAAGTCTATGTGTGAAATTCACACTTGACATCAAAGGGAAAATGTTGGTTTCATATAATCACCCATGGCTAGTTGATAATAGTTGGAGAAATACATGTAGATAAAAATAAAATAAATATGACAGATTTTACTTGCGCTGTGGCTTAAATTTTTTAGCAAGGAAAGGATACAATTTTACCTGATTATTTAAATCTGCTGACTTTGCGTTGTCTTATATCATATTTCAATGGTATTGAATGATATCCCAGCTTGATGATAGACTAAATATAGGATGAAGTAATATGATATGCCAGTTCACTCAAAATTGACACACATAATTATGTTGAAGTTTTATCTTGTGTAAATGATAAAAAATAAAGAGATGCGGTATATATCACCAATGAGACAACTACATATCAAAACCCAAAAGACAAAGATGTGAACAATTGTACAAGGTACCATATGGCCCTCAGCAATGAGCAGCACTGTATTATATTGTAAGCTATAACAAGCTAAGTGATGACAAAATGTAACACAATTTAAAAGCGTTTGATTGTCTGCTATCTTTAATTATACAATATATGTACATCTTTTCAAAGTTTATTTTATTTTAAGATTTGTATCAACTTGGCTAATGAGCAGATGCAGAATTTTACCAATGAGCATCTGTTTAACAAAGAACAACAGGACTGTATGTTAGAAGGCATTCAATTGGTGGATTTGACTTACAAAAATAATCAGTCTATCCTGGATACCTTTATGGAGGTAACTTGCAAAAACTTAAGGATTATAGAAATTATTTTCAAAATTTAAGTAAAATGGTAAATTTTCAAGGATTTTCTCGAATACTAGATATTGTTGCGGTTTCAAAAATTTTAAGTCCCTTCAGTTGAAAAAATAACTTTGATGTTTAATTAAGAAATAATTGATGCAAGCTATACTTTATTGTAGTTTTATTATGTGTAGGCATTATATTCCTGATTATTTTTGCCTGAGCGATAGTGAGGGCTAAAATAACACAAATATAATGCCTACCCATGTTTAAACTACAATAAAGTATAGCAGGCATCAATTATTTTGATTCTGATTAGGACAATTAAGGTTATTTCTATGTCCAATGCGTATAAGGGTAAAGCAATTGTGTAGGCTCTTCCATGAACCTCCCTTTTTTGTTTGTAAAGAAGCAAACGGCTGGCACCGTGATTTTTCAGAGGGAGGAGTTTTTGAGCATGAATGGTTGTCGTATCTAGGTCAAATATGTCAATTTCGGAATGCAACACATTACAGTTGTAATAAATGAATTAGTAACAACATGTGCATCATTTAAGAGTTTGGAAGTGTTTTAAGTTAATGAAATATATTAAATAAAATTGAGAAAGGAAATGGGGAATGTGTCAAAGCGACATCAACCCGACCACAGAGCAGACAACAGCCAAATGCATGCCAATTTGATAAAATTCATCATTCTGCAGTAGTCAATATATGCATGTGCAAAAAAAATTATTGGATTTAGAGCATGGGTTTATTCACAAAGCGAAAGAAGCATGTCGTATTAGAATTTGAGATAAACATCTTCTGCAAATATTCAAAAGGTTCCACTCTTTAAACAAATGTGTGCCACAGTTGAGGGGGCTTTAAGTGTTACCCTTGTCCATCTGTACGTCTGTTTGTCTGTAAGTGCCATCTTAGAAGATGCAAGACCAAATTTTATTGCTTTATAGGAATGACAAGTGGAAGACTCTCCAAAGTTCATGTTATTTTTGATATTTGAATGATGTTTATTTTAGAAACACACTGGAGTGTTTGCGATACTGGATGAAGAAAGTAGATTTCCTAAAGCAACAGATCTGTCATTAGCTGCTAAATTACATCAAGGACCAGGTATCAGTTATCTTTATTTTTCATTAGGCATTTTTCACCCTTTTTTTGCTCACCTTTCCCTTTGGCCAAGTGAGCTTTTCTCATCACTTGGCATCTGTTGTCCGTTGACGTTAACTTTTACAAAAATCTTCTTCTCTGAAACTACTGGGCCAAATTTAACTAAAAATATCACATAGGGGTAAAATGTAGATTTTGGCTTACATCTCTGAAACCAAAGAATTTAGAGCAAATCTGACAAGGTGTAAAATTGTTTATCATTAATTTTGTAAATCTTTACTAAATATTTTCCGCAGTAACTACTGGGCCATGTTCATTATAGATAGAGATAATTGTAAGCAGCAAGAATGTTCAGTAAAGTAAGATTAACAAACACATTACCATCACCAAAACACTATTTTGTCATGAATCCATCTGTGTCCTTTGTTTGATATGCACATAGTCCAAAGTGAGCGACATGAGCCTCTAGTTTAAAATCTCACATTGAGTCCTAAACTCTCACCTTAGTATTGAAAGCCTACAGTGAACAATACAGAAAGTTCTAAATCTTCCAACTCATGAATTTCATTCTTGCTGATGATTTATAATGATATTTCCTTAGTATAGAATGTTATTAAACCCCAAGCTATGAAGCCAACTGAAACAATTCACAAATTCTAATATTTAATTTTCCAGGAAAGAAATTCTCACATGTATACAAGGCACCAAAAGATGGCGGTTCAACATTTACAGTTGTCCATTTTGCTGGTGCAGTGACTTATAATCTACTAGGAACGCTGGATAAAAATAGAGATACGCTGCCTAATTCCATCATGTATACTATGAAAAGTAAGTAACTATGAAATTAGATTGTAAACATTTAGATATTAAAGTTACTTTGTTAGCTGAAAGAATAAGTGGAAGGGTGATGTGTTTTATCAATTAATTATTGATACTATTACCTATACATGTACAACTTAAAATGAATGAAAAAAAATAAAATCTAACATACTATGAGAATGTTCTAGTGTTATATAAGGTATCGAAAAAGTTGTTGATTATGGTAAATCACTGTTGAATACATTCACATTTTGTTTTGACTCCATATGCGTTGATGCTTGGAATATTGTACAGACTATTGTTGAATAAAATTGAGATCGGAAATGGGGAAGATTTCAAAGAGACAACAATACTTCCAAAGAGCAGAAAATGTCTGAAGGTCATCTATGGATCTTCAACCCAGCGAGAAAATCCAGCACCCAGAGGTGGGCTTCAGCTGGCCCTTGAATAAAAAAATGTGTACTAGTTCATTGAAAAGGGAAGATTGTATGTTGTCCTTAAGATGTCTTTACTAGTTAATAACAATTTTGGGTTACTATATAATTGTAAAGTTTAATTTTTTACCATATATTTCAGCGAGTAACAGTCTGTTGATTAAGGATTTGTTTCAGTCAAAAATAACAAGGACAGGTTCATTAGCACCCAGTGCCAGACAACAGAGATCTAGGAAAAATACCTCTAAATCTCCATTTGAGTTCTTTAAGAAACTGAGAGGTGGAAAGGCAGACAAGGTAGGCAAGATATTGATAAATTATTTAGTTAATAGAAGGGATTATGTGGATATTCATAACATCCCTACAATCAGAAACTATATACTACATACTTCTATACTAGTTTGTGTTGAGAGACTTCCAAAAGATCAAGATGGCCACATAACCTATATTACCTCTAATTCTTTTTAAACTTTATTAGCGATATTGCAATTTTATCTTAGTTTATATATCAGTTGCTAGGTGACCTGCAATCATATAACTTATTGTACAGAAATGTCTAGGGAGTATTTCAGAATTTAACAAAAAGTAGTAACTATGACTTACATTGTATATTTTAATACTTTATATTAAGATAAACAACAATGAATAGATCTCTAGAATCAAGAAAGCTGCAATATACAAAATAAATTACGAGGGAGGTTTTACAAGTTAAACTATTATTAACTGTAAACTTATTAGTATATTATATAAAAAAGGAAGATGTGGCATGATTGCCAATGAGGCAACTCTCTACAACTCTCATGCCAGTTTTGTCATATTTTTTTCTTATAGACAAAACAACCTGCTAAACCAATGACTGCTTCAGAAAGGAAAGGACCAGCTACAATGGCTTACCATTTTAGGGTATGTTTCAAGTGTCATTATCATATAGCATTTGGGTATTACATTAAACTTAACATATTGAAATCATATTGATGAGAACTTACAACCATAAAATAAACCATGGCTAACATGGCTGAAATTACAAACAGGAGGACAATGTCAATTAACTTGAAAAACACTATAGATAAGAGAAAAGCTATCTTCAGCATTAATGTTCAGAATGTTGAGATCGATCTACTCTTGTCCTGAAATTATAATTTCCCCCAATGATTTGAGTTTTTGCGGCCTTTTATCATGAATATTATACTTGACAGTTTAAAATTTGAATATCAAAAATAATCAGTAAATAAGTCAGTCAACTCCTTATAAGTTATTGCCCTTAAATGATGATAATTACCATGTTTTGTGTTTTTATACGACTGCAAAAAAAATTTTGGGATCGAGTAATGGTATCATGTTGTCTGTGCCGTTGTTGTTGTCGTCCAAAGACACATTTGGTTTCTGGACAATCACTTTAGTTTAAGTGAATGGATCTCTAAGAAATTTAATAAGAAGGTTCGTTACCACAAAAAGAAGGTTGGGATTGATTTTGGGGATGATGGTCCCAACCGTTTTGGAATTAGGGCCAAAAAGGGGCCCAAAACAAGCATTTTTCTACTTTCAGGATAATAACTTGTGTATAAGTATTTCAATTGCTCTGAAATTGTACCACAATGTTTAATACCACAATTAGAAGGTTTGGATTCATTTTGGGGGTAATGGTGCCGAAGAAATCTTTAATTGCACAGTATTGCACAATAGATTTGTAAGATTTGACATTTATTTTGTGTCAGAAACCTATGCTATGTCAAAAATTTTATCACAATCCTAATTCAGTCAGTTTCAAGCTTGAATATTGTGTCCAAATTTGCCCAAACTGTTCAGGGTTCAACCTCAGGGGTCGTATCAGGCTACGCTCAGCAAAGCATTTTTATTGACTTTTGTCATGAAAACTATAATAATTGGAAACATGTCAGAGAGTGGCTATTGTTGAAAATGTACATAGATCCAAGTGAGCAACAGGCACTTAAGAGCATTTTGTTTGTTTTATTATTTATTTGGTTTTTCAGTACAGGAACTTTGCAATTTTGCTGTGAAAAGTCAGTTAGACATCAACCCAACTAGCTATGTAAATTAATGTATCCATTTCAGTGTTCCTTATCAGAATTGATGATCAAGGTCCAGTCCTCTACACCACATATAATCAGATGTTTGAAACCAAATACTACAAAGTCAGCTATGACATTTATACCAGAATATGTTCTAGCACAACTCAGATATACGGGTATCAGTGAGACAATCAAAATAAAGAAGTTTGGATATCCTTACAGGATCAAGTTTCATGACCTTGTCAGCAGGTATGTAGAAATGTCTTTTAAAGATAAGTTAACAACATGTGAGATAAAAGCATACACAAGAAACCATTTTCAAGAAAAAGCAAGGCTGAAAGATACACATCTTCATTCTGCTTTGTCTTTATTTTTAATGGCTTTTATTATAAAACTACAAGACTATAAGGAAAGAAAATTTTGGATTAATGACATTCAACACATCTGTTATCAGCTTTATTTGATAGATATAAATGAGGGGGGGGGGCAGGACCTTTTTCGGGACGTCAGGATCAGGTGTTTTTAAGCTTGGGATTTCGGGATTGACCCTTTTGCTATTGACCCTTTCGGGATCTGTGATTTCTTTTTTCGTATTTCTGGATGTCGGGATTCATTTTTTACTAAATTCGGGACCTCAGGATTTCATGTTTTTAAGTCCTGGATTTCTGGATCAGCACCCCTCTGACCCCCCCCCCCCCCCCCCCCCCCCCCCCCCTCCTCATAAATCATTAGGTTTTTGTTTTGACCATTCATTCAAGTTGTATTTTCAGATATAAAGCATTGATGTTGTCTTGTCTACCTTCCCACTCTATGATACCTGACGTTGAAAAATGTAAAGAAATATTCAAATTCTGTGTGATCAGTGAAAAAGATGGATATCAGGTAATATGAATTTGTTTATCATATGTATGACTGAGATATGAGACAACAATAGAATATATATTAATTGGATTAACTTAAGATCTTCACATAATGTTATCAATGTTGTTAAGTAAATGTTTTAGCACAGATGGAAAAATCATAGGTCATAATTTAATAAGTGGCTTCCTTAAATATCTTTAACCAAAATAAAGTATGACTTTTTGATATATGCATACTTTCTGAGACTGACGAAAAGCTTTCACGTGTGGTAATATTTTTGCCATCTTGTTTAGTTCATAATGTTGTATCCTTATAATTTTAATTCAACAATGTTTACTGAATTGATAGGACTTTGATTTTTCTTGGACTATCCTACCACAATTATTCATTGTGAATGCAACTACTCTGAGACCTGTTTAAAAAGCTCTCACAATTTTTTTTAAAGTTTTTGCCATATAATATTGTCATTTTGCTTCAAAATTTCTAAAGGAAGTTATGAGACTACGAAAATTTATCAACTATAGTATCACAATGACATGACCTATTGAACATTTGTGCAATTGCAAATTTATAACAAATCCTTAAATACTGGTACCTCCATGGATTGGGTTCCCTTTGACTTTTCTATTATGTAAATAAAACAGGTACGATAAAGACATTTTTTATTGGTTGATATTAGCTTTGAAATCATAGATCTAAATGTCCAAATTAATCTTGATCACTGTAGATATGTTATTGTTCATTTATCTCATATTTGCCTGTACCATCATGAGTTATATTCTAATAACCCACACTTCTATTTCAGATTGGTAAAACCAAAGTATTCATGACAGATGATGTTGTATGTATTGTTGATAAGGCCAATGATGAAATAATAAAGAAAATTGTCAAATCCCAGTCAGGTAAGCGTATATGAATGAAAGGTACATTGTATATCAGCAAGAAAATCAATATACAAATCTATGCAAAAAATAAAACGTGAAAGTTTTTGTGGAGCCTGCGACATTTGTTGCTATCCTACATTCTGTTGTTGTTGTTGGAAGTGACCACAAATATTCACTTTGTGGTTAAACTTTTTGAATTTTATTAAATTTCTGAAACTATCCTGGATTTCTACCAAACTTGGACAGAAACAAGTTTATGATCAATAGATAGTATCCAGAAGTAAATACGGGTGCGTAAATTTCTCGCTGCATTGAAGACCTGTTGGTGACCTTCTACTGTTTTCTGTCCTATGGTTGGGTTGTTGTCTCTTTGACACATTCCCCATTTCCATTCTCAATTTTACCTATGGATTACTATGGTAGGATTTATTATGTTGTATTCTACTTTGGCATCTTCAAAATTCTTTTCAGCTCTCATCGAATTTTATGTTAAAGTCATAAAATCATACACACTTATTTCAGCTGTCAGAAGACATAAAGCTATACAAATTTACAAAGAGAAGAAAGCAGAGTTTGACAAGAAGAAAGCAGAATTGGACAAGAAGAAAGCAGAAGATAAAGCTAGAAAGTCAGCTGATCCAAGTAATCAGTAAGTTGTGCTCCATGTTGTTATTAATAAGAATTAGAACTGAGGTTCAACTTATTGAAGAACCAAAGAGTTAAAAGTAATTTTGTCTCAAAGTTTATCAATTAGTGGAAATGCAAATTGAGCCAAAACTACAGAGACCTCAATTTTTTATTCTGCTAGAAAATATTGAACTGCACCTGAAGAAGGAAAAAACTGTATTTGTAACTTTTGTATTTGAATTTCCAGGGATATAGAAGATACAATTCTCAACAAATAAAAGTATAATTGTATAGATTGAAAATAAATATCATCAAATATTTCTGTATTTTCACTGTATTTTCACTGTGGATCTCCACAACACAACGCCCAAGCTGTCTTATGTTTAATTGACAATTGGTTGTTTTTGAGTTGTGGTTTATTGAAATTTTTAACTTTTTAAAGTTAGGGCATTGTGTTTTACGGTATGTGTGTGTTTGTCCACCCATCCTTGTTTTGGTTTAAAAAAGGTCTCCATAAAATGATGATACGACACTTGAATGATTAATGGAATTGATTTATACAACAAAGGTTTTGTAACAATAAATCAGAAAATTCATTAGGAAAATAAAAATATTTTTACTGATTTTTTCGACAGTGGCTCTTTTCCCCGAAAAATTTACTGATAAAAATACTTGCCATTCATGAACATATCAGTATAACCTGTGATCAAATTTAGTAGTTATATATTTTGTGAATAAAGTGGCAGGTTTTCAAGATTTTCAATTCTAAATGGAATTATTTATATTTATTCCGTTCTCACAACCCCACCACGAGGTAGCCAAGGCAACTCAACATATATTGCTCCCTATGTCTGCCATTTCATTATTCTGTCCTTCCTTCATTCTGAAGCAGACCTTACTCTTTGTAAAACCTGTAGATATTGATATGGTTTTTGATACATTTAAGTGTAAAATGGTTAACTGAATAGTGTGTACAGGTTTTGTTTGCTATTTACTGACTTTTAGGAGAGCCTCAGACCATGGGCTTTAAAATGTGCATGGGGCTGTCTTAAACTTGCTGTGAGATGAGAGCATTTTTGATCTCTGTTGAAGGCCTCATTGTAAATTTAAGATCCATTATTGTCAACCATTTTCTGTACAAAACATACTTTTTCCAAACCCCCACCCTCCCTCAAAAAGTGTACATCAACCATTTTCAGATTTCAAGACAGGAATAAATCATTCTTGATAAAAGAAGATCCTGTCTATTATAGTTTAGTTTAATATAAAAACTTGCATTGAAAATAAACTGAAACTGTTGGACTGTTTGAATTTGAATTTTTTTTTAAAAGCATACGGTAAAAATGTTGATTTTTTAACCCCCTCCCCCCAAGTGTACGTATTGTACACTTTGGAATATGGTTGCCAATTATGGATGACCCCTAAGTTTCTATGCTTTTTGTGTGTTTTTTTTCTATTCATGTACTATGATTTGAGTTATGAATGGATACCTGTATCCTTTGTTTTTCTATCATGAAAATTGAATATGTCTGAACTTTTTATACCCCTCCTCAATGGTAGAGAAACATTATGTTTTACTGACTGTTTGTCAATATATCTGCCCAATATCAGGTTAAAGATTTGGTTTAAGGTAGTCTGTGGTTACATCAACCTTATACTTAGCACACATGTTCCTTATAGAATGAATTCATGAGTTATGCCCCTTGGAATAATTAATTATATTGTAAAATTGCATTGTTTTTGCTCTAAAGCCTTCTTTTCTCTAAGTTATTCAAAAAAAGTTTTAAAGAACAAAAAAAGTGTTAGATGCTGTCATTGTTCCTTGGATAGATAAAATATGTGCAAGACAGGGGACATTGTAACTCTATTCTTTTACTTATACAGCATTGGAATTTGTTGAATGGTTCTGGCTTTTGCAGTAAAGGTTTAACTATTACAATATAATTTATATTATGCCAAGTTCTTCATCCTTAGTCTATTAAAGTTGTGAATAAATTAAACAGAAACAATTGTAGATCTAACATCAACACCCAAAGCTTAATCCTTAAGGTTGCATTTCTGTAAATATAGACAATGCAATTTCCCGTAGGAGCTGGCACCTTTTCTATGAAAATCTGTGAAAAAATATATCCTAGAATAGAAAGTTGATATGCACTACTATTTTATTCAAAAGTCAAAACATAGGGCTGTGCAGCAAATTTTCAACATTTATATTCCCTGAACTTGTTAGAGTTTAAATTATCCTAAAATTGTGTACTACCCCACCCTTTACTTTTTGCCTTATTCTGAATTTGTTTTTTACCAGGATAGTATGTTTATGTATTGGTAACAGTCCCAAGTTATTTCTCTATGAGATCAAACATAGAGATCATACCTGGGAACCTGTATGTCAACAAATCAAATAATCTATGAATATTATATATCTCCCCTAAAGCTACATGGTTTGAAAATACAATGTAATATGTACTAGAGTTTATCATTTTTATACAACCACAAAAATTGAAAATTTTTTGGTCGTACATTGGTATCACGTTGGCGTCTTCGTCTGCGTCGTCATTGTCATCGTCTTCGTCGTCGTCCCAATACTTTTAGTTCTCGCACTCTAACTTTAGTAAACGTGAATAGAAATCTATGAAATTTTAACACAAGGTTTATTACCACATAAGGAAGGTTGGGATTGATTTTGGGAGTTTTGGTCCCAACATTTTAGGAATTAGGGGCCAAAAAGGGCCCAAATAAGCATTTTCTTGGTTTTCGCACTATAACTTTAGTTTAAGTAAATAGAAATCTTTCAAATTTTGACACAAGGTTTATGACTACAAAAGGAAGGTTGGGCTTGATTTTGGGAGTTGAAGTCCCAACAGTTTATGAAATAGGGGTCAAAAAGGGGCCTAAATAAGCATTATTTTTGGTTTTCGCACCACAACTTTAGTATAAGTAAATAGAAATCTATGAAATTTAAACACAAGGTTTATGACCATAAAAGGAAGGTTGGGTTTGATTTTGGGAGTTTTGGTCCCAACAGTTTAGGAATAAGGGGCCCAAAGGGTCCAAAATTGGACTTTGTTTGATTTCATCAAAAATTGAATAATTGGGGTTCTTTGATATGCCGAATCTAACTGTGTATGTAGATTCTTAATTTTTGGTCCCGTTTTCAAATTGGTCTACATTAAGGTCCAAAGGTTCCAAAATTAAACTAAGTTTGATTTTAACAAAAATTGAATTCTTGAGCTTTTTTGATATGCTTAATCTAAACATGTACTTATCTTTTGATTATGGGCCCAGTTTTCAAGTTGGTTCAAATCAGGATCCAAAATTATTATATTAAGGGACGACATCAAAAGTTCAATGAAGGATCAAAAACTTAATTCACATAGTTTTTTCATTGACCCCCACACCCCCCTCTTAACTTAATTTGGGAAAAATTGATTGACCAATAGGGATATATGTAAAATCGATTTTAGATTAACAAAACTTGCAGCAATGTTGACCTCCCACCCCCAAACTATACGATTTAAATAATTTGAATTGAGATCAGTTTTGGAAATAGGGAAAGGGGGATGTGAAAAAATATGGGGGGGGGGATTAAATTTTTCTCATTTCAGATTTCATAAATAAAAAGAAAATTTCTTCAAACATTTTTTTAGAGAGGATTAATATTCAACAGCATAGTGAATTGCTCAAAGGCCAAAAAAATATTTTAAGTCTCATTAGACCACATTCATTCTGTGTCAGAAACCTATGCTGTGTCAATAGGATAAATTTTTTATCCTACATCGATCTTTTGATGTCGTCCCTAAGTATTGTGCAATAGCAAGAAATTTTCAATTGCACAGTATTCAGCAATAGCAAGAAATCTTCAATTGCACAGTATTGTGCAATAGCAAATATTTTCAATTGCACACCTGCACAGTATTGCATAATAGCAAGAAATATCTAATTGCACAATATTGTGCAATAGCAAGAAATTTTCAATTGGAGTTATCTTTCTTTGTCCAGAATAGTAGTTGAATCAACTTAAATGTATTTAAATGAGTAGTTATTGTTGCAAACTCCATTAGAAATTTGAATTGAGATCAGTTTTGGAAATAGGGAAAGGGGGATATGAAAAAAAATGGGGGGGGGATTAAATTTTTCTCATTTCAGATTTCATAAATAAAAAGAAAATTTCTTTTTTAGAGAGGATTAATATTCAACAGCATAGTGAATTGCTCAAAGGCAAAAAAAATATTTTAAGTCTCATTAGACCACATTCATTCTGTGTCAGAAACCTATGCTGTGTCAACTATTTAATCACAATCCAAATTTAGAGCTGAATCCAGCTTGAATGTTGTGTCCATACTTGCCCCAATTGTTCAGGGTTCAACCTCTGCGGTCGTATAAAGCTGCACCCTGCAGAGCATGTTTGAAATATTTTGTAAACCAAGCAGTCAAAACTCTTTTTACATAAGATGTATCAATGAAGGAGGAAAGAGCATTGTTCTATTGTTTTATAATTAGTGTTAAAATTTAGATAGCTGTTTTTAAATGCCTTTTATTACTAAACCAAATTATGAAAATTGAGGAAGTTTTTGTTAAAATCAGTTATCTTCAGTTCACAAACTTATTGAAAGTGAATTTCCTCTTGATTTCCTTTGTAATGTGAGATCTAGGTTTGAGACAAGTATTTAAATATAACTTAGATTTTTATACTGTAGTGTATTGAGCAATTTGCCAAATTTGACTTGCAGAACTTTAACCTTGGTTGTTTTGTCTCTTTAAAGTTTAAGTATTAAAGAAACATAGGATTATTCTAATTTAGAGGTTGGATTATTTCAGAGTAACAGAAGATACAATGGTTTATTTTAATTTAAAAGTTTTATTATTTCAGAGTACCAGAAGAAACCGGTTTAATTATTTTAGAGGTTTAATTATTTTTCAGGGTAATAGAAGAAATACTGCATACCTTTGATGATTTAGAAGACATGATAGACAATCCTTATACTGATGCCATAAGTTATAGGCCTTATCAAGGTCAGTTATAGTTAGTTATAGTCCTTATCAAGGTCAGTTATAGTTAGTTAAAGGCCTTATCAAGGTCATTATACGACCGCAAAAATTTTAATTTTTTGGTCGTATATTGCTATCACTTTGGCGTCGTCGTCGTCGTCCGAATACTTTTAGTTTTCGCACTCTAACTTTAGTAAAAGTGAATAGAAATCAATGAAATTTTAACACAAGGTTTATGACCACAAAAGGAAGGTTGGGATTGATTTTGGGAGTTTTGGTCCCAACATTTTAGGAATTAGGGGCCAAAAAGGGCCCAAATAAGCATTTTCTTGGTTTTCGCACTATTACTTTAGTTTAAGTGAATAGAAATCTATGAAATTTTGACACAAGGTTAATGACCACAAAAGGAAGGTTGGGATTGATTTTGGGAGTTTTGGTTCCAACAGTTTAGGAATTAAGGGCCAAAAAAGGGCCCAAATAAGCATTATTCTTGGTTTTCGCACAATAACTTTAGTATAAGTAAATAGAAATCAATGAAATTTTAATACAAGGTTTATGACCACAAAAGGAAGGTTGGGATTGATTTTTGGAGTTGAGGTCACAACAGTTTATGAATTAGGGGCCAAAAAGGGGCCCAAATAAGCATTATTTTTGGTTTTTGCACCATAACTTTAGTATAAGTAAATAGAAATCTATGAAATTTAAACACAAGGTTTATGACCACAAAAGGAAGGTTGGGTTTGATTTTGGGAGTTTTGGTCTTATAAGTTTAGGAATAAGGGGCCCAAAGGGTCCAAAATTGAACTTTGTGTGATTTCATCAAAAATTGAATAATTGGGGTTCTTTGATATGCCGAATCTAACTATGTATGTAGATTCTTAATTTTTGGTCCCGTTTTCAAATTGGTCTACATTAAGGTCCAAAGAGTCCAAAATTAAACTTAGTTTGATTTTAACAATCCTTGGGGTTCTTTGATATGCTGAATTTAAAAATGTACTTAGATTTTTGTCGAGCCTGCAACTTTTGTTGCAGAAAGCTCGACATAGGGATAGTGATCCGGCGGCGGCGGCGGCTACGGCGGCGGCTACGGCGGCGGCGTTAGCTCACTTCTTAAAAGCTTTATATTTTAGAAGGTGGAAGACCTGGGTGCTTCATACTTTGTATATAGATGCTTCATGTTACGAAGTTTCCGTCAGTCACATGTCCAATGTCCTTGACCTCATTTTCATGGTTCAGTGACCACTTGAAAAAAAAGTTCAAATTTTTTGTAATGTTGAATTTCCTCTTATTATAAGTAATAGGATAACTATAATTGATATGTGCGTACCTTGCAAGGTCCTTGTGTCTGTCAGACAGTTTTCACTTGACCTCGACCTCATTTCATGGATCAGTGAACAAGGTTAAGTTTTGGTGGTCAAGTCCATATCTCAGATACTATAAGCAATAGGGCTAGTATATTCGGTGTATGGAAGGGCTGTAAGGTGTACATGTCCAACTGGCAGGTGTCATCTGACCTTGACCTCATTTTCATGGTTCAGTGGTTATAGTTAAATTTTTGTGTTTTGGTCTGTTTTTCTCATACCATATGCAATAGGTCTACTATATTTGTTGTATGGAATGATTGTTAAGTGTACATGTCTAGCGGGCAGATGTCATGTGACCTTGACCTCATTTTCATGGTTCAGTGGTCAAAGTTAAGTTTTTGAGTTTTGGTCTTTTTATCTAATGCTATATGCCATAGGTCAACTATATTTGGTGTATGGAAATATTTTATGATCTTTATGTCAGTCGAGCAGGTTTTATTTAACCGTGACCTCATTTTCACGGTTCATTGCACAATGTTAAGTTTTTGTGTTTTGGTCTATTTTTCTTAAACTATAAGTAATGTGTCAACTATATATGTTGTATAGAAGCATTGTTAGCTGTACCTGTCTGCCTGGCATGGTTCATCTGACCTGGACCTCTTTTTCAAGGTTCATTGGTCTTTGTTTAGTTATCTTGGTTAATGTTAAGTTTATGTGACAGTTGTAATAAAGCTTAGCTTTATACTTAGGACTATCAACATAATATCAATGATTAGTATAGAAGGCGAGACATTTCAGCGTGTGCACTCTTGTTAATTATTGGCCTAGTTTTCAAGTTGGTCCAAATGGGGGTCCAAAATTAAACTTTGTTTGATTTCATCAAAAAATTGAATAAATGGGTTCTTTGATATGCCAAATCTAACTGTGTATGTAGATTCTTAATTTTTGGTCCAGTTTTCAAATTGGTCTACATTAAGGTCCAAAGGGTCCAAAATTAAACTAAGTTTGATTTTAACAAAAATTAATTTTTGGGCTTATTTGATATGCTTTATCTAAATATGTACTTTGATTTTTGATTATGGGCCCAGTTTTCAAGTTGGTCCAAATCAGGATTCCATATCAAGTATTGTGCAATAGCAAGAAATTTTAAATTGCACAGTATTGCACAATAGCAAGAAATATCTAATTGCACAATATTGTGCAATAGCAATTAATTTTCAATTGGAGTTATCTTTCTTTGTATAGAATAGTAGTTGATAATATATGTTGGAAATTTGCCAGACATGACTATGATGTCATTTTCTATTTTTATTTGCCAATAACTTTAAATAACTTCATTGGAAATTTGCCAATATAAAATGTTGCTGATGAAGCTTTTTTTCCTTATCTTATCTAAAATGTTTTTAGATAATGTATGTTGGACATTTGCCAGACATGACTATGATGTCATTTTCTATTTTTATTTGCCAATAACTTTATGTAAATAACTTCATTGGAAATTTGCCAATAAAAAATGTTGCTGATGAAGTTTTTTTTATTGTTTTATACAATAAACAATGTATATTCACTTTTACTACCAACCAATCATTACCATTCAGTGATAACAAGCACTTTATTTTACATTTTAATATTTTATGATGTATTTAAAAGAGTAGTTATTGTTGCAAACTCTATTAGAAATTTGAATTGATATCAGTTTTGGAAAACGTGAAACGAGATGTGAAAAAAAAGTGGGGGGGTTTAAATTTTTCTCATTTCAGATTTCATAAATAAAAAGAAAATTTCTTCAAACATTTTTTTGAGAGGATTAATATTCAACAGCATAGTGAATTGCTCAAAGGCAAAAAAAAACTTTTAAGTTCATTAGACCACATTCATTCTGTGTCAGAAACCTATGCTGTGTCAACTATTTAATTTTAGATTTAAAAAGTTTGAAAAAGAAATCTTTAATTGATTTGTAAAATCTTGACATTTGTTTTGTGTAAAAAAAAACCATGTAATGTCAAAAATTTGATCACAATCCAAATTCAGAGCTGTATCACGCTTGAATGTTTTGTCCATACTTGCCCCAACTGTTCAGGGTTTGACCTCTGCGGTTGTATAAAGCTGCGCCCTGCGGAGCACCTGGTTTTTATTTAGTTATAGGCCTTATGAGGGGCAATTATAGTTAGTTATAGTCCTTATCAAGGTCAGTTATAGTTAGTTATAGGCCTTATCAAGGTCAGTTGTAGTTAGTTATAGGCCTTATCAAGGTCAGTTATAGTAAGTTATAGTCCTTATCAAGGTCAGTTATAGTTAGTTATATGCCTTATCAAGGTCAGTTATAGTTAGTTATAGGCCTTATGAGACCCAGTTATAGTTAGTTATAGTCCTTATCAAGGTCAATCATAGTTAGTTATAGGCCTTATGAGGGGCAGTTATAGTTAGTTATAGTCCTTATCAAGGTCAGCTATAGTAGGTCAGTTATAGTTAGTTATAGTCCTTATCAAGGTCAGTTATAGTTAGTTAAAGTCCTTATCAAGGTCAGTTATAGTTAGTTATAGGCCTTATGAGGGGCAGTTATAGTTAGTTATAGTCCTTATCAAGGTCAGTTATAGTTAGTTATAGGCCTTATCAAGTCAGTTATAGTTAGTTATAGGCCTTATCAATGTCAGTTATAGTTAGTTATAGGCCTTATGAGGGGCAGTTATAGTTAGTTATAGTCCTTATCAAGGTCAGTTATAGTTAGTTATAGGCCTTATCAAGTCAGTTATAGTTAGTTATAGGCCTTATCAAGGTCAGTTATAGTTAGTTATAGGCCTTATCAAGGTCAGTTATAGTTAGTTATAATCCTGATCAAGGTCAGTCATAGTTAGTTATAGGTTTATCAAGGTCAGCTATAGTTAGTTATAGGCCTTATCAAGGTCAGTTATAGTTAGTTATAGTCCTTATCAAGGTCAGTTATAGTTAGTTATAGGCCTTATGAGGGGCAGTTATAGTTAGTTATAGTCCTTATCAAGGTCAGTTATAGTTAGTTATAGTCCTTATCAAGGTCAGTTATAGTTAGTTATAGTCCTTATGAGACCCAGTTATAGTTAGTTACAGTCCTTATCAAGGTCAGTAATAGTTAGTTATAGTCCTTATCAAGGTCAGTTATAGTTAGTTATAGGCCTTATCAAGGTCAGTTATAGTTAGTTATAGGCCTTATGAAGGGCAGTTATAGTTAGTTATAGTCCTTATCAAGGTCAGTTATAGTTAGTTATAGGCCTTATCAAGTCAGTTATAGTTAGTTATAGGCCTTATCAAGGTCAGTTATAGTTAGTTATAGGTCTTATCAAGGTCAGTTATAATTAGTTATAGTCCTGATCAAGGTCAGTCATAGTTAGTTATAGGTTTATCAAGGTCAGCTATAGTCAGTTATAGTTAGTTATAGTCCTTATCAAGGTCAGTTATAGTTAGTTATAGGCCTTATGAGGGACAGTTATAGTTAGTTATAGCCCTATCAAGGTCAGTTATAGTAAGTTATAGTCCTTATCAAGGTCAGTTATAGTTAGTTATAGTCCTTATCAAGGTCAGTTATAGTTAGTTATAGTCCTTATCAAGGTCAGGTATAGTTAGGTTTAGGCCTTATAAAGGTCAGTTATAGTTAGTTATAGGCCTTATCAAGGTCAATTATAGTTAGTTATAGTCCTTATCAAGGTCAGGTATAGTTAGTTATAGGCCTTATCAAGGTCTGTTATAGTTAGTTATAGGCCTTATCAAGGTCTGTTATAGTTAGTTATAGGCCTTATCAAGGTCAGTTATAGTTTATTGATGATACTAAGTATATATATCTAAACTCTGGTGCTTTCGTTTAAAAATAAGAAAACTTTATGAGCTTGGGTTTATGAAATACTTCAGTTACAAGTGGCTGTGTCAAACTTTCTTAGAATTTTATGAAACTTGACAATTGCAGTTTGAGTTCATCTTTACAAACTCGTAAAGCATGTTAGCTTATTGCTGAAGTGAAAGGTTGTTTGTATAAAGTGAGTGCTGTATGATAAAATGTATATTCTTATATATATAAACAAGTCTAAATTGAAAACTATGTTCAAACCTATGATTGCATTGGATAAAAACTGCAATTTTTGTACGTGTGCATGTAAAACAAATTTCGTTGTAGATGTAACAAAATGGATCTTTATATTAATTTAATACTAAACAGAAAACAGTCAACTTGTGGCACAGATGTTATACCACAAACATGAAGTGCAAAAATTTGTACACCAGATCTGGATTTTGACAATAAATGTCTCTTCAGTGATGTTAGGGATGGAAACGGTATTTTGAAGGCCATATAATTTACCTTTACATAGGATAGACTCTTGAAATTTAAAGAGTCAAAATAGGTTGAACGGATCATACAAACCGGAGGGAAAATATGATACAGGCCCAAACGAAAAAGTATAAACAAGTCTAAATTGAAAACTACGTTCAAACCTATGATTGCGTTGGATAAAAACCGCAATTTTTATACGTGTGCATGTAAAACAAATTTCGTTGTTCTTATATATGTATATAAATATTTGTGTGCTGATACTTTAAACATATTTTGATGATATTCAGAAACTAAAAAATCAGGTGAGACGCAAGTTTTACATTAAGTTCTTCTCTTCTTGTGCTGATCCAAATGATAATCCTGGGTAACACTGTATTTTGAATGCTTTTTAGCTGCTTTTCAGCCCTTTTATACTGTCATTTGCTTTTTGTCAGGCTAGACAATATATTAGACAATGAAAACTCCTAGAGGATAACGATCCTAAATTCTGTCAACAGTATAATCAGCATTAAGTTCAGTCAGTGGTCAAATTTTTTTTAAACATCAAACCTATCGAGATCAGACATCTTCTTCCTGTTTGCCATACTTTATAATTTTTCCATATTTTTAATAAACTTTTTAAAATTTCGTCCAATTTACTTCAAGTTTGTTTGAACAGAATGACTTCATATTGCATCAGCATCTTGGCAATGATGAGTTGTAGCATGTGACTTCTTTTTAAAACTGCCAGACACCTACTTCCTAGTTTCCGATACTTTAATGATTAGTAATCATACAATTTGTACATGGTTGGATACTTAAATACTTATAAAAGAATTACAAAATGTGTATATGCATTTGACATTTGGAAAAGTAAATTAAATCAAGCTTTAGTAGTTCAACATGTCCTTAAAGTAGCTTAAACTGATATGGTGATGTGAACCTCACATCTCCATCCATTATGCTACTTAATTATATTGTCTGGTCTGTAACATTTTATATAAGAGTTTTTTTATTTCTTAATTATTACATTTTATATCATAGATATTTTTACTAAGTCTTGCCATTCAAGGACTATACATTAGAATTATCTCCCTTACAACGTTCTCAATAACTTGTACCACCTGGAAGGTCTCACTGTCTAGAGACTTTGTTCACAGTCTCGTTATTAAAAATTGTCTTTTATGTATTTTTGATATTATCCTGTGGTTATACTGTATGATAACTGAATAAAAATAATTAAAAAAATTACAACTTGAAAAAAATTCTCAATTTTAATAAACGATTTGTCAAATAATGTACGTTAAACGTAATTCACAGAGGTAAACATAGGTAAGTATTAATCACATTACTTTTAGAAATATTAAAGAAGAATTTCTTTTCTTTTAAAATTCAAATAATTTTTGGCTCAATTTAAAAATGCATATTTTAAAAAGAAATTGAAAGGTTAATAGGTCAGTCAGCAAGTGCTATAGGTGCCTATGTCCACATTGTTCATACTGCAAGCTCATATTTATTCCCACCATTAATTGGAATAATTTGAGTTAATTTAGGAGAATTATTTGGAATAACAATCAATAGTCAGCTTTATCAGTGTTGTGCCAGGTTTATACAAGGAACAAAGGAATGTTATTATGGAGGAATCAATACTATCCTCACTTTTACAGATGTCAGCTCTCAAGTAACCTTATGGACATCTTGAGGATACAGTTTAAAAATTGCTTTTTCACCTTTAACCAAGTAGAGTTAATTTATGTTATTATTTTTGTATAGAAAGTTACATAATTTATTATCAGTGAATTGTCGACCAATAAGTATTAAAGTCCAAAAGTATTGCGCCAAATCAAAACTAATTTATTTTTGTTTACAGCATCAAGATATTTTTAAAAAGGTTGTAAGACATTATAAGTATATTTTTACAATGAAAAATATTTCCTTCTTTTAATTCTTTATTTTATGAAATTAAAATATGAAAATATTTGTAAATTTCATGATGATATTATATAGAGTTATCTCCCATTGGCTGAAGTGAAAAGTCATTAACAAACCATCTGTCATGTTGGACTAAACACAATCTACTGTCAGGTTTTGTCTGTTAATTAAAGCTAAGATAACTGATTTTATTTCTTATGCAGCAAAAATACTGCAATCTGATTGGTTGACTATCACGGTGTAAATAACACCCCACCCTTGTTCACCCGGGGATAAATAAATTTTGCCAAAATTTAAAAAAAAAATGAAATTTTGCCCAAAAAAATAAAATAAAAATTTGCCAAAATAAAGAAAAAAGTAAAATTTAGAAAAAAAAAAAAAAATGATAATAAGAACATGCTAAAAAAAAAAAAAAAAAATTTTTTTTTTTTTTTTTTTTTAAATTTTTAAAAAATTTTGTTTTTTTGTTAACTCAAAAGAACACAAAAATTTTCTGAATTTTTCAAAAAATTAAGTAAAAAAAGTATTTGACAATGTGCAACAACATGGACATTGAAAAAATATTACGCTGGAAATTTTTCATTACCATTTTTACAATTTTACATCCTGGTTTCAAAATGAGTAAAGGAATTGTTCATAAGAAATAAATTCGTTATCTTGGTGTAATCAGGGGTGTACGGAATTTTACACCGTTGTTGAAAATTCATACACCCATTCGGCTGCGCCTCAGGGTGTATGAATTTTCAACAACGGTGTAAAATTCTGTACACCCCTGATTACACCAAGATAACTAATACTCTTACCTACAGATAGAAAATATTTTTGATTTGATGAAAGATAGATGTTAATTTGCAGGAAATATTTTGAGGATGCAGATGGATCCATTTTTAAATATGATAATTATGGACAGTTTCATTGCCAATTATGTTGGACTAATTTTCTCCTGCATATTATGATAAAACATATAGATATATCATTTTAAAGATCTACAGCATGGATAAATTTAATTGAACAACCTATATTTGACATTCAGCTGGGTTTTTTTTAACTCTTAATCAACCACAAGTTTTAATACTAACAATGCTGCGATAGAAAATTATGTGAAAACTTGTGTTATTCAATAATTTACAAATTATGGAAAAATGAAAAATACTTATTGTTTATAGTTTTTCATAAATTTAATTGTTCAGCAATTCTTACTCATTTATCCTGAAGTTTTTCTTTATAAATCAGATCCACTCCCTAATACTAATGCTACGTTTTTTTTTTTTTTTATTTTGTAAAAAATTTATCTATTTCCATTAATGCTGAAGTCCTTTCCACACACCCTCAGTTCGTACAGTTGTGAAGTTGAAAAATTGAGTCTATTCTTAAAATAAAAAGCTTCAACAAGACAGCTTTATATTAGCTTACAGTCACATTTTGTCTTTAGAAATATAGGTATTCAAAAAGTAATTGTTTAGTATGTTGTATATTTCCCAAATCTTTATGCAGATCCACTTTTCTAACCGAATTTAAAATCTAATTTCAGTTGAATAGCTTTGTATTCCATTCATCTGGCCAGTTTCAAATACAATGTTGTGAATAAAAGTAGTTACCGATTATTAACATTTCCTCTTATATTGATAAAAAGTAGTTATTACTGTCCAAATTAGAAAAATATGAAGCCTTTTTTGACGTAGAACAGCATAAATGTTCATGCAGAATTTAATTTTGTCCTGTTAAAGCAGCATTTTATTTAGAAACATTTCCTGTATTTTGTTCAGTTTTTTACAAAAAAAAAATTATAACGTAATTTGCCAATCAATTGATCACATAGAATTGTGGAAAGAGGACATTATTAATCTGTCTTTATTTGACAGTGTACGTGTACAATGTTTTTCTGTTACAAATCAGGATGTATGGTGTTATGTGTACATGTTATGCTGCCCATCAAGGGCCCTTGATTGGAATAATAAAATATTCTATTCTGTCACCAAACAATTTCAATATCATTTAAATACAGATGTTACAGGTAAAACATTACGAAAGGATTATAAACACAGATTTGCAATATGGTTTTTAAAGATAAAATGTATTTTTTGTTATTTTGATTATTAATATGGTTGAATGCCCATGAAGCCCCTAAAGGGAAATCAATACCATTACCAATCCAATCCATTGTGCAATGTTTACAAATATAAATTTGTGAAAACAGCAAATTCATATAAAAGGTTTGGAAAATATTTGTTTATTATTGTAGGTATAATTGATTAATGAAAAATAACTTATTGAAAATGGTTTAATATTTTATTTGCATTGTTGCAATAATAATTGAAGAAAATATGTGATAAAGCTATAAAAAGCTTCTTTTTAAGATTTAAAAGGTGTAACCAGTTTCTCATAAAAATCGACTGGTATAACATTGCTATTGAATCCTTAAGACATTTTTATGGCAGCTTCACTACAAATTACAACTATTATAATGATTGCACATCACTAGTGCATTTCCTGCATGTTCCCCACATAAAATTGAACAACCCATCTGCTGCTGAAGCAGAAGTGTGAGTGAATCCTGTCAACCCCAGATGACAAGTGGACTACTCCACACTGTATTATTTTAACACATGGGATCAAATTATATGCTTTTAAAGATATTTAAAAATTAATATTTGCATAAATATGGATGATTTGGAATGTTGATATTTGATGGTAGCATCTTGTCATCACTGTCATTAATGTCAAGGTAAGGGGTCACCAGCTTCTTTGTTATTTTTTCTGATACATTGTATTGATTATTTGTTAAGGTGACCAAGTCTGATATCAGAAGTTTATTTTAAGTGGCTTTTGTCATTAATTTGTCATATTGTAAACATTCATTATTATTTAGTCAATTTTGATGTCAAATGTGATATAAAGTTTGGTTCAGGCACCCAACATTTTATATATAATGGACATCATTTAATTAATTATTGAGGATATACATGATATATAAGGATGCATGTTCTTGGTAAATGTTTTCTTTTTTATCCAATAATTTTCTTATTGATTTGTAGAAATAAATACATGGTTCACTTCAGAGTTTAACTTGTAATTTTTGCAGACACAAGATTTGATATTTCCTTATTATTAATTAGATCAATGTATAAAAGACATAGTCATATTGATATGAAAGATCTTGATATCGATGCTTCATAAAAAACATAGAGGATTATAATCTGAGGGAAATAGATATGATAAAATCAGAAAATAATTCAAATAATTAGCACTGTACTTAGTTGATCTGTAACAACTTCATTACATTATGTGACAAGACATAAGATGCTAAAAAATCTCCCTGAGATTCTGTTTTACATGACATGACTTTAGATCCTGAGGAATCTCCCATGGAGACTGACTTAAATGCATCCTGATATTTGAAGAATCCAGGAAGGTTCTTGTTTGTCGTAAGAGATAAATCTGATATGATTATGGGCACCTTGTCATAAAATTAAGATTTTTAATTCATGACGAGAGGCAGGAAAGTAACACTTCTGGTACATGAATCATCACACTTATACACTACATTATATAACATGTAAAACATATACACAGATTTTATGTCTGTTATATATATTTCAGATATCCTAAAACAACATGATCCAAATATTACACACTAGTTTCCAGATTCCAAACACTTCTTTCTCTCCTATATAATTATATTGGAAGATTGCCTGAATGATTGAATAAATATGCCTAATATTACAAGTAATCATTGTAAAGATTACAAGGACACTGAACCGTGTAAAGCAAAGAGTTTTTTAAAAAACTGATTTTATCATACATTCTTCTAAGTACCTTTGAGATATAAAGAAGGTACGAAATTGAGTATGCATTTACTAGATAAACCTGTAATTCAGTGGTTGTCGTTTGTTTAAGTGTTACATATTTGTTTTTTGTTCATTTTTAGCTCACCTGGCCCAAAGGGCCAAGTGAGCTTTTCCCATCACTTGGCGTCAGGCGTCGTCATCCGGCGTCGTCGTCGTCCGTCGTCGTCGTCGTCGTCGTCGTCGTCGTCAACTTTTACAAAAATCTTCTCCTCTGAAACAACTGTGCCAAATTTAACCAAACTTGGCCACAATCATCATTGGGGTATCTAGTTTAAAAAATGTGTGGCATGACCCGGCCAACCAACCACGATGGCTGCCATGGCTCAAAATAGAACATAGGGGTAAAATGCAGTTTTTGGCTTATAACTCAAAAACCAAAGCATTTAGAGCAAATCTGACACGGAATTAACTTAATTATCAGGTCAAGATCTATCTACCCTGAAATTTTCAGACAAATCAGACAACCTGTTGTTGGGTTGCTGCCCCCGAATTAGTAATTTTAAGGAAATTTTGCAGATTTTGGTTATTATCTTGAATATTATTATAGATAGAGATAAACTGTAAACAGCAATAATTCAGCAAAATAAGATCTACAAGTAAGTCAACATGACCAAAATTGTCAATTGACCCCTTAAGGAGTTATTGCTCTTTATAGTCAATTGTTAACAATTTTCATAAATTTTTGTACTTTTTTGTAAATTTTTAGGAAATATTTTCCACTGTAATTACTGGGCCAAGTTCATTATAGATAGAGATAATTGTAGCAACAAGAATGTTCAGTAAAGAAAGATCTACAAACACATCACCATCACCAAAACACAATTTTGTCATGAATTTATCTGTGTCCATTGTTAATATGCACATAGACCAAGGTGAGCGACACAGGCTCTTGAGAGCCTCTAGTTTTACATAAATAAAGCCCTTAGTTTTCTCGTTTGAATTGTTTTACATTGTCTTATCGGGGCCTTTTAAAGCTGACTATGTGGTATGGGCTTTGCTCATTGTTGAAGACCATACAGTGACCTATAGTTGTTAATGTCTGTGTCATTTTGGTCTTTTGTGGATAGTTGTCTCATTGGCAATCATACCACATCTTCTTTTTTATAGTAGCCACATCAAAATTCACCAGTTCAAATCTGTGATTGTCTTTCCAAAAGTTAGTTTTTTAGCTCACCTGGCCCGAAGGGCCAAGTGAGCTTTTCTCATCACTTGGCGTCCGGCGTCCGTCGTCGTCCGTCGTCGTCATCCGTCGTCGTCCGTCGTCGTCCTGCGTTAACTTTTACAAAAATCTTCTCCTCTGAAACTACTAGGCCAAATTTAACCAAACTTGGCCACAATCATCATTGGGGTATCTAGTTTAAAAATTGTGTCCGGTGACCCCGCCAACTAACCAAGATGGCCGCCATGGCTATAAATAGAACATAGGGGTAAAATGCAGTTTTTGGCTTATAACTCAAAAACCAAAGCATTTAGGGCAAATCTGACAGAGGGTAATATTGTTAATCAGGTTAAGATCTATCTGCTCTGAAATTTTCAGATGAATCTGACATTCCGTTGTTAGGTTGCTGCCCCTGAATTGGTAATTTTAAGGAAATTTTGTTGTTTTTGGTTATTATCTTGAATATTATTTTAGATAGAGATAAACTGTAAAAAGCAATAATGTTCAGCAAAGAAAGATCTACAAATAAGTCAACATGACCAAAATGATCAGTTGACCACTTTAGGAGTTATTGCCCTTTATAGTCAATTTTTAACCATTTTTCGTAAATCTTAGTAATCTTTTAGAAAAATCTTCTCCTCTGAAACTGCTGGACCAAATTATTTGAAACTTGGCCACAATCATCATTGGGGTATCTAGTTTAAAAATTGTGTCCGGTGACCCCGCCAACTAACCAAGATGACCGCCATGGCTATAAATAGAACATAGGGGTAAAATGCAGTTTTTGGCTTATAACTCAAAAACCAAAGCATTTAGAGCTAATCTGACATTGGATAAAATTGTTAATCAGGCAAAGATCTATCTGCCCTGAAATTTTCAGATGAATTGGACAACCTGTTTTTGGGTTGCGGCCCCTGAATTGTTAATTTTAAGGAAATTTTGCTGTTTTTGGTTATTATATTGAATATTATTATAGATATAGGTAAACTGTAAACAGCAATAATGTTCAGCAAGGTCAGAGTTACAAATAAGTCAACATGACCAAAATGGTCAGTTGACCTCTTTAGGAGTTATTGCCCTTTAAAGTCAATTTTTAACCATTTTTCGTAAATTTTATATATCTTTTACTAAAATCTTCTTCTCTGAAACTGCTGTGCCAAATTGATCCAAACTTGGCCACAATCATCTTTGGGGTTTCTTGTTTAAAAAATGTGTCCGGTGACCTGGCCATCAAACCAAGATGGCCACCACTGCTAAAAATAGAACATAGGGGTAAAATGCAGTTTTTGGCTTATAACTCAAAAACCAAATAATTTAGAGAAAATCTGACATGGGTAAAATTGTTAATCAGGTCAAGATCTATCTGCCCTGAAATTTTCAGATGAATTGGACAACCTGTTTTTGGGTTGCGGCCCCTGAATTGGTAATTTTAAGGACATTTTGCTGTTTTTGGTTATTATATTGAATATTATTATAGATATAGGTAAACTATAAACAGCAATAATTTTCAGCAAAGTAAGATCTACAAATAAGTCAACATGAACGAAATGGTCAATTGACCCCTGTAGGAGTTATTGAACTTTGTAGTCAATTTTCAATCTGCTTCCTTTGTTTAATATTCACATAGACCAAGGTGAGCGACACAGGCTCTTTAGAGCCTCTAGTTTGTCATTGAAAGATTTTTTGTAGCACCAAATGTTATGAAACTGATATACAATGCTTATAACCAAAAATGTAGATCAAGTTCAATTTGGAATGCATCATGTTCATCTTCTTAAATATTGTCCCTTTCTAAATAGACAAAATATTGTTTTTGTCATATGTATACAATTCTTTTTATGTTGTTGTCTCATTGGCATATATGCTTCTTAAAATGTTGTTCCTGTAATATCTTGAAAACACTTTGACCAAATCTTTTGACATTTTGATATGTGTTTCCTGTGACTAGACATGCTAGAAGAAGATCAAGTCCTAACTTCAAGATTTTGGCTTTTGTAGTTTATGAGTTATAGACTCTTTAAGTAGTGTAAAGTGATACTTTAAGTGTTGTCCATTTGATAAAAGGCTTAGATGTTAATTTTTTTTAATTGATCCTGTTTGAGGGTTCAGATTTGCAAATATAATTTTCGTCCAGGAAAATCTGGTTGCTGTCAATCTTGCAGCCTCTTGTGTATTTATGATGTAATTTTTTCAAAAAAAAAAACATTTTTATTGGCATAATAAGGAACAACAGATATGAAATGTAACTGAGGTTTTAATCATTTATATGTCTTATATATATGAAAGGTTGTTATTTAAATAATTTCATTATCTTTTATATTAAGAATATGGGGAAATTAATGAATTAAGTGAATGTTTTTACTTATATTATTGATTATTTTTGTTTCTTTAGGTCCTCTTCCTGATTTTCCACACGATGATGCTGAAATGAATGGTCAAGTACAATATCGAGGGCTACCTGCCCCACCCCATGAGGCTGTTATATTCGAAGGTGATGGGATGCCACCTCCTTGCCCCAGAGAAATGTATTCCCAGGCAGGGGTTTATGATGTTATACCTGGTGACCCTGTAAGTATTTCCTCATTGTTCTATGAAATTCTTATTATTTGTCATATGTCAAGGTGATTTAAACTTGTGTTTGGCTTCCATGCTTCCATGCATCAAATAATACTGCAAATTCTTGAAATTTAAAACATTAAAAATAAAGTCATTCAAGAGTTTTAGAATCAATAACAGGTTTATCATTGTAACAGATTTGTCTAAGTACAATTATGTATTGGAGCTTGTAGAATCAATCTCAAAGATTGAGATTAGGGAATAGAAGTTCTTTATTTTCGCAATAGGTCAACTTTAGTTGGTGTATAAAAAAATGTAAGGTTTATGTGTCTGTCCATCCAGATTTATCTGACGTTAACGTCATGGTCAGTTAGGATGTTAGGCATGCAAGACATTTCAGTATGCACAGTCTTGTTGTTTTCAGATAAGCTCTCCAGAGATATTGTATTTTGATAATACCAGGATAATACAATGTATACAAATTTGATTGAGAAAATTCATTCTCCTACAGTATGCTTTAGACTGGAAGGAAATTCTATACAATTGTTAAGCATTATGTGGAAATATGTTTTCTTTTTAATTTCATGAAATTCAGCATAGTTCCCCAAGAGTAATTTGTTAAATAATGGCATTAAAGATTTTTTCACTTATTCTGTATGTCCATCAGTCTGTCAGCTTGTCCACATTTTAATTGTTTAGCCTCTCAGAGTCATATTACAATTTAAGGTAACTATATATGTCACCACAAAAGATAACAACACTCAACTTTTTTTTCTTTATGCAGTAAGAATTCTTTTGTTTTACAGCACAACCAAAGGAGACAGAAGAAGCCAGCCACCCCTCAAAGAAGTCCCAGTACAAGACTGAGTAGTCAGGTAACAACTTCAGGAGAAATCAAATTGTTCAACTATGGGAATACCCCCCCCCCCCTCCCTCCTCAGTAAACTTCTGTTGACCAAACTAAATATGCAGATGCATTATGGAAAGGCATTGTGTCACATACCAAAACCAGGTTTCTATTACCTTGACTTGACCTTTACCTTTGACTGTCATGATAGTAAAACCTTGTTTGATTGATGTGGAGGCAAAACTATTCACTGTAAAACTTAGCTTGACCAAACTTGGTATGTGCACGCATCATGGGAAGGCAGTGTGTCACATCTTAATTATGTTATGGCACATTTGATCAGTGTATAACATTTTGAAATCAGTGACCTTTACTCCTTTGTTTGAATAGTTGAAATAAAGATACATTAATGAGAACAATCTCAAAGACATAAGTAAAATGATGAAAATAAGTCAAATACAGAAATAAAACAGTCAGGAATAAACAACACTGCAGCTTCATATTTTATTTATTTCTATTAAAATCTCATAGATGACACCTTGTATGGTGAAAAAAAAGGTTGTAAAAAGAATAGACTCATCATAGAAACTGGGATTAAAATTTTGTTAGCATCTACAGAATACTCATCAGTGAAGCTCAAAATAAAATATTTAATTTTTAAAGGCCAAATAAAGTATGAAGTTGAAGATCATTGAGGACCCAATATTCCAAAAATAAAAGTTTCAGTCATCTGCAATTCTTAACCAATAAACTTGATAAACAGATTGTACAAATGTATTTGATAGTTACATCTCCTAGGATTGTTATAGTAATAGGATATTTCACATGCTATTATTTGATAGGTCTTAATTGATTAAAAATCAATTTTTATTGATTTTCTCCTAAAGCCTATCATGAGAACTGTTTCTAAGATATCATTTGCAAATGAAAATAACACCATAGAATTTTATGTGTCTAAAGCACTTTTCTTGATTTACCATCAACTGGAAGACTTAACCCTAAAAATTGAAAACAAAGGATGCATAATGTATAAGTGCCTTAACTTGTTTAAAAGAGCTAGTAAATGACCAAAAATTA